>NC_090928.1:682728689-683928689 GCF_040938575.1 Ambystoma mexicanum
CAGGCCCCCAACTCATGTCCCCCTGCACCCCCACCCCCCAGCAGTGCAGGGCACCCTCCAACAGGCCCCCAACCCATGTCCCCCTGCACCCCCACCCCCCAGCACTGTGGGGCACCTGCCACCAGGCCCCCACTCATGTCCAACTCATGTCCCCCAGCACCCCCACCCCCCAGCAGTGCAGGGCACCCTCCACCAGGCCCCCAACTCATGTGCCCCTGCACTCCCACCCCCCAGAAGTGCAGGGGCCCTCCGCCAGGCCACCAACTCATGTCCCCCTGCACCCCCACCCCCCAGCACTGTGGGGCCCCTGCCAGCAGGCCCCCACTCATGTCCAATTCATGTCCCCCTGCACCCGCACCCCCCAGCACTGGTGGGGCACCCTCCACCAGGCCCCCAACTCCTGTCCCCCTGCACCCCCACCCCCCAGCAGTGCAGGGCACCCTCCACCAGGCCCCCACTCATGTCTCCCACCACCCCCACCCCCCAGCATCCAGGGGCACCCTCCGCCAGGCCCCCACTCATGTCTCCCATCACCCCCACCCCCCAGCAGTGCAGGGGCAGCCTCCACCAGGCCCCCACTCATGTCCAACTCATGTCCCCCTGCACCCCCCACCCCCCAGCACTGTGGGGCACCTGCCAGCAGGCCCCCACTCATGTCCAACTCATGTCCCCCTGCACCCCCAGCCCCCAGCAGTGCGGGGCACCCTCCACCAGGCCCCCAACTCATGTCCCCCTGCACCCCCACCCCCCAGCACTGTGGGGCACCCTCCACCAGGCCCCCACTCATGTCCAACTCATGTCCCCCTGCACCCCCACCCCCCAGCAGTGCAGGGCACCCTCCACCAGGCCCCCACTCATGTCTCCCACCACCCCCACCCCCCAGCATCCAGGGGCACCCTCCACCAGGCCCCACTCATGTCTCCCATCACCCCCACCCCCCAGCAGTGCAGGGGCAGCCTCCACCAGGCCCCCACTCATGTCCAACTCATGTCCCCCTGCACCCCCACCCCCAGCAGTGCAGGGGCAGTTTCCACCAGGCCTCCACTCATGTCTCCCACCACCCCTACCCCCCAGCAGTACAGGGCACCCTCCACCAGGCCCCCACTCATGTCTCCCATCACCCCCACCCCCAGCAGTGCAGGGCACCCTCCACCAGGCCCCCAACTCATGTCCTCCTGCACCCCCACCCCCCAGCACTGTGGGGCACCTGCCAGCAGGCCCCCACTCATCTCCAACTCATGTCCCCCTGCACCCCCACCCCCCAGCACTGTGGTTTACCCTCCACCAGGCCCCCACTGATGTCCAACTCATGTGCCCCTGCACCCCCACCCCCCAGCACTGTGGGGCACCTGCCAGCAGGCCCCCAACTCATGACCCCCTGCACCCCCACCCCCAGCAGTGTGGGGCACCTGCCAGCAGGCCCCCAACTCATGTCCCCCTGCACCCCCACCCCCCAGCAGTGCAGGGCACCCTCCAACAGGCCCCCCAACTCATGTCCCCCTGCACCCCCACCCCCCAGCACTGTGGGGCACCTGCCACCAGGCCCCCACTCATGTCCAACTCATGTCCCCCAGCACCCCCACCCCCCAGCAGTGCAGGGCACCCTCCAGCAGGCCCCCAACTCATGTCCCCCTGCACCCCCACCCCAGCATGTGGGGCACCCTCCACAAGGCCCCCACTAATGTCTCCCACCACCCCCACCCCCCAGCATCCAGGGGCACCCTCCCCACCAGGCCCCCACTCATGTCTCCCATCACCCCCACCCCCCAGCAGTGCAGGGGCAGCCCCCACCAGGCCCCCACTCATGTCTCCCATCACCCCCAACCCCCAGCAGTGCACGGGCAGCCTCCACCAGGCCCCCACTCATGTCCAACTCATGTCCTCCTGCACCCCCACCCCCAGCAGTGCGGGGCACCCTCCACCAGGCCCCCAACTCATGTCCCCCTGCACCCCCACCCCACAGCACTGTGGGGCACCCTCCACCAGGCCCCCACTCATGTCCAACTCATGTCCCCCTGCACACCCATCCCCCAGCATCCAGGGGCACCCCTCCACCAGGCCCCCACTCATGTCTCCCATCACCCCCACCCCCCAGCAGTGCAGGGGCAGCCTTCACCAGGCCCCCACTCATGTCCAACTCATGTCCCCCTGCACCCCCACCCGCCAGCAGTGCAGGGCACCCTCCACCAGGCCCCCAACTCATGTCCCCCTGCACCCCCACCCCCCAGCAGTGCAGGGGCAGCCTACACCAGGCCCCCACTCATGTCTCCCATCACCCCCACCCCCCAGTAGTGCAGGGGCAGCCTCCACCAGGCCCCCACTCATGTCTCCCACCACCCCCACCCCCCAGCCGTGCAGGGCACCCTCCACCAGGCCCCACACTCATGTCTCCCATCACCCCCACCCCCCAGCAGTGCAGGGCACCCTCCACCAGGCCCCCAACTCATGTCCCCCTGCTCCCCCACCCCCAGCACTGTGGGGGCACCTGCCAGCAGGCCCCCACTCATGTCCAACTCATGTCCCCCTGCACCCCCACCCCCAAGCACTGTGGGGCACCCTCCACCAGGCCCCCACTCATGTCCAACTCATGTCCCCCTGCACCCCCACCCCCCAGCAGTGCAGGGCACCCTCCACCAGGCCCCCACTCATGTCTCCCACCACCCCTACCCCCCAGCATCCAGGGGCACCCTCCACCAGGCCCCCACTCATGTCTCCCATCACCCCCACCCCCCAGCAGTGCAGGGGTGGCCTCCACCAGGCCCCCACTCATGTCTACCATCACCCCCACCCCCCAGCAGTGCAGGGGCAGCCTCCACCAGGCCCCCACTCATGTCTCCCAGCACCCCCACCCCCCAGCAGTGCAGGGGCAGCCTCCACCAGGCCCCCACTCATGTCCCCCTGCACCCGCACCCCCAGCACTGTGGGGCACCTGCCAGCAGGCCCCCACTCATGTCCAACTCATGTCCCCCTGCACCCCCCATCCCCCAGAAGTGCGGGGCACCCTCCACCAGGCCCCCAACTCATGATCCCCTGCACCCCCACCCCCCAGCAGTGCAGGGGCAGCCTCTACCAGGCCCCCACTCATGTTTCCCATCACCCCCACCCCCCAGCAATGCAGGGTAGCCTCCACCAGGCCCCCACTCATGTCTCCCACCACCCCCACCCCCCAGCAGTGCAGGGCACCCTCCACCAGGCCCCCACTCATGTCTCCCATCACCCCCACCCCCAGCAGTGCAGGGGCAGCCTCCACCAGGCCCCCACTCATGTCCAACCTCATGTCCCCCTGCACCCCCACCCCCCAGCACTGTGGGGCACCTGCCAGCAGGCCCCCACTCATGTCCAACTCATGTCCCCCTGCACCCCCACCCCCCAGCACTGTGAGGCACCCTCCACCAGGCCCCCACTCATGTCCAACTCATGTCCCCCTGCACCCCCACCCCCCAGCACTGTGGGGCACCTGCCAGCAGGCCCCCAACTCATGTCCCCCTCCACCCCCCAGCAGTGCAGGGCATCCTCCAACAGGCCCCCAACTCATGTCCCCCTGCACCCCCACCCCCCAGCACTGTGGGGCACCTGCCACCAGGCCCCCACTCATGTCCAACTCATGTCCCCTGCACCCCCACCCCCCCAGCACTGTGGGGGCACCTCCGTCAGGCACCCAACTCCTGTCCCCCTGCACCCTCACCCCCCAGCAGTGCAGGGCACCCTCCACCAGGCCCCCACTCATGTCTCCCACCACCCCCACCACCAGCAGTGCAGGGCACCCTCCACCAGGCCCCACTCATGTCTCCCATCACCCCCACCCCCCAGCAGTGCAGGGGCAGCCTCCACCAGGCCCCCACTCATGTCCAACTCATGTCCCCCTGCACCCCCACCCCCCAGCAGTGCAGGGCACCCTCCACCAGGCCCCCAACCTCATGTCCCCCTGCACCCCCACCCCCCAGCAGTTCAGGGGCAGCCTCCACCAGTCCCCCACTCATGTTTCCCATCACCCCACCCCCAGCAGTGCAGGGGCAGCCTCCACTCATTTCTCCCACCATCCCCACCCCCCAGCAGTGCAGGGCACCCTCCACCAGGCCCGACTCATGTCTCCCATCACCCCCACCCCCCAGCAGTGCAGGGGCAGCCTCCACCAGGCCCCACTCATGTCCAACTCATGTCCCCCTGCACCCCCACCCCCCCAGCAGTGCAGGGCACCCTCCACCAGGCCCCCAACTAATGTCCCCCTGCACCCCCACCCCCCAGCAGTGCAGGGGCAGCCTCCACCAGGCCCCCACTCATGTCTCCCATCACCCCCCCCCCACAGCAGTGCAGGGGAAGCCTCCATCAGGCCCCACTCATGTCTCCCACCACCCCCACCCCCAGCACTGTGGGGCACCTGCCAGCAGGCCCCCACTCATGTCCAACTCATGTCCCCCTGTACCCCCACCCCCCAGCACTGTGGGGCACGCTCCACCAGGCCCCCACTCATGTCCAACTCATGTCCCCCTGCACCCCCACCCCCCAGCAGTGTGGGGCACCTGCCAGCAGGCCCCAACTCATGTCCCCCTGCACCCCCACCCCCCAGCAGTGTGGGGCACCTGCCAGCAGGCCCCCAACTCATGTCCCCCTGCACCCCCACGCCCCTGCACTGTGGGGCACCTGCCACCAGGCCCCCACTCATGTCCCCCTGCACCCCCACCCCCCAGCACTGTGGGGCACCTGCCAGCAGGCCCCCACTCATGTCCAACTCATGTCCCCCTGCACCCCCACCCCCCAGCACTGTGGGGCACCCTCCGTCAGGCACCCAACTCCTGTCCCCCTGCACCCCTACCCCCCAGCAGTGCAGGGCACCCTCCACCAGGCCCCCAGCTCATGTCCCCCTGCACTCCCACCCCCCAGCAGTGCAGGGCACCCTCCACCAGGCCCCCACCTCATGTCCCCCTGCACTCCCACCCCCCAGCAGTGCAGGGCACCCTCCACCAGGCCCCCAACTCATGTCCCCCTGCACCCCCACCCCCCAGCACTGTGGGGCACCTGCCAGCAGGCCCCCACTCATGTCCAACTCATGTCCCCCTGCACCCCCACCCCCCAGCACTGTGGGGCACCCTCCGTCAGGCACCCAACTCCTGTCCCCCTGCACCCCTAGCCCCCAGCAGTGCAGGGCACCCTCCACCAGGCCCCCACTCATGTCTCCCACCACCCACACACCCCAGCATCCAGGGGCACCCTCCACCAGGCCCCCACTCATGTCTCCCATCACCCCCACCCCCCAGCAGTGCAGGGGCAGCCTCCACCAGGCCCCCACTCATGTCTCCCATCAGCCCCACCCCCCAACAGTGCAGGGGCAGCCTCCACCAGGCCCCCACTCATGTCCAACTCATGTCCCCCTGCACCCCCACCCCCCAGCACTGTGGGGCACCTGCCAGCAGGCCCCCACTCATGTCCAACTCATGTCCCCCTGCACCCCCACCCCCCAGCACTGTGGGGCACCCTCCACCAGGCCCCACTCATGTCCAACTCATGTCCCCCTGCACCCCCACCCCCCAGCAGTGCGGGGCACCCTCCACCAGGCCCCCAACTCATGTCCCCCTGCACCCCCACGCCCTAGCACTGTGGGGCACCCTCCACCAGGCCCCCACTCATGTCCACCTCATGCCCCCCTGCACCCCCACCCCCAGCAGTGCAGGGCACCCTCCACCAGGCCCCCACTCATGTCTCCCACCACCCCCACCCCCCAGCATCCAGGGGCACCCTCCACCAGGCCCCCACTCATGTCTCCCACCACCCCCACCCCCCAGCATCCAGGGGCACCCTCCACCAGGTCCCCACTCATGTCTCCCATCACCCCACCCCCCAGCAGTGCAGGGGCAGCCTCCACCAGGCCCCCACTCATGTCTCCCATCACCCCCACCCCCCAGCACTGTGGGGCGTCTGCCAGCAGGCCCCCACTCATGTCCAACTCATGTCCCCCTGCACCCCCACCCCCCAGCAGTGCGGGGCACCCTCCACCAGGCCCCCAACTCATGTCCCCCTGCACGCCCACCACCCAGCAGTGCAGGGCACCCTCCACCAGACCCCCACTCATGTCTCCCACCACCCCCACCCCCCAGCATCCAGGGGCACCCTCCACCAGGCCCCCACTCATGTCTTTCATCACCCCCACCCCCCAGCAGTGCAGGGGCAGCCTCCACCAGGCCCCCACTCATGTCTCCCATCACCCCCACCCCCCAGCAGTGCAGGGGCAGCCTCCACCAGGCCCCCACTCATGTCTAACTCATGTCCCCCTGCACCCCCACCTCCCAGCAGTGCAGGGGACCCTCCACCAGGCCCCCAACCCATGTCCCCCTGCACCCCCACCCCACAGCAGTGCAGGGGCAGCCTCCACCTGGCCCCCACTCATGTCTCCCATCACCCCCACCCCCCAGCAGTGCAGGGGCAGCCTCCACCAGGCCCCCACTCATGTCTCCCACCACCCCCACCCCCCAGCAGTGCAGGGCACCCTCCACCAGGCCCCCACTCATGTCTCCCATCACCCCCACCCCCCAGCAGTGCAAGGCACCCTCCACCAGGCCCCCAACTCATGTCCCCCTGTACCACCACCCCCCAGCACTGTGGGGCACCTGCCAGCAGGCCCTCACTCATGTCCAACTCATGTCCCCCTGCACCCCCACCCCCAGCACTGTGGGGAACCCTCCACCAGGCCCCCACTCATGTCCAACTCATGTCCCCCTGCACCCCCACCCCCCAGCAGTGCAGGGCACCCTCCACCAGGCCCCCACTCATGTCTCCCACCACCCCCACCCCTCAGCATCCAGGGGCACCCTCCACGAGGCCCCCACTCATGTCTCCCATCACCCCCACCCCCCAGCAGTAGAGGGGCAGCCTCCACCAGGCCCCCACTCATGTCTCCCATCACCCCCACCCCCCAGCAGTGCAGGGGCAGCCTCCACCAAGCCCCCACTCTTGTCCAACTCATGTCCCCCTGCACCCCCACCCCCCAGCAGTGCAGGGCACCCTCCACCAGGCCCCCAACTCATTCCCCCTGCACCCCCACCCCACAGCAGTGCAGGGGCAGCCTCCACCAGGCCCCCACTCATGTTTCCCATCACCCCCACCTCCCAGCAGTGCAGGGGCAGCCTCCACCAGGCCCCAACTCATGTCTCCCACCACCCCCAACCCCCAGCAGAGCAGTGCAGGGCACCCTCCACCAGGCCCCCATTCATGTCTCCCATCACCCCCACCCCACAGCAGTGCAGGGGCAGCCTCCACCAGGCCCCCACTCATGTCTCCCATCACCCCCACCCCCCAGCAGTGCAGGGGCAGCCTCCACCAGGCCCCCACTCATGTCCAACTCATGTCCCCCTGAACCCCCACCCCCCAGCAGTGCAGGGCACCCTCCACCAGGCCCCCAACCCATGTCCCCCTGCACCCCCACCCCCCAGCAGTGCAGGGGCAGCCTCCACCAGGCCCCCACTCATGTCTCCCATCACCCCCACCCCCCAGCAGTGCAGGGGCAGCCTCCACCAGGCCCCCACTCATGTCTCCCACCACCCCCACCCCCCCGCAGTACAGGGCACCCTCCACCAGGCCCCCACTCATGTCTCCCATCACCCCCATCCCCCAGCAGTGCAGGGCACCCTCCACCAGGTCTCCAACTCATGTCCCCCTGCACTCCCACCCCCAGCACTGTGGGGCACCTGCCAGCAGGCCCCCACTCTTGTCCAACTCATGCCCCCCTGCACCCCCAGCCCCCAGCACTGTGGGGCACCCTCCACCAGGCCCCCACTCATGTCCAGCTCATGTCCCCCTGTACCCCCTTCCCCCCAGCAGTGCAGGGCACCCTCCACCAGGCCCCCAACTCATGTCCCCCTGCACTCCCACCCCCAGCAGTGCAGGGGCAGCCTCCACCAGGCCCCCACTCATGTCCAACTCATGTCCCCCTGCACCCCCACCCCCCAGCACTGTGGGGCACCTGCCAGCAGGCCCCCACTCATGTCCAACTCATGTCCCCCTGCACCCCCACCCCCCAGCAGTGTGGGGCACCTGCCAGCAGGCCCCCAACTCATGTCCCCCTGCACCCCCAGCACTGTGGGGCACCTGCCACCAGACCCCCACTCATGTCCAACTTATGTCCCCCAGCACCCCGCCCCCCAGCAGTGCAGGGCACCCTCCACCAGGCCCCCAACTCATGTCCCCCTGCACTCCCACCCCCAGCAGTGCAGGGGCAGCCTCCACCAGGCCCCCACTCATGTCCAACTCATGTCCCCCTGCACCCCCACCCCCCAGCACTGTGGGGCACCTGCCAGCAGGCCCCCACTCATGTCCAACTCATGTCCCCCTGCACCCCCACCCCCCAGCAGTGCGGGGCACCCTCCACCAGGCCCCCAACTCATGTCCCCCTGCACCCCCACCCCCCAGCACTGTGGGGCACCCTCCACCAGGCCCGCACTCATGTCCAACTCATGTCCCCCTGCACCCCCACCCCCCAGCAGTGCAGGGCACCCTCCACCAGGCCCCCACTCATGTCTCCCACCACCCCCACCCCCCAGCAGTGCAGGGCACCCTCCACCAGGCCCCCACTCATGTCTCCCACCACCCCCACCCCCCAGCATCCAGGGGCACCCTCCACCAGGCCCCACTCATGTCTCCCATCACCCCCACCCCCCAGCAGTGCAGGGGCAGCCTCCACCAGGCCCCCACTCATGTCTCCCATCACCCCGACCCCCCAGCAGTGCAGGGCACCCTCCACCAGGCCCCCAACTCATGTCCCCCTGCACCCTCACCCCCCAGCACTGTGGGGCACCTGCCAGCAGGCCCCCACTCATGTCCAACTCATGTCCCCCTGCACCCCCACCCCCCAGCACTGTGGGGCACCCTCCACCAGGCCCCCCCACTCATGTCCAACTCATGTCCCCCTGCACCCCCAACCCCAGCAGTGCAGGGCACCCTCCACCAGGCCCCCACTCATGTCTCCCACCACCCCCACCCCCCAGCATCCAGGGGCACCCTCCACCAGGCCCCCACTCATGTCTCCCATCACCCCCACCGCCCCAGCAGTGCAGGAGCAGCCTCCACCAGGCCCCTACTCATGTCTCCCATCACCCCCAACCCCCAGCAGTGCAGGGGCAGTCTCCACCAGGCCCCCACTCATGTCCAACTCATGTCCCCCTGCACCCCCACCCCCCAGCAGTGCAGGGCACCCTCCACGAGGCCCCCAACTCATGTCCCCCTGCACCCCCACCCCCCAGCAGTGCAGGGGCAGCCTCCACCAGGCCCCCAATCATGTTTCACATCACCCCACCCCCCAGCAGTGCAGGGGCAGCCTCCACCAGGTCCCAATCATGTCTCCCACCACCCCCACCCCCCAGCAGTGCAGGGCACCCTCCACCAGGCCCCCACTCATGTCTCCCATCACCCCCACCCCCCAGCAGTGCAGGGGCAGCCTCCACCATGCCCCCACTCATGTCTCCCATCACCCCCACCCCCCAGCAGTGCAGGGGCAGCCTCCACCAGGCCCCCACTCATGTCCAACTCATGTCCCCCTGCACCCCACCCCCAGCAGTGCAGGGCACCCTCCACCAGGCCCCCACTCATGTCCCCCTGCACCCCACCCCCAGCAGTGCAGGGCACCCTCCACCAGGCCCCCACTCATGTCTCCCATCACCCCCACCCCCCAGCAGTGCAGGGGCAGCCTCCACCAGGCCCCCACTCATGTCTCCCACCACCCCTACCCCCCAGCAGTATAGGGCACCCTCCACCAGGCCCCCACTCATGTCTCCCATCACCCCCACCCCCCAGCAGTGCAGGGCACCCTCCACCAGGCCCCCAACTCATGTCACCCCTGCACCCCCACCCCCCAGCACTGTGGGGCACCTGCCAGCAGGCCCCCAACTCATGACCCCCTGCACCCCCACCCCCCAGCAGTGTGGGGCACCTGCCAGCAGGCCCCCAACTCATGTCCCCCTGCGCCCTCACCCCCCAGCAGTGCAGGGCACCCTCCAACAGGCCCCCAACTCATGTCCCCCTGCACCCCCACCCCCCAGCAGTGCAGGGCACCCTCCACCAGGCCCGCAACTCATGTCCCCCTGCACCCCCACCCCCCAGCACTGTGGGGCAGATGCCAGCAGGCCCCCACTCATGTCCAACTCATGTCCCCCTGCACCCCCACCCCCCAGCACTGTGGGGCACCCTCCACCAGGCCCCCAACTCCTGTCCCCCTGCACCCCCACCCCCCAGCAGTGCAGGGCACCCTCCACCAGGCCCCCATTCATGTCTCCCACCACCCCCACCCCCCAGCATCCAGGGGCACCCTCCACCAGGCCCCCACTCATGTCTCCCATCACCCCCACCCCCCAGCAGTGCAGGGGCAGCCTCCACCAGGTCCCCACTCATGTCCAACTCATGTCCCCCTGCACCCCCACCCCCCAACACTGTGGGGCACCTGCCAGCAGGCCCCCACTCATGTCCAACTCATGTCCCCCTGCACCCCCAGCAGTGCGGGGCACCCTCCACCAGGCCCCCAACTCATGTCCCCCTGCACACCCACCCCACAGCACTGCGAGGCACCCTCCACCAGGCCCCCACTCATGTCCAACTCATGTCCCCCTGCACCCCCACCCCCCAGCATCCAGGGGCACCCTCCACCAGGCCCCCACTCATGTCTCCCATCACCCCCACCCCCCAGCAGTGCAGGGGCAGCCTCCACCAGGCCCCCACTAATGTCCAACTCATGTCCCCCTGCACCCCCATCCCCCAGCAGTGCAGGGGCAGCCTACACCAGGCCCCCACTCATGTCTCCCACCACCCCCACCCCCCAGCAGTGCAGGGCACCCTCCACCAGGCCCCCACTCATGTCTCCCATCACCCCCACGCCCCAGCAGTGCAGGGCACCCTCCACCAGGCCCCCAACTCATGTCCCCTTGCACCCCCACCCCCCAGCACTGTGGGGCACCTGCCAGCAGGCCCCCACTCATGTCCAACTCATGTCCCCCTGCACCCCCACCCCCCCAGCACTGTGGGGCACCCTCCACCAGGCCCCCACTCATGTCCAACTCATGTCCCCCTGCACCCCCACCCTCCAGCAGTGCAGGGCACCCTCCACCAGGCCCCCACTCATGTCTCCCACCACCCCCACCCCCCAGCATCCAGGGGCACCCTCCACCAGGCCCCCACTCATGTCTCCCATCACCCCCAACCCCAGCAGTGCAGGGGTAGCGTCCACCAGGCCCCCACTCATGTCTCCCATCACCCCCACCCCCCAGCAGTGCAGGGGCAGCCTTCACCAGGCCCCCACTCATGTCCAACTCATGTCCCCATGCACCCCCACCCCCCAGCAGTGCAGGGCACCCTCCACCAGGCCCCCAACTCATGTCCCCCTGCACCCCCACACCCCAGCACTGTGGGGCACCCTCCACCAGGCCCCCACTCATGTCCAACTCATGTCCCCCTGCACCCCCACCCCCCAGCACTGTGGGGCACCCTCCACCAGGCCCCCAACTCCTGTCCCCCTGCACCCCCACCCCCCAGCAGTGCAGGGCACCCTCCACCAGGCCCCCACTCATGTCTCCCACCCCCCAGCATCCAGGGGCACCCTCCACCAGACCCCCACTCATGTCTCCCATCACCCCCACCCCCAGCAGTGCAGGGGCAGCCTCAACCAGGCCCCCAACCATGTCTCCCATCACCCCCACCCCCCAGCAGTGCAGGGGCAGCCTCCACCAGGCACCCACTCATGTCCAACTCATGTCCCCCTGCACCCCCACCCCCCAGCACTGTGGGGCACCTGCCAGCAGGCCCCCACTCATGTCCAACTCATGTCCCCCTGCACCCCCACCCCCCAGCAGTGCGGGGCACCCTCCACCAGGCCCCCACTCATGTCTCCCATCACCCCACCCCCCAGCAGTGCAGGGACAGCCTCCACCAGGCCTCCACTCATGTCCAACTCATGTCCCCCTCCACCCCCACCCCCCAGCAGTGCAGGGCACCCTCCAACAGGCCCCCAACTCATGTCCCCCTGCACCCCCACCCCCCAGCAGTGCGGGGCACCCTCCACCAGGCCCCCACTCATGTCTCCCATCACCCCCACCCCCCAGCAGTGCAGGGGCAGCCTCCACCAGGCCCCCACTCATGTCCAACTCATGTCCCCCTGCACCCCCATCCCCCAGCAGTGCAGGGGCAGCCTACACCAGGCCCCCACTCATGTCTCCCACCACCCCCACCCCCCAGCAGTGCAGGGCACCCTCCACCAGGCCCCCACTCATGTCTCCCATCACCCCCACGCCCCAGCAGTGCAGGGCACCCTCCACCAGGCCCCCAACTCATGTCCCCTTGCACCCCCACCCCCCAGCACTCTGGGGCACCTGCCAGCAGGCCCCCACTCATGTCCAACTCATGTCCCCCTGCACCCCCACCCCCCCAGCACTGTGGGGCACCCTCCACCAGGCCCCCACTCATGTCCAACTCATGTCCCCCTGCACCCCCACCCTCCAGCAGTGCAGGGCACCCTCCACCAGGCCCCCACTCATGTCTCCCATCACCCCCAACCCCAGCAGTGCAGGGGTAGCGTCCACCAGGCCCCCACTCATGTCTCCCATCACCCCCACCCCCCAGCAGTGCAGGGGCAGCCTTCACCAGGCCCCCACTCATGTCCAACTCATGTCCCCATGCACCCCCACCCCCCAGCAGTGCAGGGCACCCTCCACCAGGCCCCCAACTCATGTCCCCCTGCACCCCCACACCCCAGCACTGTGGGGCACCTGCCAGCAGGCCCCCACTCATGTCCAACTCATGTCCCCCTGCACCCCCACCCCCCAGCACTGTGGGGCACCCTCCACCAGGCCCCCAACTCCTGTCCCCCTGCACCCCCAACCCCAGCAGTGCAGGGCACCCTCCACCAGGCCCCCACTCATGTCTCCCACCCCCCAGCATCCAGGGGCACCCTCCACCAGGCCCCCACTCATGTCTCCCATCACCCCCACCCCCAGCAGTGCAGGGGCAGCCTCAACCAGGCCCCCAACCATGTCTACCATCACCCCCACCACCCAGCAGTGCAGGGGCAGCCTCCACCAGGCCCCCACTCATGTCCAACTCATGTCCCCCTGCACCCCCACCCCCCAGCACTGTGGGGCACCTGCCAGCAGGCCCCCACTCATGTCCAACTCATGTCCCCCTGCACCCCCACCCCCCAGCAGTGCGGGGCACCCTCCACCAGGCCCCCACTCATGTCTCCCATCACCCCACCCCCCAGCAGTGCAGGGGCAGCCTCCACCAGGCCTCCACTCATGTCCAACTCATGTCCCCCTCCACCCCCACCCCCCAGCAGTGCAGGGCACCCTCCAACAGGCCCCCAACTCATGTCCCCCTGCACCCCCACCCCCCAGCAGTGCAGGGGCAGCCGCCACCAGGCCCCCACTCATGTCTCCCATCACCCCTACCCCCCAGCAGTGCAGGGGCAGCCTCCACCAGGCCCCCACTCATGTCTCCCACCACCCCCACACACCAGCAGTGCAGGGCACCCTCCACCAGGCTCCCACTCATGTCTCCCATCACCCCACCCCCCAGCAATGCAGGGGCAGACTCCACCAGGCCCCCACTCATGTACAACTCATGTCCCCCTGCACCCCCACCCCCCAGCACTGTGGGGCACTTGCCAGCAGGCCCCCACTCATGTCCAACTCATGTCCTCCTGCACCCCCACCCCCCAGCACTGTGGGGCACCCTCCACCAGGCCCCCAACTCCTGTCCCCCTGCACCCCCACCCCCCAGCAGTGCGGGGCACCCTCCACCAGGCCCCCAACTCATGTCCCCCTGCACCCCCACCCCCCAGCACTGTGGGGCACCCTCCACCAGGCCCCCACTCATGTCCAACTCATGTCCCCCTGCACCCCCACCCCCCAGCAGTGCAGGGGCAGCCTCCACCAGGCCCCCACTCATGTCTCCCATCACCCCCACCCCCCAGCAGTGCAGGGGCAGCCTCCACCAGGCCCCCACTCATGTCTAACTCATGTCCCCCTGACCCCCCACTCCCCAGCAGTGCAGGGCACCCTCCACCAGGCCCCTAACTCATGTCCCCCTGCACCCCCACCCCCCAGCAGTGCAGGGGCAGCCTACACCAGGCCCCCACTCATGTCTCCCATCTCCCCCACCCCCCAGCAGTGCAGGGGCAGCCTCCACCAGGCCCCCACTCATGTCTCCCACCACCCCTACCCCCCAGCAGTGCAGGGCACCCTCCACCAGGCCCCCACTCATGTCTCCCATCACCCCCACCCCCCAGCAGTGCAGGGCACCCTCCACCAGGCCCCCAACTCATGTCCCCCTGCACCCCCACCCCCAGCACTGTGGGGCTCCTGCCAGCAGGCCCCCACTCATGTCCAACTCATGTCCAACTCATGTCCCCCTGCACCCCTACCCCCCAGCAGTGCAGGGCACCCTCCACCAGGCCCCCACTCATGTCTCCCACCACCCCCACCCCCCAGCATCCAGGGGCACCCTCCACCAGGCCCCCACTCATGTCTCCCATCACCCCCACCCCCCAGCAGTGCAGGGGCAGCCTCCACCAGGCCCCCACTCATGTTTCCCATCACCCCCACACCCCAGCAGTGCAGGGCACCCTCCACCAGGCCCCCACTCATGTCTCCCATCACCCCCACCCCCCAGCAGTGCATGGGCAGCCTCCACCAGGCCCCCACTCATGTCTCCCATCACCCTCACCCCCCAGCAGTGCAGGGGCAGGCTCCACCAGGCCCCCACTCATGTCTCCCATCACCTCTACCCCCCAGCAGTGCAGGGGCAGCCTCCACCAGGCCCCCACTCATGTCTCCCACCACCCCCACACCCCAGCAGTGCAGGGCACCCTAAACCAGGCTCCCACTCATGTCTCCCATCACCCCCACCCCCCAGCAGTGCAGGGCACCCTCCACCAGGCCCCCAACTCATGTCCCCCTGCACCCCCACCCCCCAGCACTGTGGGGCACCTGCCAGCAGGCCCCCAACTCATGTCCCCCTGCTCCCCCACCCCCCAGCAGTGTGGGGGCACCTGCCAGCAGGCCCCCACTCATGTCTCCCACTCCCCAGCAGTCCAGGGACACCCTCCACCAGGCCCCCAACCATGTCTCCCATCACCCCCACCCCCCAGCAGTGCAGGGGCAGCTTCCACCAGGCCCCCACTCATGTCCAACTCCTGTCCCCCTGCACCCCCACCCCCCAGCAGTGCAGGGGCACCCTCCACCAGGCCCCCAACTCATGTCCCCCTGCACCCCCACCCCCAGCACTGTGGGGCACCTGCCAGCAGGCCCCCACTCATGTCCAACTCATGTCCCCCTGCACCCCACCCCCAGCAGTGCGGGGCACCCTCCACCAGGCCCCCAACTCATGTCCCCCTGCACCCCCACCCCCCAGCACTGTGGGGCACCCTCCACCAGGCCCCCACTCATGTCCAACTCATGTCCCCCTGCACCCCCACCCCCAGCAGTGCAGGGGCACCCTCCACCAGGCCCCCAACTCATGTCCCCCTGCACCCTCACCCCCAGCACTGTGGGGCACCTGCCAGCAGGCCCCCACTCATGTCCAACTCATGTCCCCCTGCACCCCCACCCCCCAGCAGTGCAGGGCACCCTCCACCAGGCCCCCACTCATGTCTCCCACCACCCCCACCCCCCAGCATCCAGGGGCACCCTCCGCCAGGCCCCCACTCATGTCTCCCATCACCCCCACCCCCCAGCAGTGCAGGGGCAGCCTCCACCAGGCCCCCACTCATGTCTCCCATCACCCCCACCCCCCAGCAGTGCATGGGCAGCCTCCACCAGGCCCCCACTCATGTCTCCCATCACCCCCACCCCCCAGCAGTGCAGGGGCAGCCTCCACCAGGCCCCCACTCATGTCCAACTCATGTCCCCCTGCACCCCCACCCCCCAGCAGTGCAGGGCACCCTCCAACAGGCCCCCAACTCATGTCCCCCTGCACCCCTACCCCCCAGCAGTGCAGGGGCAGCCTCCACCAGGCCCCCACTCATGTCTCCCACCACCCCCACACCCCAGCAGTGCAGGGCACCCTCCACCAGGCTCCCACTCATGTCTCCCATCACCCCCACCCCCCAGCAGTGTAGGGCACCCTCCACCAGGCCCCCAACTCATGTCCCCCTGCACCCCCACCCCCCAGCACTGTGGGGCACCTGCCAGCAGGCCCCCAACTCATGTCCCCCTGCTCCCACACCCCCCAGTAGTGTGGGGCACCTGCCAGCAGGCCCCCACTCATGTCCAACTCATGTCCCCCTACACCCCCACCCCCCAGCACTGTGGGGCACCCTCCACCAGGCCCCCAACTCATGTCTCCCATCACCCCCACCCCCCAGCAGTGCAGGGGCAGCCTCCACCAGGCCCCCACTCATGTCTCCCATCACCTCCACCGCCCAGCAGTGCAGGGGCAGCCTCCACCAGGCTCCCACTCATGTCCAACTCATGTCCCCCTGCACCCCCACCCCCCAGCACTGTGGGGCACCTGCCAGCAGGCCCCCACTCATGTCCAACGCATGTCCCTGTGCACCCCCACCCCCCAGCAGTGCGGGGCACCCTCCACCAAGCCCCCAACTCATGTCCCCCTGTACCCCCACCCCCCAGCACTGTGGGGCACCTGCCAGCAGGCCCCCAACTCATGTCCCCCTGCACCCCCACCCCCCAGCACAGTGGGGCACCCTCCACCAGGCCCCCACACATGTCCCCCAGCCAACATGTCATCACAATCTAGATCCCTGGCCCTTAGGGTCAGCCTCCAAATGCCAAACACCCACCCGAGTATTGCATCCACCCATTTAGAAATGGCAATAACATGATAGAACCCCAACTGCAAGTTTGGAAATGAACACATGTCCCTCACATACACCCAATGGGTGTCAGTGAATCTCAAAACCCATATCATGATATGCATGAAACCAATGAGATGATACTACACATTGAAGTTTGAACAAAAAATATGTATTAAAAGAAACATAAATTGAATCAAAAATAAACAAACAATAATGGAAATTTAAAAAAAATAAACCTGCATGTGGGTGAAATAATGCAAAACCACAAATCATAATCCAAAGGAAAGGTGTCCAAAGTCACAGTCCACAAAAGTAAATCCAATGGAAAATTAAAATTGAAAACCATTGCTCCATGGGTAAATCGTTAAAAAAAATGAAAATCCAACAGGCAACTATATACAGATAAACAATCCAGGGTCCATGATCCCAACAGAAGAAATGAAACCTATCTAATAACACTACCTAATAAAAAAAAACTATATACAAAAATGTGGCCCATTGTCCAAAAGGTCCAAAAAAAATGCAAAACCAAAGGAAACCTAACACTAACTACAGAACTATTTACAAGGGCAGCGGGCTAGTCCGACGGCTCACTTTTGGATGTCCCGGGCCAGGGCATCATCGAACTCCTGCTCAATGTCCCGGAGGCGGTCCTCCTCCATGGCCCTGAGGGTCCGCAGGGCCGTCGACGTGTCCACCTCCAACCCCCTGCGGATTGCCTCAAGGCACTCGGCCCACCTCAGGGCCCTCCGCATGGAGTTCTCCGCCCTGACCATCGTGAGCCGTGCCTCTTCCGCCCACTGCCGCTCCGCATCTATGGCGTGGCCCAACCGCTGCCACACGGAAGACACTTCCCGTCCTGGGTCCTCCTGCCCTCCGGCCGATGCCTGCCCCTCCGATGTCGAAGGCCCAGAGCCATCATGGCTCCCACCACGTTGCTGCTGCTGCTGTGCCTCTGCCCGTGCACTGCCTCCTGCTGCCTGCACATCCTCCGCTGGCTGGGGTGCAGTCGTTGATGTGGCCACCCCTGCTGGACGTCCGACTCCCGACTGTGGCAGGGATGCCTCCTCCACCAGCCTGGCCGCACCGTCAGAGGCAGCTCCACAGGGCACCCAGGTGACTGATGGGTGGGAAGATGGCACGGAGGACGACTGGCGCATAGGGGGTTCAGTTGAGGAGGGGGTCACAGCAAGCCCCATCAAACGGAGGAATCCGGCCTGGGTGACCTGTCCCAGTAGGCCGACGCGGTCAACGAGCCATTCGAGATGACGTGCAGTCTCCTCATGAAAAGACTGCAGGTCACCTCGCATGGCCGTTGACGCAACGCCACACCAGTCAGGACAGGCTCAACCCGGACCCGGATAGCCACGTCCGCAGGCAGAGGAAGGCCAGTTGTCGTGAGCTCATCCCCTGCCTGAAAACGGGTCTGGACTTAGGCATCCCTGCTGGTGCAAGATGATGCAGGGACAGGATTGCACACAGGCACCTCTGCGGCAGCCTGTGCTGCCTTCTGTCCCTGGTCCTGCACTGCACCACTAGCACCAGTGGAATCCCCACCTCCAGACCCTGTCTCTGTTGCTTGCACGGCCTCCTCCTCCACCAAACCCCCCACCAACCTGGATGACTCCGTGCCATCTTCCCCCGTTGGGCCCTGTGGGGTCCCAGCTGCCCCTTCTGCTGCCGAGGAGTCCAACTCCAACCTCCGCCTCTTGGACCTGCCCCCGGCAGTTGCGGCCTGGGACGCGGCACCGGACTCCTCACTCCCCGACGAGATCACAACCTGGGAGGGGAGCCGGGCCTTGCGTCTCCGGCTGGCGGTGGGATCCCCGCCGCTGTGCTCCACAGCACCTTCTCCGCCCTCTTCATCAGTTGACGCTGCAGACAGGGAGAAATAAAACACAGGCATCAGGGCACTGTACAATGGACACATACACACATGACAGTTGTACATGAGTGGCATTGGCAAACCTCAGACATGCCATCACAATCCCCAACACACATGTCCTTTCAACTTGCACACATGAGCCATACCACAGCCATATCGCAACTGCCAGCACGATCCATACACATACAACAGCATGAGCAGGCAATGGTGAGCCAGACATCACGTGCAACACGGAGTGCACTACACATGTACACACACCACCACACTTGCATGCATGTGTACACCTCTGCCAACTGTTGCAGTGTTCAGATGGGCATCCGTGTCACATCTGCCAATCAGGCTCTCACATCCCACTGTCACATGCATCCATGTTGCATCACTGTTGCACCCTTGTCAAATACACACACATGGACATGTACACAGTGCTGATACATGCAGCTGAAAACAACATACATGCGTGACATCACGAACATGCCTACTTACATACACATTCATCCAAACATGTGTGCCCACACAACTGCATTTGGCATGCAAGCCTACACACACAAGCACCATCCATGTCTCACACATGACAGCCTTCGCATGTGTTAGCCTCACGGCCCTGTACACCCCCACCCATACTCGGCCCCATACAAACAGATGTGTAACCTGCACACTACTGAAACATCACCACACGCACAGCTTACAATCAGGATGCATGTACACTTACCGCTCGACTCCAGACGGGTCTGCCTCTCAAGGACCTGGACGTGGAGCGCTGGGGATATGCGTTCCAGGACCCTCATCTGATCTTCCGACAAGTGGCCCCGGCGCCCCTTAGCATCCGCTGCCTTCAAGAGGCGCCGGGACTTGTTGAGGGACCTGGACCTGAAGTCCTCCCAGCGCTTGACATGTTGGAAGTCGCGGACTGCCACCCCCTCCGCGTTGATGGCAGTCACGATGTTCGTCCAGATCCGAGTCCGTCCTTCCTTGTCGGCACGGGAACTTCCGAAGAGGGCATCATACTGCCCCAGACCTTGCTGCACCAGGACGCCAACTTCCCTGGCACTGAAGCTGGTGCCCCTCTGCCTCTCTGGCCGGGGGTTGTCAGTGGTGCCAGATGTTGCAGTGCCCGATATGACAACCCCAGAGGCAGGAGTGGGTGGGCAACTGGGTCCTGGGGCTGGGCTGTGGAGCGATGGAATCCCAGTCGGGAGTCTTCGGTTCCAGCAGGGGTGGTCACAGCAACAGCACCCCTGGCTGATGTGCAGGCAGCAAATGGCAGGGCACGTGGGCAGCAGGCAGTCAGGCAGCAGCAGATGGCAGGTGGGAGCGTGCTCGGGGCTCTGGGGGGCAGTAATTCGGCCTTCTGGGCAGGAGCGTGGTCTTCCATGTGCTTACGCATAGCCAGCTTGATACGGAGTGATTTGGCACGTGAAAACTCTGCACGTCAGCATGTAATTCGAGGAAAGGCCCTTAGCGCGTAAGCGCGTCTGCACGCATATGCAATTTCATTGGACAGAAGGCCCTTCAAGCGCAAGCGCCTCTGTGACGTGACGCACGCAGGCGTGCACGGGCGTTTCAGCGCGCGTGTAAAACTGCACGTCCGCGTTTAATCCGAGGAAAGGGCCCATGCGCGTAAGTGACTTGGCACGCGCGGGCGTTTCCCTCAGCACGGGTTAAAGGTGAGTGGGGCCAGCAGTTCACTGTACGTGCCTTTCGTGGAGACCAACGTGTGTTGCTGCTTCCTGTTGTTTCGCGTGCCATCACAACTTCACAGCTATCAAGGACGTATCTCTTCTTTTGGCGGGGGTATTGGCTACGCGTGTTTTTCTGCATCGCGCTAGTCAGACGGTGAGTCGCACACGCTCTTTTTCCCACTGCGGGTGCCCCTGTGTATCGCACCCATTTTCGATGTCATAGTAGCCTGCGTGTCCCACGCGTACGCGTTATTCGTGTTACTGGGTGCCACCGCGTACTGCGGGAGGTTGAATCCACGCACGTAGGCTGCAGGGTTGCGTGCATGGTTTTACTGCAGTTTTGGGGTGCCTGAGCGTTGCGTGACCCGTCACTACATCACCGGGGTCACATACAGCCTTGCAGGTGCAGGGGGGCTGTTAACATCTTGCTTCCCACCCCCTTCACCCCAATTGCCCAGGTCAATTGTGGTGTACACCTCGCATTGGCACTACTCCATCTGTGCCGGCACTACTACATCTGTGCCATGGTTGGGAGGCCACCAAAGGTGAGGGGTGCCTCAGCTGGGCGTACTCTTCGTGGCGGGCGTGGTCGGGGACGTGGCCGTGGTGACCAGGGAGTAGGGGGACTCCAGGGTGTCCAGGGCGGCCACAGAGGGGGAAGAGGCAGGGGTGCGCCACTTGAGCACAATGTTGTGCCATGTGTCGGTGCAGTCATGCCATCACCCGCTGTGGTTCCGGGTGATGCAGCTTCTGCATCTGGCACTGGCGCCCATGTGACCCGGCAGTCCGTTCCATCGACTGCCACGGGCCCAAGGGTAGTGGTAGCTGCAGGTGCAGCTGTGGACACTGCCACCCAGGCTCAGGATCTGCCAGCGCAGGCTGCGTTGGCACTTGAGGACCCCTTTGTAGATTTCCAACAGGCCAGGAGGGAAACCATAGGGACAGGCCGGGCTGCTCAGACCAAGACACGTGTCCCTGGGGCAGTTATGTCATCTGCTGCCCCGAACAGCCGGGTGTTGGCAAGTGCAGGGGCAGATGCACCCAACAACACCCCGGTTGTGAGTTGCCAACCAGGACCGTTGCGGTCAATGTCCCTGCCACAGCTGATGTTCCTGCGCAGGGTCCATTAGAGGGAACCCAGCTGCCACTGACACAAGTCAGGGCTTTGGTCGTCCCTCCACCTGCCACTCCCTTGGCTCAATCCACCGAACCCACTGGCCATACTGGTCAGGGCGGCATTAGCCAGCCAGGGTCTGCGCCACAGTCCAAGAGGAGGAAGGTTGCACCTGCAGCACAGGCTGGGACCCCACACACAGCTACGACCTCCTGCACGTCGAGGAAGAAGCCTTTCTGCCAGCAGGAACTGGACTTCCTCGTGGGCTACGTGCGGGGCACAGCCGTGACATGCTAGTGGGTGCCAATAGTCAGACTACGGCTGCCCAACGTGACACCCACTGGAAGCATGTTGCGGAACATGTCAGTTCATTCGGTAATGAGGTGCGCATGGCGCAAGAGTGCAAAAAGCGTTGGAATGACATCAAACTGAAGCACTAAGGCTAAGCGTGCCTCTAATTACAACTTGGCTCTGGTGACTGGCGGTGGGCCTGCACCAGAGGAGGAAGAGCTCACTCCGCATGAGGCACTCGTTGCGGAGTTCATACCACCTGAATTGGTCGAAGGATTGGGAGAGATGCTGGACTTTGATGCCCAGTCCAGTGAATGTTGATGCGTGTTTGTTGAGGACGCGTGTGTTTCACTTGTGGGATGTGTTGTGCATGATTGCCACTACATGTGACGTGTACATGGTTCTGATGTGTAAGTAATGCAATGCTTCCGTGATGCATGTCTCCTCTGCCTGCATGCAGGGACTCCATGTAGGCATGCTCCCTTGCCCCTCCTCCGCCACTCTGCACCCCAGTTCCACCTTTGCACTGGTCTGCTTCAATCTTTCCAATGTGTACTTTCCTGTTCATGCGTCCTGTGTAGATGCTAACTTCCAGCGTAGAATCTGCCAGACATATGCCGTGTGGTACAGCCTTAGTACTTGATGCAGGGTATCTCACTTGTACTGTGCATAGGTCAGATGTCCCGCAGGGACATGAGTGCCCATTCATGCTCCATGTGCATTGCACGCATGCCCCTATGTGTCCTTGACTGGATGATCACTGTAATACAAGTCCTGGGTGACATACATTGCATGGCATCTCATCAGCCTTCCCATGTCAACTGTGGCTCAGTACTGCATTGCACACATGTTTAGGGTCTGACAATCTGTGTGGCTCACAGGCCTAAGCCTGTTCAATGGCCAATGACTCTGTCCAACTGTTGTTGTGTCTTCTTCACACATGGGCGGCCTCCAGAGTTTTCATCATGTGTCCTGCTTACTGTCCCATCATCAATTGCAGTGTTGTCACTTGAATCACATTAAGCTGTTGATGCCAGTCAACACTGCCTGTCAATACACAGGTGTATGGTCAGCCTTTTGTTACCATGCTAGGCATCCCTGCTTTGGTACTGGGGTGGAAGGGTGCTTGGCTTCTAGATATGGTACACATTGAATGCACAATGCACGTGATGCCTGAATTTGACCTTGCACTGCCTTCACATTTCCTGGCACACACCATGGAGTCCTTGTACATGTAGGTAGTGAGTGGCGTACACATTTTCTGCACTGCATAGACCCACTTCCATGGAAACTGCCACCTTTCAACAGGTCTGATCACAGAAGCAATTCAAAGTTGACCCAGCATGCATGCCAGGTTATATGTTGTGTGTCACATGTCTGCCTGATGCGTTTGTTGTCGGTGTGTGTGTGTGTTGTGTGCTTCTGACATGTGTAGTGACCTTTTTCTCTCTATTTTTCAGGTGATGACGCAATGGAGGCGGAGGATGGTGTTGTCATGCCAGACACAGGGCTGTTACCACTACATCAACCCGGCACAAGTGGGGGTCATGGGGTGGTAGGCCACGAAAACCCCCAAGTGCTACAGTCCATCTTGTCTCAGGCTGCCTATGAGTCCAGCCTTGATGACGACTCTGACGTCCATGTTGAGTTGGATGAGCATCAAGTCCATGTGTCAGGGGTGAGTGATTCTGATGTGGACACTGCTCTGTCTGCGACACCTGCACTGAGGGATCAGACAGTCTTGGTTCCTCCGCCCGTGGTGGATCGGGACGCAGGGACACCCTCCACACCAGTCACTGATGTGCCTGGGACATCACGTCGACGGGGGCATGTAGTCGTGCAGCCGCGGGCGGTGCCAACACAGCGAGGACCCCCGGTCCTTGGGTCCCACAGGGGTCAAGCCCGGCAACGCGGTCGCCGCGCACAACCGCAGTATACTGAGTGGGAGCAAGACATGACTGCCAATTCAGAACGGCAGGGGGCAGCAATGGAGAACATCGCTAAGAGCATGGAGCGTGTGGCCCGATCTGTGCTCCCCCCTGCTAGGCAGGTGCTTCTTCAGCAGCAGGCAGCACGGTCCACGGCCCCCTCGCTCAGGCTGGGCATGGCGGCCTCCGACAGGGCACGCCAGGCTGAAATGTCGTCTCTGCATCAAGCAATTGCTGCTCACGTAGAGGCGCACATGGATGCCATGAGGGAGGCGTATGCTTCCCTCAAATCCACTCTGGGTGTCCTTATGATGTCCCAGAGGCAGCAGGCAGAGGAGAGGTTTGCACAGCTTGAGCGTACCATCTCGGCTGAGCTACAGGCTTGCCGAGAGGTGCAGCGGTTGTCCAGCCAGGCCTTGCAGGAGGAACTCCGTGTTACACGTGCTACCTTGCAAAAGGAAGCACGTGTATCACGTGCGGTTCTGCATGCAGACCTACGTCACATCGCCACACAGAACCAGGCTCACCCGTCCGGCAGACTTGCTGCCGACGAGGGGCAAGCTGCGGCTAGGCGTAGCCAGGCTACTGTGCCACGTCCTCCTTTCCAGGATCAGCCAGACTCGGACGACCATCTATCTCCCACATAGGTCGGGCTGTGCAGGCGTTGAGCCCATGGAGGTTTTTTTTTTGGCTCAGCATCATCGCATGTAGATGTTGAGCAGCACCCTGTACCTCCCCCCTCCTGGGTGCCTCCCCTCCCCCCGGGTCGTATGTGGCCATTTTTTATTTTTCTTTTAGTTTAGTTAGTTAAGTTTCTGTTTGATAGTTAGTTTAATTAGGTAATGTAGGTTTTCCATAGTTAGTGTAATTAGTTAATATAGTTTAAAATTGCTGGTCTATTGTGCTTTCATGTGACGGTGCAGTGCTTTGTGGCTTTTGAAGGCATCCACTGTCTGTTCCAGCTGGGCCCTTCAGGCTTGTCTTGTGTATGTGTTTGCTGCTTGGGGTCCTTGACTCACATATGCCACTCCTGCCTCCCTTATCCATGGGCTCGCAAGGATGGTTCGGTGTTACAGAATATTACACAAGGGCTTTGGACTGTCATACCTGTGGCATGTCTGGTGCTGTGTGACTTGTGTTGACACCCCTAGTGGGGATGATTGCGGTGTTATTGTCCACCGTTCAGCTTTTGCTAGATGGGGTGTTTCATGATTAATGTGTACATTCATTGCTATGCATTGTGTAGTATGTTTCTTATCTTTACTGTACACGTGCTTGTTGCAATTCATGCCGTAGATAGTGTGTTCCACACTTTGGATGTGAAAGACGGACTGATGGTGTGATTTCTGATGTAAGTCTCTGACATGGTCAAGTAATGAGATGCCTGAAGAGACACACACAGATGACTTTAAAGCATTAATCATGTGTTTCATGCCCTTTCTGCAGAGGGATGAGCCTCCAGAGCACCTTTGCCAGCAGACATGGCCCATTGGACGTTTGAATTCTGGACACGTTTGTTGGTGCCCACATGCACATGTGTGCACAAGCAGAGGCACAGGGATTGCAGACCTACATCCTAGAACTGCTGACGTGTTCCAAGGAACTCCAGGCAAGGTGAGCAGCACAGGAGGGCCACAACACAGCAAAGCTTGCACCAGGCGAGTTGCACATGCAGGCTTAGTCACAGCACTGAGGGTGAGCTTGGACGAATATTGGTGTTGAAGCACACAATGCAGCTCAGATGTGTTGGTGGACTGATGGCTGTTGATTGTAAGGTTGTCTGGGACACCTGCAGGGGCAGTGGCACATACCCTCCGGTACACCAAGGTCCATTGAGGCACTTGTATCAACCATGTAGCCTTCTGAGACATGGAAAGGGGCAGCTCACAGGGACATACAGCAAGGGACATACTCGGGTGCAGTGCATTTCATTTCCATGTACATTTTGATACATGCACTGCCAACTTTGTTTCGGTCATGGTGGAACACGACTTGTTCTGAAGTCATGCCTTGCTATATGGGTCTGAATGCTTACCCAGGGAACATTGCATGTTGTGTGAATTGTGACACATTGGTGTTCCATTTGCCACGCACCCACCGGCGGCTGACTTACTGCATTGACTGTGTATGACCCATCACAGGGGTAATGTTATATATGGGTACGAAGCATCTACACCAGATTGTCTGTTTGTAGAGTAGTTTGTTGCTATGGGGCATGTTTGGTGGTGTGTTTTTGTGTAATGGGCACGTACAGATTATTGACTGTGGCTCTCTTTGCAGCATTGCAGTGCTCCTGTAACCGGACCTGAGAGTGCACAGGCAGGAGGCCAGCACTCAAAACCAGAGCTAAGTGTCTTGTTGTTTTTCTTTCAAACTGCTCTGCATAGGCTTGTTGGGGGGTGCACTAATGCATGGATGAATGTGTAATTCAATTTGGTATGTTTTTTTCCCCTAATCACCCGGAGTCCTATCCAATTTTAAACCCTGTACCCTCTACCCGGTGTTCCTGCTTCCGGTACCTATCCAAGCAACGTTCCCTAACCCTCTTTCCCCGCTGGGGTTGCGGATGCCTGTGTAAGCCCCAAACTTGCAGGCGCCAAAACCCTAGAGGGGGTGATTGGTTCGTGCCACTCCTAAGCCTGGACTACAGAAGGCCATGACAATGATGTCCAAGTTTGTTCGGATTGTGTATGTGTTCATGCAGGTAGTACATTTTCGTGCATTCCCTACTTCCATGTGTCATTCCTCCTCCCCTCTCCTGCCACTCATTCCAGTTATCCAGTGTGCCAACACCTGTCCCGACTGCATATCCCTGACCCTCCTTCCCCACCAGGGTCTCAGAGGCCTGTGTGAGTTTGACCTTGCAGGCACCCGGGACACGGTGGGGTGGTTGTTTCAGGACACTCCCGCGCCAGTACACGGGACCTGTGACAGTACACATCCGTTCATGGTGCATCATTCTATGTTATGTACCACACATGGTTCACATCCTGTTGTGACATTGTTTTACTGTGCTACCTTGGTTGTTACATCATTGTGGTAGTACTTGGCCTTTGTGAGGTACTGCTACGTCAAGTCATCTACTGGAGGGTGTTCTGGTTCATTTTTATGGCTTGGATTTTGTGATTTTGCAAATGAGGGTGGACTCTGAGGGTGCAGGCACCTTTTTACACACAAGGTGGGAGATGGTGACAAAGGGGAAGGGTGATCCTGTGGCCAGGTGAAATTGAGGGTTGAAGGCTTCATGACCCAGGTGCAGTTGTTCAGTGGGTCATGGTCATTTGTGAGGGAGGGGGGGTTTGTTGTTGATAGTTGCCTTGCCCTGCAGTGTGATGGGAACCCCGACATTGTAATGGTGGTATCCTATGTACATGTTGTGTTCTGCTGATCAATGCCTGGTCATGTGTTGTGTTTACCTTTCAGGTGTGAGGGGATAGTTGTGGTTTGACATGCTGGGGTGTACACATGGTGAATGTCCACATGTGATGTGTAGAGGACACTGATGGTCACTTGATTGCACATGCATATGTTGAGTGCATGTCCTTACTGACCCACACACTTGCACTATGATGCACAACCACCCTTGCATATCCACGTGTACACTGTTTGCCTTCTGCTGCCCACTGTGTCCCTGCAGCACATGTTCTGTGACCAATTATGGATCCTGTACATGCCTAATTTGCTTTTTGATGTGGTCTGTTGCTTAGATGTGATGCTCAGGGTGTGCATCACACACAATGGCTGTTCACTGTGCTGTGCGCTGAGCAGTGTGTTGCAGGAGTTGGACACAGCACACAGAAGCTGAAGTGTTGATTTTGCAATGCACAATGTGCATGTAGACAGGCATTCATTGTTATGTGACGTCTACAACTCTTGTAATGCATTTGGAAATGACTTATTTTGGGTGGGAGGTTGTTGGTCAGTCATTTCATCTGATTCCATGTCAGGCATCATTGTCTGATGCCGCTGTACATTTTTGACATGGCAATGTGTACCTTATTGGTACTGTGTTGGTGTATGGGTATTGCTTGCCATGTCATGTTGTGGTTTGGGAGGGTTTGAGTGACATAACAGTGACGGCCATGGCCTGTTTTGCAGGTATGTGTGATTCACACCTTGCATGTCAGGGTCATCCGCTTCTCAAAGCAACTAGCTGGGGGTAGATCTCTCTCCGCGGCAGGGGCCTCCCTCTGGAACAGCCTTCCTGCCTCCCTGGAACTTGAGGAGAACCATCTCCGGTTCCGGAAGCACCTCAAGACCTTCCTCTTTGCTTCTGCTTTCTCTCTGCCTCTCCCTTGCAAAATTCTTCACTGGAACTGCACTGGATCTGCAACTGGGCCACTCTCACCGACCTTGGTCCCTGGCCCAGCCACTCTCCACTTGCACTGCCTCCCTGGCAACCCCTGCACTGCGGGACTGTCTCTCTATCCCTACAGCCCCCCCTTCCTAGCACTTGTCTGCACCTACCTTTGCAATTGCCACCAGCTGGCCTATTTATTTGTTTTTTAGTCTACTTACCCTGTACTGCACTCCCCCCTCCCCTTCCCCTTGCACTTTTCCCTTCCCCCTACCCCTGCACTTGCACAATCTAAATGACACCTGGCCTAGTAGTATCGTTGTCTGTCTTCCCTTGTTCCCCCCTCCCTGCCTCATCGCACCTTGAAATACTTGTGTATAGGCACGTTACAAATGCCATATCATGTCATGTCATATGTGTGCCTTTTGGTCACACAGGATAGCTTGTGTTTAAGTAGCTAGGGATGCAGACAATGTGGCACTTCCATGGCAACTATCTCAGGGTGGTAGGGTTGTGACAGTTGACTGTCTCTTTGTCATCATCGATTGTCACCTGGTATGTGCCAGGCCTGTGTGCACTCCGCAGGGGTGGGAGTTTAGGTGAAAAATGTGGCCACAAACTGGGTCCGGGCTTCCTCGCCACGTGCCCTGTCCCCTCCCATGGGCAGCGCCTGTGCCTGTGGTTGGGGATGTGGGGGCACCACCATGTCCACCGGTACGCCCTGCCGTGTTGCAACATTGTGCAGGACACATGCTGCCACAATGATCCTGCACACTACTGGGGGTGCATAGAGTAGCTGCCCGCCAGAGCGGTCAAGGGAGCGGAAACGTGACTTGAGCACTCTGAATGTGCGCTCCACTATGGCCCTGGTTGCAATATGGGCGGCGTTGTATCTTACCTGGGGTGGTGTGGTGGGGTTCCGGATTGGCGTCATCATGTGGTTGCTCAGAGGGTAGGCACTGTCCCCTGGGGAGGTGTAAATGGTTGTGATTATTGGGGTTTGTGTATTTGTGTGTGTGTGTGTGACATGCATGCATGTGCAAGGGCATTTGTACTCACCTAGGAGCCATGTGTCGCCATGCTGCCCAGCTTCCAGGGCCTGGCTCAGGGCGGACATTCTGTATATGAAACTGTCATGGGTGGAGCCAGGGTAGTTTGCATAGACAGAGGTGATGATTCCCTTTGCATCGCATACCACCTGTACATTGATGGAATACCAGTGCTTGCGGTTTCGGTAGATGTGCTCAGTGGCCCTAGGTGGACGTAGGGCCACATAGGTGCAATCTATGGCACCGAGCACTTTGGGGAAGTGTGCCACCCTGAAAAAATCCAGGACAACGGCCTGCCTTTCTGCGGTTGTTCTGGGCATGTAGATGTGCCTGCAGACTGAGGGGCGCGCTGTCATGATTGCCAGTGCCTGATGTAGGCAGCGTGACTGCGTGGCCTGTGAGACCCCCCCACTATGGCAGTAGTCCGCTGAAATGACCCAGTGGCCAAAAAATGCAGGACACTGAGCACCTTCTCCAAGGGGCTCAATGCTTGGGAGCAAAGGGTGGGGGATGTAAGGTCATCTTCCCACTCCCTGACCAGGTCTAGGATGATATGAGGTGGAAACCTATACCTGCCATAGACCTGGTTGTCAGGCATCCCAAAAAGGCTTGTCCGTGGTGTGAAAATGCGTGCCCTGGCTATTCTCCTCCTCCTGCGGTGTCCCACGATCAGTGCTGCGACAAATGGGGCATTCATCGTAGCTGTATATACGTGTTTGTTGTTTGCGCGCACTTTTATACTGTGCGCGGGGACGCTTCCGCCTGCCTTCGTGTGGCGGACGCGTTGACGCCTGTGTGCGTCTTTTGCCATGCGCGGGTTTCCCGTATTCAAATCCATGAATACGGGTTGTTTGCGTGCGTGTGGGCGTTCCGTGTAGTTCCCTGCAGTACTTCCCCAGTTACGCCTTCTTTTTCACGTGTTATTCCCCATTCCGCGTGTTACGCCCACTGTTCCGCACACTTTGGTTGTGTGCGCCGCACTATGTGCGCTTTTCCTGTGCGCGTACCGCACGCCGTGTGTGCCCGCGTGCGCCATGGCAGGATTGGGCGCACGGACAGTGGGAAACACGCGCAGAGTCTTCCTTGAATCGCACGCGTGCGCTGGGTTTCTCACGCTTGCGCCACCTTGCGCCTGCTTGCGCTGGGATTTTTGGCACACATTTGCTCCATGAATCGACCCCTAGATGTTCTGATTCAGTTGAATGGAGAGGTAATTATAAGTTTTCTGGGCATATTTTTGTAAGCAGTATTTCTTGTTCCATTATGGTATTATTAACTTTTTCATAACCTCATCCACTGCTATGTATGGCAATTGTATTTGTTTGCTTTTGTTTGTATGCTTCTTCATTAAAATATGGTTCTGTGCTTGTAGTGTGACTCCACTCACCTCCACAGATATTTAAGAAGTTATTTCTGTTGACATTTCGTTTATTGAGAAGTCTTTTTTGTAATTTAGTCATTAGTTTTGTTAGTGGTTTCATTTTGTTTAACATTAAATAAATAACTTTCTTTTGAGAAGGATTGCACTGTCTATCAAAGCTTCTAAGATTAATTTCCTACAATAGGTTTTAAGGGTTGTGCCTGATTTCTCTCCTGTTTTTATAAGATTTTGAAGGACTCTGTGGTGAAACATTTTTGCTAAAATACTTTTTTTGGTATGCTTGCTTGGCACTATATCAAGATTTATAGGAGCAGTTTTATCAGTAGTGGTAGCTGAATTCTTGTTAATTGTTTTCTGTTTCGTTTTACATTTTGATAGAGGAGGCAAAGTTTCTGTACTTGAAGCTTGTTTTGTTTCGCTAAATGATTATTAGCTGTTTTGTTTGAACTTTTTTTTTACAAATTCTGCTAGAGATGGATGCTTATTTTGGACCCTTCTATTTTCATTTGCTCTACTTCTGCATTGCTTTCTACAGACTTGATTTTTGGTAGGCATTCTTTAGGGTCTGTTGAAAAAATAAAGAAGGTATGGGTTGGGTTGGGGTGTTCTGCAATGTATGTGTGCTGTGTGCATGAGTGTCTGTGTATGATGATAAAGATGTATGTGATGGTGTGTGATTGTGCATTGGGCAACTACAACTAGTTGGGATGGGTATTCCTGAATTTATGTGCTATTAAACTGGGGTTCAGATGACAGTAGAACGTAAGCTAGTAGTGTGCAGAAGTACAAATAGTAAATCTAATGGTATACAATTAAAACAGTTGTTTGTTCTATAATATCAAAATTCTAGGGGCTGAGTTGTGTAATTTGTGCGCCGAAAAATGGGAATTTGTGCGCCATTCTGCCTGTAAATCTCTGCTTAACAAATGGGGATTTGTGGACAGAATGGTGCACAATCTCTATTTTAGGCGCAGAAATAGCATGAATTAACCTTACAGTATGTTTGAATAATAGTACAAATATTATGATGGTATTGTGGAATGAGCAGGTTTCTTCTTAGTTGTTGTTTGTACTTCAAATTCTGCTGCTGCTTTTCGGGAGAGTGGTCTTCACTGCAATTGTAAAGGAAACAAATTAGTAATTTTGTTTGTATATAGCACTGATGTTAATTTAGACATTGATTTTTATGTTTTTGTACAAGTATTGTTGTTTGATATTTGAACATAGTGAATGCATGCAATTTTGTTTGACTATGTGAACTCTTTATATTTTACTTTAAATATGTTAGTTCAACATGCTTTGCAAATGTGTGTGTAAAAAGAAATTAAATAGCAGATAGGTTTGGAAGTGACAGCTGATTATAGGAGATGGGAAGAATGACAGTAAGTTAATTTTATAGGTTATACAAGCTATAAGTCAGTTAATCTGTTTATATGAATGTATAAGAATTGTACATGTACTATACAGAAAATATACATACCTGTCGTTTGTGTTCATGCATATGGATATGCATGCAGCTGCAAGTAGAAATTCTAGAGACTTGTACATTATTTCTTGTAGAAGGTGCTTTCCAATGATATGACACTTGCACTCAGAGTGATTAACAGTACATTTGAAGTGCTGATCTATGATGATGCAGTTAGATGTAGAGGTCTTGGATGTGAGGGAATGGCACAGAAAGTGAAATGGAAATGGTAGAAGGACTGTCCATGTTACGATATGTCCGCGGACATGGCGCTAGTCCGCGGACATCGCGTGTTACATCTGGGGATTTTGGGGTGAGGAGGCATTCAAATGAGAAGGAGCAGAGCAAGGGATTGGTCAGTAAAGTTTAGTGGATGTGTTGTGCTAGGAGAGAGTTTGTCACATACTCTTTTTCATGAGAGAGGAACAGATAGCTATGGCTGTGTGTTTCAGAAAACAGATTGTTTGGATTTTGGGAGACTTGTTGATATATTGGTTGAAGGAGCATGCAGAAAGCTGTGAAGTAGCTGTAGATCTTGAATTCCCACATGTGGAAGTTCACTGGCATGGAGTACGTGGAATGAAGTGGTTGGACTTGCTACCTCTCTGTGCTACTTTGGAGACAGAGCATCATCCAGACATAATTGTAATTCATTGTGGAGGAAACAGTTTAGGACATGTGTCTGGAATTTCTTTGCAATTTGCAATGAAAGAAGCACTTGGGAAGGTCATGGACATGTTTCCAAATTCTCAAGTAATTTTTTCACAGATTGCGCAGAGACAAATGTGGCTGCGTTCTTCTTAATTTGGTCCACAAATGGAGAAAGCAAGGTGCAATGTCAATAAGGCTGTTTTTGCTTTTCTAAGAGATGTTGGCATGTCCTCTTTTCACAATGAAAATATTATGGTTTGTAGCACATACATTTTTTCGCCGAGATGGAGTCCATCTTACTTATACTGGCAATCAGATTTTTCTGAGAAATGTACAAAATGCATTGCGACCTTTTTTGGAATTACAGCATCCATAGTAGGTGTTGAGCATTTCAAATTTTTCAAACACAAACACACACCACCAAAAGGCTCTTTTCAGAGCCACCACTTCCTCCCAGACAAAACTGCAATGGTTATGATAGGGCAGCACCCCAAAATTTTAGATGTTCGCGGACTGTCGGCGGACTTCTAAAAAACACACAAGGCCCTGCTTCATTTATTTTCACTTCTTTTATTAAACTGTGAAAGGCGACTCTGAAAAGAGCCTTTTCTTTTTTTATTTTTATTTTTTATTTTTTTTTGTTTTTTACACACGACACACTAAGAGAGGAGGAAAAACAAGGGTAAGGGGGGGACACCAACCACGGGGATAAGAAAGGGCGGGTGGAGAGAGGAAGATGTAGAGTGGGCCTTACTTTGGTCTCAGAGCACGAGAAGCCCTGCTCACCACCTGAGTCTCAAAAGCACTTCGAAGTCTCTCCCCCCTGCAGAGTACTGCGTCACAGTACATAAACACAACTGTGACCCTCGAAAGGTAAGGGTCATCAGCATTGTGAATGGCCTGTGAGGCAGCTGGAGGAATACGCTGTCCCACAGGAGTGTTCCTTGTGGTGACAGGATCGGAAACAGAGGATGTAGTACAGGAAGTCAACCTACTACGCTCCTCGCAAGGTACAACCTTGCGAACGGCCCCCACGTGGAACGACTTTAGGTGTCGCTTCATAGTAGTCGTACCAAAGCTGTACGAACTAGGCCTCCCATGACTCAGTACCATTTTGCACTGGTTGCAAGTGACTTGGTTCGCACGCGCCTTAGGTACGTTACCATGAATGGTAAATAACCGCCACACCCAAGACTCACGGCGAGTGCTGGTAGTAGGGACTTCCACTATCTCATTCTCATCATCCTCTTCATCCTCCTCTGCATCCTCACTCCCCTCTTCAGGCCCTTGGAGAGGTAGTGGTGGTGGAGGGGGTGGGGGTGGTGCTGAGGCAGATGTAGCACCAGGTGGCAATACTGCAGCCATGGATGCCATCAGGTTTCAGATGAAAATCTGGAAAGTTGGCAGCAAAATGCACTGTGTTCTGTAAGATAGCCAGAAACACAATGAGAAAGAGCTCTAGGGTGTGGCCTTTTATAGGGGTGCTTGTGCGCAGTTGGATTACTGTCTGGGACTTGTGCTATGGTGATTTATTATTGAAAAATATTGTGGATTGCCTGAAAGGGTAGTTTTAAATTGTTCGGGGACACGAACAGTGTCCGCAGTCAGAACCCACGCTCAGCGTGGGCGTGGTCACATGATAGCTTCGCGAACATGTCCGCGAAGGGAACCGGTGTCTGCAGGACACCAAATGCACGGGAACTGTTTTGCGCATGTGTGTTGGTGTTCCACGGACACTGTTCGGGTCCTGAAACTAATTAAAAGTGCGACACAAGCGAAACGAACAGTTACAAATAGGCATTTGTTCTTAGAACAGTTTCAATCCACTTGCGAGCAATACGGACAGCCATAGCATCCTCGGGACACCCCCATTTTGTTTATTTACGAACATGTCAGGACACTGCGTGTGTTCTTAGAATAGTTTCAACTCGCCTGCGAACAATACGGACAGCGTCCTCAGGACACCCCCATTTTGATTATTTACGAAAATTTCAGGATATTTCCTGTGTTCTTACAACAGTTTCAACTCGCCTGCGAACAATACGGACAGCGTCTTCAGGACACCCCCATTTTGTTTATTTACGAACATTTCAGGATAGTGCCTGTGTTCTTAGAACAGTTTCAACTTGCCTGCGAACAATACGGACAGCGTCCTCAGGACACCCCCATTTTGTTTATTTACGAACATTCCGGAACACTTGATGTGTTCTTAGAACAGTTTCAATCTACCTACGAACAGCACGGACAGGTCTAGCGTCCTAAGGACACCCCCATTTTGTTTATTTACGAACTTTTCAGGACACCGCGTGTGTTACTTTGATTACGGACATCTCGGACACCGAATGTGTTCTAAGAACAGATTGGACTTGTTTGCGAACATTACAGACAGGCATAATCTTCTTAGAACATCTTCATTTTGGTTAATTGCGGATATCCCGGACATCTTGTGTGTTCTTAGAACAGTTTCAACTTGCTAGCAAACAGTACGGACGGGTATAGTGTTCTTAGGACACCTCCATTTTCATTTCTTCACGGACATTCCGGACATCCGCGCTGTCCCCGGACATCTGAACTGAACAAAAACAAGAAATGAATTAGGACACAGTATAATAATTTTACTTTATTATATATGGATGTTAAATTTTTTTCAGAGAAGGTGAAGCAGAAACTGAGACAAACACAGGAGAATTGGGGGTTTCAATAGGATTCATATGAGGTGAAGAAGGGATGGAAGTCTCATCAAAACGTTTTGGTTCATGGAGAGGGTTTGGGAATAATTGAGTGGGATATGGTGAGGGGGGCAGGTACATGTGGGACAATGGTATCTAGTTTTTTGTTTCAAGTTATACTCCACAAAGTTTTTTAAATTGTTGAAATTTGCCATGAGTAGGTCCATTTTTTCTTCCATGTGCTGGAGAGTCTTATCCAATATTTCTTTTTGTTTACTATTTTCAATGTTTGTATGGTCTGTACAAACAAAATGTATATGTTAAGTGTATATAAAATAATATTTATTAATTTGTTTATATAGTAAAGTGTCTACCATTAGGTTCACTATCTTCAGACATTTCCTCATGTGGTAAATGCTCCTCTAGCCACTCCAGAGTACTAGACATTTCTGTGACAAAAAGAAAAAAAAACCTAATACAGAAAGTTTAGAAATATATGAGTAAAATGCAGTACACTTACTAGCTTCTGGTAAGGTGTGTTCTTACTGGTCTGTAGATCTGCTGTTGCTCTTAGTTGTGGAGTTTCTGTGAGGTAATCATGTTGGAAGCCTATCTTTCTTCTTTTGGTATATTCCATTTTAGAACATATTGGCCCTCATTACGACCCTGGCGGAAATCAACCGACCGGACCGCCATAGCGTAAATAGCGTTTCCGCCATTGCACGATGGAGCAAAGTGCGGCTCATTCCGACCCATCGGGCACGAGCACCACGCCATGGCGGAAGTGCAAAGTCCGCGATGGCGGAAAGGACCCCAAAACGGCCCACACCGCCGCCGTACGGCGCCCTAGGTGCAATACCGCCACCCATCTTAGCGGACACCGCAGTGAGCGCCAACCGGAAAGTACGGTGACCGTAAATATACGGAAACGGAAGTAAAAGCATGGTCCCGGAACGGGAAACATCACGCCGTACACCTATAAAACCACAAATTCCACACAACCATTAAAAATACTACCCTGAGACACATCCCAACCCGTCATCCACCCTAGTGAAACCAAGAAAAATGGGAAAAGTAGCGAAGAAAGCGTGCGACCGCAAGCGGCAGGTCCACTTCTCCCGTGAGGAACTCACCGTGCTCACAGAGACCCTCCAGGAGAATGCTGCCGCCGTCTTCTCCACGCAAATGACCAGGACGGCACTTGCGAACAAGAAGGCCATATGGGCCCTGGTGGCACAGCGGGTAAGTGCGGTGGGGACCGTACCCCGCAACCCACAGCAATGCAGAAAGCGATGGGACGACCTGCGGATACGCGTCCGTAGCATACTTTCTGCCAACCGCAACATTGCCACAGCTACCGGGGGAGGATCGGAATCACCCATCAAGTTGACCCCCTGGGAAGAAATCTGTGCCTCCACCATTGGAATGGAGAGCATAGAGGGAGTCGGAGGGATGGAGAAAGGAGTGCAGACATCCGAAGAATCAGGTAGGTGTCCCAAATAAAACAATGCCAAAACCACAATGTCCAATCATGTGAAGTACCACGTGCCCACATAGTGCAACAGTAACACATGTCCAGGAGAACGTCCACATACATAGGCCTGATAGCACACTTTAAAACTCACATCAAATACATAAATAATTAAAAATCCTAAAAACACCCTCTACACGTGCAGCAGGCACACCCTAACTGCAGGCTGCCAAACAACTGCACCCTCACTCCACACACAAATGAAACCACCTCCAAGGCCCCGACCCAAATCACCCTCAGGTACCACCCCAATGCATGTGATACATTGCCATTCCAATTCCCACAGACCCATTAATAACGCTCGCCCTCCTTTACTCCACCACAGGGTCCGATCCAAACGACGAGCTCCAGGACACCCCTACCAGCACACCTGCAAAGAGGGCCAAGACCAACGGCCAAAGACCCTCCACCTCAGCTGCACGCATCAAGACACGGAAGCAGCACAAATCAAGTGGCAGCACAGAGGAGGGAACTCCAACAGGCACCCCAGCAGCCAGCATGCCCACAACAACACCACCACAGGTCCCCCCAATGGATGCCACAGTAGGCACTGCTTCTGGTGGCAGCAGCACCATAGGTGACACTGCATTAATGGCAGCATGCTCCGACACAGAAAACGGGGATGTCGAAGTTAGATCCATCCATGACCTGTCTCAATCCCCCTGTCTGTTCCATCCCGTACACCATGAGGATACCACGCAGGGGCACCCACAAGACGACGACTGGCCATCCCCCACAAGCCCTGTGGCAAGGCAACATGAGGTGATCAGCCACTCTGTGACACCACCGCAAATGGCCATGGCCCAGCAGAGGCAACAGTCCCTCGACCAGGTAATCGTGCAACAGCAGCAACTGGCCACGCTCCTCAAGGACCATGCCGATGAATGTGGGGGCACTAAGGCAGACATAGAAACATCAACTGAGACACTTAGGGCAGAAATGGAGAGAAGTACAGAGACACTAAGGGCACAAATGGAGAGTAGCACCGAGAGCCTGAGAGTACAAATGGAGAGAAGCACCGAGAGCCTGAGGGGGGAACTGCATGCGACGTCCAAAGACGTATGTGCCGAACTTGCCGCAGTGCGCCGTGTGCTCACTGAGCTCTCACAAACCCTTAGGGACATGCATGGACGTGAGCAGGCAGAGACATCATCCGTTGCAAGTTCCGTCCAGGGCAGCCCCCAACGTAGATCTGGGAGGAACCTGCGCTCCACAGGCAGGGGTGCCCCTGATACCCGCAGAGGGGGCTTGCAATAGCGACTGCCCACTGACAATGAGCATCTTTGGACACTGGTGTTCGGGGGGGAGGTAGGAGGGTGGAGGGGGTGTGTTGGGCTCACTTGGGTGGCGGGTCGATAGGGTGTTTAACATGATATCACATATGCCATAAACAATGCACGATCATCCAATGAGATGTGTGGACATTGATCTTTGTGTATGAGGCCATTATAGGCGTACAGTCCATATTGTGCATGTTACAGACACACACAGTGCCACGAGTCCCGTGTCCATGTATCAGCCATCAGGCGTGAGTGCTAGAAGCATGCATCTATGAGATGCTGACGAATGTCACGGCCCTCCTGTGCCTCGCAGACTCCTTGAGGTGCTGCCACATCCCCACCCTCATCATGACCATCTTCAGGTGCTTGCAGTTCTGCGTCAGGGGGCATGGGCACATTTCTACGTACGCACATGTTGTGTAGCATGACACATGCCATCACCATCTTTGCAACCTTCACATGGCGGTACAGGAGTGCCCCGCCAGACCTGCTGAGGCAGCGGAAACGAGTCTTCAGTAGGCCGAATGCCTGTTCTTTGACTACACGGGTACGTGAGTGGGCATGGTTGTAGTCCTCCTCATGCTGGTCCCGTGGGTTCCGGACTGGTGTGAGGAGCCATCTCTTCAGTGGATACCCGGCATCACCTGTATGTGGACAATAAACGAATTTTGAGGAATGCCATTGCTACGTACGCACCCCCCCCCCTCCCTGCCAGGTCATTGCCGCATCACATACCCCACATCATCATGCATGAAATGAGACTCACCGAGTAGCCAGGATCTGTTCCCTGCGTGTCGCTCCATGTAGCGTGGTATTGTAGAGTTCCTCAAGACCATAGAATCATGGGTTGATCCAGGGAATCGGGCACAACAATGTGTAATGATCCTGTTGGAGTCACACACCATTTGTACATTCAGAGAATGAAATTGTTTTCGGTTGCGATACTGGGCCTCCATGGCATGTGGGACGACCAATTCCACATGGGTGCAGTCGATGGCACCAATGCAACCCGGTATGCCGGCAAGTGCATGGAATCCCACTTTTGTGTTGGTAATTTCCTGCTCCGAGCGTGGTAGAGAGATGTAGTCGTCTGCGTGCTGCAGGAGGGCATCGAGCACTTGCAATAGTGTCCGTGAGAACAGTGGCTGTGATATGCCATGCAACTGTCCGACTGTGTGCTGGTAGGTGCCTGTGGCCAGGAAGTGGAGTACAGACACCACCTTCAGTAGGGGTGGGATGGCGGTTGGGCTATCTATCATGCTGACAAGGTCAGCCTGTGTCATGTCCACAATGGCGGTTATGGTGTCCCGGTCCAAACGGTAGAGGGTGTGGATCTGCTCATCAGTGAGGTTGAACGGATGTGCTCGGAGGCGTGGGATTGCGGGCTGCCTGCGTGGTGGTAGTGGCTGTGCTGGCGGCCCTTGCTGGCGGCCCTTGCTGGCCCTGCCTTGCCCTCCTCCTCCTCCTGCGTCTCCTCCGTGCGGCCGGTTGTAGTTGGTGTTCGTCTTCTTCTTGAAGTTGGAATACTTGCAGTGCTATCAGGTCCCCCAGGGCCAACATAGCTAGTCCTGCCGGTAGCATTTCGGAGTGGGTGTGGTTGTGGGAGGAGACTGGGTGTGCAATTTATGTGTTTTCAGGCTGTATGGCCTCCACCTGTGGTGATTCATTCCACCTGTGCAAGCTGCTCTCCCCTTTGGGTGAGCACGTCCCGCACACAACGCTGCAATTCGACGAATGGCATCTTGCTATTACAATCATGTATTTGTACCCGATGGCAGTGTAACATTGGTTGATATGTTCATTCGGCTATGGTCCCATTGTTTCACATACTATCTTTGCAGTCGCGAACAGACTTGTGAAGGGTCAGTGGAACGTAGTACTCGAGTAACGGTGGACCCTCATGCAACACTGTACCGAGGTTCACCGACGGGCGGGGCGTCCCATTTGTGAGTAAAGGCAGTTGCCATTTTCACACACAGCCGCACTAGATGGATTAATTTGTGATTTCAAGCGGCCACAGATGCCTTTTCGACGTGATGTTGCAAATGAGGAATTCGAAGGGCGGCGCTTTCGGTTTTCAGCTAGCGGCGAGGAGATGCCCACAGGTCTGACTGCAAATATAACGTTCTATTGTTCAATGTCCTTGGGACAGGGGCCATGGCGAGGATGCAATGATTGATATGAATAGTTTGAGATGCGCAATAGCGAAGTGGGCGATGAGGCCGGACGTTCCCAAATACATGTTACTTCACAACACTGGAATTACGGGCTGGGGCACAGTGGATTTTGCAGGCTGCATAACGCACAGACTCAATGGAAATTTCACATGTTATGTGAGTATGGAAACAGGCGTTTTCATTACGGGATGAGGGAATGATGTATGGATGCATGGACAGATGATTTGATACAGAGTTTGCCATGTACAGGGCTTCTTGGAATCTATCCGCCTCCCCTGCGCTATGTGATGCAGGGCTGCCATAGTGGGACCATCGTCTATCTGGCCTTGTTGAGCCCTCCCTGTCTCGACGCGCCTTCAGACACTTGTGTCTATGCACGTTACCAATCCCATCTGATGGATTCTGTTTTAACAGACGCATGCACAGGTACACTCGTTTGTGATAGTGTTTTCACCTCGATATAGATAGTTATGATTCGCAAGTGGTTTTTTGTGTGGTGATGATCCTTTGGAGTGGGCTAGCATGCATATGGCTGTGGATTTGGTGTGATCATTGAAGTGAGTAATTCAAATGTAGTTCTGATGGCCATACTATTCTTTTTCATTTCATTTGGTTGACAGGTATCTCCTCCCCTTTTGCCACTGCCATCTGTATGCCACTCCTGCAGATGGATTTTACTCCCGACACCTGCTGCTTCGTGTTAATCAGTGGAGCAGCATTACGATCTTATGCGACGATCGCCAATGGGCCACATGCCCTTACGCAGTACTAGTGGCTAGGAGCAACATTTCGGCCTTTCAGCTGGACTAGTGCCTCCCTATTGGGACGGCCCTGCGGTTATAGGCGCTTCCATGTTGCCTTTTCGTACGAGAATGTAGCCCCTGTGTACCATGAAGGAACAGGGCGTCACACAAGAAGTAGCTGGTCATTTATTGCGGATGCAGCCCACAATGGTGAAATGTGTTTTGGAGTTCATGGCCTAATGGCTGTATTGGCTTGGTGAATTTGTTGTGCATTAAATTTCTATTCTGATATGAACCGTGTAGCGTTCTTCTTTGCAAGTGATGTGGCATATTCCTATTTGGGGAGCGATGTATTGTGAGGAGATCTGCATTGGGTTCCAGCTTCGGAGTATAGTTGCGTGGTACTGTGCTGGGCGCGTTTGCCTACGAAGCCCAGTGAGGTCAGGGATAAGGGCTGCCAATATGACTGTTTTGATGATGTCATGCTCAGGGGTGGGGGATTAGCTTTTGTGTAACAGATGCCGGTCAGCCAGTTGGATTGGTGGAATGATGTGATTATCGGAATATTGCTGGTCACAGGTGCCTGTGTTTGCGTGCGTTTCTTGGTGGGAGACTGAGGTCATGTCCATTTGTATAGCTTCTGTATTCGTGCCATCTGTGCCCTGCAGCTCCCATTGGCCCCTCTTGAGATTCATTTGTTCGTTGGCAGGCATGGATGACTAGTACATTTCACTGGTTGCATTGTGTGACTTCATTGCACCTACGGGGAGTTGTACAATGTGGCCAGGGAGCGGTGTACAGGCACTCAGTAGGGCCGTTTACGGTTGGTTCGCGATGCCGTACTTCTCACCATGGCGGAATGGTACTTTCCGCCGTGCTTGATGGCGTTAGGTGCATGTCCGCTAGGGTCAGAATTCGCGTACCGTTGCGCCATGGTGGTAATTACGGTTTGGCATGGCGCGCGCGCGCGTACTTGGTGCAGTTAGCGTTGGCGTTCACTACGGTGTCGCTAATGGCATCGTACTTTGCGGTGACGGGTCATGATCGCACCGAGCGCTATTCGATGGCGGTATTGCATTTCCGCCATCGTTTTTCGATTTCCGCCAGGGTCGTAATGAGGCCCATTGTATTTAAATGAATGGTTAATGTGTTATATATATGGGTTACACTTCTTATTTATTGCTACATATAATGTGTATGTGTGCTGGTTTGTGAATTTGTACAATGTTCATATGTTATGATATAACAATTAAACATACCCCCCAGACTTTTTGGGTAGTGTTGCTGTTGTCGGCATATGTCTGCGGACATTAGAAGAATTTGCAGACATCAAATTCAGTAAGGGGGGTTCAGTATGTTCCATGTACATAAAGTCAGAGATATTATTGTTAAGTTGTGCTACTAAAAACCTATGAAATTCAGTAAAAAAACTTTGTTAAAGGGACGTTATGGTTAAGTTGCGCTACTAAAAACCTATGAAATTCAGTAAAAAAACTCTGTTAAAGGGACCAAGTAAAACCGAAAACCCCCTGAAATTCGCCAGTTATGGTAAGCTAAGCAATCATAACTCGCGCCACCACGGTGCACTGCTAAGACTAACACCCAGGACATAATAAGATCTTATTATTAATGTTTTGGAGATGCATAATCATGGAAATGCGTGCGATTTTGTTCTGAGTACACATACATTGCCACAAAACATTGCCAACGTGCCCTGTCCACCTAAAGCAGAGCTCGTGGAACAGTTCAAATCTATGTACAAATGATTACCATCTGTTTTTTTAATCAACAATGTTTTTAAGAAGTGTCCAAATGAAGCATCCAATTTGCGATTGTCATAGATTCCAGAGGCCAACTGACGGGTTCTTCAACCGGCAGCAGATACTTGTGGACAACTGGATATATTTGACTCTTTTTTGGGACGATCGCCAAGGGCCGATATGCCCTTACGCTGTACCAGCGATTAGGAGCAACATAACATCCTTTACGGTGGTCTAGCCCCAAGTTGATGCACAAGCCCTGCAATTCACTCTGTGACCCAAGCGCTTCTTTTATCCAAAACAAACACCTCGTGTACCCAAAAGGAGCAACGCGTGACGATAAACAATTTCGGATCGAGGGCAAAGAAAATGAAATACAATTTGATTCAAATATGGCAATAGCCGGATGTTCTCGGAGCATTTATTGTGAAATAAAAGTACTTTACAAATTGTAGTCTTGCTGTTTCCTTTTAAAGTACGGTTTCATATTCCGAATTGTGACGCGCTGTGTTGTGAGACGATGTGTGTTGATTTCCGGGTTCTGCGTCACGTCACGTAGGTGATGACTGGGTGCGTTTGGCTACGCTGCCCAGTAACGTCACCGAGAAATGCAGAGAATATCACTAGGTTTGGTGATGTCAGGCTCAGGGGCGGGGAATATGATTTAGTGCCGCCAGGGCAGTTCACCTTAGGGCGATGCAGCAATGGATAAGATTAGCACAAGATGGCCGCGCCCTGCTGCCAGATTTTGCATGCGTACAAAAGAGGAAAACTAAGGTAAGGTGCATTGGAAATGTTTGTGCGATCGATCAACGTATGCTTAAAAACACATGCCCGAACCCTTGGGACAATAATATTTTCTGAGCATTGCACTTGGCAAACTTATCAAATAATCTCTGGGGAGGTGAGGGGTGATGACGATGGGATGGGATATGGCTGCAAGAAGCAAAAAAACGGGTGGTTTTGCTGCAAAAGTCCATAACAGTTCAGATGTTCGCGAACAGTCCTATTCGTGGACACCTCAGCATTACATGGTTGGTGAAATGCAGTTCCTGGATGACTTATAACTTTGGCACCACTTACTGGAACTGCATGACATTTTGCATGTATATTTCCGACCTGATTCTGAGTGAGTATGCAAAGGTTGGTGGGATTCTGTCATGAGGGGGCAAAATTAGAGAGGGGTCCCAAAATAATGCAAAGGCTTATAAATGAGGTGCCATTTGATGAATCTATACTTAATTTGGTAAACAGATAATACATTTAGATATGAATGTTTTTGTGAAGTTTGGTGGGATTCTGTCAAGAGGTAGCAAAATTAGAGGGGGGTTCACAAAATATTGTAAAGGCTGATAAATGTGGTGCCATTTGACAAATCTACACAAAGGTTTGCAAAAAGATTATAGATCTAGATATAGATGTTTTCGTAAAGTGTGAATGGATTTTGTCAAGTGGGGCTAGGTTATATGACGATTGTATGTGCATACATTTGACACTTTTGAAAAAATAAAACATGGGCAGATTTCCAGCAAATTTGCGTAAGAAGCATTGGCAAGGACCTACAAGCCTGGTTTTGCAAATGTGCCAGTGTTTTATTATTTGACAAGTGTCATAATGTAGCTACAAAAAATAGCGGTATATCTTTAGTGACTGAGGGGTAGCCTGAGGCCATGGGCAGTGGCCAGATTGTCCGGGTCATACAACAAGGTCATGATCCGGACAATCTGGCTATTGGCCATGACCACAAGGGACAAAACATAGGATTAAAGTGGCCATGTCCACCTGGGACTGGCTTTGTCGTAAAGTTATTCGAAATTATGATAGATCTGAAAGGGAAGAAAAATATGCTTGTGGTAATATGGTCATAGGGTTCTCTTTTTGCCTTCTGTAGGTTGCCATGGAAAGTGAAGAGGGGCCTGTACGGAACCCTCACCTTCCCTTTCCATGGTGGCCATCTTGGAAAAGGATTTTCCTTCCTACGGCGTCCCGGTGTAGGAAGAAAAATCCTCTTTAGCACCCCGGGTCCCCGCTTTGGGAACCTAGGGTGCTAATGGCCTTGAGCCCCCATTTCAGGGGCTGGAATGGGGGGATAATGGTCCAGAACCTCGTCATCCACCCTCGCTTCGCTTGGGCTGATAACTTGGGCTGCTGGCCCAGAATCCACCGTTCCAGTCCCTGGAACGGAGGATGAACACCACAATATTACATTAGGATAACACAAAATGCAAATAGAAATGTTGAAAAATCTTATTGAGTCTATGTTCTTTACTGAGAAACATAAAGTAGATGGAGTCTATACGTGTTTTTTTAGTTCTATTTTTTAACTGTGAAAGGTGGTTCCTAAAGGAACACTTATTTTGTTTTTGGATGCATTTTTCTTGACAGGAGAGCTTAGAACGAAAGGTGGGGAGGGAAATGAGGGAAGAGGCACCAAACACTAATATGGGGGGCAAGTGGACAGGGGGAAATGCTGCGCGTGTGTTATTTCTAAGGTAGGGGGCAGTGTTTCTCATGCTCCTTGATTACAGCAGTGGTGGTGTCTCTTGGGGAGGAGGGATGGCCTTAGCTGATTCTATTTTAAGATAAATAGCAGTTTTGCTAAAAGTATGTACTATGTACTAGATTGTTTACGGATGAGTATGAATAGGTGTTGGAGCTGTGCAAGTGAAATTTTGAAGTTGAAAGTTCCTAGATCAGTAGAAAATGCAGTTCCAACTGTCGGCGAAGCACAGATCTTATCGTGAAGTGCGTACGGGTTCTCGGACACGTCATCATGCGGCGCGCCAGCTTATGGTCATGTGGCACACTCCGGAAGGTCTGCAATGAAGTTGGATGTTCGTAGACATTATGGTTAAGTTGCACTAATAAAAACCTATGAAATTCAATGAAAAAACTTTGTTAAGAGGACGTTATGGTTAAGTTGCAACAATAAAAACCTATGAAATTCAATGAAAAAACTTTGTTAAAGGGACGTTATGGTTAAGTTGCGCAATTAAAAACCTATCAAATTCAGTGAAAAAACTTTGTTAAAGGGACGTTATGGTTCCAGGTGAAACCGAAAAACCCCTGAAATTCGCCAGTTATGGTAATCTAGGCAACCATAACTCGTGCCACCAACATGCACTGCTAAGAATAACACCCATGACATCAAAGATTACATCACAAATATGATTGATGACATCACTGATGACATCACATGTCTAGCCCCTTCTTTTTTTGTTCACTGACATATCTAGGCCAGGTGAGTCTATTCACTGACAGTCAAAAACTTAAAATTCAAAAGGTATTACATTTGTAGACGTTGCTATTCTCACATGTTCTTACAGTACTTACCTTAGAATTCAATTGCATCTTTTGATGCACATACATAGGGGAAGAAGCAGGCCTGAAACACAGCAATCATTTCTATACATTTCTATATCTACAAGATAATCATGTTGGTTATACACAGTGGCTCATGATACTGCCTGTTGTTTACTTACTTCACTGTCCCTGTATAAGCCCCATATTTGTATACAATGTGGTCTCTTAATGTTTTGTGTGTAGTAGTACAAGCATATAGTAAGTGATGCATTATTACCTACTTAGTATATGTTTCACAGTATGCAAAAGTGTGATATAGAAGCATTCACCGTTTTACTATCCAACATGGGAAAATTAGAAATATTACATTTCTATGGTGTATGCTGCAGCCAATGCCTATGTTTCAGTATGAGTAGGTTCCTGTTCTAGAAACAACACTGCAATGGAATGTTCTTTGGAGCAATAAATTTCATAATCAAGTATGTAGTTCATCACACATCTCCAGATGACCCCTGACACTTTTTTGCCAACGTTACATTCACAACCCCTTGTAGGGACTTCCTATGAAAATTAAATGCACGTGTGATGTCATCAGTGATGTCATCAATCATATTTGTGATGTAATCTTTGATGTCATGGGTGTTATATATATATATATATAAGCCTGTGAGTCGCGTTGGAGACAAATTAGGTGTGTTACCCTGACACACCTCTAAGTATAAAAATAAAAAGTGCGTAAGCAGAATGTCTCAAAGTGCACCTCACCAAAAGTAATGTAATCAGATAAATCTTATGTGCAAACAGATTATGTGTGATAATGGTGTAAATCACATGTTTCAAAGGACTCGTATGTGCAATCAGTTCAAATCATCGGATGTATTCAGCCTTTTGAAATGTTTTGAGCAAGTGCTCTTCCTCTGGACTGTTACTGTTATGACAATATTAGCAACCACAAAGAATATTTTCACATGGATACATAATACATAAGGAAAATAAAGGTAAGATTACATGAGATAACAGGAAACACAGGGAGAGAGAGATAAGCAACATAGTAAAAAATAGCATGTAGTGGGCTAGCACTATTGTATATGATAACATTGAGATACGTTTGTTAGCTATCTGTTTTGTAAAACATTGCCTTAGTATTTACTAAAAGACGTGGGAATTGTTGCAGTGAAGTTAGGCAGGTATTAGTTATGTTGTAAAGCACCTTTCCCAATTTTAGAAGTGCAGATAAAATTTGAGATTAGTGAACTGAACAAATTGTTAATCCCAAAAATATCTATGGGGGTTCAGGGAGTGCCTCTACCGGCACGAACATGGCCCATTGACCTGTTCATCGGTGGAATCGGCACAGGGAGAGTCTCAACAAAGTTTTAGCTCACTGTCCCTTTGACAAAGGAGAACTATCCCTGCACATCAGTCTTTGTCCTGCCCTGGGGCAGTCCAGCACCAAAATGCTAGGCAATTCTCCTCTGAACAACAGTACTAACAGCAACCCCATACACCTGTTTTGGCCTACTTGGGTCTCATCAGTGAGGAGGAGCTGTGCCTCTATAAGAACAGTGAGCAAAGGGTCCACATCTGTATTCCCCTGGTAACTTAGGGTGAGACCTAAAGTTACAAAACAAGGGGGGTTCTGGGAGTACCAGCACAAACACAGCCCATTGACCTGTTCTTGGGTGGATGGTGAAAGCTGGCATTCCCATAATATAATAAAATAACCAAATAAAAGACCCTAGTGGACAAACCCCAGTTGGGAATGAGACCAGGACCAAGTGCGGGTGAAGTAAAGATAAATCTTTATATAAAGTAAAATGGGGCGCGCAGAGGACTCTGCTTACTCCGAGAGCACTCTGCTCACACAACAGAAAATACATGTTATATTACAGAAACATGTCATATATGACGTGTGCTATAGGGGATACATTCAGTAGTGTTCATTGGACAAAGGGGACTGGACAGTATGTTGCATATAGGGATGGTGTTCCTTGATTGGTTGGTTCCAAGTTGTAACTTCGTGGGACATGTGGATCAGCTGGGCTCATCTGGGAGGGGTGCGAGGTCAGGCAATGTCCAAGCAATAATGATGTAGCCTAACATTTGCCCTTTTGGCCACACATGCCTGATCATTATTTATTCATTCGGACATATAAGAATTATATAACTAAACATTTGACCTGGACAATAAAAGTGAGAACACATGCGTCCAGGTGCCTAATCTAGTCACAATATGTCATTGATACCTTCATCAAACACTCCTTTAGATCTCACGAGAGAATGGTTTATAGTTTGTTAGTACAAGAAGAATATATGGCCAGAGGTAGGGTTCGTACTGGGGGTGAACTGGGGTGGCACACAGACAAGGGGCATGTAACTGTTACATCAAAAAAACTTTAGGGTGAGGGGGCTTGCAGTCCATATTTCTTTGGATGGGGTCTGTGGGTACAAGGCTGGTTTGTGGAGACAAATGTTTTTTTCCAGGACTAGGTTCTGGTCCGGTCATTCACAGGGCAGTGTGAAAGGGAAGGCGAGAGATACAGTGTCTAATTTGTTGCTTCTCACGCCCAGGCTTCCGTGAGAACAGGACAGCCGCAGAGACGGCAGAGGGGTGGAGGTGGGGGGTTGGCTTGCTGACTGTGCGCGAACACTGAAGGGGAGAGAAGCAGGCTGGCCTCTACTGTTAGAGTGAGGCCTAATATAAAATGGAGTCTGTGTCTGACAAAATGGAGTTTCGCAGCGTACATGTCGTGCACTGTTATGTGTCATTCAATGGGTACCACACACCTTGGCCAGAGGCACGCGGTTGGCTGCAGAATGAGCATACCATGTGCACTCTAATTGGAATTTAGGGGGGGCCTTAGAGACCTTTCCTCACTCACATTCCCCCAATGTAAATCTTCCAGACGTCTCCATTCGGCTGCCTCTGCCTCCTCCCAAGCCGGGGTTCCTTTTCTTGGCATCCACGCCCGACACACTGCCCTCAAACATTCCCCCCTCCGTGCATATTCATCTGAAGTGCAGGTCATATAGATACACCCCAAACCCCCTCTAAGTCTACCCATACCTCATCATACCACTCCAATTCACGGGGCTCCTTAATTGTAGTATGCCATAATAGGGCTACGATATATCCAGTGCTATATATTGCCATCATTCTATATTTGGGTTCCTTTTCTTCTCCTGTCTGGATCTGGGCCTCATGTGTCACCTGTCCTATTCCTGCTGCGTTACCCATTGTCACCATCATCTTTGCACTGTTAGGTATACTTTTTGCACAGCACCTGAGACCCAGTTGGCACACACAAAAAATCAGAAGGAACAAAACGATGACGGGTGCCAGCAGCTTCACGGTCATTCCAAACCATGACGGGACCCACTTGAACAGATTGTCGAACCATGAACTGGGCTGCACTCATCCTTCTTGCTTCATTCTTTCACTGAGGTTGTGCACTGCTGCTATCACATGTGAGAGTGTCCCATTGTCCGTGTCGGCAGAGGATACGAATGTGCGCTCCCAGTTTTCCGGCAAACACCGCTGCCCATTGCGGTTAGTAGGTCCAAAACATTGTGATTTTGTATGGTCATCAGTCTCAGGGCTCTCAGCTCCACCTTGATCACCTTGATGACATTGAATCCTTCTTCTATGTCGTTAGGCAGTTGGATGAGCTCCCACCGGGTGATCTGCAGTCATTTTGCGTTTGTGTGAGCTTGAATGCTTGGGACAAGGTACGCGAAAAAGGTCTCTGCTGATGTAACAAGTTTGAACTTGTCGGGAACTTTTGCCAAAAGTTCAGAGGATGCAGCAGAAATATAGTTTAATGAGCTCTGCTTACGGGATACTGACCTCTGCAGCTGCTCTTTGGATAAGATGTTATACGCAGGGGGTTCTTTGGTTGTTGACAGGGGCGCCTGGGACATCTTTGCTGGCGCCCTCTCCCCTTGGAGGTGCCCCTCCATGGCTGTGGAAGGTGCAAATACACCTGTTTGCTGCGCACCCAGTAAGTGTCCATCAATGCTGCTGTTCCTTTTTTCATGTCTGGAATGATGACAATTTTGCTATAGTTCTTGTTTGTGCCCAGGGGCACTTTTCCTTCTCCATGGAAGCACAGTTAGTAAGGTATCTCATGTTGCAGCTTGATCGGTTTCTCAAGAGCTGTTACCCATGTGAGTTTGGCGATGTGCTGGGACTATGTTGGAGCACATGTGTTTTTAATCCATTGTATCTTCTAGTATGACAGTCCTTGCAACGCCCCTGCCTTGCAGGTTACTTGCTCTTCATGCCATTTGTTGTCAGAAAACATTGTCCCTTGAATTGTGAAAAAAGGCTCTTTGGGGCATATTACTCCTTGTGGCTAGTTGTAGCATGTCTTCTCCTTTTGCAGCATTTGTAGGCTAACAGTGTGTGCTTGGAAGGTGCTTTTAATTCGACACAGTACAAGATGAACGAGACACTGGGATTCTGCAATAGGTGCTTCTTGGGGTAACAGTATTTTAGGTGTTCCCGAGGCATGGGGTATTAAAGAGCACACATAGTAGCTTTCATTTGTAGTCTGCTTTGCCATTGTGCTCATGTCTGCGTAGCACGTTTTGGACTGATGTGGGTGTCGTGGATCTTCTATTGTGTCTAAGCCCAGACCGTAATACTCATCATACGTCTTCCGTCCGCCCCCCTTTTCCACCTTCCACTCCTCCCTGGACCATTTTGGATGTCTACTACTTACTGGTACTGGATTGGGAATATCCCAGAAATTACTTCCGCCCTCCACCCGCCATTCTGTTGCCCACCCATGTTGTCACTTCACATGTTGGGTGTCTACATTTTATCATTTACATAGTCATTATCTGAGGTAGTTTGTGCAGTTGTATAGGTATCATCATATGACATTGTCTGTGTAACAGAGCCGGGGTCATTCATATCATATATATTAAAATCGTGCTCATAATAATCAGTCATAGAATAATTCAGCAATGGGGCTCTAACAGTTTTGTTCTTGTGTAAAGTGGTGAGGTTAGTAGGGGCATTATGAGCCCAGATTAGCTTAAAACCATCCCATATCAAGTGGAAACCCTCTTGTATTCGTTTTACTCCTCCTCCCCCCACTTTTATGTCTATAGAGATAAAAGGAATTGCCCAGTATAGCACTGGGCCGCACAACAATGAGAAAAACAATATAACTGTAAATCCTATTCCAAATTCATAGGAATACATTCTAGTGCTACTTATTCTTCTCCTATTACTATCTACAGTAGAAATGCTTGCATTGAGGGCCCTCGTTTCTGCCATTTCTCTTCCTACAGAGTGAGATATAAAGGGGTGAAGTTCGCAAGCACTTACCTTCAATTTTTATTTTCTTTCACAAGTACATTTTTCCTTAATTACTTCCTTATATTGCATTAATCAGAGGTAATAATAATAATATTAAACAAATCATCTCCTGGAAAGGAGAGTAAAAATACTAGAAGGGTACAAGGGACCTACGTGAAAGAAGCGCGGGAAACAAATTTAACTTACTTATTTATATTTTGCATGTTATGTTCCTCTAAATACATTACATCCTCTTTTAATATGTACAAATTTTTCCTCCTTACATATTTACACCCACTTTTTTCTTTTTCATCAACTGTATTTCTTTTTAATTTTTGCATTCATTATACATCACTCCTTTTGGTTTTGTCATGCTACATTTGTGTTGTCTCTTCCTGAGCACTTTCCCTGTCCTCAGCTGTAACACTGTTATGTGCTTTACGCACATCTGACAAATGGATCCAATATTTCAGTCCCTTCACCTTCACCGATGTGGGTGTACAGTATATAACCTCGTAAGGGACGTGAAATCTAGGAGCATTCCATCGTCTCACAAAGCTACGTACATAAATAGTCTACCCAGGCATCAACTGGACATTAGGGCTGTCATTTGCTTCAGTTACTGTATCGCTTTCACTGTCTTGTGTAAATGGTGGTGCTATTTGATTTGCAATTATTCTTGCTGCTCTGGTCAGTTTTCTTAAGTATTCCTGAAACTCCTCGCTTCTTCTTAGGGTGGACAATAATGTGTGCATGCGCCTTCCTGTTACTATCTTGTGGGGTGACAGGTGGTGATCTTTACTGGGCTGGTTTCTCAATTTAAATAGTGCCAGCGGCAAACAATACACCCAGTTATTTTTTAGGGTTTGACATAATTTTGATAATCTGCTCTTGAGGAAACTGTTGATTTTTTCCACAACACCGTTTGCTTGGGGGTGATAAATCGAATTCAATTTGTGTGAGATCCCCAGCATAGCAGTTACTGCCTTGAACAAATCATTGATTAAATGCGTTCCATTGTCGCAGCTTATGACATCACAAATCCCCCATCTGGGAAGACCTCTCTCACTAGAAACTTTGCTGCTCATTTTGCATCCGGGAGGGCGCAGGGTCCTGCCTCCACTCATCTGGAAAATGGGCAGACCACCCCAATCAAATATCGTGCTCCATTACACCTCTCTACCATGTCTGCATAGTCAATATGCAGTTCACGGAATGGTCCAATGGGGCGGGGCAGTGTGCCGCCCAGTGTTCTTAAAGTAATTCCTGAATTATATGTTTGACACGTTGTACATTCTATCACTAATTTTGACACGTGATCCTGTAAGCCTGGCACAAACCAATTTTATTGGATGTCTGAAGCTGTGTGTTGTTTTACTGTGTGCCCGGGGAAGTGCAACTGTCAGATTGCTACCTGTAACAGTTCTACTGGCATCACTACTTCTCCTGTACAGTTTGGGTGCCAAAGGAGGTCAGTGGGTGACTGAGTGCATCCTCTTTTTAACCATAACTCTTGTTCTTCTATTGGGGCTCTTTTCTTGTGGATCAATAATCTGTGTCACTGACATTGAGTTGGATACTTCACCTCTTTCTTCCTCGATGTTCCCTTTCAGTATGTATTCTCCTTGGGCTGCTCTTCCTATGTATGCTGTCTCCGTGGCGGCATCGTCCGCTGCCGCGTTACCTAAAGAGATGACTCGTCATTGTTTGTGTGGGTTTGCCACTTAACGAGGGCTACTACTGTTGGCTCTGCCAATGCCTCTATTTCTTTTAGAAGCTCTGCATGTTGTACTGGGGTTCCATCTGCTCGCCTGAGCCCTCTCCTCCCCATCGTGACAATCCTCCATGTACTGTAGTGGTCATATAAACTGCGTCTGTGTATATTGTAACTGCACACCCTTTTGCTGTGTGTAGTGCCTCAATAAGCACTACTAGTTATGCTGCTTGTGCAGAGAAATGTGGTGGTAACCTTTTTTGTACTAGCGTCTCATATTCTCCATCATCCATTCTTAACACTGCTGCCCCCACGTGTTTTTCCCGTTTCTGAATTTATTGATGCTGATCTATCCACAAAGTATACCTCACCGTCCACTAGGGCATTCTCATTTGCTTTGGGCATGTCATCCTCCCCCCTTGGTATCTAGCACAGTCATGGCTTTGCATATCCTCTACCATGCAATCTTCAATAAGAAACATGGCTGGGTTTACCGTCTTAGATCTTACTACATGTATGTTTGCACTTGACAGAATTATCTCATAGGCCGTTGCCCTTTGTGTTGTCAATGTGGATTTAGCTCTTTCAAGTATGGCAAACAGTGAGTGCTCAACAAACAGGGTCACTGAATATCCCATTACAATTGTGACACTTTTCTCAATCGTGAAAGTGGCGGCTGCAAGAGCATGCTCGCACGTGAAATGTCCTTGCATTACAGCGTCAAGCATTCCGCTGTAATATGCTAGAGGCTTGTGCCCTAGCGATGTTTTTTGTGTGAGTACTGCCATCATCATTCTTCCATTGCAGTGTGAAAACAAATAGAACCTATGATCATAATCAGGTGTCGCGAGGACAGGTGCTGTTGAAATCAGTTCTTTCAATGTGTCAAATGCTGTGCCCATTTCTGAGGTCCACACCAATGTTGTGTTTTCTCTTTGTGCTTCTTTCAGTGCGTGTAACAAGGGTTTTGTGTATGCCGCATAGTCTAATATCCATGCACAGCAGTAATTGCACATGCCCAAGAATTTCTGCATATCTTTCACTGTGTTAGGTTTCTTTACTGTGCACACTGCTGCCACCCTATCTGGTATTATTCATTTGCCTACTCTTGATATGAACTGTCACAAATACAATACTTCATTTAGCCAGTACTGCAGTTTTTGTTTGTCTACCTTGTACCCTTTGTGGGCGAGCAGTGTGAGCAATTTTATTGAATCATGTCTGCACTCTTCCTCGTTTACTCTGGAAATTAACGAATCGTCTATGTACTGAATGATCGTACTCTTTGTATCAATATTTCCGAGGTCTTCATGTAATATCCTGTTGAAAACGCTTGGGCTTTCACAATACCCCTGGGGCAATATACAATGCTCATACCTCTTTCCCCCCAGTGTGAATGCTGTTAAGTATTGCGACTCTGGGTCCAATGATACAGAGAAAATGTTACCACTGTGAAACATGTTGCTGGCTTAGGAATGATAATGACAATGATGTGTTATTTATATAGCGCCTTAATTCAAAGCGCTTTACAAAGCACATATTTACATACAATATCACCAAACCGAAATTCTCATTTATCGACCTCGGAAGGATGAAAGGCTGAGTTGGCCTTGCAGGGATTCAAACCTTCGACCTGCAGATCATGCTCAGATCACAGCAGTGAGTGCTCGACCCGCTGAGCTATCTTACCAGCTGCTACACAAAATGGACGCCGGATTTGGGACGAGAGGGAATTCTTTCTGTAGGATGTCATTAAGAGGCCTTAAGTCCTGTATCAGCCTCCAAGTCCTGCCCTTTGCTTTTTTGATCGGATAAATGCAAGTGTTACATGGTGAATTTGAGGGCACAATTTTCCCTTGCTCTAATAGGTCGTGTATTGTTTCCTTTATCTCCTCCTCAGCTTCTCTTGATAATGGGTATTGTTTTACACAGGGTTGTATTGCGCCGGGTTTAAGTTTAATTTTAATGGGCGTCACTCTCTGTAATAGGCCCATGTCATGGGGCCCAGTTGTCCATAATATGGATGGTACCTGTCTCATGTCTTCATCAAAGTATGTAGGTGATGCACTGACAATGGCCATGAGGGGTGCTGTCACTTGTCTGTGTTGTATCATCATTTTGCATAGGATGGCAATTTCCATTATTATTTCTCCTTCAGTGTCATTGTCAGTGAACAACTCCTCGTCTGATATGCCACGCAGTGCTAGATTGGGGTCTACACACAGCACTGTCCGCCACTCACACCCATGCATGTCCATTCCTATCACCGCTATTCTTTGTGCAGATACTTCCACACCGTGCAAGTCTATGGACACTATCGACCCTGGCACCACCTCTGGTGTAGCTACGGGGCAAAATACAAATTATGATGGTATTCGCCATTCTTGGTGTGTTATCTCTGGTACCACCCGTGCCAGCACCTGTATCCCCTGCACGAACATGTCTGGGTCAACAGGTATCCCACGAGTTGTCCGTTCGTTAGCTTGTGTGTGTATAAGCAACATGGCCCGCATGGCACATATCCCTGGTGTTGAACATACTATACCTCTTTCCATGAAGGATATGGTCATATTAAGCTTGCTGAGGAGGTCCCTTCCCAAACAAATTAATGTGTGAGTCTTCATAATACAGCAGGGGTGCTCGCACTGTCTTTCCCCCTACTGTTACATCTAGATCTTCTGTATATGGAACCTTGACCACTGCCCCAGAAAATCCCTGTGTTTCCATTTTTTTATTAGAAAGCGGAAACCGGCCTTCTTTTATACATGATTTTTCCGCTCCCGAATCCACCATAAAGATGAATTGTTTGTTTCCTATCTCCGCCGCCACCAGTGGTTCCTCATCTGCGCAAAGGGTCGTTGATATTCCTGGACACTCAAATGCTTTCTGTGGGCTGTCCTATGCCGGGTATCTTGTTGTATCATGGTTGTTAAAAACATTGTCTACCGCCACTGCTGCCCCTCTAAAGGGTGCCAGCGCCCCGTTCACGGGGGTGGCAAATGGGTTACTACATGTATGCGTCATGTTGTTCTGTGATTGGGGATGTTGCTGTACGCTTTGCGGGGGTGCCTGTTGCTCATATGCATGCCAGGTGTCTACCTGTTCTTCTCCTCAGAATCCACCCATAGGCAGACCATGTGGGCTGCCGGGGTGTGGGTGGCCACACTGGTATTCGTTCTGATAGGGTGGCTCCGACATTCTCTTGAGAAGTGACCACACCTCCCACAATTCCAACATGTTCCTTGCCCTCCTTCTCTAGGTCCTTGTCCTCCGTATCCCCCTCTTGATCCCCTATACCCATCTCTTCCACCTCTTCCGCCCCTTCCTTGCCATTGTGGTCCTCCATACTGTTCTTCTCCTGCCCGTTGTTCCTGTCTATTTGTTGCCCAATTTGCTGCCATTCTTGCCTGTACTGCTATTGGCCACTCCTACCCATCTACCAGCTGCTCTGCAGGTAGGGCGTCAGTGGGCGCTGCGACCTTCACCAATTTTGTTTGTACTAATTTGGCTTTGTCTGCCAACTTTTTCTTCACTATGGGCCTTATTACACGTAGTGCGGTAAACCATGGTGCTATAAGCACCATGGTTCATGCCGGTAATTTACCGGTACCACCTTGGAGGAAAGGGGTATTACCGCCCTATTCCAAGGTTGGGAAGGCGGTAATTCCACCTTCCTCCATTGCCCTTCCCCATTCCCATTTTTGCCCCATAGGGCTCTATGGGAATGGGGAAGGCGCTAATTACGGTACCGCAAATTGCGGTACCGTAATTAGCACCATGGTCCCTTTGCGGGTCCCAACTTTAATGGCTGGTCTAGACCAGCCGTTAATGTCGGGTCCCGCAAAGGGACCTCATAGTAAGGCGGCAAGGGTTTACCGGTACCGGTGCCCTTACCGGTACCGGTAAACCCTTACCGCACTACGTGTAATGAGGCCCTATCTCCCTTTCCCTCTCCTTGATCTATCTACAGTGGTGTACTATGATGCTCTGGATCTCGGGCCAGCCCTTGGTGTCTATCCCAGCTATTTGATCCAGAGCCTTCTGTACTTCTTTTGGGAGGCCCCTCTTGATTATGAAGTAAAAAAGGGACGTGGATTGATCCCAAGCCGTGCCTGTCCTGCTCTCCACATGTCCTGCACCCAAAGAATGTACGCTGAAGCATCCTCATCCTCCCCCCATAGTACACTAAATTACTGATTGTAAATCTGGTGTATCAGGAAATGTCTCTCTCAGTGCATCCCATACCCGGGTCCTTACTGCATTAAATGATGCTCCATCATGGCGATCACAATCCAATGTAACCCCAGGGAATCCCGCCTTCGCCCACTCTCTATTTGCTTGGTCACCTACTGCTGAGACCAGCAAACTCTTAACATCTCCAATTGCTAAGGGGACCCCGGCAATGTTTTTTTCAAATGCATATATACACTTGCTTGCCCCCTAGAAAGTGGCAGCAACGTCTTCAATAGGTTTACCTTATTCATCTGTGCCCACGGGACATAATGTGGTCTTCTCCACCTTTGTGTATCAATGGCATCTGAAACTTACTCTTCCTTTTTCCCGTACTCACCTTTCCTCCTTTCTTTCCTGTTCTTTTTCTTAATCTCCCCTGCCATCCCTCTTCAATTCCATCCTTACTGGGGGATGAGGCCACGAACAGTGATGCCCCCCCTGAAACCCCGCCTACCGCTTCGTCTGCCTTGTTTCCAACCTCATCGTCATCTAAATCACTCCAATATTCTTCCTCTCATTCAGATAACACACCCTCGTGCTCTGCACTTACCTGCAATCCTTCCTGATCTACCTGTATTATTCTCGTGGGGATGTCATTAATTCGAAATAAAATCTCTCCTTTTTTCCATTTTTCCCCCACTTCGTTTGCTACTGTGTCGGGTACCAGGGTTGATTTCGGTCTCTCACCTCCCTGTGTACGTGTGTTTTGTTCACATAGACCTCTAAGTCTCAGTAATTCTGTTTGTGTCATACTTAATCAGGTTTCCAAGTCTTGTGTTAGCTGTCCTATGTCTATTGGAGGGATGCATGCCTGTCCAAATGATCCTCTAGTGTCATACAGGGGTAGGGCTGGGGCTGTTGCTTGTGTTGCAGGAAGTGTGTTTGGTTTTGGTACATACGTGGGGTCACTATATCCTTCTGCAGGTTTTTTCAACATTGGGTACAGTCGCACATGCTCTATTGGCTTTTTTCTTTGCTCTCCTCCCCACCTTCGTGCCATTTGTTGCCTGGGAGCTGTGCCTTGACCCTCACTCTTACTTGGGGTCACCTCTTCAAACAGTCTCCACAAATCTAATATCTCCCTCCTGTTATAGCGCTGTTTGCCTTTATATACTTACTGAACAAGTATGTCGCCACCATGTCTAATATTGATTTGTCAAATGACCCACCTACTGGCCATACCTGGGGCATACCTTCCCCTTTCATTTCTGTGCACCACGGATCATGGTATTTTTTAATTTTTTCACTATACCCTGGTAAGCTTTGACAGATGTGCACGAGCGGTGTGTCTGCCCCCATTGTGCCTGGCTATTACTGCTCATGTATATGTGCAAAAAGTAAATTGCTTAATGTATACTCCTACTGCTGTCAGAAAAAACACAATATCATTTCACCACAGTAACCACATTGCTGTTCACCAGAATACCTTTTTCTTATACTTCAATTTCTTCACTATGTCATCACAAAACAATGCTTAAATAGAACACTGGCCATACGACATATAACACTTACACACACAGACGTACCACAGGTCAATTCAACATGGAACAAACATGTTACACATAAATAGAAGAAAGTATACCCGGCCTACTAAGGGGCCCCTGTTTCCCTGTACCTCTACTTTTCATAGACCCCATACCCTTACCCTTATTCTGGCGCCTTGCAGACCACCTTCTGATATAAGAGAACTGAAAAAGGAAAGAAAAGAAGAAAATAGCTTTTTGCAACTACTATTCGGAGTCTTTTCCTTACACAAGACTCCTACTTTATTCACCTTGTCATCACTTATTCCCTGTACTAGTCGAGATAGTACTATGCGGCGCCGCCTTCTACCCCCTCACGGAGCTAGGTTCCCATACCTCTATTTACCTCTTATCCTCTTGTATACTCCTAATGGCCATATGCAGAAAAGAGAAAAGAAGACATATATATATAGCTAGCTTCCCATACCTCTATTTACCTCTTATCCTCTTGTATACTCCTAATGGCCATATGCAGAAAAGAGAAAAGAAGACATATATATGACATATATATATATATTTATATCAACAAAAGATCCCCTTACTCTTTTCCCAATCTATGCTCTTACTAACCCTCAATCTGACTCCCTTCCCTTCTTTCCCCTCCCACCTTTTTTAGGGCCTCCTGCACTTGATACTCACGCATCCGTCTTGATCCGAGAGCCTCTGGGCCCGGTCTGTCAAGGTTACGCCCTTCGCACAACGGCCACACACGGCTCTGGCGAGCGGTACAAATTGGAATTTGCAAAGCCGGGACCTGTGGAACCTTCTGGCCTACTTGTGCGCACGTCAACGGGTACCAGTTCTCATAGGTGGGCAGCCTTGACAGGGGCATACCCTGGATCATGCCGTTGTGGCTGGGGGATGTCTCATGCCAAAAGGACCAAAGGGATGGAATCATGTCTCAGGGTCACCAAATGAAAGCTGGCATTCCCCACAATATAATAAAATAACCAAATAAAAGACACTATTGGACACACCCCAGCAGGGAATGAGAACAGGACCAAGTGCTGGTGAAGTAAAAGATGAATCTTTATATAAAGTAAAATGGGGCACGCAGAGAACACTGCTTACTCCGAGAGAGCTCTGCTCACACAACAGTATATACATGTTATATTACAGAAACACGTCATTTATGACGTGTGCTATAAGGGATACATTCAGTAGTGTTCATTGGACAAAGGAGACTGGACAGTATGTTACATATAGGGATGGTGTTTCTTGATGTTGGTTCCAAGTTGTAACTTTGTGGGTCACGTGGATCAGCTGGGCTCATCTGGGAGGGGTGCAAGGTCAGGCGATAATGGTGTAGCCTATCTAACATTTGCCCTTTTGGCCACACATGCCTGATCATTATTTATTTGTTCGGACATATAAGAATTATATAACTAAACATTTGACCTGGACAATAAAAGTGAGAATAAATGGGTACAGGTGCCTAACCTAGTCACAATATTTCATTGATACCTTCATCAAACACTCCTTTAGATCTCACGAGAGAATGGTTTATAGTTTGTTAGTACAAGAAGAATATATGGCCAGAGGTAGGATTAGTACTGGGGGTGAACTGGGGTGGCACACAGACAAGAGGCATGTAACTGTTACATTAAAAAGTCTTTGGGATGAGGGGGCTTGCGTCCATATTTGTTTGGATGAGGTCATGTGGGTACAAGGCAGGTTTGCGGAGACAAATGTTTTTTTCCAGGACCAGGCTCTGGCCCTGTCATTCACAGGGCAGTGATGTAAAAGGGAAGGCGAGAGATACAGTGTCTAATTTGTTGCTTCTCACAACCAGGCTTCCATGAGAACAGGACAGCCGTAGAGACGGCAGAGGGGTGGAGGTGGGGGGTTGGCTTGCTGACTGTGCGCGAACACTGAAGGGGAGAGAAGCAGGCTGGCCTCTACTGTTAGAGTGAGGCCTAATATAAAATGGAGTCCGTGTCTAACAAAATGACATTTCGTGGCGTACATGTCGTGCACTGTTATGTGTCATTCAATGGGTACCACACATCTTGGCCAGAGGCACGCGGTCGGCCGCGCAATAAGCATACTATGGCAGTCTAATAGGAATGTAGGGGGGGGCCTTAGAGACCTTTCCTCCCTCACAATGGCCCCGGGAGAGTCTCAATCAAGTTTTTAGCTCACAGTCCCTTTCACAAAGGAGAAATATCCCTGCACATCAGTCTTTGTCCTGCCTGTTACGTGGAAACCTGTGCAGTTCCCTCTGGGACCACTGCAAAAGATTTAGGACTACAGGTGTTTGGCAGTAAACCCACTTGGTAGCAGTCTGTACCACACAGATTCACTTGGTAGCTGTGGCTGAGCAGTCAGACTTCCCTCAAGAAGAGTTAGGCAGTATGTGGAGTATACAACATAGGGCAATTCTTCACAGTAAAACAAGCAAACACGCAACAAGGCTTCAGTGTAAAGCTATAAAGGTATTTATTTATAATGACACATCTATAGAAAACACTCTGGCACTATTACGGCAAACACTTCAATTACAATTACTCTATGAAGGAAAAGATCAATCCCCCTAACAATAGTTCGACAAGTCTAGGTTTACCAGCATCACTTATTTGCAGACAGAGGTGTATGCTTCAATCTAGATGGCACTCTAGTATTCGTTAGGACGGGAGAGAAAAATAAGCAGGTTACGAAATCAACACGGTTCCAATACTTAACGGACAAATGCAAGGCAAGAAGACAAGTACCACGGTAGATCATAAAGTTCAGAGGCCAGGCCCACTCGGAGAGAGGCAAGGCGATATGTTCCAAAAAGTCTCTTAGTTGAAATGCGTTAGAGTCTTTGTAGCAAATTGTTATCGGCAGATTGGACCAGTTCAGAACAACACGCTAGAGAAAGCTTGGAGGCGACCCTATGGAGGGGCGAGGATTAAGACACCTCACTCTATCCGGCAACAAGGGAAGCCAGGCGGACACAGTACCTTGATTGTGGAGAGACAGCTCCGGCGGGGGCAGTTGTTCCTGGTGGTGGGTGCACGTCCGGTCTTTGCCAAGAGAAGAGATGATCTCGTCGTCGAAGGAAAGTTGAAGATCGTTGCACCACGAGGGAAGAGACCAGCCGCGGAGTGCTCCGTCACAAGGCACCACCTTTTGGTCGCGGTACAGGGGTAGTGGCTATCCGGTTGCCGAGGTGCTCTGCACGGGCAATTCGACCACTGCGTCCTGAGGCGAAGAAAAAGCAAAAGGGGACAGGTTGTTCCCACCAGTCAGGGGAAGAGACTCTCCGGCAGGGAGATCTCCTCTATCGTCGGGAAGTGGTGAGTCGGTTCAGCAGGGCTCCACCGGAGGTGTCGTCGTTGCAGATTGGCTCAGCTTTACCCTCGTCGGATTCTTAGGTCCTGTGGCGACTTCTGAAGATCCAGTCCAAAAGCACTGCTTTTATGCAGAAAACCCCCATTCATTCAGCCTAGCTGTCAATCAACACACGCTAAGTGGTGAGCGGGGAGGCTCACCACTTGGGCCAATCACACCAGAGTGCGACCGGAGTTGGCAAGGCAACTCGGTCCAGGGTGCCTAAACCCGCTCCCACACCCCTGTGGTAACCCAGACAGAATGGCACCACTTTGGAGGGTCTCTGTACAGAAGCCCGCCAAAAGTGGAACAAAGGGCTCGACCTTTGGTTTAGGAGTCACAGAGACGAACACAGACGCCATTTTAAAAAGCAGAGTTCTGGCAGAAAATACCATCCGATAGACCTATTTAAGATAAGTAGACCGGAGGTATGTTAGAGATTAACGAGAAACAGTATCAATCTCCAACAATGGGAAGAATCCCATAGGGTTATATTCGGGGTCGAATATAACAAGTAGTTTCCACTGCCACCAGCCAAAACTCGACGAGGGGGGACGGGACAGTGCCCCCTCGAATAACAGACCCAGGAGTAATTGAATTACCCCTACTAGAACGTCCACAATAGGATGGTTTGTACTAGTTCTGTTAGTAAATTTAGGTCTAGTAAAGCCAATGGTGACTTTACATGCCCGGGGAGACAGTAGTCAGTCCCCAGGTATGGAGTCTATGATGGAGGTCCGCTAGGACGCCCCAGTGTTACGGCACGGAGGGTGCGGTGTAACACACATAGCAAAACATATGAGACCCTATGGAGTAAAAGACCCCATAGCCCATAGAACACATTGACATTCAAAGGAATTACACACATTCATGTCCAAGAGCGGGAGAAAAAGAGTCTCACTCTTGGCAGGATGGAAAAAACAAACTCCAGCAATCCAGCAAAGCTGCTGGGGGACTCACTAGGTTAGGAAATTCAGCCTAAACAGAGAATTCTCCCTAACACTGCCCTGGGGCAGTCCAGCACCGAAATGCTAGGCAATTCTCCTCTGAACAAGAGTACCAACAGCAACCCCAGACACGTTTTTTGTCCTAGTCGGGCCTCATTAGTTCTGGGAGTCCCTCTATCAGCACGAACACGGCCCATTGACCTTTTCTTGGGTGGATGGCCTCAGGAGAGTATCAACCAAGTTTTTAGCTCACTGTCCCTTTCATAGAGGAGAAATATCCCTGCACATCAGTCTTTGTCCTGCCCTGGGGCAGTCCAGCACCGAAATGCTAGGCAATTCTCCTCTGAACAAGAGTACCAACAGCAACCCAAGACACGTGTTTCGGCCTAATCGGGCCTGATCAGTGAGGTGGAGCTGTGCACAATGAAAATAAAGGTAAAATTACATATGATAACAGGAAACGCAGAGAGCGAGAGATAAGCAACATAGTCAAAAATAGCATGGATTTGGCATACGTAAGTATCAACAATAACATTAGAACATTGTAGCGTATTTGTATCTATTTTATTTGTATTGCGCACCAGGCCCTGGGGCATCTGGGTGCATGTCTTACAGAGATAAAAAAGCAAACAAGAATTGTTCATAGTTACATCGTAGTAGCAGGTCAATACACAGTATTGAGCTGATGCAAAGCTTGGACCACGTGCGCATAAGGATTATACAGCAGGTGCATAGGATAGTTAGGAATGTACAAAGGTAAGAGCAGGTACATGCAAAGGTAACAGTAGCAGATGCATAGGTGTAACATGGTGGATTATGCATTACAAGGAGAGGTAAGTCCTGTAAGGGGCGAGGCGGAGTGGAGAGCCCTCATCTCGCCATGCCAATAGGAGTTGTACTTTATAAGTGCTGACTATCCTGGTCCAGCTCATGAAGCCATAGTTTTGTTTTTCTCTTAAATTGTTGGAAGAAGGGTTCGGATCTCAGAGAGGAAGGTAGTGTGTTCCAAAGTTTGGCAGCCAAGACAGGGAAACTGGAACCTCCAGCTTTTAGGAGCTTACATCTAGGAATGGATAGGGAATGGGCTTGAGCAGAATTTAGGGGTCTCGTAGATGTGTGGGCAGAGAACCGGTTGGTAAGGTATACGGGGCGAGGTTCGAACAGGCTTTGTGAGTCAGTGTGAGAGTATTGTCTTGTGTCTGATATGTAGAATTTCCTCTGAATGTTGAAGGTGGCTCTGATAGCGTTGTTCTGTGTTACTTGTAACTTGTTGATATTTCTTTGCCTAGTCCCAAGGTAAAGGGCGTTACAATAATCAATTTTGGCCATGACTAGGGTTCTGGCAAGGGTAGTACAGTTGGGTACAGTGAGGAAGGGCCTACACGCAGTAATTAGTTTACATGTGTAAGCTGACGCTACTACCACGGCATTAGTTTGTCTGTTAAGCGACAGAGTGGCATCAAGGTAGATACCTAGCGTTTTAGTATTGTTAGATTAGTAACTCAGTTTTCGAGTCATTTAGACAGAGCACATGATGTGCCATCCAGGCTTGGATAACTGAGTAGACTTCATTAAGAGCTTTTGTGTCAGTTGCGCAGTCACCAGTTAGAGGGATGAGTATCTGGGTGTCGTCTGCGTAATTCGTATGCGTGACACCCAGATAATCAAGAATGTCGAAGAGAGGCTTCGTGAACACATTATAGAGAGTGGGGGAAGACACACAACCCTTGCAGAACACCACAGAGGACTGGTGAAGGTTCAGCAGAGGCAGATGGTGAGAAAACCTTCATAGTTCTATTTGCCAGGAAGGATTTGATCCAGGATGTAGCTTCATCTGAGCAGTGGGCTGCTGTTATTTAGTGGTGGCAGAGAGTTTAGTGGTTAGCTATAAAAATAAACAAGCTGCAGATAAATCAAATAAAAGTAAGAGTGCTAATTTACCCTTATATTTTATATCTTAGATTTGTGTTATAAGGTCGATCAAGGCAGTTTCCGTACCGTGTCTGGGACGGAAGCCTGATTGCCTAAGGCCAAGGAGTTTCTTAGATTCTAGGTAATCTTGTATTTGTAAGTAGACTGCACAGTCCAGAATTTTTTGTAAAAAGGGCACCGTTGTAATAGGCCTATAATTGACCTGGTTGCAAGGGTCAAGGGTAGGTTTTTTGATTAGAGGGATGACGCAGGCATCTTTGAGGTTATCAGGCACAGTTCCTGTTTTGAAGGAGGCGTTAATGAGAGTGGTGATGAATGGAGCAAGGTCGTGTGCCGCCGCTTTAATAACTGGTGCGGGGCATAAGTCGCCTTGGCAGTTGGACAGTTTGAGCTTCCTGATAATGTTTTCCACTTCCCATGTGGACAAGGTTGAGAAGCTAAATGGTTTAAATGAGTGTTCTGGAGTAGTGATATTATATGTGACTGGTTTGGATTCTGAGTCTGAGAGTAGGATACATTTTTTTGTGTTAATTTTAGTTTGTAACATGGACATTTTATCAAGGAGTGCCTTTTGGATGTTGGTGCATCAGGAAGTGTCTGTGATGCATTTGTCTGGAGTGGTAACAGGAGACTTGAGTTCTTTGAGGATCTTGAATAGCTCTTTTGTATTAGATTCAGCTTGTATGATTTGTTTATTATACGCGTCTTTTTTAGCTAAGAAGATGGCTTCTTTGTAGTTAGAGGAGGCAGTAGTCAGGGTATTTTTATTGACTTCAGAAGGGCGATTTTTCCAGTGTGCCTCAGCATTTCTCTTGGCTTTACAAAGATCTCTTAGGTGCGGTGTAAACCAAGAGTTGAGGTGAGGTCATGGTTTGGATTTGCGCAGTTTTAAGGGAGCTATGGTGTTTAGTGCTTTTAGAATGGCATTATTGTATATATCCACTAGAGTTGTGGGGTCTAAGTGGGAGGTTGATGTGTTATTGAGAAGGCGAAGAATTAGTGAGAGGAATTTTTCCGTTGTAATATCCTTATTACGGGTGTGGATCACAGGTGCAATGTTCTGTTTGGGACTGTATGGAGTGGCTTTGATGGAGAAGGTTATTTTGTGATGATCAGACCAAATACAAGGTGTGATTGACAACAAGTTAGTCATACAGTTCAGGTCCGCGAGCCAATCAAGGGTTCTATCTTTGATATGCGTGGGCGTGTGAATGTGGTGGGTGAAACCGAGATCCGACTGGCTAAATCAAGGGCTTTAATGTCCTTGGGGTCATTGAAGCCAAGATTGAAATCTCCTAGTATAATGCTTTGCGAGTTGGGCTTTGTATTAGTTGCGAGGAGTGTCGCAATGTCCTCACAGAAGGTAGAGATAGGTCCTGGTGTCGAAAAAGAAAGTATATCGTGCCTCCTATATTATATTTATATTGGCCCACGCCAAGCTGCTCGAAAGCCGCTTGCGAAAGAAATCCGTGTTGCAAGGTCCTGACCTTAAATCCATGTAAGCCGCCATTTTAGGTCAAACCGCCATTTTAGGCTTTGCTTTGTAAAAGTCACCCTGTGAGTTAAAATGGTGGGCGAATTCATTCCAGAATACAACATGGCCGTCTTGACCTCTGTACATAGCTAATGTGTAACTTGCCTGCAGGCCACTTGTTGAGGTCCTTCATTGACCTATGTGTAGAAGGATTACTCGTGTGATGAAACTAATCCACGAGCATATGTTGAGACAATGTATTCAAATACTGAATGACGAACACCTGTTTAACTACATTGGGCCTCATTACGACCCTTGCGGAAATGGAAAAATGATGGCGGAAATGCAATACCGCCATCGAACACCGCTCGTTGCGATCATGACCCGTCACCGTAAAGTACGATGCCATTAGCGACACCGCAGTGAACGGCAACGCTAACTGCACCAAGTACGCGCACGCGCGCCTTGCAAAACCGGAATCACCGCCATGGCGCAACGGTACGCGAATTCTGACCCTAGCGGACATGTACTGAACGCCATCAAGCACGTCGTAAAGTACCATTCCGCCATGGCGAGAAATACGGCAACGCGAACCAACCGTAAATGGCCCACTGAGTGCCTGTACTCCACTCCCTGGCCTCATTGCACAACTCCTGGCAGGCGCAATGTACTCACACTATGCAACCAGTGAAATCCACTATTCACCCATGCATGCCAACGTAGAAAAGCATGCAGGGGCTCAAAGCGCCCCGTGAGTGGGCATCCATGTACGGCATGTCACCATAGCCGTACTGACGCAGCACAGGCATGTGAAGGTACAACACATCAAAATGAAAATCAAGAACACATGACACAAAACAACAGTAGTCCCCCATCGCTTGCCACCAGCGCAAGGCAACATCCACAACAGCATCCTGAGGGGGATTGCACCAGCCCTGTACTCATGCCAGTAAACAAACCAACCATCAGCAGAAGCATGTACCACACAAGTCGGCAGAGTGACTGAGCAGCCAGGCTCATCCCAAGAGGGGCCGATGGGAGCTGCAGGGCACAGATGGCATCAATACAGAAGCTATTCCAATGGACATGACCCCAGTCCCCCTCCAACAAACGCACGCAAACACAGTCACCTGTGACCAGCCACATTCTGAACAACCCATCATTCCACCAATCGACCTGGCTGACAGGCACCAGTCGGCCAAAAGCCAATCCCCCGCCCCTGAACAGCACATCATGTAAACAGTCACAATGGCAGCCTCTATCCGTGACCATACTGTGCTACGTAGGCAAACGCGGCCAGTACTGTACCACACAACTCAACTCAGAAGGCGGAACACAAAGCAGATCATCACGCAATACATACCGCCACAAAGCGAAAATCGCCACATCACCTGCAAAGAACAACGCAACACGACAAATATCGGAATACAATTTAAATGCCCATCCAAATGACAAAGGCCCCACATCAATTTGCAAAATCCCACCAAAACAACCATCATCACCGAGGGCTGCATCTGCAATAATTGACCGGCTTCCACTTGTGTGACGCCCTGTACCATCATGGCACACAGGGCTTACATCAACGTTCCAAAAGGCAACATGGAAGCGGCAAGAACCGCAGGTCCGTCCCATGAGGCAGGCACTAGTCGAGCTGAAAGGCCGAAATGTTGCACCTAGCCACCAGTACAGCGTAAGGGCATGTGGCCCATTGGCGATCGTCCCATATGATCGAAATGGTGCTCCACTGATTCACCCGAAGCTGCAGGAGTCGAGAGTAAAAACCATCTGGAGGAGTGGCGTAGAGATGGCATCTGCAATAGGGCAGGAGATACCTGTCACCCAAAAGAAACACAAATCAACCGATTGCATTACGGGTCTCATGATGCATTACAATCTTCATTCAACACACCAAATCCACACCCATATGCATGCTAGCCCACTCCAAAGGAATATACACACCCCTAATCCAGTATCGAATCACAACGAAACCAATCGAGCTAAATACACCATTGGCAACGTCGGTTACTGTGCATGCGTCCGTCAAGATAGAACCCATGACATGGGATTAGTAACGTGCCTAGACACAAGTGTATGAAGGCGCGTCGAGACAGGGAGGATCCGACAAGGGCAGATAGACGTATGTCCCACTATGGCAGCCTTGCATCACATAACGCAGGGGAAGGGGAGTGAACCAAAAAACCCATGTACATGGCAGACCCTAAACGGATTCATCAGTCCATGCATCCACACATCATTCCCTCATCCCGCAATGAAAACGCATGAATATTCACTCACATAATATGTGAAACTTCCATCGCGTCTGTGCGTAATGCAGTCCACAAAAACCACTGTGCCCCTGGCCGGATCTGTAGTGTTGTGAAGCAAGATGGATTTGGGAACGTCCTGCCTCATCGTCCACTACGCTATTGCGCATCCCATTCAATTCATATCATTCATTGCCTGCTCGTTATGGGCCATGTCCCAAGGACATTCTACAATAGAACGTTACATTTCCAGCCAGACCTGTGGGCGTATCCTCGCCGCTACTTCAAAACCCAAAATGCTGGCCTTCGAATTCCTCACTTGCAACATTACGTCGAAAAGGCTTCTGTGAACGCTTGCATTCACAATTACATCAATGTAGTGCGGCTGTGTGTCATGATGCTAACTGGCTGCAATCACAAATGGGACGCCACGCCCGTCGGTGAAGTACGTTACTGTGCTGCATGAGGGTCGGCCATCGATCGAGCCCTACATACCACTGACTCTTCACAGGTATGTAAGCGGCTGCAATCATAGCATGTGTAACAATGGGAGCATAGCATGAAAATCAGTCAAAGTACATCACACTGCCATCGGGATTTGATACATGATTCCAATCCCAAGATGCCATGCGGCCAAATGCAGCCTTACGTGCGGGCCGTGCTCGACCAGAAGGGATTGCATCTGCCACAGATTCATTCAATCAGCACAGGTGGAGGCCATACAGGCCGACAGCACATATATTGCAGACCCAAACCCCTCCCACAACCACTCCCACTCCAAAATGCTACCGGCAGGACTAGCGATGTTGGGCCTGGGGTACCAGATAGCACTGCAAGTGCTACAACTACAAGAAGACGACGAACAACAACAGGTACAACAACCGGGCGCACAGGGGAGACGGAGGAGAAGGAGGAGGAGGAGGGCAAGGCAGGGTCAGCAAGGCCCACAAGCACTGCCACTACCACCACGCAGGCGGCCCGCAATCCCACGCCTCCGAGCCGATCCGTTCAACCTCACTGCTGAGCAGATCCACACCCTCTACCGTTTGGACCGGGACACCATAATCGCCATTGTGGACATGACACATGCTGACCTCGTGAGCATGATAGATAGCCCAACCGCCATCCCACCCCTACTGAAGGTGGTGTCTGCACTCCACTTCCTGGCCACAGGCACCTACCAGCACACAGTGGGACAGTTGCATGGCATTTCACAGCCACTGTTCTCACGGACACTCTTCCAAGTGCACGATGCCCTCCTGAAGCACGCCGACGACCACATCACACTACCACGCACGTACCAGGAGATTACCAACGCTAAAGTGGGATTCCATGCACTTGGCGGCATCCCGGGTTGCATTGGTGCCATCGACTGCACCCATGTTGAATTGGTTGTCCCACATGCCATGGAGGTCCAGTACCGCAACCGGAAACAATTTCATTCAATCAATGTGCAAATGGTGTGTGACTCCAACAAGATATTTACGCATTGTTGTGCCAGATTTCCAGGATCTACCCATGATTCTATGGTCCTGAGGAACACAAGAATACCACGCTACATGGAGCGACACGCAGGGCACAGATCCTGGCTACTCGGTGAGTCTCATTCCATGCATGACATCGTGGCCCATTTGATGCGTCAATGACCTTGCAGGGGGGGGGGGGGCTACTTAGCACTATCATTCCACTGACACCCTTTATTCGTCTCATACAGGTGATGCCGGGTATCCACTGAAGAGATGGCTCCTTACACCAATCCGGAACCCACAGAACGAGCATGAGGAGGACTACAACCATGCCCACTCACGTACCCGTGTGGTCATTGAACAGGCATTCGGCCTACTGAAGGCTCGTTTCCGCAGCCTCAGCAGGTCTGGCGGGGCACTCATATACAGCCATGAGAAGGTTTCTAAGATGGTCATGGCATGTGTCATGCTGCACAACATGTGCATACGTAGGAATGTGCCCATGCCCCCTGACGCTGTACTGCATGCACCTGAAGATGATGATGATGATGAGGGTGGGGATGTGGAGGCACCTCAAGGAGTCCATGAGGCACAGGATGCACGTGCAATCCGACAGAGCATCATAGATGCATGCTTCTAGCAACCACGCATGGTGCCTATTACACGGAAAGGGGACCTGTGGCACTGTGTGTGTGTAGTACAGGCACATTGTGGACTGTACGCCTATGAAGGCCTCGTACGCAAATATCAATGTCCACACATGTCATTGGATGATAATGAGGTGCTGTATTGTTGATGTGATTTGATTTATACACCCTATGGACCCGCCACCCAGTGAAGCCCAACACACCCCCTCCACCCTACTACCTCCCCCCCCAACACCAGTGTCCAAATATGCATGCTGTCCGTGGGTAGACGCTATTGCAAGCCCCCTCTACGGGTATCAGGGGCACCCCTGCCCGTGGAGCGCAGGTTCCTGCCAGATCTGCGTTGGGGGCTGCCCTGGACGGAACTTGCCACGGATGAGGTCTCTGCCTGCTCGCGTCCATGCATGTCTCTGAGGGTTTGTGAGAGCTCCGAGAGCACACGGCGCACAGCAGCAAGTTCAGCACAAACGTCTTTGGACGTCGCATGCAGTTCCCCCCTCAGGCTCTCGGTGCTTTTCTCCATTTGTGCTCTCAGGCTCTCGGTGCTTCTCTCCATTTCTCCCCTGAGGCTCTCACTACTTTTCTCTATTTGTGCCCTGAGTGTCTCGGTGGATGTTTCCATGGCTGCCCTGGAACCCCCGCATTCATTTGCATGGTCCTTGAGTAGCGTGGACGCTTCCTGCTGTTGCTCGATCAGCAGGTCGAGGGACTGTTGCCTCTGCTGGGCCATGGACATTTGCGGTGGTGTGACAGGGGGGCTGCTCAACACATGTTGCCTTGGCACAGGACTTGTGGGGGTTGGCCAGTCGTCGTCTTCAGGGTGCCCCTGCGTGGTTTCGTCATGGTGTAGGGGATGGAACATGCAGGGGGATTGGGAAAGGTCATGGATGGTACCTACGTCGCCAGCACTGTTTTCCGTGTCGGAGCATGCTGGCATGACAGCTGTGTCACCTATGGTGCTGCTACCACCAGAGGCAGTGCCATCAGATACGTTCTTTGGGGGGACCTGTGGTGCTGGGGTTGTGGACTTGCTGGCTGCTGGGGTGCCTGTTGCAGTCCCCTCCAGTGTGCTGCCACTTGATTCCTGCTGCTGCCGTGTCTTGATCCTTGCACCTGAGGTGGAGGCTCTTGGGACGTTGGTCCTGGCCCTCTTTGCAGGCGTGCTGGTAGGGGTGTCCTGCAGCTCGTCGTTGGTATCGGACCCTGTGGTGGAGTAAAGAGGGGCGAGCGTTAGTTATGGGTCTGTCGGATTTGGAATGGCAACGTATCAAATGCATTGGGGTGGTACATGAGGCTGATTTGGGACTGGGCCTTGGAGGTGGTCTCATTTTCGTGTGGATTGAGGATGCATTCATTTGGCTGCCTGCAGTTAGGGGGTGCATGCTGCACATGTAGGGGTTGTTTATGGCTTCTTGATTGATTTGTTTGTTCATTCTGACTTTTAGAGGGCGCTGTCAGGGCTAAGTATGTATTGCACTATGGGGTCACATGGTACTGCACATGTTCGTGGTTTGTGGATTTCGCATTGTTTCTCTTGGCCAACCTACCTGATTCTCCGGATGTCGGCACTCCTTTCTCCATCCCTCCGACTCCCTCTATGCTCTCCATTCCTATGGTGGAGGCGCAGATTTCCTCCCAGGGGGTCAACTTGATGGGCGACTCTGAACCCCCCCCGGTAGCTGTGGCGATGTTCCTGTTCGCAGAAAGTATGCTGCGTACGCGGATCCGCAGGTCGTCCCACCGCTTGCGACATTGCTGTGGCGTGCGGGGTGTTGTCCCCACCGCACTTACGCGCTGTGCCACCAGGACCCATATGGCCTTCTTGTTGGCAAGGGCCGTCCTGGTCATTTGACTGGAGAAGACGACGGCGGAATTTTCCTGTAGGGTCTCGGTGAGCACGGTCAGTTCCTCTCGGGAGAAGTGTACCTGCCGCTTGCGGTCACACGCTTTCTTGGCTACCTTTCCCATATTTATTTTTTTAACTGGGGTTGCTAACGGGTTGGGATGTGTGTCAGGGTCGGATTTTTTATGGTTGTGTTGGGATTCGGATTTTATAGTTGTGCGGCGTGCTGTTTCCCGTTCCGGCCACATGCTTTTACTTCCGTTTCCGTATATTTACGGTGGCCGTAATTTGCGGTGCACGCTCGTTACGGTGACCGCTCATTACGGTGACCGCTAAGATGGGTGGCGGTATTGCACCTGGTGCAGCGTACGGCGGCGGTAAGGGCCGTTTTGGGGTCATTTCCGCCATCGCAGCCTTTCGGATTCCGCCATGGCGTAATGCTCGTGCCCGATGGGTCGTGATTGGCCGCACTTTGCTCCTTCGTGCAATGGCGGAAACGCTATTTACGCTGTTGCGGTCCGGTCAGTCAATTTCCGCAAGGGTCGTAATGAGGGCCATTGTATTAATGTTTGAGAAGGCCTGCATGGAAAATCCTAGAATACACAGTTATTGCATAGGCTTGTATGACACACTCTCTGGTCGACGGTTTGGACGCAATTAACCTCCAACCCCACACAAACGGCCCACTCACTACAAAGGACACACTCTTGATGCCATCTTTAGCTCCAACAACCTGATTCATTTAAAACCCCCCACCCCTATCCTCTGGTCCGATCACTTAATTCTCTCGTTCACCATTCACTCACCCGACCGCCTTCCCGTACTCGAATCTGAACCTCTGTATCTACGCAAATGCAGGAAAAAACTAATAATCGTCCCAGACCTAGCCGACGCACTCCTCCAGTCTCCACCACCTACCTGCCTACCGAACAAACAACTAACCCCCGACGACTTTGACTCATGGCTCAATGCATCTCTGTCGCTGCTCACATCCCCTTGCAAACCATCAACCCGCCGCGGCCCCTTCCCCAGATGGTTCACTCCTGAGTTGAAGATCACTAAACAACTATATAAATACCTAGAACGCAAATGGCAGAAAGACAAAACCCAGGTGAATAGGGCCACCTTTACCCGACACCTTTATCAGTACAAGACCGAAATCCGGAAAGCAAAAAAAGCCCACTACAACCCCCGAATCCAAAACTGCAAAAACCTGAGCAAAGAACTCCACAAAATCATCTCCGAATTCACCCATCCGGCTTGCAACACGACCGTCCTGACGCCCTCACAATCACTGTGCGACTCACTCTCCCTCCACGTCTTCACCACGGCTCTCGAAAGAACAAATACTCTAGCCACCAACCTAGCTCTCTTACATCCTCCAAGCAATTCTCCCCCCATACCGGCCACCCCACCAGATGCAACCATTACGCAACCAACGTTTGAATCCTTTAGTCCAATATCACCAGAGCAATTTTACAAACTTCTATCTGCCCGTAAAACCATCTGGCTCGCCACTGGACCCTTGCCCAGCCACAACCCTCAAAGAAATTTTCACTTCCACCTGCGCAGGTGAACACGCAAGATCCATCATAAATACCTCCCTTTCCTCTGGTATCTTTCCCGATGCATTCAAAACGGCTTATGTCAAACCTCTAATTAAAAAACCTTTGCTCGACCCTCTCGAGCCCAAAAACTACCGCCCCATCTCAAACACCAGATTCCTTGCCAAACTCATTGACTGAACTGCCTACTCCCAACTAAATGCCTTTGTCGAAGCCAACAATCTCCTAGACCCCGCTCAATCAGGTTTCAGAGCCTGTCACGGAACTGAAACCACCCTAACCTCAATTTGGGATGACCTTAAAATGACTGCAGACTCCGCGGGATGCGCAGCACTAATCCTTCTTGACCTATCTGCCGCCTTCGACACAATCAATCACTCAATCCTCCTAGACCTCCTCCACTCCGTGGGAATTCGTGGAACCGCTCTTAAATGGATAGCTTAATTCCTCAAGGATCGGTACCAAATAACGATACTCTCCAACTATACCTCCCAAGCCCGACCAGTCAACACGGGAGTCCCACAAGGAGCGTGCCTATCCGCCCTCCTGTTCAATCTCTACTTGATCACCCTCCCACCAATAATTCGTTCGCACAACATCCTGTGCTACAACTACGCCGACGACACTCAACTAATTTTAAAACTCCTGAACTCAAGACCCAACTGCAGACCTGACCTTGCCTCCTGCCTCCTTGACATAGAACTCTGGATGGCCCAAAGCCACCTCCTGTTAAACCCCTCCAAAACAGAAATCATGGTATGTGGCAACCTGGAACTTCTCCCACAACCACTACCCTGGCCATCCGCCATGGGCAAGTCTCCAACCCCCTCCAACTCAGTGAAAAATCTTGGATGCACCCTTGACTCTGACCTAACACTCTCGCGCCAAGTCAACAACGTCTCAAAGTCCTGCCACTACCTCCTTAAAACCCTTAGGCGCATCTTTCCATATCTCTCCTTTCCCAACAGACTCTCCGCGGTCCAATCAATCGTTATATCAAGACTGGACTACGCAAACCCCCTATACTTCGGAGTCCACGCGTATCAACTGAATAAACTCCAACGTGCACAAAACGCAGCAGCCAAATTGCTTCTTGCGCTTGGACCAAGAGACCACATCTCTCCAGCCCTTAATGCGCTGCACTGGCTTCCAGTAGCCCGCAGGGTGACTTTCAAAACCTTTTGCATCTCCCATCGAGCACTGCATAAAACTGGACCTCAATATCTTCAAGACAAGCTAAAACCCTACAACCCCCCCACACACCTTAAGATCAAGCTCAGCTGGCCTCCTAGTCATTCCGAAGACAAACTCAATTAGGTTATGCGGATCATCATTCTCAGCCTTGGCCCCCACGCTATGGAACTCACTCCCACCCCACATCCGCCAGACTGAGGATTTAATGGCTTTCCGCAAACTGCTGAAAACCTTGCTCCTCCCCTAAAACCAACCCGTACCAAACTAACCCAAACAGACCAACATCAACTCAATGACACCAATCCATCAAACCACCTGATGCGAGAAACTGACAGCTAACGACCCCCAATGTAATCTAGAAGGGCAAACAGAATTGAATTAATAAAGTAGATCAAAGCAGTAAAATGGTTAATGAGAGTAAATCATACGGGAACAGGAAAGAGATTTAAACTCCCGAAATGGATACAATGCATGCGGAGTGAACAAAGTGAATGGCGTAGATGAATTAACAGATAACTATATAGTTTGAATGAATGTGGGGATCTAATGCGAATGAATATGTAGACCGGATGAGTGTATGGAATGGATGAACATGTTGAGTGGATGAGTGTGCAGAGCGGCTGGATGTGTAGAATGGAAAAGCGTGTAGAGCGGATGAGTGCGTAATAAAGGGAAGCGAGTAGAACGCAGAAGTGCGTAAAACAGATGAATGTCCAGAACGGATGAGCGTATACGGGATAAGTGGGTAGAAAAGACAAGTATGTGAACCTGATGAGTATGTAAAGCACATCAATATGGACAACACACGAATATGGAAGTGTGAAGAGTGTGTAGACCTAGCGAATGCACAAAGTGGATGAGCGTATAGAGCGGAGGAGTGTATAGAGCGGAGGAGTGAATAGAGCGGAGGAGTGTATAGAGCGCAGGAGTGTATAGAGCGCAGAAGTGGACAGAATGGAAGAGAGGATTGATCGGATGAGAGAATGAGTGGATAGGGCGGATGAATGGATAGAGCGGATGAGCAAATAGAGTGGATGAGAGAATAGAACGGACAAGTGGATAGAACGGTTGAGAGAATGAGTGGATAAGGCAGATGAGTGGATAGGGCAGATGAGTAAATAGAGTGGATGAGTGGATAAAGCAGAGGAGTGTTAGAACGTATGAGTGGACAAGTGTACAGACTGGATGAGAGGATAAAGCGGATGAGTAGACAGAGCGTATGAGTGGATAAGTGTACAGAGTGAATGAGTGTACAGAAGGGATGAAGTTATAGAACAGATGAGTGTAGAGATGAACATATAAGACAGAATATCGCTGTTGAATGTGTGAAAGGCACGAGACCTTAAAGCAGATGACTACGAGGAGCAAATGAGTGCGGGGAACAAATCAGTGCTGGGAGCAGATAAGTGCGTAGAAGGGATGAATGCGTAGAGGGATGAGTGCGTAATGGGGATGAGTGCATAAAGGGGGTTGAATCGCATAGAGGGATGAGTGCGTAGAGAGGAAGAATGCGTAGAGGTCGAGTGCATAGAAGGGTTGAGTGCGTAGAAGGGATGAGTGCGTAGAAGGGGTAAGTGCGTAGAAAGAGATGAGTGCGTATAGAGTGTGAGGGCGTAGAGGGAGTGAGTACGTAGAGGGGGTGTGTACGTAGAGAGGGTGAGTACATAGAGGGGTGAGTGCATGGAGGGGTGAGTGCGTTGTGGGGGGTGAGTGCATCGAGGGGGTAGAGTGCGTCGAGGGGTTAGAGTGTGTCAAGGGGTTGAGTCCGTAGAGGGGGTGAGTCCGTAGAGGGGGTGAGTCCGTAGAGGGGATGAGTCCGTAGAGGGGATGAGTCCGTAGAGGGGGTGAGTCCGTAGAGGGGGTGAGTCCGTAGAGGGGGTGAGTCCGTAGAGGGGGTGAGTGCGTAGAGGGGGTGAGTGCGTAGAGGGGGTGAGTGCGTAGAAGGGGTGAGTGCATAGAAGGGATGAGTGCGGAGAGGGGGCGAATGGATAGAGCGGATGAAGCGGATGAGCGGATAGAGCGGATGAGTGGATAGTGCGGATGAGTGGATAGCGTGGATAGAGTGGATGAGAGGATAGAACGGGCAAGTGGATAGAACGGATGAGAGAATGTGTGAATAGGGCAGATGAATGGATAGGGCGGATGAGTGAATAGAGTGGATGAGAGAATAGAACGGACAAGTGGATAGAACGGATGAGAGAATGAGTGGATAGGGCAGATGAGTGGATAGGGCAGATGAGTGAATAGAGTGGATGAGTGGATAAAGCGGATGAGTGTTAGAGCGTATGAGTGGATAAGTGTACAGAGGGGTTGAATGGATAAAGCGGATGAGTAGATAGAGGGTATGAATGGATAAGTGTACAGAGCGAATGAGTGTACAGAACGGATGAAGGTATAGAACAGATGAGTGTAGAAATGAATATATAGGACCGGATACTGATGTTGAATGCATGAAAGACACGAGCACTTAAAACAGATGAGTACGGGGAGCAGATGGGTGCGGGGATCAGATAAGTGCGTAGAAGGGAATGAATTCGTAGAGGGATGAGTGCGTAGTGGGATTGAATTGCGTAGAGGGGTTGAGCGCATAGAGTGGAAGAATGCGTAGAGAGGATGAGTGCGTAGAAGGGATGAGTGCGTAGAAGGGATGAGTTCATAGAAGTGGTGAGTGTGTAGAGGGGGGGAGAGCGTAGGGGGGTGAGAGCGTAGAAAGGGGCGAGTGCGTAGAGAGGGATGAGTGCGTAGAGAGGGGTGAGTGCGTAGAGGGGGTGAGCACGTAGAGGGGTTGAGCGCGTAGAGGGGGTGAGCGCATAGAGGGGTTGAGCGCATAGAGGGGTTGAGTGGGTAGAGGAGGTGAGTGGGTAGAGGGGTGAGTGGGTACATGCTTGAGGCAGACAAGAGTGCACGCGTGGGGCAGACAAGAGTCGATAGGAGGGCATGGAACGGACTGAAGCGCATAGAATTGCGTAACGTATAAAGTATGGTTTGGAATGCAGAGAACGCTTAAAGAGCATTTGCCCACAATGACTGGAGTACGCATGGCGAACTGGAGCGCACGGAGCGAGCTCGCACACGGCAAGCCGGAATGCATGAATGCGTGACCGAAATATATGGAGCAGACTGGGATGCATGGAGTGGATAGGAGTGCATGGAACGGACTGGAGCATGCGATGTATATAGTATGATTTGGAATGCAGAGAAGATCTGAAAGGGTATATAAACCATCTTATCCCACCACCACGCTTACTCTCTCCTTACATCACCACTCAACTAGAACACAGTGATACTATGACACCATTCGGTATAACTGTTCTCATACCAACACTTGCCGCTCACTCCACATCATTCTAAGTAATCACTGCTGGTAACACAACCCCCAGCCAGGCGTTCTCCTTAGGCCTAACGCAGCCACTTCCGGTCTGGATAAATCCTGCCAGAATGAACACATACTCCTGACCTCTCAACCAGCACACCTACCGCTAGAATGCAGCTATTACACGGATACCGCACTAGCTGCACACATACCCGGTGCCCACACGCACCCTTTTGACTCTCTCTACTCTCTCTACTGATATGAACTTCGGTTCCCAAGGGCGTTCAACCTACCAGCGCCTTCAGACCATACCAATGTTATATAAGGCGCTATATAAATGCAAAATAACAATAACAATAACAATACATGTATTAAAGGCAAACCAGTTATATGCAGTTGTTTGAGACTTGGCACGAACCCTAGATCGGTGATGTATTAAAAGGAATATTAACCCGAAGTGGGGCTGGACATCGTGCCCACCAAATGTATAAAAAGCGAATGCATTCTAATGTACAATGTCGCTCACTGAACACACTGAACCACGCTGGAGTTCGTTGTGTTGTACTGAGGGCCGATAGCTATCTGATTTTGCTCTGTTTTTCGTAACAGGATTCAGTATAAAATAAAGTACTTTGTATGTTCCTTGGTAACCCGTGTTCGATGTATTTCCTTTTGGGGTACTCAGCCTCGATATTTTGATTTTGTTTTCACAGTTGGCGCCCGAATAGGGACCCTCAAGATTGATGCCGGATTGTTGAAGGTTGACGCACGCTATCGGACCGGGATCGGACGGTGTGACATAAGGGCCCCCCTGAACGAGACGCGACACCTCAGCAGCGCTGCACGACCTGATCCTTGGACAATAAGCCTGTGGTCCGAGACGGCATCTTGACGAGGTCGAGGCGGGCAGATTTGCCGAAATCACCATACACGAGGTAAGATTAGTTAGGTAAGATTCTTAGAAATCCGATCGGATCTCCTTAGGTTTGGTCAGGTGAGTCTTGACCCGATTCTTAATTTAGCCCTGACAATTTGAATGTTGGCGCATTGTATCTGCAGACACAATTATTGACCAGGTAACACCAGGAATTTGAGATATGCCTGGGAAATTGTCTACCTGCTTTAGGGCATTATTCCGCAGTGATAGGCAATCGTTGGAATTTAGCCGTCCCGCACCACAGGAGGGGTCGCCGGCATGTACTATGTACTGTAAGCATGGCATTGGAAGTATAGTATTTAATGACATTTGGCACCGACAAACCAGACATGCCTCCGAACTTCAGTGGCCAATCAATGGTAGTTTTGAAATCCCTCGTATTGAGTATTTAGAGTCAATTCTATTAAAGAAAAAGGCTAGACCTGCATCATTTCATGTTTTGCAGAATTGGAAAAAAGAAGCGTTGCAACAACTTAAAAGTAGGGAGAAACATGCACGCCGTCATAAAACGAACGCTGAAAAAGGATTGTTATATGATCAGGACAAACAGTCTGAGGCGACTAAAAATATGGATAGGGCTTTCTCACTCGGTATTCAGAAAATCTATCCTTATAAAGATCTTCATATTTCTGATGAGTTTATTGACAAAATATTAAATGAACGAAGGCCTGGTGCCTCTGCGCCACCTCCGTATGTTCCTCTTCCTGCTGCTTTGCCTCTTCCTCCTGTTATTCCTGCTCCACCTCTTGTTGTTCCCGTTGTTCTTGCTCCGCCTAATGTTCCCCACCTCTTTTTATCGCACCAGTTATAGCACCTCCATCAAATATGCCTGCTCCCTCTCTTCCAAGTGGTCTTGAGCCGCTTGTAATCGATCGAGGTGCAGGAACAAAGGTTGTCACTAGCAATACTGCACCACCGGAGAAGAAACGTGAGTTAATTGCATGGGCTAAGCATTGTATGGAGAAGGATGATCAAGCTAGCGTTTTTGCCACACTTTGTAATACGGATAATTTTCCTGAGAAAAATGTTTTTATTGAAGGTTTAGGGATTCAGTTATGTATAATGTGGGGAAGATTAAATAATGCAGATCTTCCGCAGGGGTTAAGGGATCTAAATACTCAGCGCTTTCTAGAGACACTGTGGAGAAGGTAAATGAGCATGTCAAGAGGTTATTTGGGTATAGAAAGGAGTTAGAAAAGTTACAGAACGAGGATGACGAGGAGGAAAATATGTATGTACAGAAACGGTTCCTTCCGTGTCGTAAATCGATATCTGAAGAAACGCGAATTTGTAAGAAAGACGCGATTAGATGGATTTCAGACATATCGATAACTCCAGTTGAGGTATATGACACATATAGCCAATATACGCTAGAAATGCAGAGGAAAGTGATACAGGTAAGAGTACCTGCAGGATGAGTGTGTAAAAAGGAAGATTAGTTGTCCCACAGAGTTATTGAGCATTTATAAGAGAACTTTTTCACTTGACACTTCTTCGACTGCTTTAGCGCTCGACTTGGCTCTGTTGCTTAGTAAGCGTTCGGAGTCACCTACTTCTCAGTTGCCTATGAGAGAGGTTCCTCCGACATTTGTCCCGAAGGTTGAGATTGCGGCCGATGTTGCACTGAATATAGTCGCTGTGGACATTCCTACGCATTATGTATCACAGTTCGTTCACGTCCCGTTCTCAAGACAGGAAGTGAATACTATTAGGCAATCTATTCCTGATATTAGGAAAAATCCGACAGGGTTCTATAAAGAGATAGAGTCCGTTCTGCAGTCCTCTATGTTCACCCTAGGTGACATTGATTTGTTGTTTCCTGTACTCCTGCCCGTAGATTTATGGAAACAAGTTAGAACTATTGACGACGTACCCGGGTTGGGAGATACATGGGTGAATATAATTAGACTTGATGGGGAAAGGCCAGCTGGTGAAAGACCACCTCAGGTGATATTAACTTTGCCTGACAGAATCGTTGCTAAATGAAAAACCATAATTCCCGAAAAGAGAATTATTCGGGACAAGCTTACAGCCTGTGTCCAAGGAAAGTCTGAGGGTGCTACCGAGTTCTTTAATCAGTTCGAACAGGTATTCTCGGATTTCAGTTGACAAGACTTAGGCACAGAGTCTGGGAAAAGATTATTTGTGGACAAATTTGTACGTGGATTGCTGCCTGACATCCAGTCACAAATTATGTCTTCTGAGAGTGCTTGGCAGGCAAAATCACAATCAGAAGTACTGCACATGGCTCAATACTACGAGAACCGTGTCAATAATGAAAAAGATAGGATTGAAAAACGGAAAGGCGATTTAAAAACTAAAGTGCTATTGCAGCAAATTGTTAGGGGCCCCAGAGGGGGTAGTTCTCAGGTTAGAGGTCAGTATGTCCCGCAGGGGAATGTGCCCTTAGGTCCTGTGAACATTAACCATTGCGCTTATTGTCGTCGAGAGGGTCATTGGCGAGCACAATGCCCCGTCCTTCAACAAAGGTCAAATAATACATTTGGCAATATGGGTAGGCGATTCAGAGGTTGCCCCGAGCGTAGGGGGCCCTGGTAGAGGTCAGTTTACACAGGACCCTCAGCAACCTTTCTCGCAGGACAATCAGGCTCCGAGTGTGGACACCAGGAACATATTTGATCATCCTTCCGCTGCATATTTATCTGAAGAGCTTCCTTTTGATGATGTTCTGTTTCGTTAGGATTGCCCGATGCAGGGTTTGGAACCTACACCTATTCCCGTCAATCAGAAAGGTCCCTACGTTGAAATGGTGGTGGGAAATAGGAAACATCAGTTTTTGATAGACACGGGAGCACAGAAGTGTTCAATTGATCATTCACGGGTTCCAAACATTCCACTGTCAGGGCAAACCAATGTTTTTGTAGGGTTTTCTGGTACACCAGTTGTTTGTCCAGTTTCTATGCCGGTACCTATTTCTTTGGGTCCCTTTACGGACCATTGTCCATTTCTGTTGACTTCGTATTGCGGAGAGAACTTGCTGGGGTTGAATCTGTTAAAAGAATTAAATGCAGTGATTTATTGTTCTTCTGATGGAGTGCGCTTGACCATTTCACCCACAGCAATTTTCTGCCTCGCAATTCTTGACTAGACCTTTGCCTCCAGAATTCATTAATGTATCAGAGAGCTTGTGGGCTGTCGACGACAATGATGTCGGTGTTTTACAGATTGAGCCTGTCAAAATAGTTTTGAAACATGGAATTGAACTGCCACGCATTCCCCAGTATAAGATTTCGGTGGAGGGCGAGCAAGCTTTGAAATGTATTGTTTCCTATTTTGTGCATCGTGGAGTGATTGAAGAAATTTCAGGAAGTTTGTGTAACAGTCCGATTTTACCCGTGTACAAGAAAGGCGATAATGCAATTCCATTCCGTTTCATAATTGATTTACGTGCCATTAATAAAGTTGTGGCACCACAAATTCCAATTGTGCCTGATGTAACGACAATCCTTACCATGATTCCAGCTACAGCTACTTACTTTAGTGTTGTGGACCTGAAGAATGCTTTCTTTAGTATTCCTATACACAAGGATAGTAGATATGTGTTCGCGTTCACCTTAGGGGGACGCTCGTTCACATTTACTCGTGCACCTCAAGGGTACACAGAGAGTCCTAGCATTTACAGTAGGGCTTTGAAAGAACAACTTGATAACTTTGAATTACCCTCTACCTGTACTTTGCTTCAGTACATTGATGATTTGCTTCTAGCTGCTGACTCTGAGAGTGCCTGTAAGGAGGGCACTGTGTTATTACTTATCCATCTAGCTAAACATGGTCACAAAGCTTCGCTTATAAAATGTCAATATTGTTGTCATCTCCTGTCAAAGGAGGGAAGAAGATTGACACCTGAAAGAATAAAACACATTTCTGGCTTGTCTGTCCCAAATACACAGAAGGAGGTTAGGGCCTTGATAGGTATGGCTTCTTACTGTAGGTTGTGGATCCCGAATATTTCACTAGTGATCAAACCGATGTTGGCTTTGATGAAGAAGGGCATTTCTTCGCCATTGCCATGGAACGCGGTACACCAGCAGTCGTTTGACTTGCTTAAGACTGCATTATGTTCTGCACCAGTTTTGGGCACACCAAACTATGAAAAGGCCTTTGTGTTGTTTGTGCATGAATGTGATGGATGTGCTTTGGCTGTATTAACGCAGGAACATGGAGGGAAGAATAGGCCGTGCGGTTACTTTTCTTCGGCCCTTGATCCTGTAGCATGCGCTTTGCCAAGATCTTTGCGAGCTGTCGCTGCTGCTGCTGCGTCTGTAAAACAGAGTGAGGGAATGGTCCTAGGCCATGATCTAACCCTGATGGTACCTCACTCTGTAGATGTTCTACTGCACCGAACTCAAACGCAACACCTCACTTCTGCACGGTTGACAAGATATGAATTGATCTTGTTTGCTCCTCACATTCAAATTAAGAGGTGTTGTGTTCTTAATCCGGCTGAACTCCTACCTTTCCCGCAAGATACTACTTGCGGCGATGAAGTGCCACATGATTGTTTGTATACGACCGAACAAGAGACAAAGGGTAGAATTGATTTGAAGGATACTCCCTTGGATAATCCGCAAGGAGAGCTGTTTTGTGACGGCTCCTGCTTCAAACTTCCGGATGGTACATCCACAGCTGCTTATGCGATCACTACATTGAGCATGGTTGTGGAAACTAAGAGAATCACGCATAATTCTGCAAAGGCCGCAGAGATTATAGCATTGACCCGAGCTTGTGAACTTTCCGAAGGGCTTGCAGTAAATATATATACTGATAGTCAGTATGACTTTGGGGTGGTCCACAACTTTGGGAGACTTTGGTCAGAGAGGGGGTTCCTAACTTCGCATTCGCATGGCACAAAAATTCAACATGGCTCCCTAATAATACAACTACTCTCAGCGCTTGCGCTCCCGTCTCAGTTAGCAGTTATGAAATGTGCAGCACATCGGAAGATTACAGATGATATAGGGAAAGGGAATGCTTTCGCTGATCAGATAGCTAGGCAAACTGCTACCATTCTCTTCACGGAGATGTATGTTTCAAAGGAATCTGTAGATGCTTATGCAATAGATGAGGGTGTTGGGTCTGTACGGGATATCCAAGCTGATGCCACGTTAGAAGAATCCAAAAGGTGGGCTGAAGGCTTGGGGAAACTTGATGATGACGGGTGTTGGGTGGACATAGTAGAAGGGAAATGACTACTCCCTGACGCGTATCTCATGATGATGGTCATCATGGCCCATGGTCCTACGCATGTATGTGCCCAGAAAATGACAAAAATGTTACAGAAAATGTGGGTAAATGACAAAATTTCGAACATTGCCCAACGCTACGTCCGGGAGTGTATGATTTGCCTGCAACACAACGTGAGAAAGGGGACCGTAACTCCAAGGGGTAGTTTTGGACCACCCTCTGTCCCCTTTGAAGTGATCCACTTTGATTTCATTGAAATGGAACGATGCGATAATAAGAAATATGTGCTGGTGGTTATCTGTGCTTTTAGTAAATGGGTTGAGGCTTTCCCTGTTAAAGATGCTACAGCTATGACTACTGCAAAAATCATGTTAAAAGAGTACTTCTCACGGTTCGGTTTGCCAAGAGTTATCTGGTCGGACAATGGTCCACATTTTGTTGCCGCTGTAATTCTGCAGATATGTACAGCATTACGAATTGACAAACGGTTCCATTCGGCCAGACATGCTCAGAGCGCCTGACTAGTAGAAAGACACAACGGTATCATCAAGAACAAGCTTGCTAAAACGTGTGCCGGCACCAAACTAAAATGGCCGGACGCCTTACCGATCGTGGTGTTATCTATGCGCACAACCCCTCAAACTAAGACTGGGCTCTCTCCATTTGAGGTGGTAATGGAGACCTGCCAATTTTTGGAACCTTCCTAAATGTAACTCGTTAAGAAATGTTGAAAATGTACTACTTTCAGATTATTGTAGCCAATTGACTAAAAACCTGTATTTGATTTACCACCAAAAAGCTTTACCTGTGTGATACGAGGCCACAGCATACTGGAAGTTGGGTGCTCGTCAAATCGTTTGAACGCTCCTCTTGCCTTGCGCCTCGCTGGCGTGGGCCATTCCAAGTCCTGTTGGTCACCCAGACAGCGGTGCGGGTCGCTGGGAGAAAGAACTGGATACACGCGCCCCACATCAAGAAACTTCCTCACCCTGTGCCACACGTTACAGAAGAAACAGAACCCCTTGCTGACACTGCAACCAATGATCCCAAAGCAGTAAGTGTTACTGAGGCTGTGTCAGAGAATTTCTCTCAGCCCGTGCAGCTTGGTGAAGCTGCCATTTTGTCTCCACAATCTCCACAAATTTTGCATCCGGAAACTGCTATTTCGAATTCAGCACCTTTGCTTGCTTCCGACACGTTTCTTTCAGCAGGAAGTGACGACATCTTGTTTCCGGATCAATCAATACCGGGAAAAGTGATATAACCTACGACCACGAAGATAGACTTACGGCACGGTTTTGCTGTGCATTTGATAGACTTACGGCACGGTTGGGTTGTGCATTCGGAGAAGGAAATAAGCCACAGAGGGCTTGCTTTTGCCCACATTTGAGAAAGGGGATTCTGTTGGCTAGGGTTGTGGAAGGACTAAGAAGTCGCTCGACCGGGAGGTCGCCAGCAACAAACTTTGGAGTATCCGTTTGAAGACTACGATGCCCGCCACCGCTACTGCTCGTATGGGACTTGTAAATAAGGGGGTGGCCAACTGGGACAATGGACAAAATGCCTGGGCCCCGAAAATGTATTGCTGTATTTTATAATGATATTTGGGTTTTTAATAGTCGCTGCCTTAGGATTGTGGTACCTCGAGGAAACTCACTCTTTAGAACTTTTGTTGCCTACTGAAAGTGCACCCATTGTTCCTACTCCCTTTCTACATTTGCATACTCTATCCCCTAGGGATTCTCAGCACAGATAAAGGTACCACAATAACACTTTACTGCTTACCATGAATGCTACGCATGCCATTTTTAATAAATCTAACTGTTGGGTCGGCTCACATTTACCGCAACACAGGGATAAGGGGCTAGGTTGGTATATTCATCCTTTACCATTGACAACTGCTTGCTATGCTTCTCTTAGAGCACTGTTCTTTGGCCGATGGAATGATAGCATCTCAGGGAACTTTGATGGCACCAATTTGAATAGTTTTGAGAAACGTGTTTTGACTCCCCTGGGATGCTCGCTTTTTGCAAATAGGAGTAAACCGAATGTTGCTTCTATTAGGCCTTCTGATTAACTGTCTCATCCTTTCCAATCTTTGATTTCCTTTAAAATGGCTCCAATAGGCAATAAGGATGCCATGCCTCCTTCTTACACTGTTAACCATAGCCCCGATTCAGTTTCTTTTTGCATACAGAGGAATGGAACTGTCAATGGGAAATTTTCTAGGTTGTGCCAACGTTGCAAATTTGACTGGGGAAAACAGACCTTTGTATGTAGGCGAACATGTCTACTTTGTCTGCAGTAATGTAGCATTCCCATAGTTGCCCAGGGATTGGCAGGGAACCTGTTATTTAGGAATCCTGTTAACTGGGGTATTTATAGCTAGTCCAAAAGAAGTTTCAAAGGCTCGTCCACGGCGGGACGAGAATGGTGACACCCCAGCACAAATCTTGGGAGATATAGCTAAATCAGTTGTGCCATTTTGGGGGCAGATAGCGAATTCAGAAGATATCAGAAAACTAGCGAGAGTACTGGAGAGAACCATCAACCGGACCACGGACATACTCTATAATATGACGTTAGAACAAAAGGCGATAAGATTAGTAGCACTTCAAAACCAAATGGAATTAGATGTCATTCTAGCTGAGCGTGGTGGAGTGTGCAAATTAGTGGGGTCCGCTTGCTGTGTTTTCGTACCAGATTCCTCCCCAACTATCTTCAAGGCAATACAGAATCTGCACGTCCTTAGTTCCGAAGTGCATGTTCCCGAGGGAAACTGGGATCTAAGCGCTTGGTTCTGGGACTTCTTGCGATCTTGGGGTTGGAAGGTACTTTCGGTCTTACTAATTATTTTGGGAATCCTGTTGTTTCTTTGTTGCTGTATTCAGTGTCTACCTGGTATGTGTTCGATGCTAGGGGGATGTTGCGCATAAAAAAAACAAAAAACTTCCAAGGAAAATGTGTTGAAAGATATTGTAGCAAATTACCTAATGGCAATAGATATTTCTGATAGTTATTCAGGGTGCATGGACGATGATGCATGGAGTTATTTGCAAGGAGATCCAAAGTAGTTTTTTAGCACTTAGCATAGGCCAAAAGGAGGGTTTGTTGAAAGAGAAAGTATATCGTGCCTCCTATTGTAATAAATATATTAATATTGGCCTACGCCAAGCTGCTCGAAAGTCGCTTGCGAAAGAAATCCGTGTTGCAAGGTCCTGACCTTAAATCCATGTAAGCCGCCATTTTAGGTCAAACCGCCATTTTAAGCTTTGCTTTGTAAAAGTCACCCTGTGAGTTAAAATGGTGGACGATGTCATTCCAGAATACAACATGGCCGTCTTGACCTCTGTACATAGCTAATGTGTAACTTGCCTGCATGCCACTTGTTGAGGTCGTGAACTGAGATCTTGTCCTTCGTTGACCTATGTGTAGAAGGATTACTCGTGCAATGAAACTAATCCACGAACATAAGTTGAGATAATGTATTCAAATACTAAACGAAGAACACCTGTTTAACTACATTGTATTAATGTTTGAGAAGGCCTGTATGGAAAATCCTAGAATACACAGTTATTGCATAGGCTTGTTGATACATGTATTAAAGGCAAACCAGTTATATGCGGTTGTTTGAGACTTGGCACGAACCCTAGATCGGTGATGTATTAAAAGGAATATTAACCCGAAGTGGGGCTGGACATCGTGCCCACCAAATGTATAAAAAGCGGATGCATTCTAATGTACAAAGTCTCTCACTGAACACACTGAACCACGCTGGAGTTCGTTGTGTTGTACTGATGGCCGATAGCTATCTGATTTTGCTCTGTTTTTTTAAACTGGATTCAGTATAAAATAAAGTACTTTGTATGTTCCTTTGTAACCCGTGTTCGGTGTATTTCCTTTTGGGATACTCAGCATCGATATTCACACTGGGGGCCGGTAAATAAGATCACGGTGGCAGTGTGGTTATGTGATAAAGGCAATTTAATGGATAGTGATTCAGCAGATGGGATCTGAAGGTTGGGAATAGCTCTAATATCAATAGAGTTCTTAAAGATGAAGACAATACCGCCTCCTTTAGCTTGGTTGGTGTTGCTATCGCATCTAATGATGGTATAGTTGTCTGGAATGGCAAGGGACAAGGATGGGCCAGCTGCTGCGTGAAGCCATGTTCCCGTGACGGCAAGGAAATCAAGGTCTGCAGTGTCCAGTGCATGGGCTGGGAGAGATCTGGCGTTAATAAGGGCCCCTTTGATCAGGTTGTCTTTAGAGTTTGGTTAAAGGATAACTGGATGGGTAGTAGTCATTTTATCGACGACAGAGGAGGTGTCTGTGGTGCTGGTAATGTTTGAGGAATTGACATGGTGCAAGGTGTATTTGCTATTCGTAGGTAGGTGTGGGCACAGAATTTTATGGCAGAATCGGGATCCTAGTCTTGAGTTTCTAAAGTGGGTAGTAATGGGGAGGTTAGGTGATGGTTTAGACTGGATAGTATGACTTTCGGCGTTATCCTGATGTGAGAGTTTTCTGCTATTAGTCCTGGGATAGGGGCATGGTTTTGTTGGTCTAAATCTAGTGCTCAACCTAAGATTTCTAAGAGAGGTGGTGTAAGGTTTATTAGGTTTAGGTTTGGTGGCGAAGTGTTGGAGCCAAAGGGCAGGGTTGTTTAAGTAGGGGTTAATGCAAGGCATAGTGGTTGAGGCGCCGAGGCTGATTATGTGGGAGGTGGCTGTTGCACGACGAAGATAAGTAGGGTAAGGAGCGTGCAATGTGCTGACAATGTTATGGAGTGTGTTTTGCTGGTAGCCCCGATGGGGTTGATTAAGGTAGGTTCTAATACTAACAGTAGGCACAGGGATAGACCATGTGATGAGGAGCAGGATATGAATGAGGTGTGTCAGGACCCGGGGCATGGTGGAGAATAGCAGGTGTATGTAGGTGACCACTGTGCCACTTCCTGAACTAAGCCTAAGTAGGGTGGTAACTGCAAAGAGGTGGCACAATACGAGGCGAATAAAGGTGTTAAGATGCTGTTGTCATGCAAGTAGTGAAGTGATTTTAAGGAGGCGCTTGTTAAGCTAATCACTGTAACTAGTACCATAGGCAATGTAGTAGGTAGATATAGGCAGGTTAGAGCAGCAGTCAATGGCACAGTATTGCAGCACATAAAGCTACATTTAAGTAGAGTAAAGGGTAGGTGTGACTCAGAGCTGGCAGATAAAGTCATGTGTAGATGTGAACAGTTAAAATACAGCCGTAGGCGTGGATGTAGGCACAAAAGTACAGTTTTAAACCAAAATGTGGCTAAATGCACACAGCTTTAGGGCATGCACCATGCAAACAGAAGCAAGGTTGTCAGCATAAAATTACACCATGGATGTGGATGTACATGCAGTAATACAGATTCACAACAAATATAACTAGATTCAGACAGTATTAGGCAAGTCCAACTCAGAGGCGGCAATCACGGTATACAGGTTACTGCGCAATGTCACATGTAAGGTGAGCAGTTTGGCACAGTAACAGCGGTACAATCAGCACAATAGTTCAATCTCACGAGAGCATATACGAAAGTAGGGTTCAGTCTGGACCGCTTTAGTTAGTCGAACAAAGATGGCAGCAACAACGAAGCAATGTGAACTAGCACTATTGTATATGATAACATTGAGATACGTTTGTTACCTATCTGTTTTGTGAAACATCACCTTAGTATTTACTAAAAGACGTGAGAATGGTTGCAGTGGAGTTAGGCATGTATCAGTGGTGTTGTAAACCACCTTCCCCAATTTTAGAAGTGCAGATAAAATTTGAGATGAGTGAATTGAACACATTGTTAATCCCAAAAATATCTATGATCCTTATATAGGTGAATATTTAGTTAGAGTGTGAGTTATTGCGGAATCGTTATTTAGGTAGGGCCACATCATACCTGAATGAAACGGAATTTGCTTAGAGACCTGTGATGACAAAACAAGTTGTAGATGTTAGACGACACGGAGAGATATTGTCTCCTTGGGTTGTGTTAAAGAGGGTCAGTTGAAGACACTTACTCTTTCGCAAGTGACAGCCAAGTGATCTTTTTTGGTGGATGACCACTGTCAGTTTAAGGATCGTTGCACCAGGCCAGTTTGATAACTGTGTTCAAGCCTAAAATAAAAATGGGGTGTGCTCATTAGAACACCATACGTGGGTGCTGTTAGTGAGCATAAGAGCTTAAACGTCTTAAACGTGATGCTCAGAGAGCTGTTACTCACCCGACTGTTAGGTATCTTTAAACTGCTGCTGGGTTTCATGCTGCAGTGTGATCTGCAAGCTCCATAACAGAAATGCAAATTTTGACACCTTTATTGATGATTCAAAAGGGGTTGGAAAACTCCAATCTTGAACTGTAACTAAGATGGGAGTATTATCGACCACCAAACAAAAAGAAAATACAGTCCTAGTCAGTCCTTAGTCAAAATAAAATGGCCTATTCTACTAAACCTACTGCCTGCCCTCTTTCTAATACATTAAATGTGTAAAGGGAATGCATAATGCAAAAAGAAAAAATCAGTGTTCAAAAGAAATGTCAGTATGGCTGAGCAAACTCCCTTCCCATGTTTTGTAGCATGGGGTAAGGTGGCACACTTGGAGCTTGCGACACACTCTGGCTTTTGACACAAGGATGCAGCTTGTTTCGTGGACCAGGGCCCACTTGGCCTTCCACAAAAAGTCACTAGTTTATCAGGTGGACCTCTCTGCTTTTTCTCACTCCAGCCCAGGTCGCCTTTTAGCTTATAATACAGTTCAACAAAAGTTTGTTTTCTTCTGGTTACCACAATTCAGTACTGGTTTCGCTTCACTGTGCTCAAACCTTTCAATCATAATTTGTGGGGTTCCCTTCCCCAAGCTTCAATCACACCTTCATAGGCTTCCCTCCATTGGGCTCAAGCCTCCTTTCACTTTCCTTCCACTGTCAAAGATTTTTCAAAACTACAAGGCTTTTGATCTTACCTCGGCATGACCTCTTCGGCCTTCTTTCCTCAAGCGTCACTTTGTCTCTCCTACACCAAAGCATCTTGGTAAATGTAGATTCAAGCACACTACTTATTTAAAAGTTCAAAGGCATCTCTCACATCCAGGTTTCTCTCTGCTGGGATCAAACCTAACAGTTCAAAGACAGCTTTCACATTCAGGTATTCCTCTGCCGGAATCAAACCTAACAACAGTTCAAATCTTGCATCTCAGTTTCTTTCTCTTCCCGCCGATTCTACGGCATGAAAGCATTTCACAGAGACTTTCGATTGAGCAATCTTCTTTTGCTGGACCACTCTGTTACTTTGTATCTTTAATTTACAGTTCTTTACAATGCTTTGCGTGCAACCTTCATTCTTTGGATACTGTTGCGGTCAAGTTTCATTTAGCACAGACCAGTCTTTCATTGCTTTCATCAATTTACCGGCTGTGTTAATTCATTTTCCTATTTTGCGACTTTGATCCTGAAGTCAAGGCTGATACCACAACTGCTGCTGCACCTCCCCAACTGTGCTGTTCACCTGGCTGGGTGGCTGGTATCCTTGAAACACACAATAGGTTTGTCTCTTCTCTCCAGCTGGGCTTCTTTGCACACCCTTCAAGGCCTTTGTGAGGTAACGATCTCTCGCTGGGGTGTTCAAGGTTTCTCCGCATCTTGGTTCCACCCCATGGCCTATCACTCGGCTCCGAACTGGTTTGCCATCGCCCTGGAAGAACTGCTCCTTCTCATGCATTGCCTTGCTCAGGGTGTGTCTCAGTTTTCCACCTTTTTACCATGTGGGGAGAGCTAATTGGTACCAGGTGTTTGTAATTAAGATCAAGTACCTGACCCTGCCTGATCTTATTAGTGAGACATGTCCAATGTATTGCATGGGGGGGTACTCCTTTCAGCCTCAGACCTCCTCTTCCTCGGCTCAGTGTTTGCGAAGAAAAAGGGAGAATCTGGGAAGTTGCCATATTCTATAAAATAGGATGGGACAGGGGTATTTGGAAAGGGGGGAGACCATGTCTCACCATCAGCATTACTCCCCCATTCCCCGAGGACCCCTCACCAAGGTGATCCTCCCGCACTTGTCCACCCCCAGTTTCTGGATCCAAAGGCGATGGACATGCCCTGGCCACCTGAGCAAGGGATCCCCGGGGTCAAGGCAGTGAAACACCATCTGGTTTTTCACAGAGGCGAGAGAGGAAAGGGTAATGCAAATCAATCCAGAAAGAGGAATAGCACACGTAATGACCACCAGGTCAAGAGGTCGCAAGTATTGAACCAAACAATACCACAGCCAGATCTTGTCATGTACCTCTCCTCTCATGTTCTCAGTGACAGTGAGAAATCTGTGCTCAATAAAGGTCTCTTGTTTGCCCTATTTATCCAGTCAACATTACTGTTACTTACATTGATTTTTACAAATTTACTAGAAATCTCAAATTTAAAAAACGTTCTTAACAAGGAGTTTGATCAACGCGAAGAGAAAGAGTCAATGATCCCCACAACACTGAAATCAGGGGAACTAGCCCATACAAATTTATTGCGATCCCTTACAGAAGATCAAGCAATAGATGATATCATTCTTCTTGGTCATTCTGATATTGAATATGACATACTAAGCCCCAACAAGCTCAAGAAGAAATCCAAATTTCTACCAGAGAGCTCAGAGAACAGTCACATTGATATTTTCTTTGAATTGGTTACTAAGGACCTCTTACATTTGAAGAAGAATTTAAAATACACAGAAGATATTTTGACAGAGGATGAAAAAACAGCCCTTAAAACCCTAAGAGATAATGACCATATTGTCATCAAATCTGCTGATTAGATAAATCTATATTGTTATTATGTTGCGCTTAGATCCAAAATGTAAGTACAATACAATAAGGATTTCGGATATATCAATCCACGACTTCCAAAACAATGATTGCTGAACTTATAATTTTAATTAGAGAGTCTATTGAATCCTACAGCCAACACGTGTTTCGACCAAACAGTCGTTCTCAAGGCTGAAAATGTATATGAGCTTAAATTGGGTTCCCATTCAGGACGTTCACAATCTGGTATCTAGGGATTTCACTCTGCAGTCTCAGATGGCATGGAGGCCAATAGCCTTAAAATCAGCTAAAGCTAGCTTTCACTAATGGACATTTATTTTGCCATGTGAACAGTTCCAAATATTAGCGCTAGTTGCCAAAATATGAGGTACAGATACCTGATTATAAGGTATCCGAAACACTCGGAACTCTAACGCGGGATCTAACCCGGTGACATATTCGCTTACATAATAACAATATCGATTTATCTCTTTAACTTGTAGGGGGTATGGGGGAGTCCCCCTTTTTGTTATTCTTGCTGCATTTGATCGCCTTATAACTATTGGAGACCAAGCGCACCATTACCTGAGTTATCTCACTCACATCCAAATCTGCTGATTAGTGCGCAGTATGGTAATTATGAATACTGCCTAAATGATAGTATACCTCTCTGAGTGCGCTTCTCCTCTCACATTCTAATAAACATCAAATATTAAATCACACAAATGTCATACTGTGATCCAATGTGTTTAGTATTTAATTAAAAAATCTGTATTCCATGAATCAGCCTATGCTGAACTTCTACAACCAATCTATTCACATCCAAATTTCCTTATGACACAGAAAACAATATTCTTATAATTCACATATGCCCCAGTCGACAAGTGTTTCGACCTTCGGTTTTTATCAAGGCTTGAAAAAGAGTTTAGAACAAGTTAGCAAAGTTCCTATATTCCTTCATGGTTTGCTATATTAGTTGATCATAATGCAACCATTGTTGCTGGACTCCATATCAATAGTTATCATTAGGTGGTCATAAATCCTTATTGGCATCCAAAGAGATTATGCTTGAGACGTGGTCTTGTGTTAAAGCTGGTTGACACCTTGATCCATATTCCTTTAATGAAATAGATGTCTTGTAAGGAATCACCCCGGTCCAAAACAGTGTTCCTTTTGCATGTTGAACGCCGCTTTGGACCAGGGTGATTCCTTACAGGACACCTATTTGGTTTAAGGACTAGGGATTAAGGTATCAACCAGCTTTATTTATTTATTTACTGGGTATTCATAAAGTGCCTATACAGCAAATGGTGTTTCAAGATGCCACAGGACCATGTCATTTAGTCTATAATTTGAAGATGCAGGGGCATAGTCTCAGTATATCAGGGAGTGCAGATATCCTGAACTAATTTAAAATCATACCCCAATGGGATCATCAAGTGATATCATATAAACCCAAGCACACTGGTGACCCGGGTTAGCCACACATTCAGTAACTTTAATTATGAATACTGAAGACTATATTGCTGCTGAAGAACAGCATCTTTCAACACCCAATTGTTAATCTAAATTGGTTTCTGATGCCACCCTCAGAGTGAGGAAGAATGTGTTAAGATTGATTGACAAGTGGTATAACTATGGAATTTAGGTGAAGATGAAAAAGACCATCTACTTCTTACCTAAAACTCACAAAAGATTCCAATCGCTACCCGGATTGAGACTGATCATGTCAGGTATAGGTTGGGTAACTGAACCCCTCGCCACATAAATTGACACTCAGCTTCAAGAAGAGGTCTACAACTGCAATCTTAAACAGGGACCCTATGGGCATACTGAATACATTACAACATATTTTTGGACAGTCACATAATGTTTTGGTCTCTTACGACGTGAAAACCCTGTATACAAATATCAAACATCTATTTATTTATTTATATTTGTATAATGCATCACATGCCCATGGGCCACAGGGTGCACAGAAAACAAAGACAAGACAGACACAAAAAAAAGCAAGTGCTGGGGCTGTCATGGGAAAAGGGGGGAACCGAGAAATAAAGTGTTCAACCTGGTTTGACTAGTACGTTTCTTAAATTCCTTGAGAGAATTTGCCCGTCTCATGTCCAGCGCATGCTTATTCCAGGCTCAAGATGCTTGAACATCAAAGATGGTTCCACCGAATCTGGTGTGCTTGGACCTGAGTTGGACCAACTTGTGTGAGTCTTGGGACCGTAGATTCTGACGCGGCTGGATAGCTGTAAGGCGGTCTGCCAGGTATTGAGGTACCTCATTATTCCAACACTTGTAGGTCATGGAGAGAAGTTTATGTGTGACACAATGTTTTATGGGCAGCCAATGAAGCTCACATGTGGCCTCGGTTACATGCTTTCTCCGGGATAACTCGTGGATGGCCTGGACGGTCCCATTTTGCATCGTTTGGAGTGCCTTGATGATAGCTTGAGATGTGACTAGCAACAGACTGTTGCAATAGTCGAGGCGTGAGTTCACCAGGGCATTGGCAAGCAGAGATCTATTGTTAAAATATATGTATGGGCGCATGTAGTTTAGGAGTTTAGTAATTTAATGGCAGGTGGCCCGAATGCAAACGACCTGTGCCTTCATGGTAAACTCGGCATCCAGAATAACACCCAGTGTCTTGACACTCCTGGCTCTATGATTTTGCTGCAAGAGATAATAAAGCTCTCATAGTCAGTGTGAAGTTTCTTGAGTCTTTGTCCTGTGGCACAGATGAGCAGCTCAGTTTTGTTGGTGTTGATAGCAAGGTAATTGGTTGCCACCCATGCCTGGATAGATTTATAAATTGGGTCAATGACGAGAGCGTCCTGAGTGTAGCTGCCTGACAATTCAAATATGACCTGATTGTCATCAGCGTAGTTGTTATACCGAACACCCAGGTCTTCCAAGAGAGCAAGAAGGGGCATAACGTAAATGTTGAACAACATGGGGGAAATACACAAACCCACAGGTGATGGCTGCTGGAGGGGAACTGGTGCCATCCCTTGTCACTCTCTCATTCCTAGGACCCAGGTAGGATGATATCCAACATGTGGCCATGCAGGTACAGTGAGCCGGATCTCCTAACCTGGCCACCAACAAAGAGTGGGTGACCAGGTTAAATGCTGCAGAAAGATCTAAAAGAATGAGGAGGGTTGGCTGAACTTTATCGACAATGCTGGCAATGTTGGATCTTATTCTCCAAACTGAACTTTATTAGCATTTTCACATAACTGTTACAAACCGTCAGTACACCTCCTCCTCCAATCCAAACAACACTGGGAATTCAAACCCCACCCCCTTTCCTGTTCCTAATCCCCCTCCCTGTTTCCCCTCCACCCCTTCCTCCTCTTCCCTCCCCCCTCCCTCTCCCTTTGTGCATCAGGTCCTCATTGAGTCCACAGAGTTGAGATTTGGGGTAACCCCCTTTTCCATAAAAGAACTGTTCCCAGGCCCACAGATCTCTATTAATTCTGCACTCTACAATCTACCTGACCTGCGTAGATGCAACGCTGGACTATTTCAGGGCCCCAGATTGGGTTTCATGTACTTCCTCCCCCCCGACCTCCCCGGAATCATGCTGTACTTCGTATTATCCCCATCGTGCCCTCCCTTAGTGCCCGTATTTCTCAAAGAAGGGGAGCCATAAGCCTTCAATATTTGACCTGGACTCATCCAACACATGAGTAAGGTATTCCATATCATGGATTGCTCTTATCTTTGCTGCCCATTCCTATTCCTTTGGCATGCATGGGTTTTTCCATAATTGGGCAAGACAACATCTGGCAGAGACCAACATGATTTGCAGCATATGCCCTTCTTCCACCTCCTCCCCCTCCTCTTCCACCCACACTCCAAAGAGAAGGAACCACAGGGAAAGTTCCCTGTGGATTTCTTCTACCCCCATAATCCATGAGAGGACCTGGGGCAACCCCACCACATCTTTATCTAGTCACCCTTCACCTGTTTACACTTCAAACAGCATGGGTCATATCCATTGCACATCTGTGCTATCCGAGCCGGAGGGTAGTGCCACCTGTGTATCATTTTTATTGCTTGGTGCCTGTATTACAGGGAGATCGCTGAATGTATCACCCCTCTAGAGATCTGTGTCCACAACGTATACTCAATATCTCTCCCCAGGTCCAGCCCAGACTTGACCCTGGCTTTGAGTGGTTCCCTTGGTTCCGCCAACAAGATCTTTTTGTATAATCCAGCAATAGGTCCCTTGGTACCCCCCCATTAGCAGGAGCCGTTCGAGCTCCGTCAACTCTCTTTTCAGGTTCTCCCCCCACCAGGAGTCTGTCAGGTCTCCCTTCAGCTGCAAGTATCGAAAGGGTGAAAGCTTCCCTACATTCAAAGCCTCTTCCAACCTATTCAGCGGGAAAAAGGTGTCCCTGCCCCACATTTGTCGAGCTCTAGAGAGCCCACCCTCATGCCAGAGTTGGAATGCCGATGGTTCCCCTATCTCGTCCCTCGGTGGGTGGAGCCCATATGCAATTAAATGGGGAAGGCCAGGAGGTAAGCCACCTGTTTATCCGTCCCTCTTCCCTCTGCATGGCCCACAGGACTTCCAGCACCGGGTAACACAGCAATCATTGCAGGATAGACTTTTGGCAACCACAACCATTCTCCCAGTGAAACTGGAGCCAATATCGCATTATCCATTGGCAACCACTGTTTTTCAGAAAGCGGCTTCAGGTGGCCTACCACAACCCTTAGCTGGGCTGCTTTGTTATAGGCTTCTAGAGCCGGTAAACCTACCCCCACCCCCTTCCCTTGGCAGGGTTAGTGTCTAGTAGGCCACCCATTGCTTTGCTCCCGCCCAGAGAAATTTTAACATGCCCTGTTTCACCTCGGCGAAGAAGGTCAGCGGGATCATGACCAGTAACATCTGGAATAAAAACAGGAACTTAGGTAATACCATCATTTTAATAGCATTGAGGCGCGTCATCCATGAGTACCCCAGTCTAGCCCACCTTTGCTTGTCATTCCTAACCGCTGTCCACAGCGGGAGGAAATTCCTGGAGAAGAGATCTGTGTAATTCAGCGTCACCTGGATTTCCCAGATACCTGAATGAGTCCTCCTGGGCCCAAAACGGTAGGTTCCTGATGTAGTCCACCTGTAGTCCACCTCTACCTCTGACAGCCTGCCCATCTTAAAGCCTACTGACTTTTCCAGATTGACTTTGAAGCCGGTAAGCTCTCCATATTGCACCAGGCTCTCCAAAATGGGGGGCACCGATCGCTCTGGTTCTGTAATATAAAGCAAGGCATCATCTGCAAAGAGACTGATCTTGCACTCCGTATCCCCCATCTGGTCCCCCTTTATTCTGCTGACTTCCCAGACCGCCGCTGCCCATGGCTCCATGACCAGTACATTTAATAGTGGGGACAAGGGGTATCCCTGCCGTGTGCCCTGCTGTAGTGGGAAACTCTGTGATATACTTTCATTAACCACTACCCTCACCGTCGGGTTAGAGTATAGGGCCGCCATCCATTGCATCCACCTCTGGCCCACTCCCATGGTTGCTAGGATCTTCCCCATGAATGATCAACTCACCCAATCAAAGGCCTTCTCAGCGTGTAGGGCCAGGAACAGAGACCCCCCTACCTCACCGCCCTGGCATTAAGAACATGGAGCATCTTGCGCATGTTGTCGGCCCCCTGTCAATGCATCACAAAGCCTGCCTGAACTGGGTGGATGAGCCACGGTAGGCAGGATTCCAGACGTGACGCTAGGATCCTGGTGAAGAAGACATCGACATTCAGCAGTGAAATCGGTCTATACGAGGCACAACTGGTTGGGTCTTTCCCTGGCTTTGGGTTGACCATGATCGGAACCCAGAGGAATGTCGGTGTGATTGTGGCTTCCTCCACTATTGAATTAAACAGCGTCACCAGCGTGGTAGCGAGTAAGGACTGGTATTGCTTATAGAAGCCTGCCGTAAACCCATCTTCCCCTGAGGCCTTCCCCGCCTTCAGTCTCTGGATTGCCCATATTACCTTTTCCCGTGTCACTTCCCCGTCCAGGTCCTCCCTCCCCCAACCATTAACTTGGGGAGCCGAGGGTCTGCCAAGTACCCCTTCAGTTTTTCCCCTGGGGGCTCCATTGGTCTGGAGTAGAGTTTTTCGTAGTATTCTACGAACCGGGAAGAAATCTCATCCCCTGTGGTCCCCCTGCTCCCATCTGCCCCCTGTATTGCACCTATACTCCTTTCCACCCTGTGCCCCTTCACTCTGTTTGCCAGAAGCGTTCCCACTGTGTCTCCCCTTTCATAGTACCGTTGTTTCGTGTACCTCATCTTCTTTATCACTTCTCCTATCAGTGCCGTGTGTAGCTCCTGCCTCTTGTTCCTCATCTCTCCCAGGAGCACTTCTTTATCGGCTCCTGTACTTAGGAGTTGCGATCGCAGCACTTTCAGTTCCCCCTGAGCCTGGCTTCAATTAGTCCCCTCTCCCTCTTCTTCCGGGCTCCTTTAACTATGAGGAGGCTCCGAAATGTAGCTTTGGCAGCTTCCCAGACCATCAACATACCTGTCTCCTATTATCATTAGCCTCAAAGTATGCCTGTACCTCTTTCCCCAAAAAGTCCTGAAAGATCCTGTCCCTCAGTAAAGTGTTGTTGCATCGCCAACGGAATTGTCACTTAGGGCTCTTTATCCTCTACTCCACTACCACCAAATCATTGTCGGACCAGGTAATCACCTCAACCCTAAAGAACCTCCATCTAGGCCTCCCTGTCAAGTGGGACCAGGAGAAAGGCCATCCTTGTATATGTCTGGTGCAAAATAAAGGGTGAAAAAAATGTGTAGGCCCCTGGAAGTATCCCTACCATACATCAGCCCAATAATAGTCCTGCAGGAGGTGTTTGAAGGCGGTGTTCTCTGAGCTTACCGTTCTCAGACTTTGTCCTTAACCGACCACAAGTCTAGCGTCAGATCTACCACCAGGTTAAAGTCCCCTCCCAGTACCGTGGCTCCCTCTGCCCAGTCCTCCAGGAACCCAAAGACCCGGCACAGGAAACCTATTTGTCCCGCATTAGCGGCATATAAAGTGGCCAAAGCGATCTGCCCTTCTCTGTGACACCCGTTTATCCCTAGAAATCAGCCCCCAAAACCCCTTTTAACCTGTATGCCTGTCATCTTGAAGGCTGTTCCGATTAGGATACCCACTCCCTCCTTCCTGCGGTCTCTGTGTGAAGCCTAGACGTTTTTATCAACTTCCTTCCCCTGTATAGCCAATTCCGCCTGCTTTTCATAATGAATCTCTCGGAGGAAGAGAATCGCCAGGCGCTGTTTGCGAAACATATTGCTCATAAGGGATCTTTTGTTTGGGGAATTTAGCCCTTTAACATTCATCGTGGCTATGCGAATCTCAGCCATCACCTTTCTTTATCCTTGTCGTGCCACCTTGAACAACACTCAAGAGGTACCCCCTATTCTTCGTCCCCAGACCTGCTCGACCGTGCGCCCCAAACATGTTGGTCATACCTGCCGAACCACCAGGAATGCCATCCCCCGCCCTCATCACATGTTTGTCATTTTTCTCCACACCTCTACCCTGGATCCCCTTCCTGTACCTTACCCTTCCCCGTTGTCCCCCTAAGCTATACAATACAACTCCCCACGGTTTAAACCATAATGTTGAGAGGAATAGTACCCCCCGCTAGCACCCACTTACCTCTTTCGCATCCCCCCTTTAAGCCCGCAAGTCTATCCAATCTACCCCACACACTGGGTGTCCCCAACCTTGTTAAACAAAACCAATGCGCTCCACATGCCTCCACCCTCTGGGTAAAACTTCCCACCTAGGGGATTATGTACGGGGCGCGTAGGGACCCCATATCAAGCCCCTTCATCTCCTCAGAGCCTTTTAACCATGTGCCAGATGGTCCTTGTCCCTCATTTCACTTCCCTTCTGGGAGAGGGGGAGTTGAGTTTCTGAAACTTCCTGGCCCCCTGCATTCTTTAGTGGCTTTTCTCCCTTTGCGGGCCATGAATCTCTTGCCTTTCTGATGTCCCTTCTTCTCCTGGGGTCCCACTAGAGTTTCTGTGGCTCTCTCAATCTCTTCTTCCGACACCAGGTGACATCTTTCGCTGTCCCATTCAAATATTAGCACGAAGGGGTATCCCCACTGGTACCGGGCTCCTTTCTCCTGTAACCACTTAGCGAGCAGGGCACACTTTTTCTGCCTCAAGAGGGTCTGCACCGAGAGATCCTGGAATATTGCCAGTCTGGAACCCTCATAGTAAATGATTCCTATTTGTTTGGCTTTCTCCAGGGTGCCTGCTTTGTCCCGATAGAAGTGCAACCTCACCAATACCGAGTGTGGCCCCCTACTACCTCCTCCTACGCGGTGCACTCTAACCAGGGTGACATGCATTCCTTCTTTAGACCCTAGGACCATCCCGATGATTTCCTGCATTTTCTTCTCGAGTCCAGCTAGGGATTCTCCCTCCCTTTCCATGAGGCCAAAAATACAGAGATTGTTTCGCCTCTCCCTATTTTCAATGTCGTCCATTTTGAGTTTCAGCTCCATTTCTCGTCTCTCAATGTCTCAAAATTGGACCTCAATTGGCTCCACGAGAATGCCAGTGGAAGTCTGGTTAGCCGCCACCCCTTCGAGCCTTTCTTTCAGCATGTCCACTTTCGCTGACAAGCCTGCCACCTTGGCTCCAGTGTCAATTCACATTCTCCAGACCTCTCCCAGGATCATCTGGATGTCACCCTTGATGGTCCCTATCCCCGTAGAGCTGGGGTGGGCTCCCGTAGCTTCCTTTGCTCTCTCCATTTCTACTCTGACAAGGCTGTGGTATTGGTACTGGGAGAGCTTCTCTCTCCAGGTCATTGCCACACACCTCTTTGTGTTCCGACACCCATCTGATGTCCCACCACTCGCTCTTCCACCCGTGTCCTCTGCCGAGTAACCCTTTACAGCTTGGCGTGGTTCCTCCTCCTAGTGCACTTCGTCGTCTGCCACTTGTCAGCCTCTCAACCTTCTTTGTTGGCCTTGTCCTTGTTACCGGCCCTTGTCTCATTGCACCTTCCGCAGGGTTTCTTTCTCTCTCCTCTTCCCTCCACTGGGAGGGTTGTGCTCCGTAGAGGCCATTGGGCCTGAGTCCTGGTGGGCACCTGGCTCCCGATTCCTTAGGTCCTCCTGCCGTGGCCCCGGTGTGGGTAGTTCGGGCAGGGCCCTACACTTCTCTCACTCTCCTCAGCTCTTTCTTACTGTAGTGTCCCAGAGCGCCTCCCCATCAGGTTGGCCTGTCTGCAGCACCCCACTCCACCAGCCATGTCTCTGCCATGTCTCTTCCAAGATGTCCCAGTAGTGTTCACTGTCCCCTGGGTTCTCACCCGAGGGGGTAGCCTCCTTTCCTTTGTGGCCCAGGGAGGACTGTATGCGCACTGTCCACGATCTTCTGCAGCCCCTCCGGGGGGCTTGTGGTCTAGTTAGTTCATTTCTCCCTGCAAGCTCCTCTCTAAGGGTGTTGTTTCCATGCTGGGCCTCTCCTCACCCAGCCAGCTCCTCTATCTTTCCCTCCCTGGTACCATCGGGGGGTGCTCTTCCACCAGCTCCTCTCTCCGTCCCTCATTGGTGCCCGTGGGTGGTGCTCTTCAGATGGGTGCCTCTGGGTTTGAGAGAATCAGCTAGCTACTGCCAGGGGCGGGGCGGCCTGTCCTCCTGCCTGAGACCCCGACCTCTCCTCACAAACAACACCTTTCCAGAGCCCGCCGGGGGTGCCATGGGGAATCCGCTTCACCTTGATGTGGCCTCACGGGGCCTGTCGTTCCCGATGCCTCACCAGTCCTCGGCTGGTGTTGGTCACCTTATTCCTGCTCAGTCTACCCCCGAGGCTCAGCTCCGGTTGCCTCCTGGAGCTGGTGCCAGCGACCAGCTCCTCCTCTACATGGGTTCACCGGTCTTGCCACTTTCTACAGATGTTGGGGACGACCATCCCAGGTCTTCCTCTCCTCCTTCTCCCTCACTCCTGGGCTTCACTTATGGTGACTGTGGAAGGTACCGGCTTCGCTGTGCTCCCTCACATCAAGGTCTATAATATAAAGGGGGGGGTGGCCCTCTTTTTTGATGCAGGGGGTCTATGTTATGAGGGTATAGAACAATACTTTTAACACAGGGATATAGGCTACCTCACCTGTCTGGCACTTGCTGGTAGTGTGATGCCGCACAAAGAGATCGATCATAACATCAAGAACTCCATTGAGGAGAAAGCCATAGTGGCACATTTTGTCAAAGAAAAACACAAACACACAGAACTACGATGGTGTGTCATCCAAACCATAAACGCCAAGCCCAGAGGAGGAGACAGGGATCTGGAACTAAGAAAATTGGAGCAGAAATTGATACACCGCTTAGACACAGTGAAAAATGTACTAAGTTTTTCAATTTAATGGAACCTTTTCTTCTGAGAGTATACGTTCACCAACACCCATCTCACCCAGTGGCCACAGTCAATTACCCCTAGTCATGACCCACGGGGGGCTTTCAGGATACAGGCTTGATTACTTGAATACCTCTCTACAGGCCAATCACCAGAGTGTAACATGGTATCAGTGTGTTATTGTTATCCTACATGCATTAATGTATGAACAAGGACTTGGGAGTGATACGACCGATTTAACTTATGCCAGTACAAAGTTGTTATGAACACTGCAAATGATTAATATATGAAGCATGCAAAAACAACCTGGCCATATCACTATTCATGAATGATGTATGTGTCACCCATAAGCCACTTCTAACCATCCCCTAGTTATCACATTCATGGGGAGGCCCACAGGATATAGATCAATTTAAATATGTCATTTTTTCCAATATGACATAGCATCAATTTACACTGTTGTTCAATATGCACTAATGTATGAGCAAGGATGTCAAAGTCATCACAACCGTCCTGTTATTCAAGCCAGTAAAAAGTTGTTATGAACACTGATGAACGATTGTTGTCTGAACTAAGCACAATAATATTCATGAAGGAGCTCTTTGTATAGCCAGGGGTTGACTCATCCTGTTCGAATATGTGCCTTATCACACCAGCGCTATCACAAGTTCAAACGCCCTCAGTACGTGCATTTCCTGCACGACAAGTACCCTTGAACGCACGCCCACTAGGCATTTTTAGTAGATCTTCCATGACAATGCGAGGGATTACACCAGATACAATAGCAACTAGCCCTATCTCTATACACATGCGCAGTTAGGCGCTGGTCGCCTAGTTATAATCGACGCACCTATTTCAGACATACCCGCATGCGCAGGTCTGGAAATAGGTCCGCGTATACAGCTCTACAACTAAGGAAGCAGCTGCAGGTAAGACCGTCTCTCTTGCAGGAGTGGTTTGTTCCCTCACGCAAAATACCACTTCTTCTAGTCAAGCAGACAGGGGGGCATTACCCACCTGACCTCCTCACGTTATAATTTGACAATCTGATACCCCGTTAGAATTCGTTATCCACGGGGCACCAGCCATAAAATGGCCGCACGGCCATTTTTGTACGTGATGTAACTTTTCCATCACAAGTCGGCATTACCCCACGAGGGTTGCCAACACTGGTGATCCATGACCCGGCACAGGCATGCCAACACTAGTTACCCATTTGTAAAAGGGCCAGCAGCCCACCACAGATGCAGCAATGTAGATCTGTTTGATAATCCTCAGACATGACATAAATGACAAAAGCCATTTTACTTTTTCAGCTGAACCAGCTGGACATTCAACAGTAGACCCTATTTGAATACGACCAAGAAACACAAGGCATACAGAAGGCACCTTGAGAGAAGAACGCTGCACCTCTTCTCAGTACCTGTGACACTTCAATCATTGGCTCAGGTAGGACATGCCGCAGCACACATCACAGGCAATAAGGATACCCTGTAGAGAGACACCCAGTTTTTGATTTTATTTTCTTTATTTTTAGATTTCCACCACGGAGTACACAAGTGACGCCATTCAATCCACCTTTCACAGTCCTGAAGACGGCACGTGAACAACAAACCACCAAGTTCGTGACAGAAACACCACAAGTATCGACTAGACAGATGTTTTAGTTATAATAACCACATTCTAAGTCACATTCTGTACTAACCCTCACAGAATTATTGCATTACGACTTGTTAGTCATACGAATATTTAATATGATTGCATTTTTATAATCTCCCATAACACATGGGGTTGATAATGGCTATATATACCCACAATAGCCAAAAAGGCGTTTTAATGTTTTACTAGATAATAAAATCTGTTAAATTTATGAATTCAAGTGTGGGTGCTCTTTAATTTAAGGACAGATCAAATGTTATGATCGATCTCTTTGTGCGGCATCACACTACCGGCAAGTGCCAGACAGGTGGGGTAGCCTATGTCCCCGTGTTAAAAGTATCCCTCACACCAAGGTCCAGCTGCAGCGACCATTAACTCTTCCCACCACAGCTGGGGTCCGGTGTAGGAGCACTCACTTCTGGCTCTCCATTCCCAGTCTTCCCGGGTTTTTTCAGCTCCCGGCAATGGAGCGCATGATGCCCCCCTTGTTCCTGGGCCCCGCGACCCCTTTTCCGTGGGTCTCGCACCATTTTGCCTGCGCCCCCTGGTGTCCTCCTCCGGCAAGGTTGGATTTTATGTCCAGCATGGCGGTTTCCATGCCAGGCCTTGCTCTAAAGCCTGATTGCCAGGGGCTGAGGATATCGCTACCTTCAATGAACTCTTGAAGTTGGCTGCATGCAACACGATCCATAATGTTAAGTAAAAAGGCAATGTTAGTTATAGGACGGTAATGTTTGCTATGGAGGAATCCAGGTTGTTTTTCTTCAATAAAGGATTGAGCCAGGATTCCTTGAGTAGACAGCCCATATTACCTTGCGTGAAGGAAAGGTTAATTTGTTTGGTTACCCACCAGCACATCCATACAATCCTTAAAAATGCTGGAGGGGCAACTGTCACCAAAACAAGAGTTAGGTTTAGGATTGAGCCACGATCTTGCAGATTTGAGCTTCGGTGCAGTGTTTGAAATCAAATTTAGCCGGAGAATGTTGATTTTGGGTAGCTGGGAAATTGGCCGGGGTGAGAGCCCTACCTAGTATTTGAGAGCAAGCTTTGTTGGGCGAGAATTGCTTGTTGATGGCTGGTGATTTTAAGGTTGAATTCATCATGGACCATTTGGTACCATGCAGGATCTTTGTTGGGTTCTACTTTGCTTGAAGATTTACCCTAGAATTCTTTCAGGACTGAGAAGTGATCCATGGAGATGCTGTTAAAGCTGGATGATTGTGCCTCAACAATAGCTATTTTAAATTGTTTTACTGTTTGTTAGTACAACAAAAGAGCATGAGGGGAAGGATGCTTTCACCAGTCTCTTTCTACATGATTGAGCTTTGGCAACAGTCGAGTACTGGCTTCATTACAAATCTGCATCACACTACCGGTATGGAAGGATGTTGGCTGAAATCATAGAATTTGTTCTCCACAATAACATCTTTCCATCTAATGGACAATAATACTCACAAGCAAAGGGAGTAGCCATGGGAGCAAAATTTGCTCCAACCTTGGTGAAACTCATTATGGCAGAATACGAGACCATGTAAGCACCCAGTCCTGATGACCCGGAAAGAATGTATTATTGTAAAAACTGCATAGATGACATCTTTGGACTGGGGATGATGATCTACTACATGCTTTCACAAAGAAACTCAATGACAATAGATATGGTATTGAACTAACATGCACTTTCAGTTACACGGACATCCCTTTTCTTGAACTATAAATTGTCGTTATAGACAATTTAATTATGGCATGCAGCTATGGGAATCTTAACGAGGTTAGCTCAGTCCGCCATGCCCTCAGTGGTCATAATAATAGTGTCATACGCAATACCCCTAAAGGTGAAATGCTATCGGAAAGACGGTACTGTAGCAGTTTTGGGGATTTTCGAACTAGAATTCAGTATGATTGCAGATAGATTCAAGGCCAGGGGATATTGGTCTCAGGATGTAATAACAGCGATAACCCAGTGTTATTTGTGGGCAATGTGGTAAGTTGACGTTTTTAAAGAAACTATCAGACAGAATTACCGGTGCATGGCTACCTCTTGCATTACGTTTTTACAAGTGTGGTATTTGCAAAGATGCACTAATCAAAATTACCAAATACACCACATGCAATTGCCATAGTATCTCTATAGAAGGAATCATCAAATGCAGATCTAACTATGTGATCTACTGTATTCTTTACACCTGCCAGAAACGTTACATAGGCAGCACTAAATGGGAATTAAGATTCCGAATTCAAGAACATTTATATGCAATTTGAACCCACAACCCATTGAACCCCCTAGAGAATCACTGGAATTCAGAACACCGGGGTGAGGATACCAGTGGTGTTTGATTCTTTGGTATCAAAGAATTCAAACACAATATTAGATGTCAAAATTGACTATTAACAATGAACCAGAGAGAAGCCAGGCTGAATTTTGAATTACAGGCCATAAAAGGCGGCCTCAACACAGATCATGAACTACATGTGTTCATTAACCCTTAAATATGTCATCTTTTAATGTGTTCATGTTAGCCAGTGGTTAATATTCTTTGCTTCTAAGTATCACTTTTTTGTCAGCCATGGGAATTGCCAATGCAGCAGAGCATGCCATTAATACGCCCGCCCTCGCCACATTTACACACGGTCAACACACCATTGATTTTTGGAATCACTAATATAATATTTTTCAATAGCCAGCATTATTGGCATTTGGAATTAGGAGATTGTATTGTTAATGCTTAGCCTATACTCATTCTTCCCAAATGGGGCATTCTAGCTGGCAATTTGTATTAGAAAGTTCTAAAACCACAGTGAAAATGTCACTCACCAACTACAATGCAATCCATTGCGGCATACATACTGGTCACATAATTTTTAGTCACTCGACTACCAAATCACGGTTTGCATTTTTAGATCACACTCATGTAGTCTATTCACACATTAAGTGCAATTTACAGAATCAAATTGGGCCCATAATCCTAAAATTGGCAGTGTTCGTTACGTGACTAGTTAATCGCGCACATTATTATTTGTAGCATATATTAAAAATGTCCACACACATCAATTTATATTTTGGGGTCCTACATGTCTGCACTCTATCTAGGACAGTATCTAACATGCAGCAGCAAATCACTCGCATCAGTGACAGAACATGGGCCAAGATGGTGTCCAGCTTTTCTAAAGTAAGGCTATCGAGACGTTAACTATTGTCTATCCATTTTTTTTTCCGCCACAGACCGAGCGTATGTTTCTCTGCAACGGCACTCATGTCCGATGCGGCTATCACACCGCGGGACGTGTTAATTTCCTTTTTCTCCAACCCAGAATCAGGGTAAGTGACCTCAGAGTCCTGTGTTGTTTTTAGAAACAGAGTACCTTGGCTTCACACAAGGTACTCTGTACAGGACCCACTCATAGCAATTGCATGTTTCTGTTATGCGGTTTGCAGATCACACTGCAGCGTGAAACTCAGCAGCAGTTTAAAGATACCTAACATTTCCGACTTGGCAGGCCGGGTGAGTAACAGCTCTCTGAGCATCACTTTTAAGCTCTTAAGCTCACTGACAGCACCCACGTATGGTCAAGTAATGAGTACATCGAATTAAAATTTTAGGCTTGAACACAGTTATCAAACTGGCCTGGTGCTATGATCCTTATGCTGACAGCGGTCATCCACCAAAATAGAACACTTCACTGTCACTTGCAATCAAGTAAGTGTCTTCTACTGACCCACTTTGACACGACCCAAGGAGGTAATATCTCTCCATGTCGTCTAACATCTACAACTTGTTTTTTCATCACAGGTCTCTAAGCAAATTCCATTTTATTCAGGTATGACGTGGCCCTACCTAAAAAACAATTCCACTATAACTCACACTTTAACTAAATATTCACCTATTTAAGGATCATAGATATTTTTGGGATTAACACTTTGTTCAATTCACTAATCTTAAATTTTATCCACAGTTCTAAAATTGGGGAAGGTGCTTTACAACACCACTGATACCTGCCTAACTTCACTGCGACAATTCCCATGTCTTTTAGTAAATACTAACGTGATGTTTCACAAAAGAGATAGCTAACAAACTTATCTCGATGTTATCATATACAATAGTGCTAGACCACTACAATGTTCTAATGTAATTGATGATACTTGCATACGCCAAATCATGCTATTTCTGACTACATTGCTTATCTCTCTCTCTCCCTGCATTTCCTGTTATAGTATGTAATGTTACCTTTATTTTCATTGTGTGATATGTATTATGTATCCATGTGATAAGATTCTTTGTGGTTGAGAATATTGTCATAACAGTAACAACCCTGAGGAAGAGTGTTTGCTTGAAACACGCGTCGGCTGAATGTACGTGTACTGTTAATTTCAAAATACTGAATACATTGGCTGAACATACGTGTTGTCAAGAGATTCATTCTCAGCCATAATTCTCTGCAGTCAGCCATCCCTGAAAATATAAATACTTTTGTGCAAAAAAGAGACATACGGGTAGCTGTCTGGGAGTAAATTTGTTTAACCACTGCTTCTCACAACTGAAAAATGAAATGACTCAACTTTCTAATGAATACACCATTAATTATACAATGGCAACAAATTCTACAATCATTTATGCTAATATAAACTATATAACTCAATAGGCTTTTGATGGGCTATTTTATTTAAAGTTCAAACATCACTTGATTTCTATTGGACATAAATATTTCCTGAAACACATGACTCCCTATGCTAATTTGACAAGACTATGTAGTTTCTCAAATTTCGGAATCATCTGATATATGTTGCAACCTTTAAACTGGACAAAAACAAGTTTCTAGAAATGACCTCTTCAGACATTTTAGCACAATGTTTTCAAGACATAAATAAACTGTCTGGTTTTCTATTGGTTAATTTACCTATTTTATCTTTTCTGCCAGTTTCGTTTTATGTGTCACACCATTGAAAATCACATATTCTGCTATTTGATTCTGCTATATCACTGTACCTTGCCTTTTGCCCACTGCACTCCCTTTTCTGCACACTGCATTACATTTCTATATTTTCAGCACTTCTAAACACCTGTGAACTATCAGACTTAAAGCCTTTATCCTTTTGCATGGCAAACTGTGGAGTCCATTTTAAGATAATGGACGCCTACTGTGGTCACATTCCTTTTGTCATGGCATGTATTTAAGCACTACCAGTTTTCTGATGTCTAATGTCTATTGAGTGTGAGTAAAATCCTCCATATCTAAACACAGGGTGGCCTAACGTCTGTGCTATTCTATAATAAATACATTTTACCCTGCCTCTTATGCAACTATAGGATGTCGTAGGTGAAATTACATCACTTCTGTCATCCCTGGTCCATACCATTTTTATCCTCACTGTTTCTGCATAGTGTATGGATAATACAGTTGTCTGAGTGCACAATTCTTCTTATAGAAACACATTGTGCATAGGCGCTATATAAATAAACTGTCATATCATATCGGACCAGGTGGCGGGACACAGCCCCTAAATTGCATAGTCACCTCTCTGTTACCAAAGAGCGGGGAGTTGTTGCTTCTCTACAGTGTACTGTTTATTATTATTTTTTTATTTATAGTGAATTTAGCTAAAAAAACAAGCCTTAGACACAATCAAACAGATATAAAATACAATATAAAAATCAATACATAATCAATACAAAAACAGTGCACTATAATACAATACATTATTAGTCATATGTTCATTGTCTTTCAAATGTCTTTCCAAACATGATATGCAGCGGTTGAAATTACTATGGAAGATCTTGAGTATATCATGCTCCAAAATTGATCATTGCCAATATCAGATAGTCTATGAGCAAACTTATTATAACCCTTCACTTAAGATGACAATAGATTTTAGCAATCAGTTAAAACATTTTGAGTCTCAATTTCTCTCTTGTAGAGACGGCAGACTCTTAATTCATATGGAACACTCTGCCAAGCTCCTATAATTGACATAGTTTGCAAATGATCTAATCGCAATCGTGGTAAAAAATCAGATAACCTCTTATCTTTACTCATAATTAGATAGCTACATGGCTTCGGACAGCTAAAGCCTTGTAGCACATAAGTAGTACATTTATTATGTGTAGCAAGTTTTGGTGTTAATTTAGATCTATCCCAAAGATTAGCTTTGTATTTTGATTTAGTAACTGATGGAGTTAGGCTAAGAGGATCATCCAGTTTGAAGTCGATTGCTGAGAAAACCCCAAAACCTTCACTTTCCCGCTATTCAAAAACATGAGTTTTTTGGACAACCCTTTGGCAATATTTGAAGAACCTGTTAATACCGAATCCGACATGTTATTCACATCTAAACGTTTTAAATAAAAGACCCCACATCTAATAAACCATCCTGTTAAAGGAGAGCAAAGGCCTAATTCACAACAAATGGCTTCCACGGGAACACAGTTAGTTAGGCCAGAGAAATATCTCCAAATGTTCCCTTCCAGATTAGATAACCATGTCATTTCATCATGATAAAAAGCTTCCAGGCCATACAAAATACTAGGAATAATACTATTATTAAACCGGCTATTGAGTAACCACCTTTGCTAGAAATAATCATTTTTATGACTGTCACTTTTTAAAAAAATATCTTTTTCGACATATCTGTGCAGGATTGTCATATTTAATATGTAATAATTGGGACTCCCAGACAGATGTAATCCTGAACAATCTCATCCGGTTCCTGAACGATCTCAACCGGGGAGCCATTGATTCTCCACACAAATGTACTCTGATTTTTTTCCTCTGCTACCAATTTCCATGATTCGAGTCTTAGACACATTAATAACAAGGCCATTACTTCTTGAGTAATTGTTAGGGCATCTATGCTTCGCTGTAAGCCAATGGGAGTCCTATCAGTCAACAAGGTGACGTCCGCATAGGCAAGCCAAGCTAAAGGCATTTTATCAAGCTTCGGAGGAATATTTCTGCAGCCCTCAAATGATTTTGACATATCATTCACAAATAGGTAGTAAAGCAGAGGCGCTAATATACACCCCTGCTTTACACCTACATTGGTTCCAACATCCTCAGAAATGTTTCCATCCGTGTCCAGCCTTAAGCATACCGATTTCCCCGAGTATAATTGCATAATCAAATTTAATAAAAACGTAGTACACCCCTTAGCTTGAAGTTTATGCCAAAGGTGCACTCAGGATATAGTATCGAATGCTTTCAAATTGTTGGCATAATACACATACAATCTTTTACTTTTAGTATGCAGCCAAGTTCTTATCACGTGAATCAAGGTGTAAATATTAAACATCGAGTTCATAGTTTTTATAAAACCCATTCGTTGATACGGGATGATATTATTAGTCTGTTTCGCTTTTTAAGTATACAACAGGCAAACACTTTTGACATCACATCTGTAAGGGCCAATAGTAATCATTTGGGTCCGATCTAGAACCTTTTTTAATAATAGGTGCAATATTAGCCTTTTTCCAGGAAGATGGGAATTATACTGGTAGAACAGGTGTGATTAAATAGTCTATATAATATCTCAGCACACAGGAGCGGATGTGCCTTGATTCCAACTTTAGGGACGCAATCTGGTCCAGGTGCCATAGATGGCTTAAATTTTACTATAATCTCCTGTATATCCTCCAACTCAAACCAGGGCCTATCACCATCTCCAAGATCATTAATTGATGTAATTTGAAGAAAATCACCTTGGTCAACCACCTTGTCCTCGTGTTTAAAATAAAGTTTTTTAATATGTTCCACGCATCTAATTTTTGGGCACCGCATTTAGTGCTGCTTTTTCTCAAATTTTCGTATACTTGTACACATGGTGCCTGAATTTTTTACTATCAATACAATTTAAAGCCTCAAACACAATAGCCCAATTTGCATTATATTGCGATTGCTTATGTTGTTTTATACAATTTCTATATTTACATGTAATGTTTGCCAATGTGCCAGGTTTGTCAAAAGCATTATTATAAAGATTTTTCTTGCTAATCTAAGTTCTGATTTAAAGGCCTTTCTCCTAGCAACAATTTGTATGTCATATGCATTATTATGTTGGCTATTAAGGTGTAACATGTTCCCACTTCTGCTGTAAATGCCTTGCAAAGGCCTATCTATTTTGTTCAAAATAATGTTAACCATTTCAGATCTTGTGCTATTTGACATGATCATAAGATTATGTGTATTAAATGTTTCCCTCAAAAGATTATTAAATGTATCCATATTTCTACCAGACCAGCATAGTCAGGTCTTCTGGGAATTATGCTCCGTAAATTTCAGCAATGTACTGAATCTAGGACAAATTATTAGTTTGATTTCACAGAACAATGCAATATGGCCAATCAGATTAGTAGGAACAGAAGTATAACCTTCAACAGTCAACTTCAGGGAATGAGAAACACACAAATTAGTCAATATGAGTATTGCAGATTTCTGAACCATGTGTAAATTGACCATGTGTTATCCTCAAACTTCTTTTTCATTGTATCCAACAGTATACGTTCGAGCCCTCCAAGAAAGTTGACCAAGAGCTCAGACCTATATTCATGTGCTCAGAATGAACCCACGGACTAACGCAAAGATTTGGCAAATTGTATTAAAGTCCCACAGCAATCATAAAAGATTGTCCCCTCTCCATCTGTAGCCAAGAATTTAGAATGTTACTAATATATTAATAAATTCTTGGGTATTGGATGTAAAATGGCCGCCCCACCCCCAAAGGGGCATGCACATTTATGAGTAATATCAAGTATTCCGAGTTCTTAAAGACTGCGATGGATACTGCCATAACATTCACATTGTATAGCTGTTGTATATATTCAGCCATACAAATCTCAGAACTGGCACCAATTAAAAGGCCAAACGCAGGTTTACCCATCCTCTTTTTAGATGCCAAACGAAAAGTTAAGGAGTAGCCATCTATATGGCACGGCCGAATGAGCCATGTTTCTTGTAGGCACACTATATTAGCACTAAATAAGAGCTTCTGGCCTTCTTGGCTACTTAAAAGGGAATGGAATTCCTGAGAGTTCCAAGAAAGTAATGAAATAGATCTATCCAGGGCGGGGTGATCACAACACTCAAATCTCAATTTTATGTAATATAAAGTCGCAGGTAACCACCTCCAGTCATCTGACCTTGTGTGCAGCTTACAAATGTCAACATTTGAGTGGAGATGTTACACATTTCTTCTCAAACCCGTAGTGACTATTTTAAAATTATTCAGCCTCTTAAATTGCCATGACGGATCAGCCTCCAACTCTGCCTCGATTGTTTGAATCAGTGTAATCTCAGGATCCATACTTTCAAAACTCAAATCATAAAATAGCAAATGCTCAATAAACAGAGGAGAGGTAAAATGTACAATAGCCCAATTAGTGGGACTGACTACTTTAGGTAATTCAATGGCAAAGATATTGTCTGAAGTAATAACTTGCAAAGGCAGTATTTCATGTAAAATTTGACAAACGTTACTCCTATTTAAGAAAGTACTGTCATTTGTAGCCAAAGTTTCCAAAATCTTAATTTTGGAAACATTATTCTTGTCTAAACGCACTATTTGGCCAGATCTAGCCCATTGTCAGCGTTTACAGCTAAACCATGTGATACAGACACTAAATCAACCTGTTGTGTATCACTATCCACCTCCTGTAGGGGTTGCATCCTCTCAGGCCCATGTTCAAATACATTCTGTGATGCACTGACAAGTTTTTGTATTTACGTTCTCAGTGAGGTTTGTTTTATTCAGCCACTGGTCCAAAGGGCCTCTATTCAAATCTAACATTTCAGCTGGCACACAAACATCTACCACCCTTGTGCATGTGACATCTTTTTCATCTCCATTTTTTATTGGAACTTAGCTTTCAGTAACTTCACTCTCCGCTCCATTGTTAATCAACGCACCCATATTATTTGCATGTTGCACATTTGATTCAGAAGGGGGCCTGGGAGGGGAACGCGCATGCATTTTCCCCCGGGGTGATTTTGGGTGCTGCACAGGCCAGCGAGCTGGCCTGCTCATAGTGCGCCACTAAGGGTATTTAAGGGGGCAGGGAAGGTTTGGGAGCAGGCGACTGTTAGGACGGAGCGTTTGTCCAGGTCGCTACTCCAGAGCCTTCCCTGATTTGTGGACTTCTGGTGGTTGGCAACGATAGCTAGTTTTTTTTTTAGGTTTAGTGTTGAAGGAGAGGTGTTTCTTGGGGGCTGGTGGGATATATAAAAAAATATATTTTTTAATGTTTTTGGTTAGAGTCAGTGTTAATGCGAATAGTATGGCGTGCTATAGATAAAGTACTGCCTGTTTAACCCGTGGCAGCTTCCTTCGGGAACGTTGCAGGTCCGTTGCATCTCATCAGGGTTTCTGGTGTAAGGGGGCTTGTTGTGGTTGGGCCACCCGCAGGCCCATTGTCATCCCGTTTGGTTTGGTGGTTGTGGTGTGAAGGGTCTTGGGGGGGGTGGGGGGCGAGAGTTCAGGGGCAAGTGCAGGGGAAGTTTAAACTGAGAGCAAGTTTGCCTTTAGCGTCGCGGCAGGCCAGATGGTGCAGTGTTGGGGCAACACTATCAGGGGGCGGTGCAGCACTCTTACAGGGGTAGCAGCAGTAAGCAGAATTGGATAGGCTTTCTCTTTAGGCAGCCTGCTGTGAGTGTGTTGCAGGTTGCAGCCACGTGGGGGCCGTGTGGTGCGAGACCTATTTATGGCTCACAGCACAGGGATAGCTACTTTTGTTTTGCTGTTATCACTCATACAACCAGGTGGCCCTGTAGGCAGCCTTGATAGGACAAAGGGGGGGTGTTTATGTGGAAGTGTGGTATTTGAGCTGGTTGGGTATACTGCTGGGGAAAAGTTTCCCAACAGCAGGCGAAGGTTCAGGAGCAATCTTTTCTGCATTTAGGTGGGACAGCCCTTGCCTGCTATCGGGGGAGCCAGTTGATTAAGGGTCTTATATTAAGGATATTACAGAGAAGGCCCTGCAGGAAATTATTTATATTGCAGGCCCAGGAGCTAGCTATTGTGTGGCATCAGGGGACGGGGGTATTAATTGAATTTCATTATTAGTAGGATGGCAGGACTGGGCTTTGGGGCTAAGGGCATGGTGGATGCCCAGGCGTTTAGAAAGGCCCCCGAGTATGATTAGCAGGGCCTCTAAAGCCTAGCTTGAAGGGACAGTAGTGGAAGGGATGGGAGAGAAGGGCACAGGGGAGGGTAGACCACAGCGCAGAGTGGCATCAGATGCGGCCCTCGCAGCGGTGGTGGCGTGCAGCCTATCAACATGTAGGGGGGAGGTATGGGACAGAGGGACCATGAAGAGTAGGAGGGAGGTACCTAGGAGAGCAACCAGGAGTGGGGGGCTGGGAGCTAAAGGGTCGGGGGAGGCCTCTAGCACAGCAGGAACAGGGTTAGAGGTGGGCACAGAACAAGGTAAGGGCGAGGTCAGGGTCATCTCGGACCCGAGAGAGGCGACTGTGCAGAGGGGCAGACGAGCGAAATACATACAAAAGAGTGCAGGTGGGCGGAGGAGGGCTTTATCCCCGTCGGTTAGTAAAGAAAGGGGAAGGTGTGGAGGGCGTATTACGGCGCCCGTGGTTCCTGATGGGGTAGAAGGAGAGGGCTTGGGGACGGCCCCTCTGGCATGCAGTGGAGGACAGACTAGAGGGTGCTGTATGGCCCCTAGCACAGATGAGCAACGGGTGGAGGAGAGAACCCCTCGCCCAAGAAGAGAAGAAAAGTCAGGGGTTGGCGCGACCCCGTCAAGAAGACTTACTGGAGCAGCGGGGCGTGCGCTTGCAACAACAATGGTATTTCACGGGGAGGATGAATGGGAAGAGGACAACGGTGTGCTTTGGAGGGATGAGGAGCAAGATGGGTTGCGGGGGAAGGAAAGGGTGAGGCGGGGTCTAAGGTTTTCAGGGGAAGCTGGAGTTGGGGGAGCAGAAGTACAAGAGAATGGCAGGGAAACTGGCTGGGGGACTCTGCAGGAGACCGTTGAGAAAGGAGAGGAGGAGTGTCAGAGTGGAGGTCAGGATGTCTCAGCTAGGTGACGGCGGGGCAGAAAGAGGTGAGCAGGAACGGGAGTGGTCTGCGGCATGGGTCAGGTTGGGTATGAGGTGGGGGGCACACAGGGAGGGAGCTGGGGCACAGGGGACAGGTGGGGAGATGGAGACTCAGACTGCGGGGGCCTTGGTGAGGGCAAGTAGAAGGAGTGTCTGCTCTCTGGAAGTACAAACTGACAAGGTGGCGGAGCCTGTGGCCCAGGGCGTGATTGAGGTTCCTAAGGAGAGGACTGCGGAAGGTGCAGGGAAGGACAGAAGGATGTCTTATATGGGCATTACAAAGCCGATGGGGGCGACAAAAGAAAAAATATGGGCAGGGGAGTTTTTGGATGTTTTAAACTCCTGCACAGGGAGGTGAGAGTAAAAGAAGTGTCCAAGGAGGGAGAGCAGGAGTTGGCCGCAAGACCAAAGGTGTCGGTCACAATTGATAATTGGATGTCAGCATTTATTATATATGCAAGTGTTTATTGCGAGAAGTTTCCTGAGAGGTGTGTAGCGTTACTGAAATACATGGACGTAATAAGGAAGGTGTTTATGAGTTTTGGGGGTTTCACATGGGTGAGATATGATGAAGAATTTAGGGCAAGGATGGCGGAGGATAGCCAAGTGGTATGGGGAGAGATTGACATGGATCTATGGCTACAATGTATGGCGCCTACCCGTCCAGCACCAACGCTGCATACGGCGAGTGGTTTACCTGTTCCTTACCGGCCCTTCCATGATCGCCCCGCCTCGGAGAAGGCGGGGGGAGGAGGCAGGCGGCAGCCATCAGCAGCATGTTCGGCATTCAATAAAGAAAGCTGTGCGAGAACAGTGTGCAAATTTAGGCACAAGTGTAGCCAATGTGCGGAGGGCATCGGGTTACACAATGTTTTCAAACAGGGGACAGAGGGAGGGGCTGGGGAGCAGGGCAAGGAGTTGGGGGGAAAGGCCTCTTCTCCAGTTAAAGTTGAAGTTCTGGAAGAGTGCCTCAGTTTACCCAGACAAGGAGGGGGCCAAGATTTTGGGGAAAGGTTTTTTCACGAGGGTGTTAAGTTAGGTTATCAAGGTCCAAGGAGGCGACGGTGGCTGGAAAATTTGAAGTATGCGCAGTTGAATTTGGAAGTAGTTCGAGTGAAGCCGCACAAGGATCTGTCGGGAGACTTGATGGTGTTGTCCTGTTGGGGTTGTGCCTAAGAAGGGTGCGGGAGAAGTGAGACTAATTGACCATTTTGGCAGGGCCGTAGGGCATGTCAGTGAAGGATTTTATTGCACGAGAGGACTGCGGGTTGGGCTATGCCAGTGTAGAGCAGGCCGTGGGTTTAGTGAGGAAGGAAGATTGTCATTCATGGCCAAGTGCATTATCCAGGCAGAGTTTTGTTTGTCACTGGTGCATACAGAAGATCTTTGTGTGCTGGGGATGCAGTTTGAAGGCCAAAGTTAGATTGAGAAAGTGTTGCCCTTGGGCTGGGCAATTTTCTGTGCATTGTTTGAGTGCTTTAGCTCTTTGTTGCGGTGGGTTTTACTTACAGTTCGGGTTGTGAAGAGGGTTTCATTAGTTCGACGATTTTCAGTGGGGCAGGCAGAGAACAGGAATGTCGGAGGAGGTTGGAGGTCTTTCAGACATTGATGCAGGAATTGGGAGTGACATTGGCGGTAGGTTAAAACTGAGGAGCCGGCGGTGGTATTGAACTAGGGAGGGAGTTGGATGCGGTCAGGGAGGATTGCAAGTTTGGCTAAAATTACTGGAAGAATTTACTGAGGGGCAAAAAGGGGTTATATCAGATGATTTGCGTACGGGTGAAGGAGCAGAAGAAGAGCGGCACCCAGGGGGATAAGTGGGCAGTGATGCTACGTGAAGTGGCAGAGTATGGGAATTGAACTGCATGGACGGGGGTGCATTTTTGGCCCCTGGTACAGTGGGGTGGAACAGCGATGAGAGGGAACTGCATGGACGGGGGTGCAAGTTTGGCCCTTGGCGCAGTGGGTGTGGAACCGCAATTAGATGGTGCTGCATGGACAGGGGTGCACGGATGGCCCCTGGTGAAGTGGTGGAAACATTGATGATGTGGAACATTTGCACGGGTAAACATGGGGGCGCAGCGGACTAGAGGAAGGGATGTGGTGTCACAGAGGGCAGTGCGCAGTGGGAATTAAATGGTACGGACAGGAGACGTGGGTATAGCAACCGGGAAATGGGGAACAGCATGTGAAGCACATAGCAGAGAGCAAGGGATGACTTGGTTGATTTTGTACTGGGGTGTATGGACATGGTTTGGTCCACGGCATCGATAGCAGGGTAACTGGTGGGCACTGCTTTTCAGGAAATGGGTTTGCGGCTTTCAGCCTAGCAGCAGGGGAAATGGCACGTAGGATGCTGGAAGGATGGGTGTGCTGGTCATCAGCGGAGGGGGACATGTTTTCGACCTGTTTATATGGCTGTTCTTTGGGGCATTTACGATGTCAGAACTGGTGAGGGGGAATAGAGGGGAAGGAGTTTTACCGTAGGAAGATATACATTTATCGGAAATAAGTGTAGAGACAAAGATTGGCAGAGCAAAGACGGATCAGAGAGGAAAGGCTGTTGGGTGCTTCTGGATAGAGGTATTAAAGATCCTGTTAGTGCGGGAGTAGCATGGGAGGAAACATGTAAGGGTAGAGAAGGTTTTCAGCATTAAAATGGGTCGAGGGCGACAGCAGCTCAAGTTGGAGGGGTCATGAGGAGGGCTCTATGGGCATTAGGGGAGAGAGCGGAAGAGTTTGGAACTCATTGTTTTAGAATGGGGTGGAATTGGAAGGTAGTAGGATGGGGCTATCTGAGGAGAAGGTGAAAGTGTTGGGGTGATGGGAGTAGGGAAAATACAGGGGGTGCATTGGAGAGATGGAGAATGGGGCCGGTTAGGAGCGATTGCAGATTGAGGGGTGGAGGGGAAGCCAAGGCAGTTGGTGGAGAGACACTCACAACAATTGTCTTTTGCAGATGTAGCAAGGAGGAGTGGTGAGTTGCCGCAGACCTGGATGTGTGGACACTACATGGTAAAATGAGTATGGAAAGAAACGTCAAAAAGAATTTCCGGGATCCATTGGGGATGTATTTATAACATTTCCTTAGTGAGATGGTCGTGGTAAGGGAGCTTTGGTGGGGCCAAATGAAGCATATGCTAGCAGGGTTCAAGAGAGCGCAAGGGGGTGCCAGGGCCATACATTTTCATGCAGGGGAGAACGATCTAGTGAGGGATAGCGGGTGTCACTGCTAAAGGTTGAAAAGGGGCCTGAATTGGTTAAGGGAGATATGGCCCAAGGTGGGGCTGGACTGGACCAAGCTATCGCTAAGAAGAGTATGGAGGGGCAGCGGTGAACAAAGGTAGAGTAGGACAAGGATCATGATTAACAGGGAGATGGTGATGTTTTTGCGGAGGTTGTGGGTGCAAAGTCTGGCACACCAGGAAGTAATGTACAAGGACTTTTTCATTGTTTCAAGAGAATGGGTTGCATTTGTTGTGGTTGGGAAACATGTATTACTTGGCCGATGTGAGATTGGCAGTGTAGGATATCGTGAAGGGTTGGTGGTAGAGGAAAAGCTGGGTAAGGAGGGGTGGGGCAGAAAGAACACCTTTTCTGGTGCAGGGGACATGGCCCTTTGGAGGAGGGGTGGGGGAAGCACAATTGGGGTACTAGCGCGGTAAAGGAGGTGGTACAAAGAGGGGGAAGAGGTATTGAAGGAGGGGCATGGCCTCAGGGAGAAGATGGGAGAAAGCAGGAATGAAGGTTGAGAGGAATTTAAGGAGGCGGAAGGGAGCAAGGGATAGGAAGGGAGGAACTTTAAATGGTTTATTTATTTAATTGTGGGGAATTGAAATTGCATATGTATTTAATTGTTTGACAATTTGTTAAAATGGATATGTTAGTCTGTAAGGCCAGGGAGCCAGGTTAGCGGTTTTTGTGAGCTGTGGCCTGTCACATTAAAGTGACCTTTTCCACTTAAAAGCGAGTCTGGGTATTTTGTGCAGTAAGCCCAAAGAGAAACTATTTTGCAGCCTTTTCCTTTTTCCTTGTAAGCGTTTCTTTAGTCCCTTACGTTTATGTGCTGCAGCTTCTGTTCCTTCCAGCAAAGCTATGTTCAGAGAACTGGAGGCATTTGTTGAATTAACACTCTGTGGCGCAATTGCGCACACACTTTGACACAGGCTCTAATATGATTAGTCTTCTTCCTGTATAAACGTGTAGAATGCTAATAAGCTCACCCTGAGACTCCATGCCGCTCTTTAAAAGTATCACATCAACTAAACGCCTTAAAGCGATCGTGTGATCTTTTTGTGAGTCGCTATACTTATGCATAGATCGAAAGTAATTTTAACCAGAGCAAACATTTCAGCTGTTTGCGTTGAACAAGAAGAAAAGATCTGAGGAACAGGTTCAAAACCGGTAGGCAAAGAGCTAGCACTACCCATTGCCAAGTCAGGCGTTTTCGATAAAGTCGACCAAAGACGAAAGCCAGTTTCTTTACCTCCGAGTGAGTCACGTAAAGAGCAGCAGATATTTAATAATGAAGGATTGTTAACAATAAGTGAGGCCAGGGGGGAGCTTGATGCGTTCAATTGCCGAGGCGGCAGAGCCATAGGTTGATTAGCGCCTACAGCTGTAGTTTCCTCGATAATCACCTGTTTTTGTACGGGGGAAAAACGAAGTAATTTTTCCGGCATTAATCGAGCCTGACACGAACAGCTCGGTGTCAGCTCACCCGCATCGTTATGTGTGGGCCGGCCGCCGTTGCAGCCGCTACGTTAGGACGTCCAGGACGTGACGTCAAGGGAAGAGGAGGGGCGGGGGGGGCAGTTCGGCAGTTGCCGTTGTGTAAGAATAAAGCAAGGTTCTCTAGCACCCCGGCTCCCGCGTATCATTGCCGCGAGGCCCGCGCGCGCGTGTTGCGCACCCGCAGTCCGCGGCCGTCCATCGGCCCGACAATGGCGACGAGATAACACGGCCCACGTGTGCCGTAGGGAGGCCCGCAATCGTGCGGCTCGGCACGTCGGCGCACCTCCACGACGCGTGACAGCTGGGAGCTGCCAACTGCCGACGGCGGCGCCGGAACACACGAGCAGACGCACCCCACAACCACAGCAGGGGTGCAGAACCGGCAGACTCTGCCCCACAGTCACGGCAGAGACACCGGAACGGCTAGCACAGCATCACAGCCTCATCAGGGTGCAGGACCAGCAGGCACAGCCCCACAGCTACAAAAGAGGTGCAGGCACACCCCACCGCTAAAAGCACACCGGTCGGCGGCAAGCGGGTAAGATGTCAGATACCGCCAGCACGCCTGCCTCATCCACAGGAGGGGCAAGCACCGCAGCGGTCGCGCCAGGAAGTGGCGACAATCAACCCCCTCACACAGAAGCAGCGCAGGTGATCCACATGCCAAACCCCTTTGAAATTAGAGACACCTCAAACTTGGGGCCCCGTTGGACGATATGGCTCAGGGACTTCAAATTTTACACGGGGGCGATAGGACTTACCGATGACGCAAGACTGAAGAACACACTGTTCATGGCGGTTGGGCCAGCAGTGAGAGACATAGCCGGAGAGCTACTCGACGTCGACACAGTAACCTATGGTCAACTCCACACCAAACTATCCGAATACTTCGCTCCACACACAAACGTCGACTACGAGCGCCACGTATTTCATACAACCAGGCAGGAAAAGGGCGAATCCATCGACAATTTCGTGATGCGCCTGCGCATAAAACTAAAACACTGCGAATTTCACAGATATTCGAACGAAGAAGCTCTCAGATCACAGGTGATCGCAGGCTGCATCTCGCAACCTTTTCGTAAACAGCTCCTGCAAAAACAAAGGTCACTTGAAGAGATCCTAGCACTGGCTCGCATGGAGGCCGCCGTGGACTCACAACTAGACAACCTGGGGAAAGTCTCCATTCAACAGCCATGGGAACCCGCAGAATCCGTCAACAAACTATACACAAGCCCCAGCCAGAGCGGGAGACGCACAGAGGCCACCTGCTACAAGTGCGGGTACCAATATCCGCACGTTGGGGACTGCCCGGCCCTGGGACAACAATGTGCTGCATGCGGAGGCATGGACCACTTCAGGGCCACGTGCAAGAACGCCCCCATGACTGCACAGGGTAGACCCCGAACTCAAGACAGATGCCGATACAGCCGGCAAAGCCCGCCCAAGCCCAGAGGAGAGAGCGACAGGAAGCCGACAAAAAGAGAGGACAGCAGCAGATCCAGCCACTACTCCAGGGACGACAGGCGCTCGCCAGAGGACACGCGTCGCTCCCACAGAAGACGATACGTCCGCTACATAGAAACGCGATCCCCCACCAGCAGCGACACCCCATCTTCAGGGGATGACCTGAGGAAAAAGGGCTACGTATGGGCCGTCAAGACTAACACGTCAGCCACACAGCACAGTCCCATACTCACATTGACTGTAAACAACACGCCAGTGAAATTCCTTATAGACACTGGGGCCACGGTGAATATCATAAATGAACAAACCTACGAAGCACTAACTCCACCTCCCAAAATCAAGAAGGCTGAAATAGACATCTACCCATATGGATCCACGACGCCTCTACCGTGCAAAGGCACCATAACAGCGTGGTGCTCCCATAAGCAGCACTCCGCGAGAATCCCACTGCACATCCTCAAAACGGAAGCAGACAGTGGCTGCATCCTAAGCTTCAGGACAGCTGTGGAGATGGGCCTGGTACACATCCTCTATCAGTTGATGGCCCACAAGTACTTTGCCAAGCCGGAAATAATTGAACAGACCTTCCCTAAACTATTCCACGGCCTAGGAAAACTAAAACACCGGAAAGTACACCTGCACATAGACCCACTCGTCAAACCAGTAGCCCAACACTACCGCGGCATTCCATTCAACATCCAAAGACAAGTGGAAGAAGAACTGGATAAACTGATCAAGATGTACGTTATTGAACCAGTTTCGGGGCCCACCCCCTGGGTCTCACCCATCGTCCCAGTCCCCAAAAAGTCGCCGGACGGGTCCATCCGCTTGTGCGTCGACATGCGCTGAGCCAACACCGCCATCGAGAGAGAGAGACACCAGGCGCCCAGGATCACAGATATGATCCACCTTCTACACGGATCAAGAGTCTTCTCAAAACTGGACCTAACTAAAGGATACCACCAGATCGAAATCGCAGCCGAATCCAGATACATCACCACGTTTGTCACCCACCTTGGATTATTTCAGTACAAACGACTCAGTTTCGGTATCTCGTCGGCGGCCGAGATCTTCCAGGAAGAGATCCACAAAGTAATTCGACACATACCAAACTGTCTGAATTACTCAGATGACGTCCTGGTATACGGCAAAACGCAGGAAGAACACGACAGGGCGCTCCACAAAGTATGTCAGGCAATGGAAGAGGCTGGCCTCACGCTAAACAAGGCAAAGTGCGAATTCTCCAAGGGGTTGCTGAGGTTCTTTGGTCACATCTTCTCGGAGAAAGGCATGAGGCCGGACCCGGAAAAAGTTGAAGCGCTAAACTCTGCCACCCCCCCCATAAACACAACGGACCTGCGCTCATTCCTGGGCCTAGCCAGCTATTGTTCTAGATATCTGAAGGACTATGCCACGGTCAGCAACCCCCTTCGACTGCTCACGCGGAAGGACACGCCGTTCGTATGGTCAAAGGAGTGTCAAGAGGCGTTCGAAGCCATCAGAAGCGCCATTTCACAGGCAGAGGACATGGCGTATTACGACGCCCGGCGCGACACCGAGGTGATTGTAGACGCCAGCCCGGTAGGCCTTGGTGCCATCCTGACACAAAAAGATCCGGAGGACTCGCGAAACGTCCACATAGTCGCGTACGCCAGCAGGAGCCTGACAACCACAGAACAGGCATACTCCCAGGCGGAAAAGGAAAGCCTGGCGGTAGTATGGGCCTGCGAATACTTTCACCTGTTTCTCTTCGGCAAGAGATTCACAATAGTCACGGATCACCAGGCCCTCCTGACTATCTATGGAAATCCCAAAGCCGTCATGCCACCAAGGATAGCCAGATGGGGTTTGAGACTACAAGACTACCAATTCACGGTTAAGCACCAGCCCGGAAAGGAGGACAATCCAGCCGACTATCTCTCTCGTCACCCCACGGCATCCACGGCATCTCAACCCTCCATCGCAGACGCGTACATTAACTATGTCATTCACCACCTACAGCCGCTACCCATAGGATGGGCAGAGATAACTGCTCAGTCGGAAGCCGATACCGCATTACGCATCGTCAGACATTGCCTTCTAACGGACAAAAGGGCCCTCATGAGGCAGCAAGCGAAGGCAGAAACAGACGAAGTCAAGGAAGAAGTCAAGGGACTACATCTAGTCCGTGATGAATTGACAGTGGTGGAAGGCATGGTACTGTTAAAAGGGTGCAAGGTCGTCATTCCGAGAGCACTCCGGGAAAGGACGATACACCTGGCCCATGAAGGACATCGTGGGATAGTGGCCACGAAACGGCTTCTCCGGCAGAAGGTGTGGTTCCCGCAGTTTGACAACCTAGTAGAAACAATCATAGGAGGATGCCACATATGTGCACAGGTAGCTCCGCCGCCACACCCAAATCCGCTACAAATGTCACCGCTTCCCACTAAAGTATGGGAGGAACTGGCAGTGGACCTGTTCGGACCATTGAATGACGGAACGCACGTCGTGGTACTCATGGATGAACATTCGAGATACCCCGACGCCCAGATCGTAGAAAGCAGCGCAACATCGAGTGTTATCCCCGCCCTCGACCGGATGCTGTCAGCGTACGGGATCCCCAAAGTGATAAAGTCAGACAACGGCCCCACTTTCATAAGTCATGAGTTTCAGAAGTTTGCACGATACATGGGATTCCAACACCAAAAGATAACTCCCCGATGGCCTCAGGCAAATGGCATGGTCGAAAGATTCATGACCAACATCAAGAGAACACTACAGATTGCCCATATCCAAAACAAACCTTTCGAGCAGGCTCTCAATCAACTGCTCAGGGAGTATCGTCACACACCACACAGCACCACCGGCATATGCCCGGCAGACCTGCTATTCCTTAGGCCAATCACCACAAGGCTACCAGAGGACCCAAGACCCAAGGGTACGACAAGCCTTGAACGAGAAGCAAGAGTCAACGACGAGAGGAATAAGGCGCAAATGAAGGAAGCAACGGACAGAAAGAGAAGGGCGAGAGAAAATCCGATGCAGACAGGCGATGAGGTATGGGTCAGACAACCCAAACACAGGAAGGAAGAAGCGACATTCGCACCCGACCCCCTCATCATCACCCATAAGAAAGGAACAATGGTCACAGCACAAAGAAGCGACTGCACATCCATAACCCGAAACAGCTCACAATTCAAGCGGGTAAAACCCCATCATGGAGAGCGGTGGGAATGGGACAGAGACAGTGACGGAAATGGCCTTTCAGAGGAACCCTACCAAGGAGACGCCGAGGAGTCAGAGACAGAAAAGGACGGTGCAACCCGGGCCAGAGACTGCTCGACACCGTGTGGGGTGAGGCGCCCTCAGAGGAGTCGCATCAAGCCGCTTCGCCTGATAGAAGAAATGGGGTAAGGAGACAGGAGCACCCCTCATGTTAAAAAGGGGGGAGATGTCAGCTCACCCGCATCGTTATGTGTGGGCCGGCCGCCGTTGCGGCCGCTACGTTAGGACGTCCAGGACGTGACGTCAAGGGAAGGGGAGGGGCGGGGGGGAAGTTCGGCAGTTGCCGTTGTGTAAGAATAAAGCAAATTTTCTTTAGCACCCCGGCTCCCGCGTATCATTCCCGCGAGCCGCGCGCGCGCGTGTTGCGCACCCGCAGTCCGCGGCCGTCCATCGGCCCGACACTCGGTTATAGGTTGAGTGTCCAAAACGGTAGGCGCATTAACATCGGCAGTGGAAGGATTAACCTCGCTCATTTAGCATAAGGTTTTGTAGTTTCCTTCCTAGTAATGCCCTGGCATGCATTTTTACGTGTGCAAACCGGCATCTTTATTGCAGATCTAGCAATCTCTAGTGTAATGAGCAACGAGCCAGTTAAATGAACTATGAGCTCCCTCGGTTTAACTAAAGCTTTAACGAGGGTTTCTTCCATATAAAAATACCCGAATCAAAATAAAGTACCTCAACTTGACTGTCCGTTGGCCAAAGATTTTCCATCAGCCACTAGCCCAAACGGCCCACACATCAAACACTTAGCCAGTGACGTAATTTCACCAAAGTGCCGCGGGTCGCGGAAGTGACATCACACGAGTCGACCCTTGACCCTCCCTGATGACATCACAGGAAGTGATGTAATTTGACCCAACCCTGAAGTGACATCACTGGAAGGGAAGGAACACGACCCTTTGCACCTTAACAAAACACGAAGGGGCATCACAAAGCATTGTTCCTAAGTACGGAACGAAAAATATGGTAACAATATCACTATAATGTGATATACATTTCATACAAAAATGGATCACCATATGGATCACCATATGTATCGTTAATATAGGCCCATATTACCAAATTGCTCTGAATGCAAGCAGTCATCCAAGGCCAAATGATAATGGTGTGTTATTATAAAGCACTTGCTTAAACGCTTTCTATAGAACAAATATACATACAATATCACCCAACCTGTGTTGGTACTCATTTATCGACCTCAGAAGGAGGAAAGGCTGAGTTGAGGTGTTTAAGAACAGACTAAATCAGGGACTTACCCCCTGAAGTGTGCCCGAAATAAACTTTTAATGAGTCTAGCAATTATTGTATAGAATTCCATAAAGTCAAATTATTTGTTATTCCTACTCTTTCTAGTGCAACCCCCGTTTTCTTTTTGTTTTTTTTTAAGAGACCTGACCAAGAAAGCCAGCCATTCCAGAAACAAAGAGCCACATGGCACTGGCCACAGCCAGCCCAGGGGTTTACATTTAAACAAAAGATTTTCCTTCTTTTTTAGGGGTAGCAAGGGAGACCATAGGGGTAGCAAGGGGGACCTCAGGGATCGCAGTTGTGACCCCTGGCAACCCCCAAATGACGTCCCTGCACTTAGCACTGTTTATTTCAAAAGACGTCATACATCAGATGCTTTGAACTGATTGCACATACGAGTCCTTTCTTCTTCATATCATAAATATGGTTGAATGCATGTGATTCATGCCATTATCACAAATAATCTGTTTGCACATATGATTTATCTGATTACGTATATGTGTGATCTTAAAATCTTGAATTATTGTTGCAAACGCAAGGGGGGGAGGTTCTGCTAGGGGTTCTAAATCACTAAGATTTGGCGTTCTCTGATGGAGAATGACATAAGGGGAATGAATATATCTACAAAAGAAACAAATATACACATACTTAGAAACACAAATGTTAGATACTCCTGTCCAACCCCCTATTTACTCATATATATATATACCAAAAATGCATCATTAAGCACCCACTTTTATTGTAAATAATTCATGTATTTAAAACCGAAGGTGCATAAAATGTAGCATCACATAAAACCCACACATACAATATATTTACATAAATAAATGCACCAACACATAGGCTTAGGTATACACCTATAATTGGCCACACTGTCTGGTTATATCAACAGCCTGACATGTTTCAGTCCCCCAACATAAGTACTGGGACATTCTTCAGGGGCTCGCCAGTCACAAATTCAAAAAAGATTTGCCAGTGGGAACACTGGTCTCCACAGCGTAGCAACCACACCATATGCTGCTTCCTGTGCTTGGTAATTTTTTTTGCTGCATCAATGCAATCCTACTCCTCATTAGTAGGGTTGGTTTAATTTTCAAAAAGGCATCCTAAAATTGCCCCCTCCAAAAACTGAATAGTAGCAAGGTGACTCCTGCTAGCTAGGTCCAACCTCCAGAGCACTGAACTCACTCCCTAAGTATCAATTGTAGTTGCCACACATCAGACCTTCGGATGACATAAAAGTGCAGCACTGCTGTAATGGTCATGTTGCCTGACATCCTTGGCTGCGGTTATGGGTGCCACAACTCAAAACGCATTGCTATTATTGGCACGTACCCTACAGAATACATATGATCAGTGGCACTGTATGGGGTGACAGGGGTTGATGGCCATCCCATCCTCATCATGCATGCCCACCTCTGCCTGGAGGAAGCATCCAGCCATCTACTGTCAAGGCAACAGTCTCTTGCAAAGGATCTGTTTGGTAGTGATTGGGGATGCTAAGTCCCAGGCTTACCCATTTTCGGGGTAAGGGGGAATGGATGCAGGTGGAAAATATGAACAATTTCCTGGGATAAATTGATCCGACTATGTTGAAATGCTATGCTGGGGGAGGTAGGTGCTGGTTGCTTTGCCCTTTGAGGGAGAGAATTTCAGTCGAGGGCACCAACAAAGCCAAATGGCAAAAAGCCCCACTTTAGTGTGGTACCCTTGGGGAGGACAAGCAGCAGACAGAGAATGGTAACCTCGATGGGACCTGCATGTTGGATTACCGAGAAAGTGAACAGAGCTCCAGGGAGTCATATGACACGTCACAGCAATGGTTTGTCCCAGGGACAGTTGCCAGTAGTGATCCTTCAGGTTGCTTTCTGAAAAAATAACATGCGTTCACTTCACCTCCTCATAAACCTCCCCAAATAGATCACTTTAATAACTCAATCTGCCATCAAGTGAGTGGAGCTTTCATCAACTTCTCAATATTATTATTTTTCTTTCGTCTAGCTCGGAATTGGGCTCCTTCCTCAATGACATATTTGGCAGTAACTGCATTTCCCCAGTGGCTCGGTTGTTCTTCTGGGAAACATCTCTTTACTTTTGAATGTAGAGCAGTGGCCGCTGTTCTTTGCAGTACACGAATCCCCTGAAAAGATGACGCTCACCTCAGTTTATTTCTTGGATAGCTTTACACATGGCGTGCAGAAGTGGCTCTTGTAGATGCATTTATAGTGACATCTGCAGCACTCGCAGGAATATGACTCCACAGTCTCCACTTGCAGGACTAACAGTGTGCTGCAAGTTCCGCACATGCACTGGTTTGGGTTGCGTACATCATGCTGCATCAGGGCATTTTGTGCATGAACGCAGGCGAGGGGTGCTCAGAGCTGAGATGCTACACCATCTCCTTGCCTTGTGTGGGAAATTAATAAACTTTAAACCCTTGATATCCTTACGCATTCTCCTTTAAGCGTGTCTCTCATTGCTATCTTTCTTATCTGGTGCATGACTGGGTTCCTTGTTGGGGTTTGACGTATATTCTCTGTGGATATTTGCATGTATTTGTTGTGTGTCGAGTGTTGGGTGTCGTGATTGGACTTAGATAGTTATTCATGTGCTGTATCTTCTTGGCATTGTCTGTGGTTGTCATCTTCACTTGCTGGCTGTGGACAAAGTGACTTTGTGTTTTTCACTGGTTGGTATAAGGCCACTCTGGACAAGGTCCACATTTTCCCACATTCCGCAACATCTGAATTGGGTGTAATTTTCTCAATGCATAGAGGTTTACTGAGTTTAGAGACAGCTATTCTACATTTGTGGACAAACTGTGATATTTCATAGTCTGATATACCAAGGATAACAAAAATGTGTCTTTTGAGGGTAAGTACTTTTATTATAGATATACATGTACATTGGTTGGTCAAACAGATAGGAGCAGGGGTACCAGGAATTCTCACCCGGCACAGATGACAGCAAACATCCTTAACTGGCAGACTTTGAACCCTTACATAGAATACTCACAGAAGGACTCCACACATCTGCCTCTCTACCGGGGTTCCATAGAGCAGACATCAAGCAGGACAAGAAACAACACCACTTCCCTATTTGAATTGACAAAGGGAGAATGCTGCAAGAGAGACAGAGACAGGAGGAGGAGTGGCAGGAAATACCCACATCAGGAATGAACAAAGGGAAGGTGGAGCGTGAGACAACAGTTCCTCATGACCAGCAAGAAGGAAGACATGGAAATCATAAATGAGAGGAAAAACACTTTAGAGTGCACACAAGGGTGAGTGTTCATGAGACTTTGCAGGAGAGATATGCAACTAACAGAAGGTGCCAGCTGTGGTGAGAGGGAACACACATTAGGAGTGTACAAGAGCATGAGCCAGATATGTGGCACCTAGACAACTAGATGCTGAGACAAGAACAAGACACTGGACACCAACAAGACATGTTGCCCCATTGTGTTGGAGTCAGTTGCATCCACACACAGCAAGCAGGCAAGATAACTATGTCCCCCCTTACAGGCACAATAATACACCACACAATGCCAATGTCAGGGGGAGAAAAATCTAAATACATATTTTGCTCTACAGGTAATTGCTTAATGGAAATAATTAACATGTAGGTAATTGAAGAACTGACAGTTCAAGAGTTACAATGATTCGTGGTTACACTTCGATTTGACAAAATATAAACAAATGTTTTATTATTATGGTTAAGACATGATATTAAAACTATGTTCCAACAATTCAATTAATAATTCCAATGTGATACAATGACTCTTCTCTATAGAGTGATCTATCCAGTAAGCTGGGTGTAAATATCAGCCTAAGGTTTTGCAAATATACCTTAGTGATCTAACTCCAGTGTTTAATTATAGAGGGTGACACTCTCAACATGTTTCTGTTCGTAGTCTATAAATAGTGAACATTCTTCAGGAGCTTTCAATCTTTATGTCACTGTTCAATTCAGGGGTCTATCTATGTATCCCCTTTCTTTCCGAGAATTTTCTTGCACTTATTGAACTTAGTCGGTCTGTGGGGGCGGCCAGTATGTGTTAGGGTATACTCCTATGTAGTCTTCTCCTCCATCTCAATCTGTATTCCGTGGGTGTTTACTTTCATGTTCCAGATTCTTTTAATAGATATGCCCTTCATTCAGGAATATACTTTTTATGGCTTTCAAACTTGGTTTTTTTCGACACCCTTGAGGCCACATTTTATTGCAGTTGTAACAGTTGGGATACAAGCCAGTCTTTCAGTGGGTGAGTTCTTTGTGAATTCTGCCCAGGGACCCACCATTTGTTCTTGGCTGAAAGGAACTCACATATTGCATTTTTTCACATCACCCTTGATTTTTTGACATACAGTGTGTTTTACTGTTCTGGGTACACTTTGGTTTTGCTCTGAAAGTACACTTTTAATTATCTGCTGAAAAGTGGGTCTGAATTGTCACAGTGCACCACCTTTTGATGGTTGGCAGTTTCAGTGAAAATTCTGCATTTATTTCTCGGCCAGTGATGTGATGTGCTTTCCCAATCTGCACTTGGATTACTTTTTCGTTTTAGCTTTCTCTGAATTTCCACTGCAGAAAGACACCCACCTAGTCTGCCTCGGGCTGACAGGAACTTTTCATGGCAACAAATTGTTTTTTTTCAGATGTTTGCCGGTATTTTGCATGTAAAGCATAATATACATTACTTTTTGTCAACACCAGATCTAGTCCCTGACATCTTTATGTTGGCAGGGGAACATTTTTCTCATCTGTTGCTTTAACTTGAAAAAACATGCAAGCCATTTAGGTTTCAGTGTTTAAAAATCCCGATTTTCATGTGAAAGGGACCTTTGAATATCTTCTATCTTTGTGAATTAAAATGCTGCTTTTCTTATTATAATGGCAGGTAGGCCTTTTTATATAGCACAGCTTTGTGTTACATGCAGAACCCCCACAGTCTGCCTTAATATGCCCATTTTCTGTGTGAAGTTTTTTCTTATTTTCTATGAGTAAAGGTGGCAGGTCATGCTTCCGGTAGCCCTTCAGTTTTGTTTATTTGGGGCCTTTCGTTGGGAAGAAGGGGCGATTGTCCCAGCCCCCCAAGCACTTTCGGGTGCGGCAGAGGCCTGGAATTGAGTAATAGGGGGTCGGGGAGGTTACAGGGTTGATGGGGGTGTTGGTGTGGGCTATAGTGTGGACAGGATAGTGCATGTTTTAGCTTTAAAGTATACTGGGAATCAAACAACTTCTTAGATAGCAGCAGTCATCCTGAAATTGAGGCCTATCGTTGCACTACAGTTAGGGCCGCAGGCCCCAAGGAAAACATGGGGAAGTAAGTGATTGCATGTGAAAATAGGTCATAGCATGGGCACCAGTGAGAAAGGCCAGAGGTGCAGAGATTCATAGACCTTCCAATGTCTCATGTTGCCCGTATTCGTATCCCAGAAAGAATGTATCCTGCAAGGCCACGAGGGGATTGTTAGCTATCGGTAAAGAATGATCCGACAAGAAAAAGGGTATGAGCCTCCAACCTTCCCTGTCCAAGCCCTAAGTAATAGCACCCAAATGCCCCATCCCAGGACCCCAGCATTCCAAGGTACCAGTCAGTCCCAGACAACCCCGACCATATAACTGTTAGACCCCCCCATCGATCAGAAAAGATCAGAAAGCAGGGACTAGCTGCCTTCACCATAGGTCATGTGATTTGTGCTGCAAGGTGCTGGGAGGGATAAAACAACATAGCTAAAACTAGGGTGGGGAACTTTGGGCAGGAGCTGATGTGTCTGAAATCGAGAAAGTGTACACAATGATATGGCCTTGAAGTACCTTCTTAGCCCTTGTCTGCAATACCAGGGGCCTCATTATGACTTGTGCGGAATGGGTTTAACGGCGCCGGTAATGGTGCCGGCGCCGTTAAACCCATTCCGCACAATTACGAGGTCCGCTCGCGGGACCCGCTCTGGACGTCTGGTTTTTCCAGACGTCCATAGCGGGACCCGCGAGGGGACCAGGGAGCTAACAACGGGCCTGTTCGTAATGGGCCCGTTGTTAGCTCCCTCCACACTCCCATTGAGCCCTATGAGGGCTCGAATGGGAATGGGGAAGGACCGGGCCCGGGTTCCCTGAAGGAGGAAATACCGGGCACTCCATACACGGAATGGCCCGGTATTTCCCCATTCAGGGAACCCGGACACGATTTTGGAGGCAGCCATGCCCTTATTAAGGGCATGGCTGCCTCCAAAGTCGTAATGCGGCCCCAGGTGTAAATTAGGTCAGCTATGTAGAGAGCATACTTTTTTATTCCTAACTGACAATTATTCATAATTTTGTGCCTGCTTATTTTTCGTGAGGAGCCCACGTGGAAGACGATGGACAGAAGAGGCTGGGACCAATGGCCTGGCATCCCTTATGGAGCAGGTAGCCTATGTATAGGGCTGCACCATCCACCCATTTGGATTTGTACAGTATGTAATTTACATCACTGATGACGCTGTGTGCCTTCATGAGGTGCTGCTCACATAAAAGTTTCCAGAACGTTCCGTGGCAGCAGAGTTCATTCTGGCGCATTTTGTATTTGTGTGGAATAAAACCTTGTTTTCCTTGCAATAGGCGTGCTGGTTCTTTTTCCCTAGTTGGGTATATTTTTTCTGGTGTGCGCATTGAGGGGCATCTCTATATTTTTGGTGACCCCGACATGATCCCAGCGACACCTGCGAAGACAGAGGTTTCCAGGCTGCATCTCTGGAGGGGCCCCGCCCACCTATAGTGACCAGTCCCCAGTGTGCAACCCGCAGTGGTGTACAATAGCCATTTTCACAGAATTCCTGTCTACTCTTTGGAGTGGGTCACGGCTCCTAAGAGAGTGCAGGCCGTTATTGGGAGCCTGTGACTGAGGAGCTCAGGTGTCCACACGGATGTAAGTAAACCTCTTGCGAGCAAAAGAAATGGGGTAAGACTTAGTGGGGAGAAGTGTGTGTGTGCACGGGAGACGGAAGAGCGTGAGAGGCCATGTGGCTTTTATTTGAGGGTTGTTTATAGTATTTTTTATTATTATTAAGGATATAAAGAGGAGGAAAACAGGAGTGTGGGAACCTTGCCGAGTGGGGGGAGAAGGTGGCTCCATTTTGTATTGTGATATGGAGGATACAAAAGTAGGAGCTCCATATAATTAGAGAGCTCGGCTTCCTGTGCCCAATATATTTAGGGTGGGGTAAGGTGGAAAAGTAGTGATTGTTTTATATTATTATTTTAGTTTATTGTTTTAGTTTATTGAATTATTATTGTGAATTTAGCAGAGACTGAAGAAGGGCCTGTGGGAGTGTTGTGAGTTTGTGGAGTGAGAAGTGTGGAAGTGTGCAGTGGGTAGGCAAGAGCGGAGAGGGGCGACTGGGAGGTGATATTGAAGGACTGGTAGTGATGGATGTACGAATATTCTGCATAATATATATTCAAAGGTTTTGTCTGGAGAACAGGATTAGCATTATGGGGTGATGCCTCTGCTGGGGTACATGTATAGAGTATTACCATTGTACAAAGATAGAATAGAGCAGTATCACAGTCAGTGGGTGGCAGAGACACAGGGGGATGCCCCACCCCTGGACAAAGTACAAACAACAGAGATATTAGAACACATGAGCACATTCCTAACTGCCAAATATAAATGCAAACAGCTGCAGAAATGAAGAGATTTTAGATTTGTGGAAAATGGTGGAGGATATAGAGGATACTGTTGGGTGTGCGCCTCGGCATGAAGATAGTGCAGTAGCAGCACTGTTAGATAAACTGATCGATGCACTATTACTGCCCTCCTTTACGACATTGGTGAAATGCGCCGCCCATGCTTACAACACAGATGAGGTCTCACTCTGTAACACTGAGGCGGAAGCAGCGGCAAAACAAGCAGCATAGCTCCCTGTCCTACATGTTTCAGAGTACCTAGTAATGACACAGAGCAAAAAGCAATTGCCAGACTCCTACAATTCCTTGCCAATTGCACAACTAATTGAGCTTCAGGGTCGGGACCCACAAGAAGAGAAGGCCCTATGGGTGAAGGGGGGTTGCAAACCATCCTCCTCAGATTTCACTTTCGACAAATTGCATCATCCTTCACATGTGTCCAAACACCATATCTCTGTGGATATACCGGACAACTTGTTTGTCCCCAATCTGCATGAGGCATTAGCTACCATGGTTATTCATTACACCACTTGCCAGATATACAGCACTGGACATGCTATGAGAACTATTCAAGATACCCTGCCCACCGTACTAGGCCGTTCTGCGAACTGCACATTGATTTTGCAGACGTGGGGGAAAGGTGTAATGGATCCCACTACTTAATAGTGGTTGTATCTCCTTTCTCACGGTGGGTGGAGGCTGGTCCTTGTGCACTCCCAGATGCGAAATGTGCGGCCAAGCTCTTAGTAAGAGAGGTTTTTCCTCAGTGGGGCGTTTGCGATGTAATAAGGTCTGACAAAGGCACACACTTTTTTAATGAGATTTTCAAAGATATAACAGTATTACTGGCTGTTAAAAGGAAAGGTTTGCATAATGTAAAAAAAGAATTGGGTGCACTGCTTGCCACTTGCACTGTTTAGCATCCGCATCCAGCCCTGTAAGGATCATCGTTTATCGCCCCACGAGGTGGTAACAGGGCGGCGCATGCACATGACCCTATCTCCAATCAGGAGAGTATCAAATGGGCACACGGCAGCTTCTATTCTAGCGGAAAAGTTTAGAAGCTATTTGCATGCCTTAACAAGTGCAATTAAATTAATTTCTCAACAGATCACACCGCAGAGAACTGAAGAAATGACCAACAATCTACATCACCCCTCTTCAGCTTTTACCCGGAGATTTGGTCTTAGTAAAAAATGTCATCCATCAGTTGAATGAGCCTAGATATAACAACTCCTTTGAGGTCATCTATGCTACTCCTCTCATGGTAAAAGTTTGTGAGTTGCGGTATTGGGTGCATCTGTCTGAAATTTGCAGAGCACCCCAGGCCACATAGCCTGACAATGTCCAATGAACTACTACTAGCGCAGACTAAAGGCTGCGCTCAGACAGCTGTGGCATAGTATCAAAAGAAACAAGTGGCTAGATAGTACTTGCGGACCCCTTGATTCTGGTCAATTTCTGCTCCTTTTTGATGAGCTTTTTTTAATGTTTGTTTACGTTTGATGAGTTTTTTTGAGCTTTTGTTTTTTGATGGGTGTATTTTTCATTTTGTTTCTTTTGATGAGCTTTTTTTAATCTTGTTCCTTTTTGTGTGCTTTTTAAATTTTATTCTCTTTTGGTGTGTTTTTTGTCCCAACTAACCTATCTCTGTGCTATATAAGCACGCTGCTAGGCATTGTTTGCTCAAAGATCTCTTTCTCTCTCTCTCTTTCTCGCTTTCTTTCTCTTTCTCTCATTCTCTCTCTCTCTCTCTCTCATGGATGTACACGGGTCTAACAACTCCATTTACAAAACCAGGCATTGCCGTGTTCAACAATATTCTCTTATAACTGTGTTTTCTTTCACGTATATATGTTTTGTGCACTGTGTTGCTAGTCTTTTTGCCATTTCTATGTTAGGATCATGAATTTGTTTAGGCTGTTCTTTTATATGGGGTGGTCATATAAAAAGGGGGATATCAAATATAAATATTACTGTGAATAGTACTGATGCACACATTATTAATGGGTCTTTTGGGTTTTTAACACACCACAATGCTATAAATGTACCCTGGGTAGAAAGAGAAAATGATATAACAAAGACCGTGGCCATGGTCCATAAAACACAGCCCAATGCATCTGTTAATGATACACATGTCACCCACCAGCACAGGGGTAAGAATACAAATATATGGATGTAATTTCTTCCTGTGCTTTCTGATCCATTTGTCAATTATAGTTTTTCACATTTCAGTGTTTTAAAATGTTTCGAGACAAATTAAAAGGGTTTAGTAAGATCAGTATTGAGGGCTTGGATTAGATACAATAGATGTGCTCCACCCAGAGTTAATAGCTGGTATTCAGACATGAGCTCAGTGGGAAAAAAAAGGTTAATGGAAGCTGTTCTGTGAAATCTGTTTTGTTTGCTCCTTGAAACTACACACGTCGGAAGCCCCCAAGGTATTAATGCCACGAGATATTCCGATTTTAGAGGCCCAATGCTTATTACATCTGACATTGTGCAGACTACGAAGCACTTTCCAGGCACGAAGCGTGCGTCTAGAAGTAGTGGATCCTGATCAACAGCAATGTGCTCAAAACCCCAAAAGTGTGCAGTGCTGCAGAGACTGTACCTAATGTTGGAAGGAGTAAGGTTCATGGCAAGCAGATGGCAAGAAACTACAATGAGCTGCATGCCAGGAGGACTAGCAGGGTTCGGAGAAGAAGTGATTGAAAAGGTGAACAATGTATCCAGTGTGTACTTGAATGAGCAAGTAGCAAAACTCATGTGGATAGAGGCGTTGGAGAAACCAGTGAAGGTGCAAAAGCAGGAAGAAAATTAACGGTGTTTTACAACAAAGGGAGTGTCTTTGTGGGGGTACAACAGTAGGTGCAACAAGACATCATTATATATTCCAGATCTTAAGAAAGAGACAGCCACTGCTGCAGTGATGGATAACTACTGGGTGTGCAGCCAACAGGCATTTTTGCACCTACTGCCATCATGTAGGGGCACCTGCTCGCTGGCTTTGTTGCACTCGGCACTCCTGGTGGTCCATGAAGAACAATTAAAAGTGGAACCCGATAGCTTGTTGGCTCCAACACATACAACAGTGTTTGACATCCCCACAACAGTGCCACCACAGCAACCTTTATTCTGCATCCTGCCAGAAAAAGAGAAAAAAGAAAAACTGTGAAGAAGAAGGAGATCAAATTACCTGTCGAGGATTCCTCTCAATTACTGAAAGAAATACCGGATCAGGACCAACTTTACAGCAAAGAAGAAACTTTTTCGCATTGCTACTGTTACCAGGTGTGCAAACACCTGCAAACGCCAAATGGCTTCAGATAGTATGCTGGAAAGTTATCCAGTTGGCCAATGACACTGGACAAAACCTCCACGCGATCAAGATGGAAATGCGCGCAATCAGGCTGATGACGCTGCAGAATCATATGTGCTAGATCTCCTCACAGCAATGGAAGGTGTGGTTTGTAAAAAAATTGGTGATTCATGTTGCATGTACATATCTCCTAATGATGCAGTAAATGGAGCCCTCACAAGCATAATAGGGCCCCTACACGTCCTCGGCACTCACATGCAAACAGAGGCTGGCATACAGGAAACTGATTAGTTTGACAAACCTTTTTCTTGGGCACCATCCTGCATGGGGGCGATTGTGAAGATGCTGGTTCCTGTGATCGTGTTTGTGCTAGTGATCTTCTGCACCTGCCAGCTTGGGCTTCAGTGCTGTGCCAAAGCAATGCTTAGTAGCACAATGATGATGTCTGAATTGGGGTACAATAGGCACCTCATGCTACAGAAGGCAGTGCAGACTGATGACCCAAACAAGCCACGCATGGTTGCTATAGGGCAACGGCTTCACCCCCCAGTCACCACCACAGTTCCCCCATCTGACACTGAGAATGACACAGAACACTGGGTAGATTTAGCAGGGGATGGAGGGTATATATATATATGACATGTACCCATGAACAATACGCCCAGGTGGGAGAAAGTGTATGGTACATATGTGGGCATGGGTACCAAAGGAGGGATCGCCACCATACTTAGAAGATGAAAGGTTGAAGACAGAAAAGATGGTAAAAGGGGGAGAGAAGCTGACATGGGTATTTGTTAATATAGGATTAATGACAGGGGGGAATGTTGGGAAGGAGGGATGATTGTCCTAGCCCCCAAGCACTTTTGGATGCGGCAGAGGCCTGGAATTGCGTAGTAGGGCATCAGGGAGGTTACGGGGAGATGGGGTGTTAGTAGGGGCTATACTGTGGAATGATAGTGCATGTATTAGCTTTAAAGTATACTGGGACTGAAACACCATCTTAGATAACAGCAGACATACTGAAATCGAGGCCTAGTATTGCACTGCAATTAGGGCCGCAGGCCCCAATGCACACATGGGGAAGTAAGTGATTGCATGTGAGAATAGGTTGTAGCATGGGCACCAGTGAGAAAGGCCAGAGCTTCAGAGATTCATAGACCTTCAATTGTCTCATGTTGCCAGTATTCGTATCCCAGAAAGAATGCATCCTGTAAGGCCATGAGGAGGTTGAGAACTCTCGGTAGAGAATGATCCCACGAGAAGGAGGGCATGAGCCTCCAACCTTCACTGTCCCAGCTCTAAGTAATAGCACCGAAATGCCCATCCCCGGACCCCCAGCATTCTAAGGTACCAGTCAGTGTTAGACCACCGGCCATAAAACTGTTATTCTCCCCCAATTGATTCGAAAATATCAGAAAGAAGAGACTAATTGCATTCACCATAGGTCATGTGATTTCTGCTTTGACGTGCCGGGAGGGATAAAACAACATAGCTAAAACAAGGGTTGGGATCCTTGGGCGGGTGCCGACGTGTCTGGAATTGAGATAGTGTACGTGATGATGTGGCCCTGAAGTACTTTCTTAGCCCTTGTCTGCAATACCAGGTGCCCATTAGCAGAGGCGTCGCTAGGGGGGGGCTGAGGGGGCTATAGCCCTGGGTCATTTGGTTGTAGCCCCGGATAGAAGCTCAGGGACTACAACCAAAAGGCTATAGCTAGCCCCAAATCCTGCCAGTCCCGACATTAGCTTAGCCCCTGATGTTTTCCAGAACTAGCAACACCCCTGCCCATTAGGTCAGCTATGTAGAGAGCATTGTTTTGTATTCCTGATTGCCAATTATTTGTAACTTTGTGCTTGCTGATGCTCTGAGAGGAGCCCACATGGAGGACAATGGACAGAAAAGGCTGGGACCAATGGCCTGGCATCCCTTTTGGAGCAGGTAGCCTATGTAAAGGGTTGCACCAGCCAGCCATTTGGATATGTACAGTATGTAATTTTGATGGTGCTGTGTGCCTTCATAAATTGTTGCTCAAACTCATTTTGCCAGAATGTTCCGTGGCAGCAGAGTTCTTTGCTGGTGCATTTTTTAAAACTTTTCTTTCCTTGCAAGGGGTGTGCTGGGTCTCGTTCCCTAGTGGGGCGTATTTTTGCTGGTGTGAGCACTGAGGGGCTTCTCTACACTTTGATTAATCCCCACACTGCGTAACCTTTTCATAACTCCCTACAATTGCCAATGGACCCCTGTGTGCCCTCCCAGAAATGATTTCTGAAGATATTATTGCGTATTAAACTTAAGGGGGAGGCAGTGAACAGCTGCGTGGCTTTCTCAGTGTGCACCCAGCATCAAATCGGGAGCCTGAGTGAATAAGTCTGTCACTGAATGTCAGTGGCATAGACAGGCTGCAGCCTGGCAGAACGCCCTGCTGTCTTTTCGATAGGGTCCAACCTGCCTCATTTGACGCAGGGAAGAGGAGTATTTTGGAGAGAGCAATTGGTTCTGCTCTTAAGTGAGCAGCCAGACTAATGCTGATACATGAACACACTTAAAAGGCATAGGGCCTCTTTACGAGTCAGCCAGTCCGGAAATAACAGTGGCGGTAAACCCGCTGCCACCGTTGTTTCCGGACCGGCTGATCTCGAGTTCTGCAGGTGTCACTCCCGCCAGGACTGACCTGGCGGGTTTAACACCACCCGCCTGCAGACGGATGTGGAAACACCGGCACCATTACAGCATGGTGCCGGTGTTTCCACTTCCCCATTCCCATGGAGTCCTATGGAACTCCATGGGAATGGGGATTTACCGAATTCTGCCTCCGGAATTACCGGGTCACCAGGGTTGTAATGCCCCGGTGATTCCAGGAATCACGGGGGCAAAATGGTAATACGAGTCCGGCGGTAACCTGCCGGTTTTTCCGGCTCGGTTACCACCAGACTCGTAATGAGGCCCATAGAGACCATTGTATAGGGAATAACAAGACAGTTAAGGAGGTAATTAGAACCCTGCTACCCATCAGCCTAACACATCTGCCTGCAGCTCAGTTTCCTTTTAGATAGCCTTGAATGATCACACCTATTTCTGTGCCTTCATGGATAGAAATGGAGCCTGAGCATAGGATTAAACAAAAACATCTTTTGGGAAAAAATTCCCTTCACTGTCTGCAGGATGTCAGCTGTTCATTCTACAATGCCCAGGTGCAAAGAGGAGATACATTCACAGCAAAAGCTTTGTCACACACAGAGAACCTTGCCACAAAGAAAAACACTGGGAGTCTCTGCAACTGACCCTGATGCTAAGAAGAAACACAGATTAATAACTGTTAATATTCCCAAACCAGACCTGAGTAGGAAGTTCTAACTGGGCATTATTTGAAATAGCGTTAACTAGTCTTATTTGTGGCTTTCAGATGCTATGCACATTACGGGCAGTACCAAAATACTTGCACATGTAACAGTGACTTTATTTAAGTCTGAAGGTAGAACAACCCTCATGGCTTTTTGCAGAGCTCTCCAGCTGTGCATGTCAGGTATGAAGTAATACACCAGCCCTGTGTTAGGGAGAATTCTCAAGAATGTGCCGATTTCCCTTACCTTTTGAGACCCCCAGCAACTTTGCTGGATTTCTAGGATTTGATTTTTTTCCTGGGAAGAGTGTGAGCCTTTTCTCCCACTCTTCGATGTATTTTGATGTTTTTTACTTTTGTGTTCTTTGGTTATTTAGTTTTAAAACAACTCCATAGGCATCATCTTTTTCTTGTGTGTCACATAGCACCTTCAGTGCAGTGGCACAGGGATGTCTTTCAGACTTCCCAAGGTTTAAATACCTCCTGACGTCCTCCTTCTTGTCCCCACGACTGAAGCTCAGGAACAGTGAGATCTGCTCGAACTGCCAGGAACAACTGCCTCAGCTACAGCTCTTCTTCACTTTAAAGGTACTGTGCAAATGCGGTCAGGAAATCTTTTCGGCCGCGGTGAAAGTTTGTGAAACTTGCCAAACTTTGAAGAATTGTCCTTCCCTAAACATACATCTAACTTTTCGTCTGAACAGATTCTGCTAAAATCCGTGGCAAAGGCTCAACCGTTTACTACCAGAACTGTGCTATCCTATACAAGACTCTAAACCATTGACTTTGGCCCAGGCCTATTGAATTGAATTGCTGGTTTTAGTGAACTGAAAACCTTTGCCCTGCCTATGAAAGTATTTGTGCCTTGATTTCTCTTAACCTTGTCTTTCTAACCCTTTTAAAAGTAACCGAAGTGCCATTTTGCTCCCACTTCAGGAGAGCTGAACTTGTTCAGTGACTTATTGGTTGTGTATTGCAGAAAATTAGTTTGTGATATTGAGCTGCTCTTTCTAGTGTAATGTTTTCCAAATAACTGTGTAAATAAATGTATATTCTTTTACCAAGAAACCTTGAGTAAGTGTTTGAATCACTGTTATTGTTGGCCCTTTAATTAACCCCTTGTACTGCTCCCTTTACTCTTGAGATAAGTCTGGCTGCTCAGCCACTGCTACCACAATACTGTTTAGTACCAAAGGTGAAATTGTACTGACACTTGTAGTCTTAATTGCATGTAGTGTTCCCAAAGGGTACTGCCTGTGATTCTGCCTAACACTGGTCTCAGTGGTGAGGATAAAGTATAGTTGTTACATTTAAAGTGCTACTCTTACTTTTGTTCAAATAACCTTTACAAGGCTAAACAACACTAGAGAAGCAATTGTTTTATGATACCTGACATGGAAAGCTACAGACAGGAGACCCTAGTCATTTAAACAGTTGATCAATTGAGAGATATGTTTAAAGCTAGGACCCTCACTGTAAAAGGCAAAAAGGTTGAATTGATAGAAAAGTTGTTGGAATACCAAAGTCTGAGGAGTGGGGCTGTAGCCCCTACCGCTGCAGTTAATGTGGATGATCATAATGTTTCAGAGTATAGCTCAAATGTTATGGATGAGTTAGATGAGGCAGAAGAGTCTCACAATGTAGGCCCTGTTTTACCTCTACCTGCTCATAGGCCTCAACCATTAACCACAGGGACCCCCACAGGTCCAATGATGAATCCTGAATTTGTCTCACTTGAAAGGATGGGACTAGAATTGGAATTTAAAAGAATCCAAGCCCAAACCAAAAGCTAACATCAAGAACTTAAACTCAGGGAAATGGAGTTGAATAATGAACTTGAAATGAAAAGGTTGTCTCTTGAGAATGGTTCTCTCCCAGAGTCTTCTAGGTCTTCCAGTCCTAAGAGGCCTCACATGCCTAAAGAAGCTGTAGGTATGTATGAGGTATTTGATATTTTGGATTGGCTGGCTACTTCTGAGTATAACCATGGGATTCAGAACATTTCAGGGAATCAGCTGATTCCTTGGCTCTTTTCTAGGCTCCCCCATGTTGCATCTGCTGTTGTAATGAAAATGGGTGAAGTAGAAAGAATGGAGTATGAAAGTGTGAAGATAGCTTTAATAACTAGATTTGGGAAGACCCCTTCCCAGTATCTTAAGAGGTTTAGAACCCTCAAAAAGCATGATGGTACCCCTTGGGCTACCTGGGTGTGTGATTGTTTGAAGAACTTGGATGGTTGGGTTAAGCGTTACAAAGTTGGCACTTATGAACGTTGTGAAATCTGTTTATGTTAGAAACTATCTATGATGCCTGCTCCCCTGAGCTGAGACAGCACTTGGCTGACTCTAAGGAATTAGATCCAAAGAAGTTAGCAATGGCTGCTGACTTGTGGGTTGCCAACAGGGCTACTCGCAAGGATTCTGGGGCAACCCAGAAGAAGGATGAGGGAAAGCAGCACAATAAAGATAACAAAGATAATTCTAATACCTCCAATCCAAAAGAGGGCCCCAAACATAACAAGGCTAACCAACAAGGGAAACTGAATCAGGCTATTGTACCTCCTGGTGCCAAACCAGAAGGAGGTCAGAACAAACACCCATTCATAAAGACATTTGGAAAATGTTATGCATGTGGGTCAACTGACCATGTGAAAGGGGATCCCGTTTGTAAGGGTAAACCTTCAGGGGTCCACACTGTCTCCTTAGCCTTCTCCCTAGAGGATGAATTACCAATGGCAAGTGGAAACCTTCACTTACTGGCTGGGGAACCCATCAACGTCTCAGACAGTGTTTCTTTAGTATCCCTGGGTCTGTGGGAACAACAGAACTTAAATGCCTACAATTCCATTCAAGACAATACTAAAGAGTATTACAAATACAGTGTTCTTGTGAATGGTCAGGAGACCCCTGCCATCAGAGACACTGGCGCCAGCGTTACTGTAGTTGATGAATCTTTTTTCAAGGTAGAAGATGTTGCTAAGGCACCCAAATACCTAACTAAGCTTGCTGGAGGCCCTGCCCAAATGCTTTCATAGTTACCAGCTCTCATCCAGTGCAATGGCATGACTGTCAAGATACCTGTAAGTGTGCAGAGTGAAGTACCTGGAAGGGTCCTGTTGGGGAATGACTTTAAAACTCTTGAGTCATATCAAGCACCCCCAGGCCTCCCAGCAGAAGGAAACAGGAGCAGACTAGGAAGGCCAGAGAGAGTACCTTAAGGGTCTCTCAAGGGGAGATTATAAAGGAAACTATAACCCCCCGTCCACAGGATTTACTGACTGCAATCTCTAAGAAGAAAGAGGAAAAGGGGAAACCTAAAACCTCCAGAAAGAAACCAGCCAACACTCATGTGCTACCGACAAGGACATCCCCTAGGGGACTGTCCAAAATGACACCTGTGACTCCTCTACCAGCGAAGGCTGAGTGGGTGTAACAACCTAGTATGGTTGAATCAGCTGCTGAGGAATCAGAGCTGGAAGAGGACCTTGCTCATCTTAGAGATCTGGATCCTGCAGACCGCCCTGAGCTGCAGTCTTTACTGCAGAAGGTCGACCCTGCAGGCTAGACTTCAGCAGAGGTCAAAGAGAGTGTCGTACTCTTGAAGGTCTTCGCCAACAGGCAGCTTCCCAGCTGGATGGGCAAGAGCCAGGGAAGCTTAGGTTGTACTGGGAAGATAGCCCCTTCTACAGTGAACCGACTGAGTCTATCCCAGGGGACTACAGAAGACTTGTAGTGCCTCTAGAAAGCAGACTCCAGTTCCTACATTTAGCCCATGAGATACCTTTGGCTGGTCACTTGAGTTTCAAGAAGAGCAAGGAAAGGCTCTCCTTATATTTCTATTGGCCTAAGTTGGGGCCTGATATAGATAAGTTCTGTAGGAGCTGTCATACTTGCCAAACCTCTGGCAGGAGTGGAGCCAAGAATGTGGCACCTTTGGTGCCTCTCCCAGTGGTGGGAGTCCCTTTTGAGAGGGTAGGAATCGACATTGTTGGTCCCTTAAACCCTCCATCATCATCAGGAAACAGGTTTATCCTGGTTGTAGTAGACTCTGCTACTAGGTATCTTGAAGCAATATCTATGAGGACTGTTACAGCTCAGGCTGTTTCTAAGGCCCTATTTGGCATTTTTATCAAAGTAGGTTTTCCTAAAGAGGTTATCTCTGACAGGGGATCCAATTTTATTTCCCACTACATGCAGGCCATGTGGAATAACTGTGGAGTAACTTACAAGTTCTCAACTGATATCCATCCACAGACAAATGGATTGGTAGAGAGGTTTAATTGTACAATGAAATGCATGATAGGTGCTTTAGAAGAAACCCTTATAAGAAAGTGGGACCTTCTACTGCCATGCCTTCTCTTTGCTTATAGAGAAGTCCCTCAGGAGGGAGTTGGATTTAGTCCCTTTCAACTTCTTTATGGCCATCCAGTCAGAGGACTCTTGGCCCTGATTAAGGCGGGATTGGAGAGTGCTCCTTTCCCCAAGCCAGTGAGAATCACTGACTATGTGATAGGTCTCTGGAGGAGAATGATGTGCACCAGGACCCCAAAAGGCCCATAAACCTGGGGGTTGCCCAATAGCACTTTAAGATGAGGTAGCAGCAGCCGTGAGATGGATGGGAATGCAGATTTGTACTCTAGCATCGAATTAAAAATGAAAACTCAATGGCTTGGCAAAGGGAGTCCGTTTAATGACAAATACAAAAAACGGGGAGTTCATGAGCATCAGCTGTTGGTTAATCTTCCTTCTCGCTTCAACTCCAACGAACGTCATAGAAAACACATCTTTTACCCCAAAAACTCATCATCACTGACGTGTAACGCTTAAAATGTTGCATGCAATTCTATTGGTTATAGGAAGGTAATTTTACTACAGGTACTATGTCTGTATGTGGTAACGGGGACAGGATTGGGTAATCAGTCTCAGATGGGGCATCCAAGCCCTTCCTTCAGAATAGCTATTGTGGACGTTACTAAAAGTATGACGTCCCACTGGCTCTACAAATTATAGGATCCTAGATTACTTGGTCTATTGTGATTGGGTTGACACCAAGCCTCCTTGTACTTTTCCACTGGATTAGCAATGTGCAGAATGGTCGGCCAGGTGCAGGATACTCACCCGCTCTTCCAGCCTTCCCACAAACATTGCCATCATCAATCACCTCCGCAATGGCCATGTGTCAATTATTTCTTGTTGGTTTGGCCTTGAGACTGTGGGCCTCATTACATGGAATGCGATAAGTAAACCCTTACCGCCTTACTACGAGGTCCCTTTGTGGGATCCGACCTCAACGGCTGGTTTTACCAGCTGTTAAGGAACTGGCCCGCAAAGGGACCTTGGAGGCAATTACGGTACCACAATTTGTGGTACTGTAATTGCCACCTTCCCCATTCCCATTGAGCCCTATTGGGGCTCAATGGGAATGGGGAAGTGCCATGCTGAATGGGGAATTACCGCCCCCACACACCTTGGAATGTGGCAGTAATTCCGCCATTCACCATGGCGGACTCGGTACGGTACCGGCGGCAACCATGGCGCTAATAGCGCCATGGTTACCGCCTACCGTGTAATGAGGCCCTGTATCTCTGTTGGGAAAAGTTCAGATATCTGTGCATGGTACACGTCTGCACGTAAGTGTGAAGGCCCCAACTCTTCTTAGTTGGCAGGTCACGTGATTCAGATACTGTGAAATCGTCTCCTTTTCCCTGCAATTTGTGTATTTGATTTAGATTTCTGCCCACCACCTGCCTTCTGCTGATTATCTTGACTTCTTTGAACAGGATACTCCGCTCTTTGCTTCATAAATCGTATCTATGGTTCGTCTATGTCAGCTGATGCGACCTTGGCTTCTTGTTATGGGTTGCATGCGTCTGAGTTTCGTTTCTTGTCTTTTAGCTTTTGATTCTCGTGTTGAGGGGCTCCTCTCCTGCTGACTTTTAGTAATGTTTGGTTGATTCCATTCTTGTGCACAGTGAAAGTATACTTATACAAAATGCTCCTTTTTGAGGTAAATATGTATAGGTGGCGCTTGCCGCAAACTATTTAAGCTACTAAGCATAGCAAGCTGCATGATTTTCTCAGCTTTCTTGTGGTTCCAAGCAAATGTACATGTGTAAACTGGCTGCATATCTTCATTACGCTTATGGCATAAGCTTCATACCTTTGACATCCTTATTTCACTTTAAATTCATGATGTCCCTTATCCATGGTATTTTGTCTCTTTTCGTCATTCGCCGGTTGTCATATCTTCTATATGTGAGTCAGTCCAGGTTCTTGTGATGTCACCATTTGTCTTCCTTTAGGCCTTTCTTGGCTTCTCCAGGCATTGTTTTCTGACAATCATCAGTTTGTCTCACTTGTCGATATGGTTTTCTCAATGTGTACCTTACTGTCCAAGGTTTATTAAGTACAGGTACTTCAATAGGTGCTGTCTGTCTGATAGGTACCGGGCAGAGCCCCACTGCGGCTCTCTGCTGGTTTATTTACTCATCATACGTCACATACTTCGGCATAAAAGTTCCTGCTACTTCAAAATGGGCGATTTGAGTGCGGGTCGGGCTTGGGACCTCCTCTACACTCCCCACTCTGGGCGATTCATCGACCACTTTCATTTTTTCCTTGGTATCCATCTTTTCTGCATCCTCTGCATTTACTTCTCCTTCATCTTCTGGGTTCACACACGATAGTCTGTTGAAATGTCTCTTTGGGGTCCATATTTTTATGAATCCCTTCAAGCTTCCTGCTGCTCTCACGTGTTCATCTTTGTTCCATGTCATCAGTTGACATTGTCCATTTGGGCTGCAGTAGATCCATCTTCCCAAATAATTTCTGTGTTTCCTTGGATACCGAAACTTTGTTCCTTCTGGTGCATAAATGCTAGTTTTCACAAGTCTCTTATTTCTTCATCAGTTAGGTCTTTGGGCTTCCATCCGGGTTCGACACCAATCATGATCTTTATCCCTATGGCTTTTTTTGCAGTTTTCTGGCACTGGGAGATTATTATTTTGATAACACAGAATATGAGCAATATCATCACTAGCAGGGCTCCTAAGAATTTGAATGCATCTGCCATCCATTGTGGAACCCATGAGAATAGCTGTGTCATGAACCCAGCGACCATGTACATGCACCTCGGCTAGTAAAAAGATTCCATCGGAATTTCCCGAACAAACCGAAACCTCCTGAGGGAACGACCTTGGGAGGGGCCTTGGGGGGGGAGTGCTGTCTTTATTGTGGTTCCTCTGGACACTTTCTACGAGATTGCCCGGCAAGGCCGCCCAGGAAGGTGGTAGGAGCTGCTGATAAAATCCATGAAACCTCTGTATCGGGAAACGACCCCGCCCGACAAGTGTAGGGGTCCGCTTGCTGAGCTTGAAAACGAACTCTCAGACCTCGCATTTCATTGTGCCAATGGTCCTCGTAGATCCGGAACAGCCTAAGCGGTTGCATGCAATAAAGGCATACATCGATAGTGGGGCTATAGGAAACTAGTGGATCGTGAATTGTTCTCCAGGATTAACCTCCCTCTGCGTCCTAAAACCAGCAAAGATGTCATCACCACAGTTGATGGTACCGAAATTGCCTCGGGACCGGTAACACATTCCACAGCTGAGTTGACACTTGTAGGTCCGGACGGCCATCGGGAGGCAGTTGTGTTTGATGTAATCAAGGCTCCACAGTTTCAGGTTATTCTCGGAATCTTCTGAAGATCAGTCTAGCATCAGTAACCTCTGTGTCCATGCAACTACCTCCGGAATATGAATACTTTCAGGACGTCTTCCAAAAGGAACAGGCCAACACGTTACCTCCTCACAGATCGTACGATTGCCAAATCGATCTGGTGCCCGGTGCAAAACCCCCTTGTAGCAGGATTTATGCCCTTACTGAGCCGGAGAATCTGCATTTGAGACAATATTTAGATCAATACCTAGCCAATGGTTTCATTCGCCCGTCAAAGTCTCCGGCATCCTCGGCTTTGTTCTTCGTGGCAAAAAAAGAAGGCGACCTTAGAACTTGTATCGATTACCGCGCATTGAACCACATAACTGTTAAAAATCGTTACCCTCTGCCTTTGATCCCTGAACTCCTTGACCAGGTGAAGGACACTTGCATATACACCAAGTTAGATCTCCGGGGGGCTTATCATCTGGTACGAGTAAAAGAAGGTGACGAATGGAAAACAGCCTTCCGTACAAAATATGGACTATTCGAATACCAGGTGATGCCTTTCGGGTTGTGCAACGCGCCTGCTGCCTTCCAATTCTTCATGAACGATGTCCTTCGGGAACTCATCGATGTCTGTGTTGTCGTGTATATCGATGACATTCTGGTGTACTCCTCTTCGGAATCAGATCACAGAAAACATGTCAGGGCCGTCCTTGAGAAATTGCGCCAGCACAAGCTGTTTGCAAAACTGGAAAAATGCGTTTTCCATACCACCGAGGTTGAGTTTCTTGGATTCATCCTGACACCTAATAAAGGGGTCCGAATGGACTCACAGAAAGTGGATGCCATCCTCAAATGGCCATCACCTAGTTCGGTGAAAGGTGTCCAAAGCATGCTTGGTTTTGCCAATTTTTATCGCAGGTTTATCCCGGAATTTTTACGGGTGGTGCAACCCATCACTGCACTCTTGCGGAAGAATAAATGTTTTGAATGGACCGAGGAAGCTGAACAGGCCTTTCAGGAATTAAAAGCTAAATTTACGTCTGCACCTATTTTGAAACACCCGCGTCCTGATCTCCCTTATATAGTCGAAACTGACGCTTCCAGCTTAGCCATGGGAGCTGTCCTGTCTCAGAGAGATCCCGAAACCAACCAACTGCACCCCGTAGCATTTTGGTCCAGAAAGTTTTTGCCGCCGGAGATAAATTATGCAACACCGATAAGGAATTATTAGCCATTAAGTCCGCCTTTAAGGCTTGGCGGCATTATCTTTTGGCGCCAGGCATACCATCACCGTGATCACTGATCACCGAAATTTACAATATTTAAAAACTGCCAAGGCTCAGTCTTCACGACAGCTCCGATGGGCTTTATTCTTTGCTGAGTTCGATTTTGTAATCACTTACCCTCCCGGCTGTAAGAATGGCAAAGCGGACGCACTATCTCGAATTGGAATGGGAGAAATGGACACAAACTCAGAACCTGTGCCGATAATTCCCGAACAAAGAATCTTGGGGATAACCACTTTACAAACCCTTGAAGACATTCAAGCCGGGAAAAACTATTCCTGGACTCTTCAGCCTTGCAGGATTGGATCAAAAGGGGGTCTGACTTTTCAATCAACGATGGCTTACCTTACTTCCAAGGACGTTTATTTTTGCCAGAAAAGGAATTGCAAGAACTGGTTATTTCCCGTCATCACGATACTCTGATGGAAGGACATCCTGGCATTGCCAAAACAGAGGAAAAAATTAAACGACAATTCTGGTGGCCGTCCTGGCGAAAGGATATTAAATCTTTCGTGATGTCCTGTGGAGTTTGCGCCCAAAACAAAGGTCAAAAAACAAAACCCGCCTGTCTTCTTCAGCCCTTACACATTCCACCAGCACCTTGGCACACCTTGTCACTAGATTTTATCACGGACCTGCCCTCTTGTAATGGATACAATACTATTCTGGTTGTGGTGGATTTATTTTCCAAGATGGCCCATTTTATTCTGTTGAAAGGATTACCTTCAGCTTTTGTTCTTGCCAAGGAATTCCTCGAAAATTTCATCCGTCTGCATGGATTCCCGTCCATACTAATCTCCGATCGGGGAAGCCAGTTTATTTCTCATTTTTGGAAAAAGTGTTGTCAACTGGCACAAATCGACGTAAGACTCTCAACCAGCCACCACCCACAGACCGATGGTCAGACGGAGAGAACAAACCAGACCTTTGAACAATATCTACGATGTATGTTGCACCAATCGGAGGGTAATTGGAAGGACATTTTATGGGTGGCTGAATATGCATACAATAACTCGATACACTCTGGAACTGGTCAGAGCCCCTTTTATACCCTATATGGACATCACCCTCGTACTTCAGACTTGGACTCACCTTTGAGCCTCGAAATGCCCGCAGTGGACCATTTGCATTCTACGATTACTCAAGCTTTCAAGGATGCTACTGCACACTTACAACATGCGAAAGGGAAATACAAAGAGAATGCGGATCTGCATCGAAAGGAGGCGCCTCCATACCAAATAGGGGATCAAGTATGGTTGGCTACCAAACACTTATCGCTCAAAGGACCTCAGACTTTTAATCCAAGGTATTTAGGCCCTTACTCAATCAAAGCTATAATTAACCCAGTGGCAGTCAAGCTAGATCTACCAGCTAACATGCGGATTCACCCCGTTTTTCATGTCTCGCTTTTGAAACCAGTGCAACCAGGAACCAGATTAATAAAGCCACCAGAACCTATCCAGATAGATGGGGAGCCTGAATTCGAGGTGAAGAACATTTTGGACTCTAAGATCTCGAAATCAAAACTTTTCTATCTAATTGATTGGAAGGGGTACGGGCCTCAGGAAAGATCTTGGGAACCCAGCGACCACGTACATGCACCTCGGCTAGTAAAAAGATTCCATCAGAATTTCCCGAACAAACCGAAACCTCCTGAGGGAACGACCTTGGGAGGGGCCTTGGGGGGGAGTGCTGTCATGATGCCTACCCCCGGAGCACCAGGCCAGGCCCAGCACCCCCGGGAGCAGGCATCACGCCCCCGGGTAAAACCACAGCGGCCCTTTATAGGGTCTCTTTGGACTCTGTCCTGGCGCCGTTGGCGCCAGGCTCATGTTGGACATCAGTCCTGGCGCCATAGGCGCCAGGCTCATAAGGGGAAGTGTTTGGTGCACTTACCTGAAGCAGACCATGCTGCATACTCACCTGATGCAGACCATGCTGCATGAAGAACCAAGCCAAATGAGGCTTAGGAGGGACTATTTTTCTGAAGGAACTATTTTGTTACTTGGGTGGGGCTGTGGAAGAATACTCACCTGGAACTTCTTCCAAGGCTATTTAAGCCACGCCCGGACAGCCACACGTGCTTCGCGTTGTTCTGCATCCCAGCAGCTGAACGCTCACCGTGTCAGCTCCTGCACCTGGACTCCAGCCAGGCTCGCCTCCAACCTGGAACACCTGTAAGGAAAGAAGAGAAGAGAAAGGTGAAAACCAAGAACTTATTCAACCTTCTTATCTGCATCCGGAATCTTCACGCCAGCATTCCTGAAGGAAGACTTCCATTTAAAAGCACTGCGTTGCTCGCTGCAGCGCCACACTTCACTCACCTGTTCCCGAGATGCCGCCCGGCTCCATCGCAGCTCTCAGCACCGGTCGCCACATCCCTGCACCTAGGGGAGAGAAGAAGAGACAAAAGGTGAGCAAGGGAACACAAGAGGAAAGCCGAATTTTCAGCCATATTACTTACCGGCTTTTCTTGGTGAACCATTCCACATCTCGGGTCGGCGCCGCATCTTTGGCAGGTACCGCACCCCGGCCCCTATGGGGAAAGGACAAAAGACATTACTGGGGAATTATAAAGACATTTAGAGGGGTCGCCCTCAGCACTAACTCCCCTGATTTTACCACCGGCAATTTAACCCCTCAACGCATCGCCTTCGTTCTGCACCTGAAATAAAGGACAGATCACAGGTTAGGAAAAAACAACATAAAAGGAGGGTCACACTTGAACTTTTGCATCTTCATACTTATGGCGTATCGCTCAGAAAAGTCAAGTGGATTTGCCAGCGCCATTCTGAAAACCAGTGAAGTAACTGGACGAACGCGCGTCCCTGCACCAGAAGCAGGATGGAGAGTTCATCCTTCCAAACCATAAGGTGAGCTTAAACCGGGGGTTTTGGAGGAAGTCAGAGAAGAACGAAGGGGGAAAGGGGAGAGCAAGCACATTATTCAGCAGACAGTTAATCCCCTTTCTCATCTGCAGAAGGATATTCCTACGGGCAAGACAAGCAAGATTTGGGGGTCCTGTTCAATCGGTGGTCCGAATTCTGCGCATCACGCTTGAAGAGGCCACAGCAACCCAGACCAGACCAGCCCCTCCGTGGGAGCCAGGTGAGCGTTACAGCTGTCCACTTCGTCAGTTTCATCAATCATTTGATTCTGTAGTTTCGTCATCATACCTATGGCCTCTGTTAACGTTCCATTTACTGCGTCGTGAGATTGTATAAATGTGTAACATGATTCTCCGATTTTTCCACAAACGCCTCCATCCATGGCTGTGATCATGTCAAGGACATATCTGGTTATCTCCAACCATTTAGTATTTTCTCCAACGTGGATCTGTGGCATGAAGATTACCGTGAACACTGATGAGTTCAGACTGAACAGTCTGTGTTCATACAGGATTGCATGGAAAGCTTCTTCTGATTTGGCAGAAAAGTAATTCTCTCTCTTCATTCTATTCATCAGTTCCACAGATCTCCTTTTTCTTAGATGAGCATCGGCTTTCGGGAAATTTTCAATATTCAGATCATTTTTTGGAATCACCAATGCTGGGGCATGGACATTAACTATTGTGCATATACCTCCCCAATTCTTTGGCAGCCTGATATATGCCCTGGATCCACATGCCCAGTAATGATCCATGATTACTGCAGTACCATGTGCCATTCCTGTGGCATCAAAGATACGTCCACAGTTCTGATTTTCTCCCATTTTCCTTGTACCATTGTTTCTGAAGCACAGTTTGGCATTTTCCAATGGCAATATCTGTAGGGGTCCTCCTCTGTCTTTGACCCACGTTAGTAGTTTTGTGTGTTTTGGCCATAATGGGCGGCATATCTTCTGCACATTTATTTTTTTTTATAAAACATTTTATTGCATTTTGTGCGATAATACAAAAACATACAAAGCATAACCATATAACTTTGCATACAAAAGGCAGAGTAGTACAATCTGATATGATCTGGATATAAGCAGACATTGAGACACAGTTGTTGTGAGAAAAAGATGCAAACAAGTCAGCAAATGGCCGTTTACGTATTAGTCTTTCTCAAGCAGCCTTAAAAAGTGATGCTATCGTTCGTGGCCTTGGCAGAATTGCGCAACAAAGCTTGTTGTCCATTCTGGATCTGAGTTATAATGTCTGTTCCCATTTACCCCAGATTCTATCTGCTTTGCCCAGACAGCCTCTAGCTTGGTAGACTCTGCGTTCCATTAGGATGATGGCGTCCACATCTGACATCCATTGGTCATATTTCGGGGTAACATCTGAGCCCCACAGTTGCGCAATGTTCCTTTTGGCAATTCCTGTTGCTGACGAGAGAAGAAGCTTTTCAAAGCAAGACATGTCTACTGCATCTTCAATACCCAAAAGGAGGAGTTTAGGGTCTGTTGGGATCGGACGGCACATTATTTTAGTGAGTCTTTCGCTACACTTATGCCAGAAGTGTTGTATACGTGTAAATTGCCAGAGGATATGATAGAAAGTCCCTTCTTCCTGTTTGCAGCGTAGGCATTTGGGGTCGGTCGTTTTGCCCCAATTATACAAAGCCACTCGGGGATAATATATCCTATGAAGAATCTTCAATTGAACGAGTCTGATTCTTGCGGAGATGGCAGAGTCTCTAGGATACATCAGAGTCAAGATCTAGTCTTCGGGTAATATTGGGCCCACATCGCATTCCCATTTCCTCTTCAGGTTCAGCAGCTCTTTTGTGGCAAATGAGGAGATAGCGTTGTACATAGTAGACATGACCTTGTTGTTCACACTGTCTGTGACTATATTCCTTTCCATAGGCGTACATTCTGGCATGTCCACCATTTGGGCCCTATGTATGGTGAGGGCATGTTGCAATTGTCCATAGTGGAAGCGTTCAGTGTCCAGGAGACCATATGTTGCCACGAGCACGGGGAACTGTATCAACTGATCGTTCACGAATACCTGCTGAATGGTCAGTATGCCGGCTGTTACCCAGTTTGGCCATTTCGGGAGATTGCTGAGGCTCAAGAGGTGAGCATTGTTCCAGATGGGTTGGACTGGGGTAATTTTGTTGTCCCATCCTAAGTGTTTGTGTACTTCCTTCCAAACCAGGGCTGTATGTGCCACTATCGTGCGTTCAGGAGGGCGAGTCTGCTTACAGTAGAGGCTTTCAATCGGGGATATGCCGTGTCGTGCAGCTAATTCAGCTTTTATATGGGGAATGGACGGGTCTCCGTGCAATATATCATTGACTGTCGCCATCTGTGTCGCCCATTAGTAGATCTGGATGTTTGGAAGTCCTATTGCCCCCTCCCAGACTGAGCGTTGGAGAGTTTTGAGGGCAATTCTCAGGTGTTTCCCACCCCAAAGGAGTTTACGTGTTGTTCCATCTATTCTACGGAACTCTTCGGTGGGAACATGGAGAGGGGCGTTTTGAAGGATGTTTAAGAACCGGGGTAGGGCCAGCATCTTAAATAGCGCCGCCCTGCCTAGCAATGTCAGTGGCAGTGCTTGCCAGTGGGCTGCATCTTGCTCGTATCTCTTAACTTGTGGATGCAAGTTTTTTTTACATAGCTATCCAGCCCATTGGTGATTAGAATGCCCAGGTAGCGGAACAGAGTGGTTTCTACTTGATTTGGGAAGCCCGATGCTGGTATGCAGTCTACCCCTTTTACCGGAAATAGCACAGATTTTGACCATTTTACTCTGAGTCCACTGAAGATTCGATAGTTAGTCAGTAGTTGCGTGACCACGGGGCAGGAGGTCGCTGGGTCACCCAGATATACTAAGAGGTCATCCGCCTAGAGGGATAGCCTATCTTCCCAGTTCGGCCCCCATCTGAAGCCAGTCCACGTGGTGGTGTCCCGCAGAAGGACTGCCAGTGGTTCCATTATCAGTGCAAACACCATTGCCGAGAGCAGGCAACCTTGTCCGGTTCCTTTCCCTAATCGGATATTACGTGAGGGCCACCCATTTACTGTGACCTCCGCCGTTGGATTGTTGTAGAGGAGTTGTACCTATTTTATGAACGGCTCCCCAAATTGCATCTTGCGCATTATTGTCCATAAGGCCTCCCAGTAAACTGAATCAAATGCTTTTTCGAAATCTATGGCCAACAATGCGAGTGATTGTTGCAAAGCAGGTGCTCTCTCCAGCGCCAGGTGCAGCCTGCGAATGTCCATTCTCGTGGACCTTTGAGGCATGAAGCCGCATTGGTCAGGGTGGATCAGTGACGTGATGACCAATTGTAGCCTGTTGGCTAGTATTTTGGCTAGTATTTTGGCTCCACTGTTGATTAGGGATATGGGTCGGTAGGAGGTGCATTCCTCTGGGGGTTTGCCCTTTTTGGGGATCACTACGATGGTGGCTTTACGGAGGTCTGGTGGGAGTTCGCCCTTGGCTAGGGAGTGTTCGAACATGTTGAGCAAGTGCGTGGGTATATCTAGATGGTTCAGCTTTTTCCAGATGTCAAGTGGGAACCCATTGGGACCTGGGGTCTTGCCTGTCTGGAGTTGGGCAATGGCTGTTGATATTTCGTCAGCCGTAATTTTGTTGTCTAGAGTGGTAGCTTGTTCTGTGGTAAGTGTTGGGGGGTCAATGTCGCTCAGTATGGTGCTGACTGCAGCGTTGATGGGGGGTTTGTAAATGTCCTCGTAGAATTCTACAAAACGCTCTGCAATCTCCGCACCGTAGTAGACAAGATCTGCATTCAAGGTTCTGATGCACTTCACCTTCTGTTGTCCTTCGTCGCGCTTTTCCAGCCACGCGAGAATTTTGCCTGCTTTTTCTCCCGTTTCGTACAGCCGTGCTTTCATAGCAATGTGTGCCTTTTTGGCACAGTCTAAGGCTAAATTGTGGAGCTTCTGCTGTGCCATTATAAGGGCTCTGTTCGTCTCCGGGGTGTCTCTGGCAATGTGATCTAATTCCTTGGACGTGACTTCGCTTTCGGCTTCAGTGATTCTCTCGCGTTGTACCTTCTTTTTTGCCGAGGTCCATGAGATGATTTCACCGCGTAGGACTGTTTTGTACGCTTCCCATAGTGTATTGGGATCGTCAACCGAGCCTGCATTCAACTCAAAATAGTTGGAAGTAGCTGCCTCCATCTTTTCCTGAAGGTCCGGGAACCCCAAGTAGTAGGTGTTCAGCCTCCACAAGGGGGGCGGTCGTGGTTGCCGTTTCCAGTTCGAGTACCAGTGGGGAGTGGTCGGAGATCCCCCGCGGGAGGAAGAATGCACTGGATACTTTATGAATACTTTGGCATGGTAAGAAGAAATAGTCTATTCTGGACATCGAGGCGTGGGCCCCAGAATGAAAGGAGTACTGTCGAACTTCAGCGTGCATGTCTCTCCACGCGTCACACAGGCCCAATGCTGATGTGAAGGAAGCCAATTTGGTGGTGGTGGCGGGATTCCTGGCTCTCAAGTGCGTGCGATCGAGGACATTGTTCATGACTTCATTGAAGTCCCCTCCTAACACCCATGTGTCTGCGGGGTCTGCTGCCAGGATGGGAGTCATTTCGGTTAGCAGGTCATTAAGGAGAAGTGGCGGGGAGTATACTGCCATGAGTGCCAGGGTTTGGCTCCATAGCGTTGCTTGGATGTGTACATAGCGGCCTCCTCTATCTTGTAGCATGTGCGTGATCACAAGCGGAAGTCTTTCATGGATCAGTATGAGCACCCCTCTCGTACCCATGGAGAAACTAGCGTGCACTGCTGTGCGGTAGTTTGATCTTTGGAAGAATTTGCACACATTTCCTGCAAAGTGTGTTTCGGACAGAAAGACTATATCCGGGGAGTGTCTATTTAGGTGCTGCAGTACCAGTCTTCTTTTGATGCTGGATCCCAGCCCATTCACGTTCCATGACAGGAGTTTGAGCCTTCTCTGGGTTGAATTAGTCTCAGTGCCATTGGCTGTTTGGGGTGTAGATTTGCGCATGTGTTTCCTCGATTGTATACGCGGCACTTGTACCGCGTTTGATCTGTACAGCGTACTCATCGTGCCCTTGCATGCTAAACATTGAAAACAGAACAAAACGTCATCCTCAACTCCCCCCACCCCATACTCCACCCCCAACTGAAGCATCTGTCGACCCAATCTAAGCATTCAACCAATTAAATCTTTAACTTTTGATTCGTTGCCTTGATCGGGGGGTGGCTGTTTGGTCGGCCGCCAGCCTAGATATGCCTTATGTTCCGGTTTCCATTATGGAGCGTGAGCTCCGTTGTGTTACTTGTGTGCTGTTTCAGGCATCTTCACTGGCTGTTGTAGCTCCTTATGCGTTTTCTTGGTGCTGATTCTCAATTTGTTGTTGCTGTTGCAAATCCATGTCGGGTGGGTGCTCAGGATGTGGTCTATTGCGTTCTCTTCCCCCCCCCTCCAGGGCCCCAGTCTCCATCTATGTGCCTCTCGGCCCAGCTCCACGCTTCCTTGGGATCTGTAAAATGCACCGAGCTGGGCCGGAAAGATTAGTCCGTATTTGACACCCAGTCAGTGGAGGCACCTCTTGAGCGGATGGAATGACTGGTGTGCCTTTTGCACCTCCTTGGTAAAGTCAGGGAAGAAGGCGATTTTTGATCCATTATACGTGATTGTCCCTTTCGATCTCGCCAGCTGCAGCACTGTATCCCTATCACTATAGTTTAGAAATCTTGCGATAACTGTGCGTGGCGGTGCTCCCGGGCTGACCCTGCCATTTGGAATGCGATGGGCCCGTTCGATGGAGAAATATTTCGAGAAGGCTTGCGCGTCATATGTGTCCACAAGCCATTCCTCGAGGAATAATTCCATACAATCCCCCTCCGCCTTCTCAGGAAGGCCAAGTATGCGAACATTGTTTCGGCTGGATCTGCCTTCGCTATCGTCCACTCTAGCCTCCAGGAGCTTGATGCGTGCCATCATGCCGGATACGTTGCGGTTTATCCCTCGTAGGCTGTCTTCGGTTTCCGAAATTTGTGCCTCCGCCTCCCCAGTGCGTGAGGTCAGTTTTTGCAGATCATGTCTTAGTAGGGACACGTCCGCACCAATACTGTCCATCTTTTTTTCCATTGAAGTTCTGGAGCTGGCAATGGCACTCATTATATCTCTGAGGGAGATATCCTCTTCCACGCAGTCTGACTCTGATATTTGCGACCTCTCCGGGGAGCGAGTCACTGGCGTGGTAGCGTATTGTTCAATTCTGCTCTGCGTAGAGGTCTTCCTGGGTTTATCTTTTCCCATTGCCGGGTATCTGGTCCGACACCGGCCGGGGTTTGTCCCGGGTGGAGCGAGAGGGGACATCGGCGGAGCAAGAGGCTGGTAGTGCTGCTGGGCCAGGAGTGTTGTTGCCAAGGCCAGGCGTCGCGCAGGCATAACACCCAGGGAACTGCACCAGTTGTGATGTTGTTGGCCCAAGGACACTTTGTGATCAGTGCGCCCACAAGTCACTGGGACCCACCCAGGTCTGTGGTGTCGTGGTTCCTTTCACTGGGTGGGGCAGGGTCGGGGCAAGGATGTTAGTCCGCGCTCCGGGGACAGGCCCGTGGGTTCTTCCAGTCCCGAGCCGTTGCTCGCTTCGTAGATCCAGGGGGAACACCAGGGCTTCAGCAGGGCCGCTGCAATGAGCAAAGGTGGGGCCGGGGGGTCGACAGTGTCTTGAAGCTCCAGCCCCCGCCTGTTGCCGCCCCCCTCTCCTTACCGCACAGTTGTTCTCCGGAATGGAGCAGCAGGTGTCAGTGACTGCAGGGCGTAGATGACTCCGCAGGCGCTCTACGCGATGCGGAGCGCCCGCGCCGTTGCAGGCGGTGTATCAGGTAGTGGCTGCTCCACTTCCCGCGCCGCCGCAGCGATCCGATGAGCAGGCCACGTTGAATCTCAGTGTGTGAAGGACGCTGCCGTGGGTGGGTAAGCAGCGTACAAACGTGTTCCCTCGCAGAAGTCGGATCAGCGCCGTATCACCCCTCGCCTCGCAGATCAGCCAGGGCACAGTTGGTCGTGCAGTGTCGCCTCAGGGGCGGGAGCGCTGGTACCACAACACGTGCGCCGGTTCGCACAGGGGGCCCGTCCCTCGTGTTCACAGGCACCAGGAGGATCGGTGACTCGCTGGCGGTCCCCAGACACCGGGGCAGGCTTGCTTACACATCACTGTGGCTCGCCCTCTGCTGCCGCGTCTTGATCCCTCCGTCCACTGCTTACATCGGTCTCATGGCGGCCATCTTGGGAGCGCCGCCCGGCGCGGGCACCGCGGCCACAAAACTACAATTCTACAGCATCTTACAGCACCTCTGCTCCGGTTTTTGTCGGAGGTCAATGCAGCATAGAGTCACACAGCTGCAGGAGAAATTTTAAGCCATCTGGGGTGGATAGATGTGCAGGATGGATGCAGGATGCGGCTGGCGGCACAGGAGCAATGGAGGTTTGTGTCTCCATCGTTCGGCAGTTAGCCACGCTCCCCCCACTTCTGCAAAATTTCAATTGCTTCTTTGCAGGATCCAAGGGCCATCCATGCTCTGCAAATCACTACTCCTTTCTCCCATCTGTCTGGTGAAAGTACTGTTCCCCAGATTTGCATTTGACCTCTGTTCTTCCACTTTCTGGCTTCTTCTGGAGTTCTTCCTTGGATGTTCAGTTTTTGATTTGCCTTTCTTCTGATCTCCGCCCCTCTAACTCCAGGCTTCTCGTATCTGATCACAATGTGCTTTCTCTTTTCATTGTTACTTGTCTTTATGTCCTGGACATAGTCATCTTCATTTGGATCAGTTGCTTCAGTTGCCCATTTCAGTGAGGCATCACTTCCCATGAACTGGCCTCTGGTCTTGCACATTGCTATGTGTGACAGACAGTATGCTGTCTGGACATTGATTTTTACAGCTACAAAGTTCTTTGACTTCCCCATGCTGTAAGGTAGGAGTGCACAACCAAAGCATTCCTCCTCTGAATTCCGTCTTCCAACTTCTTTCATATGCATATGTTATTCCCCAAGTGTGCTGTGCTGTCCAAGCAGGCGTTTAGTTCATTGTCATCTCCTTGTATGCTTCTCTTGATTCTCAGGGTTTTCATGTAGTTTGCTATAACTACGTCATTGAACACTTCCGTGTGGCTTCTTCTTACTGGAAGTTTCTCAGGCACCTCAATCCAGGGTTCAGGCCTCTTCATCTGTACTAGTGGAGTAGGCAAAAGTCTGGCAATCCTTTCCTTCTCCTCTTGCATTCTTTTTCTTTTGGTTATAAATGTCCATATCCACTCTGCCATTGGTCCAGTATATGGCTTTATTGTAGAACTCGTACTTGTCCCCTTCATTGGATCATGTGTGCTTATCAATGCTTTCTCGGTTGTTTCATTCTCCAACTCCTTTTGTCTCTTTAAAGGTTCAGCTTTTCCCACTTGTCTTATCACTTCACTTGTAGAGTAGCTTCTCATTGTTGGCTGCCCAAGCGTTTCTCCTTCTTTGGCCTGAGGTTCTGTTTTTATTGACACTAGACCTGGTGTGTGTGCACTTATCGCTTGCATGCGTGTGGCTGTCATTAACCCTCTTTCATTCTTACTCTGCCGACCCTGTCTCCGGCTATTTAGATTTATTGTCACTGTCTGTGTGTGTCATTGCTAATCACATTAATTTCAAGTTCACTCACTCCTGTTTTGGACCTTCTAGGAACGGGATCACTATAAAGGGTTTCGGTGCTGTTGTGGGTGTCATGAGTACGTTATTAGGTGGGTGCACTGGACTTGCAACACTTTTTACACCTATAAAAAATGCAGCTCGAATCTTCAGTAATAATAAAACAATGATGAATATGATGCATAAATACATTATGCCCCTATAGGTTAGGCAATGGCACTTAGTTCTGGGACATTAAGTACTTCTCTTCTCCTGGGAGGTGACGATACTGCTGGTTTGATTTCCCATCTCTATCATTGGAAGAAAAAGACTAACGTTAACATATATACTGTAAGCCACAATAGCTCTGGATTCTGCGGTTTCTGCTTGTCGTCTGCAGGTACTGAAACAATTGTCCTCCTTTGCCTGGATCACAGATTGTCTATTGTCTCTGGATACAGTTCTCTTTTCCGTATTCGAAAAATGTCAATTAATGCAATAAGTTCGGCAAGTTCTCTTTTACTGTACGTGTTCAAAAATACACAAGTTCCTAAGTCTACTCCTCTCATCTGTTTCACTCCGGAACAAATATCGTGTCCTTGATAGTATGAATAAAAGTGAAGTCTCTGGCAATACTTTCTCGATCTGTCCCATGGCGGAACGCTTCTCAGTCTCCACTGGGAATTCTGATGGTGATTAGAAAGTTAAATTCTCATTACAATACCCTTCAGGAGCATTCTCATTGGTGTACAATTTGCCGGGTCTCTGATGAAAGTGAGGACGTCAACCCCGGCGGGCCTCCCCACAAGTTCTGGAAAGTTCTCAATTAGGCAAAAGAATACATTGCTCAACAATTTACTATCTTCTGGTGACAGGGATATTTGTCTTGTCCTGGCTGAATTCTGGAATTGTTCGGTATTCATTGTGAGTGGCTTCTGTGAACTCGGTGTGTGTGGAGAGCAACTTGAATTTTTATTCCGTTCAGGATTATACTCAAGCGTTCTGTGTTTGCTGGATCTCAAAGAAAAGTCAGGATGTCAGTCTGTCTCCCGACAAGATTTGGGCAGTCTTCAATTAAACAAAAGAATATTACATTGACAAGCCTATTCGCTTATCCCTCTGCTTGGGGCATTTGTTTTTTCTTCTCTGTATTCTGGAAGCAGGAGGAACTGCTCAGCAATGACGGTGAGCAGCCTCCTTATCGTCTTTTCATTTTCATGGTCTTGAAGAAATTCAGTGATGCTAGTGAGCGTTCCCACTAGTGACGGGTATGACCTCAAGACTAGGTCAAAGTATTCAGAATGTCTTTAGTGACGCTGCAGCTGTGGGGCTTCATAAGTGAGTTCGAACAAAGCTCCTGTTTTGAATGAGTCTGGATACTGTACTTTCTTCCAATTTTTATGTCCGCGATCAAATTTTGGCATATTCTTTTCTTATCAAGGCTTCAGTGTGCCTCAGTTCAAAGTTCAAAGTCAACAGAGTATGTTGTGGCTCATACGTACACATTTTTTCTTCACCCTACAACTAGGATGCACAGAGTGTCCGTGTTTTATGTCCTTATCCCTTTTTGCTCAGAGGAAATGTCAAATTTTAAGCCACAGTTTTGCACAAAAGTATTTTATTTTTGTTTTGCTGGTCCTGCGTCCTTCTTCCTCGTCATGGATCTCGTCTGCACGTGCTGTGGTTCTTCTCCGTTTTCTGTAGTCTCTATGCGTTGGGGTGCGGGTAGGGGGTCTTTTCCGATGTACAGTTTGATGTCGCCCAGGAAAATCCAAGCTCTTCTTCCTTGTAGTTTGACTGCAGATGGGGTAAGGTCTTCACTGTGAAGGGTCCATTGAACCTTGGCTCGTCCCACTTCTTTCTCGTGTGGTTTCTCACCAGGACCGTGTCTCCAGGAAAAATTGATGGAACACATAAACTCTGTAGCGATATCTCCTTCTGTGTTCTGTGCTGCCCTACACCCTTTTTGTCATCGCTGCAGTTGTCCTGAAATGACAGTAAGACAAGATGTCATGCAATTCAAGTAATTTTGCATTTCAGACCCTAAGATTTCTCCTGTTGGTTGGGCATCATATCTAGCTCTGTCTCTAGGTGTCAGCAGAGTATGCATCCTTCTGCCTGTTGCTATATTAGGCGGCGTAAAATGATGGTCAGAACCAGGCTGGTTTCTGAGTGCATACAGTGCCAATGGAAGGCAGTTTAACCATCCCTTCTTTAGAGTAAGCTTCAACTTGGCTATCCTTTCCTTTAATAAGCTGTTGAGCTTTTCACATATCCCATTACCTTGCGGGTGATACGCCGACGAGAACTTGTGCTTTATACCAAGCAGCAAGTTAATCTGTTTGAAGACTGCATTAACAAAGTGAGGCCCATTATCTGACCTCATGACCTCACATACTCCCCACCTGGGAAATACTTCTCTCACCAGAAATTTGGCCGCACAAGTAGAGTCTGGGTGTGTACATGGACCTGCTTCTATCCATCTAGAGAATGGACACACCACAACAATTAAATACATGTACCCGTTACATACTTGAATCATATCGACATAATCGACATGCAAGGAAAGGTCCATTTGGTCTTGGAATTACTCCTCTAATCACTTTTAGTGTGTGCCCAGCCGTGAACTGTAGGCAGATCATACAGTTCATCATAAAAAATGCAACTTGTTCCGCTAAATTCGGTACAAACCAGTCTTCAGCGACCTTTGCTGCTAAATTCTCTTTCGACATGTGTGCCGGATAATGCAATTGTTCCAATGCTAATTTTAACAGGGCTATAGGCATTACTGGTTTACCAGTGCTGTCTTGTCACCACAAGCTTTCGGAGGGATTTAAAGAACACCCTCACCACTTCCAGAGGTTCTTGTCCTCCTGTAGTGCTTTCCCTTGGAGTTCCATTAACTGGGTTGCCCCATGTTGCTATAACGCCCAGGTTCACTTTGTGCAATGATAATTTTCTTCATTTACATCAGTTATTTCCATGCCCATTATGGTTTCGCCCTTGGATGCCATACGCTTGGCTTCTGTGTCTGCTGATTGATTATCTCGTGAGATCAAATCTGTCCCCTTCGTGTGGGCGGTGCATTTCATGACTGCTATGCCTACTGGGAGCTGTAGTGCCTTAATGAGCCTATCCAATAGGGCTGCATTGGCGTGCCATCCGCTTGGAGATAGCCCCTACTTTTCCAGCGCGCTAAGCCTGAGTGCATTGTTGATGTCACATAGGCGGAGTCACTGTACACCGTCACTTCTTGGTCTGAGTGATTCTCGATGACAAGCATCAACGCCAATAATTCTGCAGCTTGCGCTGAACAATGAGACGGTAATCGTGCACTAAAAAGTACCCGAAATTCTCCATTTGCTGTGTTTTTTACCTTTGTTTGTTTTGTTTGTTTGTTTTATTATTTATAATGCGCAAGCGTACCCGGGGGTATCAGGGCGCAGCATTTACAAGAAAGTTCAAAGCTTGGTTACAATACACAGGGAATATACATGATACAGAAATAAGGTACATAGTGTTATATACAAATCAGCAGTCATATTATAGGACCGTAATGTACAAGTAAGCAAAAGGCACACGTGGTACAAAGTGTACGGGTAGCGCTGGGCATTTCATTGTCTTAATGGGACTCCAATTTCAGCCAAGAGACTACCTTGGATCAGAAGTTCAGATAGGGTAGGTCTGCTCTAAGGTTTGGAGACAGCGAGTTCCAGAGCTTAGCAGCTTTTACCGGGAAACTGTTGCCCCCTATGGTGGCCCTTTTGTAGTGGGGAACAGATAAACAGTCTTTGTATATAGTTCTGACGGGTCTTGAGGAGGATTGTCTGTGGAATCTATTGATCAGGTAGATTGGGGCAGCATTGTTAAGGGACTTGTGGGTGAGTGATACCGTTTTTAAAAGAATTTTATCTCTAGTGGAGAGCCAGTTGTTCTGTTGGCTGACTCCTGTAATGTGTTCTCTTCTGGAAATGCCCAGAGCTACTCTGAGAGCGTTGTTCTGGAGGGTTTGCAATTTATTGGTGGTGGCCTTGGTGGACCCCAAGTACATGGCATTGCAATAGTCGAGCTGAGACAATATGAGGGCTCTGGCAAGTGTCAGGCAGCTGGAGTTCGACAGGAAAGGTCTGGCTGTGCGGATTAATTTACACGTATAAGCCGCGGAGGATGCAAGAGAGCTCACTTGTCTTTTAAGGGAAAAAGTAGAGTCTAGGTAGAATCCCAATGTTTTGACCTCCTGTCCGACTTTGATGTTGTTCCCGTCAATCATGAAGGAATTATAGGCCGGGCCAAGTTTCTTTATGCTGAATGTAGTACCTAAGATGATAAGCTCTGTTTTATCATCATTCAGGCATAGTCCATGAGTGGCCATCCAGGCCTGGATGATGATGTACACCCTATTTAGCAAGGCCAAATCCTTTTCATAATCTCCTGAAAGCGGAAGGAGGATCTGAGTGTCATCTGCATAGTTAGTGTAGGTGACACCAAGATGATCCCAATCATCGAAAAGGGGCTTGGTAAATATGTTGTATAGTGTGGGGGAGACACAGGAGCCCTGAGGAACACCGCAGGTGATGGGTATAGGGTCAGCTGCTGCTGTGGGAGAAAAAACCCTCATGGTCCTACCATTAAGGAATGATGTGATCCAGGTGATGGCTTCAGTGGAAAAGTGAGCTGAGGTGTGGAGGTGTGACCATAGGACAGAGTGATCAACCAGATCAAAAGCTGCAGATAGGTCAAGGAGGAGGAGTAGGGCCGCTTGTCCATTGTCTCTGAGCAGATAGATCTGTGCTTTCAGGTCAATGAGAGCAGTTTCGGTCCCATGTTGGGGACGGAATCCAGATTGTCTCGATCCTAGGAGGTTGTGTTCTTCCAAGTGCTTCTGTATTTGTACATAGGCAACCTTGTCCAGAATTTTTTGTAAAAAGGGAACAGTCGTTATAGGACGGTAATTTGTATGTATGGCTGGGTCAAGTGTGGGTTTTTTTCAGTAGTGGGAAGACCCAAGATTGTTTTAGGTTAGTAGGGATAGATCCAGTAGCGAAGGAGGCATTTATCAATTTTGTGATGAAAGGGGAGAGATCACGGGCAGCATCTTTAATGAGCTGTGCAGGGCACAGGTCTCCCTGGCAGTTAGACGATTTCAGGGACAGGATAATTTTTTCAACTTCCAGTGTGTTGACTTTGGAGAACTGGAAGCGGGTGGGGTCTGTGGGCATGAGCTTAACCGGAATTTTTGAGTTGAGGGTGTCGTTCAAGGTGGCTCTTTTGCTGGAGATTTTGCTTTGAAGAGTCACGATCTTGTTTGCTAGTGCACTTTGGATTTCTGAATACCAGTTTTTATCTTTGATGCAGGTGTCAAGGGGTGCTATGGGGGTTTCTATTTCTTTAAGGATGGAGAAAAGTTCTTTCATGTTGGATTTAGCTTGGGATATACTAGAGTCAAAGGAAGCTCGTTTGGCCAGGTAGATTTCTTTTTTGTAAAGTGCAGCTAGTTTAGAAAGTTTGATTTTGTTGGAGACTGAAGGGGATTTTTTCCAAATGGCCTTGCAGTTTCTTTTTTGCTGCCTTAGATTTTTGAGGAATGGTGTGTACCATTTGTTGAGGTGCGTTTTCGGTTTACTAGATCTAAGTTTAAGGGGGGCGATGCGGTCCAGAGAGGTGGCCATGATCTTGTTATATTCTTCAACCAAGGTCTCGGGATCCAGGTTGTCAGGAAGTGTGTTAAGTGTGGGAAGTAGGTTAGGGATAAGTCTTTCTACTGTCATGTTCTTCTTGTTTCTAGTGAGAGTGGGTGGGGGCTTAGTGATGGGCATGGGTGGAGGTCTGTTGGTGGAAAGCATGAATGATACCAGGTGGTGGTCAGTCCAGGCTAAAGGTGAAATATTTATAATGTTCACTAGGCAATTGTAGTCAGCCAACCAGTCAAGTGTTCTGCCTTTTGCGTGCGTGGGTGTCGCGCATCTTTGCATGAAGCCTTGTTCAGTGAGAGTGTTGGCTGTGGCGCTGACGAGATGGTCATCTGGGTCATTGTAGCCCAGGTTGAAGTCCCCTAGTGTGAGAGCTTGAGTGGAGCTTTTAAGGTTGTTAGATAGAATAGAGTTAAGGTCTTCCTCAAAGGTGCCAATGGGACCAGGTGGGCGGTAGATCAGGTAGATGTTAAGAGTTTGGGTGTTGGTGAGTGGTAGTTTAACTGCTAGTGTTTCACAAGAGAGGGCATCAGTAGAGGTAGCTGTTCTCATGGCGAGACTGCACTTATGGATGATGGTGACGCCACCTCCTCTGGAGTTGGAGCGGTCTTGTCTTAAGATGGAATAATTATCTGGGACTGCCAGCATGAGCATAGGGCCCGCTGCTGAGTGTAACCAAGTCTCAGTGATGGCCCGGAAGTTGAGGTCTTCAGTAAGGATTAAGTCTGCAATTTCTATAGCATGAGCTACTAGCGATCTGGCATTGATTAAGGCTCCCTTAATTTTAGGGTAAACTGGGTTTTTTGACATAGTGACTGAATTTTTGAAGTGGTGTTATGGTGCTTGTCCTGTGTGGGTTCAGGGGTGCCCTGGATGAGGGAGTTATGGAGGGGTGTAGGGTGGAAGTTTTGTGATAGGTTACTGGTTTGTGTGGAGGGATTGGGTCGAAGTGGTGACGTTCTAGAATTTTGTGTGAAGGGCAATGAGCGGGCAGGGGGCTCATAGATTTTTGCTAGTCTAGCTCTGAGTCCTAGGTTCCTTTCTATAGTAGTGCGTGGGTGACTGGACAGTAGCAGTGCCTGAGGATCGTGTAGGTCTAGGTATGGTTGTTAGGCCTGGATGAGGCTGGCAAGTTAGGTAACTATGGAGCCATCTTGGTTGGTAATGCAGGAATGAGGCTAATCAGGAGGTAGGAAACCAAATTAGTGGTGAATAGACACATATTAGATGGTGAGGTCAACATGAGTTGAGTGGTGCTTAAGTTAGGCAGACCGGGTGGCCACAGTACCTGGGTAAACAACTAACTTAGAGGTGTGGAAGTTCGGCTAGAATGCAAGGGGTGAACAGCTGAATCCGAGATGAAGCAGTTAGCTAAACTGCATGGATAAACCACTAAGTTCAATAGGAGGCAGTTTGGCTAAAATGCAAAAAGGCGAACACCTAGGTTCGAAATGCAGCAGTTTGACTAAAACGCATGGATAGACCACTAAGTTCAATAGGAGGCAGTTTGGCTAAAATGCAAAAAGGCGAACACCTAGTTTTGAAATGCAGCAATTTGGCTAGAATGCATGGATAAACAATTGAAAGTTGACCAGATTTCAGGCAGTCTAGGTGCCACTTTATCAGGTAAGGTTGAGATCAGCATATTCACACAATATGTCCAAACATTAAATCAATGCAGTTCTATGCAGAGCAAGTTTAGAGGCGGTCTAAGTGTGAGTTAAACAGGTGCGGTTAGACACAACATAGCAACATTTTTAGCAGGTGTAATTCAAAGCCAGCGTATTTGCACAAGCGGTGTAACAGTGTGGCATCATGACATTAGAAAGGGCAAGTAGAGATATAGTAGTGGTGCATATTGACCCATAACAAATGTGGCGACAGTGCAGAAAGGGGCTGCAAATGTTACCTTGCGGTGCAGTGAGGGGAAACAGCCTTTACCTAGTGCCTGTGTACCTCTGCCCATCATTTTGATCGATTCTCGATGAACCATCAACGAGAACAATTTCTCCTTCTGCCAATGCATTTTCTTTCACCCTGGGAATTTCGTCATAGAATTCCTCATAATTTGCGCAGTCATGGATCAGTTCTCCTTCAGTGACTGGCACTGCTAAAAACATAGCTGGGTTCACTATTTTACATCAAACTATCTTAATCGATGGATTCTATATGATCACTTCATAAGCAGAAGCTCTCTGAGATGTCAAGGTGACTTTTGGTTTCTCCAGAATGGCAAATAGTGCGTACTCAACGAACAATGTCATTGAGCATCCCATCACAATGGTTGTAGCTTTCTCTATGGTGAATGCTGTGGCAGCTAATCTCTGTTCGCAATGGAAGTGGCCTCTCATCACTGGGTCCAAATTCCCACTGTACTATGCTAGGGGCTTGTACCCCAATGTGGTTCTCTGTGTGAGTACTGCCATCATAAGGCTGCCATTCGTGTGTGAGAACAGGTCGAATTCCTCTGTATAATTGGGAATCCCTAAAACTGGTACGGTGCAAATGGCTTTCTTGAGTTCAGTAAACCCCTCTTCCATAGTATCAGACCATTAAATTCCTTCTTTCGTCACCTGTGCTTTTTTCAGGGCCTGTAACAAGGGCTTGGTATATGAGCTGTAGTCAAAGACCCATGCCCTGACGTAATTGCAAAGACCCAGAACACTCTGCATCTGTTTTATCGTGTGTGGCTTGGCTGTGTTCAGTACGGCTTCAGCCCTTTCAGGTGTAATCCGTTTCCCCTCATGCGAGATCAGCTGGCCTATATACAGCACTTCTTGCTGACAATATTATAACTTTTCTTTGTCAACTTTATATCCTTTCTCAGCCAGTATAATCAATAGCTGAATAGAATCGTGTCTGCATTTTTCCTCTGTTGTGCTGCGGATTAAAATGTCATCCACATATTACAAGACAACACTCTCTAATGCAATGTTGCTTAAGTCCATTTGTAGGACTCTGTTGAAAATTGAAGGAGACTCACAGTATCCCTGGAGTAGCCTTGTGCTCTTCAGACTCATTTGTCTGAATGTAAATGACGTAAAATCTTGTGAGTCTTTGTGTAATGGGAATGAGAAAAACGCATTTTTCAGGTCAATCACCGTGAAATATTGAGCCTCAACAGGTATGTTACATAGGTTTGTGGACGGGTTAGGGAATAGAGGGAATTCGGCCCTCAACAATATCATTTATAGGGCGCAAATCTTGAACTAATCTCCGGAACCCTTCCTTTGATTTCTTGACCGGGTAAACCGCGGTACTGCATGATGACTCTGACGTCTCTAAGATGCCCTGCTCTATCACAGCAGAAATTGCCTTGAAAATCCCTTCATCTGCTTCCCTAGACATGGCCTACTGCCGTACTCTTGGCAAAATTGCTCCTGGCTTCAGTTTAATCCTTACTTCTCCGACTCCCTTCAAGAGGCCTATATCATAGGGGCCTGTGGTCCACACCGAGACAGGCACCTGGGCCATCTCGTCATCAAAATATTCAGGCCGTTTTTTCGCCAACATCATTCTCTGGTGCACCTCTCTTGTGATCATTCTCACCCAGAAAATGAATTTTACCTCAACTGATGTTTCGCCTACATCTATTTGTTCATCAAATAGATTGTCATCAGTGATGTTAGTTAGTCTGTACCCCTCTTCAATGGCGGTTACTGTGCACCATTGTCTGCCTTCATCATCACACCCATTGATCAGTGCTATTCTCCCTCACACTATGGCTGTGTGTATTGCCAAGGGAAACACTTGTCCCTTTTCCTCGTACATAGGTATTCATGGCCTAAATAGAAATTCATCTGGGTTCTCATGGTTTTATCTGCAAGGCCTGGTAGCCCTCCCATTAGTGTGCGTATCCCATACGCGAATATTTCTGGTTCCAATGGGACAGCTCTCATAGCTGATTGTCCTGCGTATGCTCCAATCATTTCGCATACGTTCAAATAATGCATTCCTGGAGTCAAACATACTATGCCCTTCTCCATGAACGAGATGTCATGTTTAACTTCGTCATTAGGTCTCATCCCAATATATTTACTGGGGTTTGTCTTGAGTATAACAGTGGCACATTCATGTCACACTCTCCTATAGAGACTGGAAGTTCCTTTGTAAAAGGAACACGACTTGTTGCTCCTGTAAAGCCCTGAGTATTAATAGCATCGCTGGACAAGGAAAACTTGCCTTCATGCATATACAAACATGTTGCACCCGTGTCAACTAAGATGGAATATTCTTTATCCCCTATAAGGACATCTACCGTTGGTTCCTCATGGTGGTCTGGTGTCACTGATAGGATAGAATACATCAGGCTTCCCAGTGAGCTGTCCTAACCCATATATAACCTTGCCCCATGCCTCGTGAATGGACTTCCTGCATCACCAGTGTTAGCTCTCATTCCAGAGTTCGATGCCTGTCCTGCACTTGTTGTCTGTGACAGTTGCATCAGCGAATGTTGAGACTGACCTTGTGGATAACATCAGGTTCTGAGGTTGCAAGCTTTGCTGTGCTTCTGGCGCTTGCTTTTGCACTCTGTGATTCTGTGCAACTCCATTTCCACCCTGCTGAAAGAACACAGGTGGATTCACCATTCCTACGCTTGTCCCCTGGTCACTTTGCACCATGCCTTGACTTCTGCATGTGCGTGCTAGAAGTCCTGACATCCTACACGTCCAACATATTGGCGGTGGTCTGATTATTTGCCCATTTGGCATATCCTGGTTGCTATTTTGCATGTTTTGAAAACCTCCTTGATTGCCTTGGAACCCACCCCCCCTGATTCCTCTGGAAACCTCTTCCTCGAAAGCCTCTCCCTCTGGGGTAGAACCCATTACTGCCCTGACTAATTTGCTGTTGATTATTGACCTGGTGCATGTTTGGTCCATCTGTGCTAGTTATCATTGCCCCTTCAATGGCATATTTTGACAATTTCTTCTGCACTTATTTGGCCTCTTCAGCTTTTCGTGCAGCCTCTTTTTTGCGATTCTTCTCTCCTCCAGTAATCTGCAATAGGGAGCTATGGTCAACTGCATTTCAGACCACGGTTTGGCGTCAATTCCTACCAATTTCTTGAGCTGCTTCTATACCTGATCTAGCAGCCCTTGGCAAAATATATGGTAAAACATGGGTATAGATTTCCCCCAAGATTCACGAGTTTCGAGCACACACGCGTCTTGGAAATTCTGAATGTAAAGCATAGTATCCTCTGACTCCTTCATTTTAAGTGTCATTACACCTCCCATGTCAGAAATATCCGGGTAAAGCAATTGTAATGCTTTCCATACCGCGGCTCTGCAATTGTTAAATGGAGCTCCATCATGTGCAGTGTTAACTGTAGTCACGCCAGGGTAACCTGCACGTGTCCACACATCGTCAGCTCGATCACCAAAGTATGGCGATTAAAAGACCTTTAATGTCTCCAATAGCTAGCGTGTTCCCTCCCGTCATTTTTTCCAGCTCATGTATCCATTTCCCGGCTCCCGATGTTAACATTGGAAGCTTATTTTACAGGTTTTCTCGATCCATGTGTGGCCATGGAATATACTGTGGCCTCGTTCCTCCTTTCTCGAGCAACGGGGATTGTGATACGTGACACTCCTTTTCCTCTCTCATCATTTTCCTATCCACTGCAGGGGTGATAGTCCCTCATCACCGTCTACCTGGCAATGTCCTTAGTCGGTTCACATAGGGTGGTGGAGACACCCCCCCGGCCATAAGATACTCCTTCGTGTCGGTCTGATTGCGTGGCTGACTCTGATGCCTTAGGTGCAGATGCACTAGAATCCAGCCATCTTAGTCCCCTTGCCCTTGAGAAGCATTTTTCGCGCCTTCTCTCTTCCTCCTTTCCCTCATATTCCTCTCTTTCTGCATCTGACATTGTCTGTGGCCAACTCATGCAACTCCTCTCATCACCCTTGTTCCGATTTAGTGTCAACCCATCTAGGGACATCACTCTGTTTCTACTACTTCTGGAGGCATTCTCAGTGTCATACAACTGATTGCTCTAAAGACGCGTGTCCTCTCCTGTCCCTTGGGGTACTTGTTCTAGCCCCATTTCATTATATATTCTATTGATCGTCTCTCCAATGCTTTGGGTGTCAAAGTCATCCTCGCTATTTGCCCTAGACATGCCTGGTACTGAATCGTACTCAGGAAATAATTCTTCTATGTCCTCCCAGTTTAGCACTGGATCGGGTTTTTTAACCTCTCTTTCCAGATACTCAAGATCTCGTGCTCTCTGTCTTTGCTTGCGTTCTATGTTGTCATCGAACTCTCTGCGCTTCCATGTTTCCTCCCTGTTTCTATCGTCTTCCCGTTTCCTTGCATCTCTCTGTTCATTTGCCCTTCTGTTTCCTCATCCATTCATCTTTTTATTCTCCTTTCCCTGATCTTTTGTTCTTCTTCTTCTACCTTCCGTAGTTCCTGCCTACTCTGTTCGTAGGCTACTCTCTGCTTGTGACTGAGTTTCCTTTGTTGCTCCTCGCGATACAATTGTTCTCGTCTCGTCCTGTCTCTTCTCGTGATCCTTTCGTCTCTCAATCCTTTTTCCTTTTCCTTCTCACTTCTTCGAAACTCGCCTAGCTCTCCCATTTGTCTCACTTCTTCAATGCCTTTACCATTGAGTTTCAATAGAATCTGACCTCGCATCCATTCGTTCTGTGTGAATGCTATCTCATCAGTTCTATCCTCATCTCGTTTCCATCGTTTGCCCTCTCTCTTGGTATCTAGAGATGTATTTTCTTGTACCCGGTCTCCTTTCTCCTTTTCGCGCCTCTCCTTGTCCTTCAGGACTTTGGAGGTAATATCTCTATCTCTGTCTTTGTCTGTGTTTTCATCACTACTTTGCTTAGGTGACTCATATGCCGGGTTGCTATATCCCGTGACTGCTTTAAGTTCCCTTAGCGTGTATAATCCTTTGTCTTTACTAACGTCACCTTTTGTTACAGGCAGGGTGGGTGGCGCGGAAGGCGTCTCATCCCCCTATGTGCATACGTTAAGTATCCATTCTAAAGGCAGTTCTTCCTCCTTGTCCTCTTGGTACATTTTCCAAATTTCTAAACTCGCTAGGTGTTTGTCTAACTTCTTGCCAGTGTACCTAGCGTGCAAATATGTCGTCATGTGTTGCAGGACCGTTTTAGATAGCGATCCATCCTGGGGTCATGGCATAAACATTTTGTTAATGGTTCCCTTAACCCATTTTGCACTGTACTTTTTCAGCTTAGGTGCATGTTTTGGCAACTGCTTGCATAAGTGTACCAATGGTGTAACATCTTCCATACTTAAAAATGATTTCTCTTCTCCTACGTTTTGCGTTACTTAAACAAAATCAACAGTATGAGCGGGCACCAATTGTCGCAAGCTTCAATCCCGTTTTTCCACAAAAATTATTTGGTTTCTTTTTCACACAACAACCATCAATTCATATTATACAGTGTCTTAGCTAAACAAACGCATAATTTTTATGCTAATTCGTCAAAGAAAAAATCTTATTCTGTGACATTACAAACAAACAACACATAAAACAGACGTTGACAAACTAGACAGACTCTGGCCGGCTACACAGATCTCTGCCCCTATGATTTACCCCGACATGGGGTGTAAACCCATCCCTTTCAAAAGCGTCTTTAACTGCTTTGGTCTCCTATTTATTCCTATTTTATTCAGGACTTTGGATGCAGGCTTCTTCTAACTGCTATATTAAAGCTTAGGCCTTTGGGCGTATCCTCTTTCTGCTCGGGTATCCTCCCGGTATCCTCTTCTATGCTCGGGTATCCTCCCGATATCCTCTTCTATGCTCAGGTATCTTCCCAGTATCCTCTTCTATGTGTTACTCAGTCACCCTTGAGTCTTTATTTCCTTCCCCTTATATATATATATATATACATGCATTCTACTCTATCTCTACCTTTATTTTTTGTCCCGCCTCCCACTGTTACCTTCCCTTACTTGTTCTAAGGCATGCAACTTTTTTGCCAAAGCGTTCAGTCTTTTTCACTCACCGTTCGCATGTTTCCTCTTTGGATCCTCGGGATCACCACATTCGTTACCGCCTCTCCTGCTGTTCACTCGATCGGCTGCTCATAGAAGTGGGAAGGGGTTCATGGGCAAAACACAGGTTCCTTCAAACCTTGACCTGCAGGATTTTTACTTAACTAAACACCATCTACTGGGAGCTTCTCGAACTTCTCGGTCTACTTAGCCGGATGGCAGAAGGACTCATGATATTGCTGAGGAGCTAGAGTTACTTTATGTCGACGGTCAATGGGTGTCTTATCTAATCGATAATCGATAAACCATCCTATTTCTGCTGCCAAGTGTGCACCAGGACCCCAACCAGCCCATAAAGCTGGGGGTTGCCCAATAGCACTTTAAGATGAGGTAGCAGCACCCGTGAGATGGATGGGGATGCAGATTCATACTCTAGCATCGAATTAATAATGACAACTCAATGGTTTGCAAAGGGAGTCCGTTTAATGACAAGTACAAAAAACAGGGAGTTCGTGAACATCAGCTGTTGCTTGATCTTCCTTCCCACTTCAACTCCAACAAACTTCATAGAAAACACATCTTTTATACCAAAAACCTGTCATCAATGACGTGTAACGCTTAAAATGTTGCATGCAATTCTATTGGTTATAGGAAGGTAACTTTACTATAGGTACTATATCTGTATGTGGTAACGGGGGACAGGATTGGGCAATCGGTGTCAGATGGGGCATCTAAGTCCTTCCTTCAGAATAGCTATTGTGGATGTCACTAAAAGTACGACATCCCATTGGTTCTACAAACTCTAGGATCCTAGATAACTTGGTTTATTTTGATTGGGTTGGCACCAAGCCTCCTTGTACTTTTCCACTGGCTTAGCAGCGTGCAGAATGGTCAGCCAGGTGCAGGGTGCTCGCCCGCTCTTCCAGCCTTCCCACAACCATTGCCATCATCAATCACTGTAAAGGACCTGGCAGGGGGTGTCTGTACTTCCGCTCTCTATATGGCAGAGGAGAGGCACAGAGGACCCCAGCCAAGATTCTCTATTATTGGTACGTGGTCGAGCAATCAAGGCCTAGCTTCTCAGGAGGTGATGCAGGCTGGTTCTTAAGTACAGTGTAGTCCCCAAGCACCCACAAAGGAATGTCCGCACACTGTATCGGTTAAAACACAGTCTTCATATAATTAATATTCAAGTTTATGTACAATATCACGATAACTCACTTTGTACTCGGTTATCTATAATGGCAAATATACAGTGCTATGTGGTACCACAATTACTATTAGATCTCTTTAAAGTGCATCAACTGTACGGTTAAATGGCACACAAATAGTTTGTAAAGGCAACCAACAATAGAGGTAAGAGGAAAGCAATTGTTTGGGACAATTGGCAGAATACTGGCCCCGATACCGAGACACAGTTCTGTGTGGAGATTCCCTCCACCTGGGCAACCTGTAAAATAAAGATAGATCACAAGTCCAGTCCATATATTGTTCACAAGAGACTTTCCAATAGTTCTGCAACCCCAAAGTACCTGGTGTTGTAGCATTCCTCGTCGGGGAATCGACGGCCCTTCTTGATTGTCCTCCCTTTAAGACAGGAGTCACGGGTAGTCGAACGTCCGACGGAGAACAGGCTGAGCTACGACAGTGAAGTAGCAGCTTCTTTCCTAGCGGTGTGCATCAACGGGAAAGCGTAAACGTCCTGCAAGGAAGAGGCGTGCGGGGCACCTCGGTGTCGATAGTTCTGGACCGCAAAGAGTTTGAAGAACTGTGGCCCAGCAAGGGTGTCGAGTCGTCGGTGTCTCTGTGGTCTTCGCGTGGCAGGAAACCCACCGGTGGATGCTCCTTGATGCGTCGACGGTCAGGCCTTCTCCAGCGGGATAAGACGGGTGACGATGCAGACGAGAGCGTCCTTGGATCAAATGAAGTTCTTAGGCAACGGGAGCACGGCGGCTCTGGTTGGCGACGGTGGCGGACAACAGTCTGGGCGCTTCTCTTTGGGATTCCGCGGCAGTCCCCGTCTCGGGTCGGCAGCCTGTCGAAGGTCTGTCTACCAGGGAGCTTTGGCAAAGATCAGCTGGTGCACGATGGTCCCTCGTAGCTCAGGAAGAGGGCGCCTTACCGGGTCCTCTCTGGGTCAGTCCTTGGAGACACAGCAGCTTTCAGATTGTGAAGGAGAGCAACAGCAATTCTTCTCTTCCAGCAGGGCTTCAAGGTTAAGCTTCAGGTCTACTCCAGTTACTCGTCGTAGTGGACTTCAGCTTCTGAACACACATTCTAGCAGTGAGAGGCCCCCAGATATACCAGTTGGTCTCCCATTCATTCTGCTGGATCACACTCAGGCAACCAATCGGTCAGAAGAGCATTCACGCAGGCAAGCAGCAATCAGGTGCATAGTGCATTCAGGCTATTCACTTATCTCCAGACACTCACAACAAGTTATGTGTATTGGGACAAGTACCCAGCCATTTAACACTCCACACTGCATTCATACCAGTTTCGGGCAGGGCTGTCTCAGTCAGTGTGTCAAACACCAGATACTAGACATCCACAACACAGAATGCGCAATTCGTCACACACTCCAGTCACCCAGGTCCCACCCACAGGGTGTCCCCACAACATACGGTCGTTGGGAATGCTCCAGCCAGTCTGGTCAGCACTTCCCCACACTACCATATATGGAACTTCCACCCAACAGCCAGTCAGGGGGAAGGGACAGAGTCAGGCTTCCCGGGACTTCGGGAAGATCAAGGTAACAGGCGATGGAAGGCAACAGGCCACGGGGGCCATCTAGTTTCCATCAGGAATCTACCGATTCCAATGACAGGGCCTGGGCATCCCAAAATGGAGGACGCTAAGGGCAACAGTCAATTCAGCACGGAGCTGCCACCAGCCCGTACCCTGCTCTGTGGGCCACACAACATACACTAGGGGCACAGGGTTGTACCCCCACCCATGGGTGCCATAAGGGTATCCCATGGGGCTGTTCACCAAAACCAAAAGAGAGAGCTGCACCGCCAGGAGTCCCACATGAACTCCTGCACGGAAAACACGTCACAACACACGATAAAAGGCAGTAAAGGGCAAGGATACGGAGGCCCTGTCCCTCCGATGCATTTCCAGCATCACAATCACCTCCCCAATGGCCATGTGTCAATTATTTCTTGTTGGTTTGGCCTTGAGTCTGTATCTCTGTCAGGAAGAGTTCAGATATCTGTGCATGGCACAAGTCCGCGTGTAGGTGTGAAGGCCCCAACTCTTCTTAGTTGGCAGGTCACGTAATTCAGACACCGTGAAATCATCTCCTTTTCCCTACAATTTGTGTATTTGATTTAGCTTTCTGCCCACCACCTGCCTTCTGCTGCTTATCTGCTTATCTTTACTTCTTTGAACAGGATACTCCGCTCTTTGCTTCATAAATCGTATCTATGGTTTGTCTATGTCAGCTGATGCGACCTCGGCTTCTTTGTACGGGTTGCATACGTCTGAGTTTCGTTTCTTGTCTTTTAGCTTTCCATTCTCGTGTTGAGGGGCTCCTCTCCTGCGGCCTTTTAGTAACGTTTGGTTGATTCCGCTCTTGTGCACAGTGGAAGTATACTTATACAAAATGCTCCTTTTTGAGGTAGACATGTATGGGTCGCGCTTGCCGCAATCTATTTCACTACTAGGCATAGCAAGCTGCACGATTTTCTCAGCTTTCTTGCGGGTCCAAGCATATGTACACGTGTAAACTGGCTGCATATCTTCATCACACTTATGGCATAAGCTTCATACCTTTGACATTGTTTTTTCACTTTAAATTCATGATGTCCTTTATCCATGGTGTTTTGTCTCTTTTCTTCATTCGCAGGTTGTCAAATCTTCTATATGTGAGTCAGTCTGGGTTCTTGTGACGTCACCATTCGTCTTCCTTTAGGAATTTCTTGGCTTCTCCAGGCATTGTTTTCTGACAATCATCAGTGTGTCTCACTTGTCGATATGGTTTTCTCAATGTGTACCTTACTGTCCAAGGTTTCTTAAGTACAGGTACTTCAATAGGTGCTGTCTGTCTGATAGGTACCGGGCAGAGCCCCACTGCGGCTCTCTGCTGGTTTATTTGCTCATCATACGTCACATACTTTGGCATAAAAGTTCCTAGTACTTCAAAATGGGCAGGACTTGCGAGCTGTACGTGAATTGATGATGCTAGAGGCAACAAGTGGACATTCTTTTGTGTTCACTATTATCTTAAGGGGTGTATACACAAAATAATGATCAGTTACTTTGCATTCAATGTACTGTTGTGTGGCAGAAGAAACAACATTTGCAGCTGCCAATTAAGTGGGTTCACATATTTGAAGATCTACACAAATCTTTATGCATCCTGTTAGTACATATTTGACTTCTGGCAGGGTCATCTCCTTCGTTGGTCTTTATGTAGTAAATATATATATATATGTGCATGATTTAAGCAACTGTGAAATTACTCGGGCTCACAGTGTTTAGTTTACTGCTTGTGCCGGGTAGTCTTGTGACTGTAGTGGTGTTGTAGAATTAGGCTTTGGAAGTCAATAGGAATTTTCGACACAGGTTACCATTTTTAAACAGGACATGTTCTCCCCACACCCTGCTCAATCCTGCCATCCTGCATACTCATATCATTGGGATGACAACTGTATGTGGCAAGCCTCCATCGTGTGGATGAATACTTGAGTGACTGGCACTACAACTGGCCCATCTGTGTTCAAATGCCCCCACATTCACAGTTAGAAATCGAATTATGCAAGACAAGAAATTAAGCCGGGGGTGAAGAGTTTGCTTTGTCTGGCACTTAGAGCACAAGTAACAACAAGCTGGACGCCTTTGGCAAACAATGCCTGCAAAGCAGGTGCCATAAGTGCACCATTTCTTTTGTTATGTGTCGGAAAAGTACACTCGGGTGACATTTGAAGCAGGTACAACCTGTTAAGGATTCCTGGCAAAGCCACTCTGAATGGAATCAGAAATGGAGATGTGCTGGTTTAACTCGGCAGGGGAGATCAAATAGCAAATGATTTGTTCCTGCAACTGAATTCAATACAATTCTAACCGTTGACTGTAGTCCATAAACGATCAGAAACACCAGGATCGTGAGAGGGTTTGCCTGCTGAAGGGCGGGAGGGAATAGATAACTGCACCCGTGTTCGAATCCGAAAACAGCTGCATTTTCACCGTCTGTGAACGATAAAATAGCTGGTAAAAACAGAAGAAGCAGAAGGCGTTTCCAAGGGAACTATTTAAAAATAGAAAACTGTGTTAAACACATTTCACAGTTGGAAGAAAATGAAGGCTAAACGAGCCTACTAGTGCTGCCTTTTTATCCCAGTGCAAATAAACCACTTTGATGACGTGTTTGTGATAGCGTTTTTCCGGCCTAACGAAGCTTCGGGGCAGTGAAGGTCGACGAGGTTGGCTAGGCCATCGAAACAGCAAATGCTTCATAATGCTGCCGAGTGGCCGTGCATTGGGAGCCTCTCGGGGAACTGAAGGTCTTTTGGGCTGCGAGCAGAGGAAGTTGCTCGCTAGTTTAATCTAGCAAGCCTGTGTCGTTTGGCAAAACGCAACAACACGTCCAAGAAAAACGCAGGCGTGTTTCTAGATATAATGTTTCGTTGACACAAGCGGATGCCCTCGTTAGATTATGGCAGTATTTGAGATAACATGCGTCTGCCCTCAACATGCTAATTCACACGTTTTTATCTTGAGATTTAATTCTGCCAGCGGGCGGTACAGTGTGCAGATCGCAGCTGGGCATGTATATTTGAATTTCATTGAAAGCCGATTTATTTATCCATATATTTTACTTGCCATATCACCCAAGTTTGGTTGTAGTCATGTTCTGCATGCAGGGGTATCAGGTGTCCTTTACTGAAGGTATGGTTAGGGCAATGGTCTGCAACCTTTGGCTCCCCAGATGTTTTGAACTACAAATCCTATCAGCCCAATCCAGCATACTCATTGGTGAGGGATCATGGGAGTCAAAATCAAAAATATCTGGAGAGCCCCAGGTTGCAGAACCCTGGATTAGGGGAAAACTCTTTAGCTTGATGCTCGCTCGTATACTGGCAGGAGAGGGAGCTCTTTTTCGCAGTGTATTTATTGAAGTGCTTCCAAGCAAACCTTTCCCCTTTGCCAAAAGTGTAAAACAGATATTTGGAAAATAGACTAGAAACAAAATGACAACATTGTGATCCCACTCAAAACAGATCGAAGTGCAAAATGTTTCCATGCTTATCTGCATGAAGTAAGCATTGGCAGAGACAACATTGTTGCCCTTATATAGCAGTTACATGGCATGGGCATTTACCAGGCATTGGCTATATACAAGCTATTACCATAATTTTGCTCAGATCACTGGCCATGTATTGTGAAAATGGAGTGTGAAGTGAAATAACATCTTCAAAGTTGCAGCGCACCTACACCCATTATGTTGCAAGGGCACCGCCTGCTCTCTTCCTACACCAGGCGGCATGCACTCCATAGCGTTCTGTGCTGAAGACATTTGCAAAGCACGATTTTATATGCAGAGGAATACTCACAGAAGGGAGGATTTGTGATGCAGCACTTAGCCTAAATCATCACTACATGAATTATGAATTATGGTGTGTGTGCAATCAAAGGCTCCAAACCAATGGAACTGAAGGGCCCACTAAAAAAATTACCTACCAACATTTATAGCAAAACTTTCACACTGAAAATAGGCCTATTAAGGCAGATTGTGGGGTTTCTGCAAGTAACACAAGGAAGGGCCAGGTGAAAAAGGCCTACCTATCATTATGAAAGGAAAAGCAGCCTTTTTAATTCGCAGTGGCAGAAGAAATCCAAAGGCCCTGATACCAAAATGACTTTGTATGCCAGTTTGCAGCTTAATGCAAGACAAGAGAAAAATGTTCCCCAGCCAATATAAAGACGTCAGGGAAAAGACTTTTAGGGCCTAATTCATAGAGTGTTTTCCAATAGAGTTTTGCCATTATAAAATGCTTCTGTGAATTAGGCCCTCAGTGTGCGTTGCCAAGATGTAATGTATATTATGCTGCACATGCAAAATACAAGCAAACATTTGAAAAGAAAAGCCCACTTTGTTTCCAGGGGTTACATGAAACGTTCCTGTAGGTCTGAGGCACACCATATGCTTGTTGTTGGGCAAACCTCACAAAGCACTCCCCCACTGAAAGCCTAGTTGGCACCCATCTGTTTACACAAAAGGAGGGTTAAATGCTTATCAGTCGTTATGACTGGGTTATGCCCAAGCAAAGTGTATTAGCACGAAAGAAGAAGGGCATATCACGCATAGAGGGGACACGGGTAGACAGTGGACAGATTTCCACTGCAGTCCCTGCCCTTCAGCATTAGGGAAACCCTCTAATATATGAATCTGCCCTCTTCTTGCTGAGTCTTCACAACTTTTTGTTTTTTTAACTGCTATATTCAGAGGGTCTTTTTCCTCCCTTTTTACCATGGCACACTCAGCCACAATATATGCCAATTAAGCCATAATTGCCAGAATATTTTTGGGGGTTCCTACCCTGTTTTTAGTTGATCATGTTGATAACTCTTGGTTACACAACTAACACCATCCCTTCCCGGGGCCACACCTGCCATAGTGTTGCACACTATTAGAGCTATTAAAAAACAACCTTAAGACTAGACAATAAACATCTACAGTCTAAACAAAAACAACGTTTCTTTGATTTGTACGAAAAATAATCTGAAGGAACTCTTTGCACCGCCTTATTCTATCCACTGTTAGATAAACGGCCCACCAGCCTGCCTAGAGAAAGTGACTTAGAGAGGTATGGACAGATAGAAACCTCTCTGTTCTCTTTGTATTCCTCCTGCTTGCCAACATCAAACCACTATGAATTAAACACCTAATTGAGGAATTGATTCTGTGCTGACATAACAGGTTGTAACCATTCTCCTTTGTACATCTACTTTGGGGAAACTTGTTCTTGCACAATACATCACTGAGGAGTATTATATGTGCCCATCTGTTTTAAATCTATGTGTGATATGCCCTTCTTCTTCCGTGATAGTAGGCAGCTGTTTACAACTGCAATAAAGTGTGGCTGCTAAGAGGTGTTGAAAATAGACTTTCCCCTGCCCCCTGCCTTGGTGTCTCTGAAAGATCATTTTTGTGCAGAGCAAATGACTTAAGCCGGTGCATAGGATGTCTGTGTTGCCAAGGCCTCCCAAGTGTTTATGACTGGCAGCTATCAATGTCAAACAACAAAGAGACTAATAAAATAAATCTCTGGTCACAGGCCGGCCCAGACAGGCAAATGGCTCTGGGCACAGGAGGAGTCCAATTTGCATAACCTAAATGTTTCCTATTAATTTAAAAGGAATATTATCGTTTAGGCTTTTTTCTCAGCAGCAATAAGTCATACTTTCTTGATTGATGTGTCGTTTCCTAAGGAATTTCCAGGCGATTTTGCTGAAATAAAATGAATCCAAATGCAATTTACAAAATTGTAATGGCGAGCTAAAAGGTGATCTTGGCTGCTATGAACATGTCTCGGATTTCAGAGTTGGTGAACTGGTGGGGAATAGAATTAGGTATTTGGAGAGTAAATGACAACACGTTCATAATTGTCATGTTTTTTGTGTAAATTGTGGAAAATTGACACACAGCCGTGCAACATGAGGCGGAAATGGCTGTCGTTTTATTAAATTCCAGATAAGTAGCTGAAGCAGAATATTTGTATGTCATGGTGGTTACTAGTAAATTGGGAGTTTTGCCAAAAAAGTGACACAGAAACAAAAGGTGATATCAAAGGGAAGTTGCCATATGTCTGTTCCAGACTCTTAAATCAATCCGTAGAGAAAGGCTTGATTAGGAGGAGAGAGGACAATCCTCATTATGAGAACTCTTGCAGGGAACTGCCAAATGTTGTACAATTGGTGGTGTCATCACTGGTATATAAAGTGTATGCACTCTGAGGAAAGGAGAGAGCTGCTAAAACCTATCAACTGACAGACACAAGGAAACACTAAAAAGAGATGTGGCTGAGATTGCATCTGGGTGGAGATGTATTTTGTTGGGAAGGCCTAAAAGCTGACCCTGTGGTGGAGAGCTGCGAACCATCCTTGAGGGTGGAGTGACCAGACCCCTGCCCTGTCCTTCCAAAAGGTCCTGAAATGCAGCTGATTTCCAGAACTTTAAACAGAGGTTTTTTATGTAAGTAAAATTGAACCATTTACAACCAAAAGTGGGGGTAATCCACTGGCCTTAAATCCCTTTCCTTTATAGTGGGTGGTGTAAGGAAGGCATGGTATAAAAGCAAGACAGACACAAGTGATCATAGTTCAAGGGTGTGTATAAAACTGTATAATAGGTGAGATACACCTAAATCTAAGATGGGAGCAAGCTACGACCATCAAACGATAATAATACAGTCCTAGTGGAGTCTAGACAAATGAAAAGGGCCTATACTAAAAAACCTTGCACGCATCGGAAGTGTGCCATAAGTGTGGCTGTTGGGCTGAGGAATGCTTTGCTGTCTGCTGCTCTGCACTGTCCCATCAGCAAGAGGAAGCATTTGTGTCGAAACTTGCAGCCCTGACAACAAAGTAAATATTTGGACTTTTAAAATAGACTCATTGGTCTTTGCATTGAACCTCTCTTGTTGCGTTTACTGCGACTAAACTCTCAGTTTTTCCTGCTTTCAGCCCCGCCCCCTGGCCGGATTCCCTCCTCCCTCCAGTGCCCAGCATTCCATATTAACTTCCATACTCGCGCATTGCACGCGCGCATGAGAAGTGTGCCGTAAGTATGGCTGTTGGGCTGTTAGGCTGGGTGGTGTGCTTGCGAAGCAGGGAGTTATGTTCACTTGATTGTGAATTGCATGAGATGACATGACTCATGAAAGGTTGTAGTCTTTGCTATAATTTGTATTGAGTTATCTGTGTCTGTCAGGTAAATAACTTACTTTTGTACTTGAACCTATAATATAGCATTTCTGTGACCCTAACTGACTTTGTTAGCCATTTTTTGAACAGTGCACTGTTTGTTATTAAAGCAACTGTTAATTGCATCAGTGCCTGGCATTCTTGTCAGAAGGTAACTCACAGTACCTATTAACATGGCTAGTGGTTTAAGAAGTGGGAGATGTGTTGAGCCGGCTTTGTCCCACAACAGTATCACTGATACCCTAGTGGACCTGGCCACTAGTTCAAGTCTGGGTAAGGGCGGTTCATAAATGGTAGATACCACTGTAGAAGGGAATTACGCTCCACACTTGTTGGATATTGATGAGGGTAAATTTGGTCCTCCTGGCAGCGCTGATCAGGAGGATGATAAGGAACAGTTATCAAGTATTGCTCACATCACAAACTCTACCAGTGCCCAGGTTAATCTTTCAGCAGGTGAAGCCTCCAATGCGGCAGCAACCTCCTTTTCCCTACAGGAATTGCAGGAATTGGAATATTCTGAATGTCTTCCTCATCGCGAATATCCAGCTGCCCAATTGCAAAAATCCTGTTCACCAATTGCACTGGACTCGAATAATGAGTCAGTGCACGATCTATCTACGGTTGGACCTGGTGTGAAAGCCGAATTGGACAAGCAAGTAAGGTTATCCATTGGTCTATTAACACCCTTGATTTTGCGCCCTAGAGGCATTGTGGATATTGGCCTTTTCCCAGGTAAAAACCCATTTATCATCCCACCTAGATGCCCTGCTGCTATAGCTAAACTTATGAACGGTAACCAGGGGTGGGGTTCCAAAGATACACTTTTCCATAAAAGTACAATTGATGATTATATTTCAGGGCAGGAAGTGCAACACACAAATAATTCACCCATGGTAGGTGATGAAGGTCCATTTGATAACCCCCGGTGTCCTTCCCCTGCCCTTAATCTATCCTTGACCCCCGAGCAGCAGGGACCATTTACTTTTCCTGTTATTATTTGTATCTTCAATCTCCTGGATAAAGGTCACGAGGTCACGCATCTTGAGATGCGCGATATCAAATTCTCCTTTAATGATATCCTTACAAAACTTAACCGATTGGAAGGATTCATACTGGAAAGGGAGTCCTGTAGACAGATTGAAAAATAATCATGCAGGGCTTTTAATACATGTAGCCCCTGTGCCTCGCATATAAGGAAGACAGCAACACTTGATAAGGGCATGCAGTGTATCAATGTTGAACTAGCATCTGCTATGGGTAAAAGGCGGCCCGAGGAGATGAATACTGATTCACAATCTGGAAATTCCTTTGCCCCTGGCCTTTTCTTTGAGTCTATTGCAGATGATATCAAGGAACTGAAATCCGTAATGCAGGAACTTAAATCTAATTCACTTCAAGTTCATTCTGTTCCATCTGCCCCAATACTGTAACAGGAGTCTGAGGTTTTGGATAGTCCTTCTGCACTCACAAATACTATGGAACAGGAGGCTATAGGGGATTTCCCTGTGGGGAACTCTAATAGCTCGATGGTGTTCATGTCTCGATGCACCAAAAGACTGCATCTTAGAGCAGCTAAACCAAGATAGAATAGAAGAAAAACCGCAGAGGCGCAGTCTAAGAAATCTAAGAATGAGCCAGCAGTTAAAATATGCGCATAACTCTAACACTAAAGATATCTGTGCCATTAATACCGAGGATGAAACAATAGATCTCAATCAACTATCTGAAGAGAGCCAATCTCATCTCCTCCCAAAGGAATTAAACGAACATGTGAGGAATCTGATACCTCCTATCTTGGGAAGTGGGAGGAAAATAATGGGAGGCAGACCTCAATTAGGGGGATTCCTTTTGCCAAATTATTAAAAGCTGACTGTAGTACTGAAACGTAGGAACTTGTTCCTTCCAAACCGGTGATGGAGATGGAGAAGAAACAAAACATCCTACTTAATTATTTTCCATCAGAGGGTAGCTAGGAAGCAATTACATACCACCGTACCAGTCAGCAACGATAGTAGTTCCTCTGTAAATTGCAATGCTGTGTACATGTATTCTAGTAGGGTTGTGAGGATGATAAAAAGCACCTTTCATATGTCGAAGTTTGTCGTATGTCTAATGACCAGAATCCAGTGGCTGTTCGGACTGACTCTGATGTTCCTGTTATAATTACCGGCTTGGGAAAGTCAAGGGGATTATTGCCATTGCAGTCTGTGAATCACACTGTGAAGGGGATTTCTTCACAGCAACTCACCAAATTGGTCTCAGGGTTGTCTCCAAATGCCATAATTGTTCCCACTGCAGTCAATCCTGTAACTTCAATCCATGAGATTGGGATGATGGGAGAAGTAGTACGGCCTCCCACCCTTTCTTCTTCTCAGGAGACCAAACCTCCTTCTGAAGTAATCCCGCCCAAATTGGAGTCCCATGCACTTATTCTAGACACTCTGAAAAAAGCCCTTGTAGATGGCTTGTTTACCTCAGAGTATCTAATCAAAGCATTAATTGTACCTGGGCCTTAAGTGCAACTTCCTGATAAGCAACTGATGGCAAATGGTGCAGTACTGTGTACATCAAATGGTACTGCTGTGGGGGGTTTGCAACCTGGGGGGTACCTATGATAGGAAGTGTTAAAGTGGCGCCTTGTCCAATGCATTTACCGAGTATACCAGCGAACCTCTTGCTGCCTGCCCCTGCAGCAGATCTTCCTGGTACAGCCTTGACCACAGGTGAGGCTTGCACTACCGCACTGAATATTATTGGTTTGGAAGGTAAGCCTTAGAGCCTGGGAAATACAAGAATTAATCGTGCCTATGTACTTGATCTAATATCTCGTATTCCATTGTTACGAATATTAACTACTAAGGACTTTGAAAGAATATGACTACCACGCCAAAACAATTATAGAATGATTTGCTATTTACTTTCCGCAACCATTCTAAAATGTATTTGGCCTTATAGGACTGAATTTAAGGATTTAGGTTTCATGCTGCATACCTTCAATGATGAGGATGTAGCGCAGGAATTCTTACATTTCCAGGTGATCAGTCAGGGCTTGGAGGACGAGCAGACTACTGGAGGGGCTGGTGTCCCAGTTGATGAGAAATGGAATATCTCTCCACTATTATCCTAGCACCAAAACATTGGAACGCACAACCACCAACACAGGAAAGAGACCTCGCGCTTAGCCTTCCGCAAGATTCTGAAAACTCAACTATTCCACTAAACCAGCCACTTCAGACACTTCAGACACACCTGACAAAAACGTCACCTCTCCCATCTGCCTGACCAGTGGGTTCATCTATGTTAAGTGCCCAAACCGTAACTGATATGTATGTCTAAACTGCTGTATGCTTATGTAATTTTAAAAGTTATGCTTTTTGTCTAAGCAAGTATCATTAACAGCGCCACGATGGCCTAGGGCCGATGCGCGCTACACAAATGCAAATAAATAAAATTAAAATAAAATAAAAAATTGCCCGCAACATTAAGGACTGGTCATGGATTGAGCCTTTTAATGAAATCCATCTTTAAGACCAAACCAGCTAATCCTCCGGCCTAGTGTCATCTTAATCACAAATTAGTTATATTCTCATGGAACACGTGGCTACCAGAACCTATTCAAGTGGTTTGCTTCTTTGCATCTCTCCCAAAACCCAAATGTTATGTTTCTTCAGGAAACCATGAAAACGGATTTATTGTTACTACAGGGATTTCAAACGTATTGCTCACAGACCATTAAGGCTCGGGAGGTCCATCGTGTGGGTGTTTTAGCTGTGGCCGTCAATAACAATATGGATTGTACCACTGGGCTCATTTATTCATCTGAGCACATTTTAGTTGTGGATATGACTTTCAAGGATAGGGCATGTAAATCATACCTATTGATGAGCCTCTATTGGAATCCACTTAAGATTGCACTTGATAACATGCTTGACGAAATAGATAACATCTTGGAAAATGCACTTATTGAAAATCCCAATTACGAAATTGTCATTGGATGCGACTTTAATTCATCTTGTCTAGAAAAGTCTGAGAAGATAATGGTGGTTATTAACGATGGTTCAACAAAGGCAAGGTCGAGAGGGAATAGATGGGTGGCTTTCTTCAACGACTGGGATATGGAATTTGTCCAAACGTCAAGATCATGTCCTAATTTTACATGGAGGCGCAGGGTGGCATACTCCATGATCGATTTATTTCTGTGTTTCCCATTCACTTGGAAACATAGTTGATCTAGTAATCGTTCTTGACATTAATTACAGTGATCATGCGATTATCCAGTTCTCCCATGGAATTCCTATCATTACGCATTTATTGGCTGATGCATTGCAATTGTTGGAACTCGATCGTTACCCTCACTAAGATGGAATCCAACCCTACGTTACCAACTGTCAGCTTTGGTCTCCCATGATTTAAATAACATGGGGGGGCACTTTCTTCTGTCCCTTCCTCCCCAGCAATGTGATACACTTGTATCTAATATTGCCACAAAAGCCTTAGCCTATTTCACTTATAACCAAAAAGCATCCCATGTTTCGGGTAAACATTCATTCGACCATAATCTAAAGATGTTGAAACGATCAAAGAATAGGAGCTGAGATCTCTGAAGACCGATCATTCATGCAAACCTCATTACCTTTTTCTTAAAAAACATATACTCCAAAGGTATAAAAACGAAGTAAAAGGTATTAGGATCATGAGTCATAATAAAGCGAACTGTGACATGATTAGGTCTATCTGTGAACATGACACCAGATCCATTTGGGCAGCAATCAAGCAGCCGGACCCTCGAGGCAGGGAGATCTCTAACATCTAACAATATTATTCCGGTGGAGGTATGGAAAACGCATATTGAAAGTAAGTTTCAGCTCCCTTCTCGCTTTAAAGATATCAGTTAGTTCTGAGATTTCACTCCTCAAATGGTCCATACAAGATATTGAATGGACCATCGGTAGGTTATCCCATTCTAGGGCAGCCGGTCCGGATGGTATACTGTGTGAATACAAGGCGGACCCATCATTATGGGCCTCTATTCTGAAATCCAGATTCGATCTTATCTTTTTGACCTTTTCCCTTCCAGGAACATGGTTGAGTTCTATTATAGTACCTATACATAAAAGAGGAGCACATTGCTTTGCATAACATATATTCCAAATATCAGACCTATTCCGCAAAGGTATGAGCACGGTGTTAAATGCAACTACAATGGCGCACATCTTAGCTGGTACTAAGATTAAGGGCTTTATCCCAGTCTATGGCTCTCATAGATATGTCAGCCGCATTTGACATGGTAATAAGGAACATATTATGGAATAAAATGGCCACCTTAGGTATTCCAGCGGTCTTGATATATTGGATCTCATTGCTACACACTAATACCGCTTATAAGGTTAGAATCACACGCGAGGGCGTGATGACTGGATCCATTATGACCTCTCTAGGTTTAAAACAGGGATGTAACTTATCGGCCACATTGTTTAATTTGTACTTATGCGACCTGTACGAGCAATGGAAGGATCCAAACATTTATGCAGTCAAATTGGGTTCTCTGCGGCTGCATTGGTTAGCATTCGCAGACAATATTATTCTATTGGACCCTACTACCTCTGGCCTGCAACGGAAGCTGTACCTATTTGAAAAATGTGCTCATCTACATAACCTCAGACCCAATTCTACCAAAACCGAGATGATGGTCTTTACAGCAGGCAAAAAAGTGAAACATTATAGATGGGTGATTGAGGGAGCTATAATTGCCCAATCGTCAGAAATCATCTATCTTGGTTACTACATAAGTAATGCTTCATCTGTTAAATTATGGACTGACAGGCTTAATGTGAAATCTAGGCCCTTGCAGTGTCAAATGAAGGTGATCTTTTCTAAATTTAGCAAATTCTCCTTAGTTCCGCTGTTAGAATTTTTTACTCTGAAGGTGGAATCTGTCCTTCTGTACACCCTTGACATGTCCTTGTTTAACATTAATATGCACCTTAATTCTATGCAGGGTTGCTTATTGAAAATGGCATTACATCTTGCTTTCTCTATTCCTAACTGTGTTATCATGCATCAGTTCAGCCTCATATCATTGGCATGCATATTCGAAAGGAGAGCCTTATCTAATTATGCTAAAATACTCGATCTGCCTAGGAACTTTCTTTATCAAGATTTTCACGAGATGCTAATAGGTAGCAGTCCTAAATCTTTTACACAGTATCGAGGAGGATGCAGGCATTACTTGAGGAACTTGGGGTTAAGGAAAGCGAGTTATGTACTTAAAAAGAAAGTTTATGAAAGGGATTGGACCCTTACCATTGAGGGACTCAACAAATACAGTTCTTACAAGGAGTATGCTAAATATACTAGAAAAAGAGATGTGCAATGTTCCTATTTTACTATGTTCCCTTGTAATTTTACTTGTATGTATTGAATACATTTTAAACTTAATTGATTTCGCACCAGAGTAAGGATCAGCCGATGGGGATGTGAAATAGGCTCGGATCAGGAGGTAAACTGTAGATTCTCGAATTGTATTGAACCTAAGGAATCACCCAAATACTTAGCATTGGAGTGGCCCCACTTCCGAGCAGTGAGAACTAACCTACTAAAGAGATTTATTAACATAGAATTTGAAGATTCCTTCGATCTCCTATGGGCAAGAATGATGACTGTGGAACATAAACCGCTTATTTCTGCACTGGTACAATAATTGAAGTTAATTGACGCAGAATTGTCGATACAGAATTGTTGTAACTTAAAGTAGAATTTCTCTGTATTGCTTTTGAATTTCCTTTTGAACTATTCAATGGAGTGTTCTTATTTCTGTTTTTAACGTTCTATGTTTATTTAATTGTTCGTAATGTTTTAGTGGTTTTAATCTCTGATTTTAGTGGTTTATTGCACTTTAGCGTAACTTGCACATAGTAAATCAGTCGGTTTATATATAATTGTACAAATTGCACTTTATTTGTTCACTAGGAAGATCTGCGAGGTCTGTTAACCCCCGATTCTAGTGGCTAACTGCACTTTAGCGTGATTTGAACAAAGTAAATCAGTTGATGTATATGTATCGGTACGATTTGCACTTTATTGTTCAGTAGACACACCTGCGTGGTCTGCTGTGATCAGCATACATTGTACTGTGCTGTCTGTTTATTAACTTGGGTCTTAAAAACAAGTTAACATGTCCTGATGGTTCAAAAGGAAATGTATAGATCAAAAATGAAAAGCTATTTCTACTTCTTTGTCGTTTACACATGATTATCTTGAAAGTGATTGACCCTTTTTTCATAATGTTAAACATTTTGTGAACTATTGTAGCACCAATGTACTTTGTCAACCTTTTATATACATTTGCTTTATGTTCGGATTTCATTTATTCTATTATGTTTTACTTTTGAAGCATATGCACTGAAAGTTCTGTTAATGTTTTTTTGAAACCATAAACAAATAACAACAAAATACTAAAAAACCTATTGCCAATCCTTAACACTATGCTTCAAATGAGTGTGGGATAAGGTTCACAAGAAAATAAAGAAGTGTTCACAAAATGATAAGTCAGGCTGTTACGGGCGGGGTCTCCCTTCCCCACATATTTAGCACGGGACAGGGCAGAACTCTTGAGCACAGCACACTGCTGGGCTTCTCTGGCTTCTCTGGCATGAGTTCACAGTTCCTTCTACTATATCAGAGCCTTCTGTGGCAAGTCTCCTTTCATGCAAAGTCTCTTGCTTCAGAGGGCCTGAGATGCCAAAACAACAAAACAAAAGTTCCTTCCATTAACCTTCACATAAGGCGATTACCCTTCACCCTTGGATCCCCCTGAGCCGGGCTCCGATCCTTTTTTCAGCGTCAACCTCCCGGAGCACTTGCCGATTTACACAGAGACTTCCGAAGGATGATCTCATCTTGGTGGGTCACTCTTTTAGCCTATGGCAAGTGCAGGTTTCTCAAACTCACAGTTCGCACAGCGTTCCTCTCAGCTGGGCCCAAACACCTGTTTCACAATTCCCTCAGTCGGGTATACAATTTCACAATCGTCAAAACTTCTGCAACGTGCCAAGGACATTCGATTGCACAAAAGGTTTGGCTTGACCCTTGTATGACCACTTTGACACCTTTGACACCTTTGACACCTTGTGCTGGCCTTCCCTATGGCTCTTGGTAGTTGTAGTTTCAAGATTCTTTTTGCTCAACACATTCTCTTTGTTCAGGAGAGGGGTACCATCCAGAGACCGTCGAATGAGTGCCCACATGGCACCGGACCGCTCTATCTCTGGTACCAAGTTCGTTCACAAAAGACCTTTTTTATCTTAATCTTATTAATGTTGCCACTGCAACCCTGAGCCTAACACAGTCCGTTCCACTGTCAGATTCTTACGACTCACCGGCTGTGCTGAACTCGTTGGCATTTCTTTTGCTGCTGTAGTCAAGGACGGTACCACGATGGCAACTGCGTCTCCCTGCCCTGGCTATCAGTGCGGAAGGGTTCCATGTACCGCTGACATCTGTCAAACCATTCACCAGCTGCGATTCCCAGTCATATGTTTCTTTTGTCAGATGCTTCGCGGGTCTGGGTTGTAAAGGGCCAGGGCAACACCCTCCTTGACATCCTTTCAGGTCTCGCTGCCTTTCTCCTCCATTTGAAATGCCTTCCTGGAATAGCTGCTTCCTCATGCGTTCAGCCTTGCTCAGAGTGTACTCTTGTACTCTGCCTTTTATCCCTATGGGGAAGGGAAAGGGCCGTCAGGTATGTTTAGTTGTCAGCAATTGCCTGACTCTACCTGACCCTTGTGTTGGGACATGTCAGATAAACGGCTCTGGTATTAATCCGTTGTCGTACACAGTGTGAGAAAGTGTTTGTGTTGGAAAAGGGTAGGGGGGTAGAGTTTCCAAATATCCTCCTGGGCAGAATGGAGAAAAGGTTTCATAAGGAAGGGGATACTGCGTCTCACTCTTTGGTGTCCGACTTCTACTTGAGGAAGATTGCCCATCCAGGTCATCCTCCCGCACTGGTCCACTCCCTGGAACTAGATCCAATAGCGATGGCCATGTCCAGGCCACCTGGATGACAGATGCCTGGGGACTATCATCGGGTGAGACACCTTCAGGTTTCTCACATACCCTTCCTCCATGAAATGTAGCCACATCTGTTTCACAGGGGAACTTGGAAAGGAAGTCTACATTCCTCTGTTCCTCACCTTTTCGGTGTTCCACAGTGAAACAGTAGGGTTGAAGGTCTAGAAACCATTGCATGACATGAGGGTTGGAGTCTTTGCGTGGGCTAATCCAAACTAGGGGGGAATGGTATGTGACGAGTGTGTACTTCCTTCTTAAGAGGTAGTATCTAAGGTGGATAATGGCCCACTTGATAGTCAAAGCCTCTAGTTCCAGCACAGAGTAATTTTTTTTCACCTGGGAAAAGCTTGCGACTTGTAAACAAGATGGGATGTTCTAACCCATCGCAACTTGAGACAGGACTGTTCCTAAACCTGTAAGGGAGGCATCTGTTTGCAGTGTGAACTCTTTAGAGAAATCTACTACCTTTAAGATTGGGTTCTGGCACAGGGTTTGTTTTAAGGTGTTATAACATTTATCATCCTGGTCAGTCCAATGCAGTTTCTGATGTTTGACGTTCTTGAGTTTATCAGTCAGACTAGCTGTTTTGTCCAAAAAGTTTGGGATAAACTTACGGCAATGTCCTATTAACTCTAGAAAGGCTCTAAGATCTCTCTTAGTTTTGGGTGTTGTTGTATCTTAGACAGCTTTCACTTTCTCCTGGTGAGGCTGCACGTTCACATTCCCTACAAAGAAGCCGAGGTGTATTTCATGGCTGATTGGGCCAGTCTGCATTTAGATGGATTAGCAGTTAGGCTGGCCTCTCTGAGGACTTTCATAATAGTATAAAGATGGAAGAGATGGTCCTCCCAGGTTTTACTATAAATGACAATGTCGTCAATAAAAGCTCCACAGAAATCGGAATAGGGTTGCAAGATCTTATCCATGAGGCATTGGAAAGTGGCTGGTGCGCCATGTAAGCTAAAAGGGAGGACTTTGAATTGAAAAAGTCCTAGGGGCATTGAAAAAGCAGTTTTCTCCTTATCTGGCCCGTAGACTGGGACTTGCCAGTACCCTTTTCTTAAGTCTAAGGTGGATAGAAAGGTGGCTGCTCTGAGTTTATCAATGAGGTCATCAATGCGTGGCATGGGGTAGGCATCGAAGTCAAAAATTGCGTTAACTTGATGGAAGTCTATGCAAAATCTCCAGGAACGGTCAGGTTTAATGACCAACACGATAGGGCAGGACCATGAGCTTGATAATATTGTCTTTCAACATTTTATTTACCTCCTCCACCACTTTCTGTTTGCATGCTTCCGGGAGTCTATATGATTTTAAATTAACCACTTTTCCTTTAGGTGTTCTAATATAGTGGTAGGTGCCCTTCACTCTTCCTAGTTTTTCACAAAATACGTTGGAAAATGATGTAATTACATCTTTTAGAAATTCTTGTTGTTGAATAGATAGCTCTAGAGGAATTAATTCAAAGCTTTCTTTGGGAACTAAACAAGATAGTACTTTGGCATGGGCGGCTGACAGGTTCTCTTTCCACTCTTTTAAGAGATTTACGTGATATAAATGGACCTTATGTTCCCGGTACGGTTGAGCTACTTTATAAGTACAGGCTTCCGTTTGATCTAATATTTCATAGGGTCCATGCCACTTAGAGACATGCTTGTTTTCTGAGGTGGGTAAGAGGACCAGTACTTTCTGTCCTATGAAAACAATCTTAAGCTCACCTTCTTGCGTAAGTGAATTTTTGCTGATTCTGGGCTTTTTCCATATGAGCGCAGACTAAATCTCGATCAACACTCATGTGTTATTGCATTCTAGTAGCAGTTTGCGAGATGGGAATGGGTGCTTCTTCTTGTTCTTCCCAGGCTTCCTGGAGCATGTCCAGGACATCTCTAGGCTCTCTACCATAAAGAAGTTTGAAAGGAGAGAATCCTGTAGAGACCTGAGGGGTTTTCCTTACTGCAAATAGTGCCCAAGCAATCATTCTATCCCACTCTTTCCCTTCCTTATCTACCAATTTCCGTAGGATTAATTTCAGTGTTTTATTGAATCTTTCCACCAAGCCATCGCTTTGGGGATGGTACACAGAAGTTCGTAAGGTGGTAATATGGAGCAGCTGTTTGACTTCTGCCATAAGCTTGCTCATAAAATGTGAACCTTGATCGGTTAGTATTTCTGTGGGAAAGACGACCACAGAAAAATATGGTAAGAGGTGTTCAAGGATTTGCTGTGTGGTATTGTTTTGCATCAGGAAGGCATTTGGGTATTTGGATGCAAGGTCAACAATCCCAAGGACATATTTGTTGCCTAATGAGGATTTTTCTAAAGGTCCAATGATGTCCATTCCGATTCTTGAAAAAGGGACTTCTGTGATTGAGAAGGGATTCGGAGGGGCAGGTAATGTGATGCGCGTGCACCTTTTTTTTGACCGATGTCACACGTTTGAACAAAGGTTTGGATATCAGCATGGATGCCTGGCCCATTGATATGTGCTTGGATTTTGGATTGTCGTAAGTTGCTTCAGGCAAAATGGGAGTGCGCAATCTTCAGTACAACCTTGCAGTGGGTCTTGGGGGTAACTATCTGCATGTTCACTAAGCCTTCTGTAGATGTTTCTTTTCTTTACACAACCCCTGCTTTAAGAGAAAAAAGGGGCTTCCTTTCTCTATGTCTTCTCCTTTTGGACTAGCCTGTAAGAAAGCTTGAGCCAGAGCTGGATCATTTCACTGGGCAAAGGCTAGGTCGGGATAGATAGTTGTCACACGCTCCCATTCTCACCCGCGCTGCCTGCAACACTTACCTGCTGGGGTGTGGAGACTGTATCCCCGCTGGTGTGGGTGGACACACTCTCGTCTGTGGCCTCTTAGATGTCTGCATATGCGGGAGGTGCCAGTGTGGATTATTCCTGGATATTGCAGTCTCCTGGTTCACTTCCGGGATCAGGTTACGGTGCGCCAAGATCACAGTATATCCTTCTGTGCAGTGATCAGCTGATTGGCTACAGCAAGCGATTATCAGCGAAACCGCTGATGCCGGAGGCCCTCACATGGACTATATTAGGCTGATTGTACTCTGCCCCAGTGTGTCTTATCGCTCCCACAGTCGAGTCCTTGTTTTCTCTCTCTCTGGTCCCTGGTTTCCTCCGGCCTTGTTACTTTACCTTGTGCACTCCTTATTCTTGCCTGGTCCTGCTTCTCCCTTCTACTACTTGCCTTCTTTCCTCTGCATTGCCCCTCTCTGCCTCCCTCCTTGTTCTTCAGGCTTGTCAGTCTGCGTTTCTGTGACATCCTTGCTACCTTGTCATTTGCTGGCACCTCTGACTTCCTAAGACCATCAGCGGCCTCCCGGTTCAGTGGCGCCCTAATGGTACCACTGCCTTACACCACGTAAATCACCAGGAGGAGGATCCTGCCCGTGGTGTGGGGGAACTGGTCTCCGACCATGCCCAAGTCCACCATTCACTTTGGATGGAAGGGGGCTGGGTCTCCTGCCTGCACTGACCCTGAAACATCCTGGACGACTTGTGAACCAATGCCTCCCAGAAGAAAGGAGGAAGCCTGTCACAGCCAGGAACCGGTAAGCTGTGCCCCAGTGATCAAGCTCTTGACAAAATAAGAGGCGAAGAGTCCAAATGGGACACAGAGGCGCGGCAAGACATCCAAGATGAATTGCAGGCGTTGCGCTAAGAAGTAGCATCCTTGAAACAGAAAAATAACAACCTCCGAGCAGCTATGGTGCATGATGTCACGGCTTCAGCCTCCGAAAGTAAAGTAGCCCATTCCAAGACCATGAAATTCAATGGCGACCTCAAGAAATTAACCGAATTTGTGAATCACTGTAAAAAACAGTTCCTGTTCAGACTAGCACATTCCCCTCACGACAAGGCCAGGATCGGATATACCTAGAGCAATCTAGTTGGAAATGCCTTGACTTGGGCTGCGCATATGTATCTACAAACAGTCCGATTCTGACTAACTTCCAGGACTTTGAAAAGGTCTTTCTTGATATATTTCAATCCCCAAACCAAGTCACAAGAGCCCAGAAGCAGCTGGTTGACATCAAAGAGGGAGCTCAGAATTTGATCATGTAGATTGGTCATTTTCGACAACTAGCTGTTGAAGCTCAGTGGCCGTAGCAATCCAGTCAACCATATTCAAACGCGGTCTGCAGGAAGAAATGAAGGATGAACTGGTACATTATGGAGAACCTCAAGATCTTAATGCCCTGATCGAACTGGTAGTCTGCATCGACCACCGTCTAACCTAAAGAAAGGGAAAGAATCGGCGAACCCAACAACCATTCCTACCCAATAGTCAACTTTCCACTCAGCATTCGATGATGGCAGCAGATTCTCCTGCGAAACCAAAGTATCTAGCGGTAGTACTGGGTCCCTTAACAGAAGAAGAGACGAAGAGGAGGAGAACACATTGCTTGTGCCTGTATTGTGGATCCCTATGTCATTTCCTGGGCTCGTTCCCAGTCAGACCTCTCAAGCATTTGGAAAACTAGTGGGCTTGCTGTCTGAAGGGAAGGTGACAGCAAGTCCACCAAGCACCTCATTACTTCCCAGTCCCACCCAGGGTCTGATGCCTGCATCTTGTCTACTAGTTCTGGATATACTTCTATTTAACACAATGACACACAGGACGATTTCCACCATGGAACTGTTGGACTCAGGTGCATCTGGCAACTACCTTGACCATGCTTACACAACCTTTCATAACATAGCCTTGATTGAGAAAAATCGCCCTGCGGCCATTGCCCTAATCGATGGATCACTGATTTCCTCTGGTCCTGTTACCCATCACTCGATGCCCGTCGATCTAAGTATCAATCAACATCAAGAAACAATTGCTTTTGACCTCATACAAACACTTTCATACTCACTGGTACTTGGGATTCCATGGTTGATTTTCCACAACCCATTTATCAACTGGACCACTCAAAACATCATATTCGGTTCAGAGTTTTGTACCAGCCAGTGCTACTCTGCGAACACAAAAGGAATAGACACAGTGTCCGTTTTGCACAACGCAGATGACTTCTTTCCCACAGTCTGTTCCATTTGAGGGATTCCATCTGTGTATACGAAGTAAGGTAAGGTCTTTCCCGAACCAGAGGACATACCACTTCCTCCACATCGACCCTTTGACAGTGCCATAACCCTTCTGCCTGACAAAGATATACCACATGGACAGATTTATTCTTTGTCACCCCGTAAATGACACAAACTCCAGGAGTACCTGAATGAATATCTACGTAAGGGATATTTGTACCATCACACTCTACGGCAGGTGCCCCCCTATTCTTTGTATCTAAAAAAGAAGGCACCCTAAAACCATACATTGACTACCGAGAGTTGAATGACATTACCGTTAAAGATCGGTATCCTCTGCCTCTCATCCGTGACATCCTGGAATCACTGAAGGGAGCACATCATTTCACTAAACTGGACTTCCGTGGAGCTTATCATTTGGTCAGAATAAAAGAAGGAGACTATTGGAAGACAGTGTTTAAAACTCCCCACGACCATTTCAAATACAGAGTCATGCCCTTTGGGCTGTCTAATACACTTTCAGTTTTCCAAAGATTTATGGACACAATTTTTTCAGATATAATTGGAATGTTTATGGGGGCATATCTCCACGATATCTGATCTTTTCCTCCACTCTCGCCAAACACCAAGAACACGTCGCACAAGCACTGCATCGCATTGAATCTTATCATCTGTATGCCAAGCCATCCAAGTGCCTTTTCCATAAAGAGAAGATAGATTCCCTCGGCCATACCATCAGCAACCTGGGCATTCAGATGGATGACAGCAAGGTCCAAGCCATAAAAGAATGCCAAAGTCCAAACAACCGAAAAGTTATACAAGGATTCTTGGGTTTTGTAAATTACTGCTGTGATTTTATCACCAATTTTGCCCATTTCTCTCTGAACATAATACAGGTACTTCGCACTAACATACCATTTCCGTGGACCCCATCAGCCGAACAAGCCTTCAAAGAAATAAAACAGGCCTTCATGTCTGCCCCCATTCTTCATCATCCTGATGAATCAGCCCCATTTCACATCAAAGCCGCTGCTTCAGATATATCCATCGGAGCTGTGTTGTTACAGTCCGACCCTTAGACATCTGTGGAACACCCCATTGCATACTATTCCTGTAAATTGACCTCCAGTGAAGTGAACTATTCAGTCATTGAAAATGAGTTGTTGGCCATTAAGGGAGCTTTTGAACAGTGGAGACATCACATCCAAGGAGCAAGACACACCATAATCGTGCGCACAGACCACCGGAACCTTCATCATCTAAGGTCATTGCCATGTTGCAAGAGCCATCAAGAACGATGGTCCTTCTTTTTCTCTCAGTACAATTTTGTCCTTACTCACATCTCTGGTTCTGCCAACATACAAGTAGATACATTGTCTCGATCCCTTGATCCAGCTGTTACCCCAGCACTCTATCCTGCTACTATCCCGCATCACAAGCATTTCGTAGGAGTGGTAGAAACTTTTCTTGACCTTGTACATTCTGCCACATCCAAGGATTCCTCAGTACCTGAACTGTTAGCACGACAGGAAGTTCAAATGAAGGAAGGACTGGTGTTTTTCTGCGAACGGCTATATCTACCCACTCCAGCTCTGAGCCAAAAACCATGTTTGTTTGTCATGATGCCCCTCAAACCGGACACAGAGCCGTTAAGAACACTGTAAATTTGATTTCCCCTGCTTTTTGGCGGTCAGGACTGAACAAACAAATCATGTCTTATGTACATTCCTGCCCAGTATGTGCTCAGTCCAAAATCCCTCGGCAAACAGCTGTTGGTTTGTTGCAACCTATTGAGATATCACCTAAACCTTGGCACACCATCGCCATCGACTTTATTGTGGATCTTCCCAAGTCGGATAACAACACCTGCATAATGGTGGTGGTTCATTGCTTTTCAAAGCTTGCTCACTTTATACCCATGACAGGCCTACCTACTGCTACACTAATGGCCAGTGTTTTTCTCCATGAGATCTAACGTTTACACAGTTTACTCTCCAAAATCCTCTCTGACCAAGGTTCTCAATTCATTGCTCATTTCTGGATTCGGCTGTGCAAACATCTGAAGATACAAAGAGGATTCAGCTCCAGTTATCACCCTCAAACCAACAGCCAGACCAAAAGAACAAATCAAACCCTTGAACAATTGCCAACGTAATTACCTACGTTGTTACACTACAGCTGCACAGGATAACTGGTCTTCTTGTTTGGACATGGCTGAATTTGCCTATTTTTTTTTTTATTGACTTGTACATAGTTATACATAAGACAACCTTTAGTCACATCACAATTCACATTATTGAAAAACAACAGAAAACCCCCCCAGAAATTAAAACCAACTTCTCACAGCTAAAATTCTGATACTGTCCCATTTCCACTACTACCAGTTCTCCATTACTGAGTACCTTGGTGTTCTATCTCTCCAGGTATCAGCTTAATGGTGTCAAAGATGGTTATCAGCAGTTTCACTAAAGCCACTGATATAGATATTTTCCGCCATCCAAGAGGATTTTCCACCATTCCTCAAGTGATCTACGGCTGTCTTTATTCAGAACCTCCATCATCAGTTTTGATCGTTGGATGTTTAACACAGGGCAACTCATTATGAGGTGTTTTAGGGTTTCTACTGAATTAATTTCCTTACATAATCTGCATGTTATCGGATATTCCACACCTTGCTTCCACTGAACAAAAGTTGTTTCCAGAGGAACCAGTTGGGGAATAGTTGCAGGTATCTGGGTATAGTATTCAGTTTACGCGCTTCATCAATCGCTTTTCCATAGCGTTTGTACTTCACTCTTTCTTCTTGCGTCAGTATCCAGTCTAGTCTAAACAACTTTTTTTGGATTTTATCCGGATTTCTAACCAGAGTGTAAATTGTTTCATCCAGATCTTTTATTATGTTCCTGCACGTAGCTTCCCAATCTAACAGGGTTTGCTCTTTCTTCTCTGTTAGTGCCTTTTGTAATACCACAAAATCCCCTTTTGGCTTGTCTTCTAAACACTTTTGAAAAAATAAAAGGGTTTTCCAGGAGACCAAAGCCTTAAGTGAAGCCAATCCAAGTTCCATATACGAATGGCCTGTATGGGAGTAGCTCTCTGCAAACTCAGGGCGTTCTTCCAGAATAGGCCTTCTTTTCTAGCCCAGTTTTCCATTTTGAAGTTGAAACTGGATTCTGCACCAAAGGTCAAAATTGGGGAAACTTTTAGGTGGTAAGAAGAAATCACAGGAAGCATAGAAAAACCACCATATATTTTCAGAATGATTCTCCCTTGTGCTGCCAGGTTATTTGCCTTGCCTCTGAGGGACTCCAGTCTTGGGGCATCTGTGCTGCTCGTATTTCTACATACCCCCAGGTAAGTTAGAGACTTTACCACTGGGATTTTTGTAGCTTTTAAGAACCATTGCTGAGTTTTCTTTGTTCTTGTGTTTCCTTCTCCCAACGGTAGAATCATCGATTTTTCTGGATTGATCATCAGGCCATTAGATGTGATGTATGTTTGTAATGAGTTTAGCTGTCTCTGCAACCCAATTGGGTTTGGTCAGCCAAAACCACATCGTCCGCGTACAGGAGTCTTCCAATGGTCACATTAGCTATAGTAGGTGGGAAACATCTGATTTCCGAAAAGGCTTCATCAATGTCAGAGATAAACAGGTTAAATAATTCAGGGGCTAGCAGGCATCCCTGTTTCAGGCCTTTGTTGGTATATATGGCAGTTGTTAATAGGCCCTTTGTATTCAGCCTAATTCTCAAATTCGTGTCTGTGTAAAGTTCTTGAATAGGCTCCAGCAGGGCAGTTGGGCATCCCCATAGCTCTAATTTTTGCCACAATTTTGGTCTTGTTATCGTATCCAAAGCCTAAGCCTAAGTATCTTTTTTTGCTCTTATCTCTCGCGGTCCTGCTTTCAATAGATTCAGGATGAAGGTGTTCAAAGTTGTCCCAATGCCTTTAATGACCCAGCTTGCCAAATATCACGGTGTCCCGAACTGTTTGACCAGTTAAGAAAAGATTTTAGGATCAATGACCCAAAAATCTTCCCTGGCACATCCAACAATGAAATTGGACTATAGTTCGATGGATCAGTCCTCATGCCTTTTTTATAGATTGGAACAATAATGGATGATTTCCAGTAAAGCGGAATCTTTTGCGATTTGACAATGTATTCAAACATGATTGAGAAGATGTTGGCCCATTGCTTTTTGTCCTGTTTAGGATATAGTTAGTCAAGCCGTCAGGCCCAGGAGCCCGGGATTTAGAGGATTTCTTTATGATGGTAAAAATAGCCTCCTGGTCGATCTCAAAGGCCTCCCATTTCTTATCTTTTAACTGGACAACATTAGAAGAACTACGCTTCTGATTATGGTCATTCAATTTTCCAAAGTAAGTAACCCAGGTTGTGGCTGCTACAGCTGATAATGCTGAAATCTCCTGTGGCGACTCTGATTGGTTAATTAAAGTCCACACTCCTGCTGTATTTCTCGATTTCATTTTACATAACAGTTCTTCTGCTTCCTTTCTTACCTGTTTTTTTAATATAATCTCTGCCAGTTTCGATATTGTTGATATGCCTTTTTTGTCAATAAGTCCGCTTTGTTAGAGTTTCCTTTATTGATGGTCATAATGTACTTCTTTATCGACCTCTTTTTCTTGGCCACCAAAGGATCATAGATATGACGATGTTTAGTTCTTATCCGATTTTGCTCCCGCCCATTTTTACTTCAAAGTTCACAAAAAGGCTCTGATAATCCAACATTTGCCCTCAATGGTCTCCTCGCACTAGATGGTAAGATGTTCAAGCTTCACCTTCAATTTTCTCAGTTGGTGAATTCCAATTTTTAATCTGGTACATCCTTGGTTGACTTCCAATTCTGTGGGATAGACTTGATCGTTACATTGAGGGGTCAAACGGAGAGCTATACTTAGTAGGTTATGGTCACTCGCATTCATTTGTAGAACTTTAATTGTTTCAACGAGTGGCACCATTGAATTGGAAGAACAGATATAATCCAAAGTCTCTCCACCATACTTCCCACTTCTTTTGATGTTACCTGGAATATCTCCTGGGGTGTCACCATTAAGGATAGTGACTTCCTTGAGGTCCATGACCTCTCTCCACTTTGCTCCTCTTTTGCCCCCTGGTGTTGCACTTATGGAATCTGTGTCTATTTGTCGGCCATTTTTGTCTAGACAGATGCAATTTAAATCTCCACAAAGTAAAATCCAGGGATCTCTCCATTTAGTTCTACATCTGTCTATTTGTGTTGCCACCTGGTTCAGGTAATTAAGACTCTCAATACTGGCGGGATTCCAATATAGGTTCATAAGAACCAGCGTTTTCTCTTCTATTTGATTTTCCATGGTGAATTGGCCCACCAATATTTGAATAAGTGACGTAGGTATAATTTCCTCCACAACTGAAAATTGGATCCGATCTTTAATGAGTATTATCAACCCAGACATTGGTCGACCCTTTATGCCTTTTACGGCCAGATTCAAGAAGACTGAAAATCCGTCAACCACTGGTATCGACAATAACCATGTCTCTTGGAGGCAAATGAGGTTGTAATACTTAATTTTAGGCATCCTGTTATTAAACAAGTGGGAACGGCCTCTAGTATTCCAGCTTGCTATGGACAAGGGCCTAGTTTCTGACTGCTTCACAGTCTATGACATTTTGATCTTGTCTGCTACTAGGCCCATTAGCCACTTCCAGTTGTCTTCAGTGCCCTTAATTTCCGCTCTTGGGTGTTCTTTTCTTCCGATTGATATGTTGTCTTCTCTCCGGTAGTTATGCTCGTATTCTCGGTCTCTCGAGTGTCTAGAATCTTGGGTTTGATCCCTCCGGTTTGCTCTCTTGTTGTAATTATCAGAGCTCCTACTATTATGTTTTCTGTTGTTATCACGTTGGATTGAAGACAATGATCTTGGTGATCTTATCAAGATCGTCTGCTCAGTCAGATCAAACCTCAGGTGTCTTAGCCTGATAGTTTCTTCCTTCAGAAATTGCTCAATCAAGGGTGTTGTAGGGTATATAGTCACCTTGTCTGTTCGAGTATTTTTTGAAAATTCAATTATTGCTAGGTCATCTGATGCCAGCAATCTTAAGGATGGCACGTGGTGGAATAGTCTAAGAACATTTGCTCCATTTAATATCAATCCATCAGCTGTTGTTATCAATCATTCTAACAAGAGGCCATCTTGATGATAGATGTTATGTCTTGTGTCTGATTTTTCTGATCTTTCACTTTTATTAGCCAGGTATCGATCACTCCTTCGGTCTCTGTCCCAATCTGTTCTTCCCGGTGGTTTTGCCAGTTTAAGGGGGGAGTTTACATATGCTTCCCTTTGTTTAGTCACCGGCATCTTTTCCACTACATACAAGATAGGTTGTAGCTCTTCATTAACCACCTGGGGGTCGTTCGAGTTGGCCTCAATCCCCTACCCTTCCTGATTTGTTGGGGAGGCGGTTTCTTTTAATTACACGATTGAATCTGTTATTTCCTTCTCCTTAGGCTGCAAGTGGCCTCCCTCGTGCCATGTAACGCTGGAATTTTTCCAATGCATCCCTCCCACTCTAGCGTTACTCTTTATGGGAGTCAGCTTGAGAGTTGTGGTCTTCAAGGTCAGTGGACCTGTTGGTTTTCCTCTCCACTCTGGCTTTTGAGTTATGTTTATCCTTTCTGAGTCCATCTCCCCCTCTTGGATTTCTTGATCATCAGTTATTATGGATTGCTCCTTATTTCTACTATTATCTGTGATCGAGTAAGTGGAGAGGTCTTCCAGATTAATGGATATGTTCTCCCCATACTCCTCACCTTCCTCTTCTGCCACCTGATTCCTTTTTAACTGTTCATCAACGATTTTTATTGCTGTTATGTTCTCTTGCGGGTTTAAGCCAACTTTTATTGCCACTGGGTTTTCTGATCTTTATTTTCTAATTGCTCCCGAAGTCATCTTACTCCGCTTAGATGGTATCGTCAGATTTGTAATTAATTTTCGAGGTTTCTGTGCCGCTGCGCTATTGGATAATCTTTCTTCATCCTTATTCAATGCTGGAGGTTCACAACCCACTTGCTCGTCATCATTGTTATCCACCACAATTATATCTAAATCTTTAGTATGTGAGTTGTTCATTTTGCTACTGCCGGTATCTGTCTTTTAAAGTTGTCAATATCAAAGTTTCTTGATGCTCTTTGTTTTTCCTTTTCAATTATCAAAGGGTCCAAAATCGTATGCATCAGCGTTGCTACATTCGCTGTGCTCATGTCAAGGTCTTTCTGGATAGCCGTCACGAAACCTTCAACAAATATCGCTTTGAATAGAGCAGAGCCAACATTGTAGCCTGATCTTTCATTTGGTCTCCCGTCTGCACTTAGAGATTCATGAATGGGGCCAGAATAGACGTCAAAGTAGTTATACTGAAAAGTCAATCACTCCCTCTTTCTCTCCTTGAGAGTTCAGTTTCAGTGTTGGTTCCTTTTTCAAAGTTCACTGTCGGCTGTGGGATATGCGCATACCTTTCATCATTTGTGTGCAAATTATATATCCCAAAACAACCCCCACCAGATCGGTTATCCAATGTCAAAGGTCGATACGCTGTTTCACCAACATGGTGTCTGTTCAGTTGTTTGTTTTGCCTTACATGGGGCATGGTGAAAATTGAAGGTGTTTTGTATGGGTCATTTTCCACTTGGTTATGAGCATAGTTGTACCTAAATTGATAGCCTCCTCCTTCCGCTTGAGATGCGCTTTCCAAAAGTAATTGGTCAGATATTTCAGCCCCACCATTACCATACATATATGTTTTCACATTACTATGTGGGGTTTGATTCTGACATGACAGATCAGGCGCTCCCAGCGTAGTAAGGCCTGTCGGTCTCCAAATGTTCTGCTCTTGTTGCTTAGTCATTTTGCATTGAGTGTTCTCTGATAGCTGTGTTGGCGTTTTTCTCGCCCACCTGTTGTTACCTCCAGTTTTAGATACACTCCTATTCGGCCACCATCTTGCCTGTTTTGTTATTTCCGGAGTTTGCTTATCCATACACATAGGGTCCAATGTTTTTGTCTCAGGGGCGACTGTGGCAACAATATTTAATGTATTTGTGTCTGCCAGTTTTCCTTCAGGTATGGGTATATTTATATTACCAGGAGTCTTATCCATATTTCCATCTCCTTGTGTGTTTGGAATTGGGGTGGATGTTCTATTGTTCATGTCTGTTATTGTCCTTACATCTTTCTCCAGTGCAAACTCTGCTGCAGACTCTGGAGAAACACCGCTAACACTTTCTTTTATTTGTTTGTCGATAGAAATGTCCTCCCCACCCATAATATCTTCTTTGTTGATTTCGGTATTGCAGTCATTGCTACCTAGATAGCAATTATTCCTCAAGCTATCCTCTCGCGGGTGGTGGCACAAATTGAGAGATACAGCTCGAGGCTGCGAGGCGGAGACGGAATCAGATTGGAGGTCAGACACGTTACCGATTCGCCCTTCCTCTTGGTTCATCTGCAGAGCTGAACCCTTTTCTCTCGCTGCTATAGCCGCTGCTGCATCTGCCTCCATATAAGCTGCAGTGCTTGCTCCAATCACTACGATTACTGGGAACGCGACAAGCGCTGATCACTCACCTCGACCTCCGTGCTGTTCTCACGCTCCCGGGCTCCACAGTCTGTGTTCAGGGGTTCCTCCCCCCTATCCATGTCCATACAAACTCACCAGCGCCGACGCTGGCACAAGTCACAGTTCACTGGCGCAGGGACATCTAGATGCTGGCAGTTAGAACACGGATGTGCAGTGCTGGTCTCAAGTTTCCACCTGTTTAATCCTTTAACTCTGCTGCCTGCCACCACACACTCCGGCCGAATACTCGACCAAACACTCGGCCACGCTCTGCTTGTGGTGGGTGTTTTGACAACTTTGGCTCCTCTTTTCACCAATGGACTGAGCAAACAGACTCTGTTTCTCCCAGCGACCAGCAAAACGTCCAGCAAGGCCAACACTCAGCCAAACACTCCGCCATGCTCTGCTTGTGGTGGATGTTTGGCAACTTTGGTTCCTCCTTTCACCAATGGACTGAGTAAACAGACTGAGTTTCTCCCAGCGACCAGCAAAACGTCCAGCAAGGCCAACACTTGGCCAAACACCTTGCCCATAACAATTTTTGGCATTCCTCCATCCAAAAACCACCCTTTCGTGTGACCTATGGTCAGCTCCCCCGATTGTCTCCCATGGATCATGCCATGGACAGCCCTGTACCTTCGGCTGATGCCGTGGTACGTCATGTTCAGCGGATACACCTGCTTACAGACTCTATAATACAGGACACCAAGGCCATTGCCAAACGACAGACAGACAGACATCGCCGCCAGAACCATCATACCAGAACGGTCAACGGGGATGGTTATAATCAAAGACTCTCCCTTTGTGTACCCGTCCTGTTAAACTAGCAACTAGATATCTGGGTCCTGTTCCGGTGTTGAAGAAGATCTCGTCAGTGGCCTACAAAGTCTTCCTGCCCGCTACATAGCGAATACATCCTGTGTTCCATGTCTCATTTTTAAACCCTTACTGGGGATGTGAATGGATGTCCAGAGTATGTTGCCCGTGCTATTTTTGACCCTGGTTTTTGTAGGGGGTGCCTATACTACTGAATTGAGTGGGATGGCTATGAACCTGCGGATCGCGCCTGGGAACCAGTCTCTCATATCCATGCCCCCCGTCAGGTACGTATTTTCCATCTACAGTAATCCTGTAAACCTGCTGTCAGATCACCCCCAGGAGAGGGGAAGAATGTCACACGCTCCCGTTCTCACTCGCATCACCTGCACCACTTACCTGCTGGGGCGTAGAGACTGTATGCCCGGTGGTGTGGGCGGATGCGCTCTCGTCTATGGCCTCTGAGATGCCTGCATATGCGGGAGGTGCCGGTGCGGATCATTCCTTTACATTGCAGTCTCCCGGTTCACTTCTGGGATCAGGTTACGGTGCGCAGAGGTCACAGTGTACCCTTCTGTGCAGAGATCAGCTGATTGGCTACGGCAAGTGGTTGTCAGGGAAACCGTTGATGCAGGAATATATTACGGGATATATTAGGCTGATTGCACTCTGCATCAGTGCGTCTTATCGCTCCCACAGTCGAGTCCTTGTTTTCTTTCCCTGTGGGCCCTGGTTTCCTCCAGCCTTGTTACTCTGCCTTGTGCACTCCTTGTTCTTGCCTGGTCCTGCTTCTCCGTTCTGCTTCTTGCCTTCTTTCCTCTGCCTTGCCACTCCACGCCTCCCTCCTTGTTCTTCAGTCTTGTCAGTCTGTGTTTCTCTGACATCCTTGCTACCTTGTCATTTGTTGGCACCTCTGACTACCTAAGACCATCAGCGGCCTTCTGGCTCAGTGGCCCCCTAGTGGTACCACTGCCTTTCACCACATAAATCAACAGGAGGTGGATCCTGCCCGTGGTTTGGGGGAACTGGTCCCTGACCTTGCCCAAGTCCGCCATTCACTTGGGATAGAAGGGGGCTGGGTCCCTAGCATGCATTGACCCCAAAGCATCCTGGCCGACTTGCAAACCAGTGCCTCACAGAAGCAAGAAGGAAGCCCATCAAAGCCAGGAACCAGTAAGCTGCGCCCCAGCAATCAAGCGATCAAGCTCTTGACAATAGTAGGCTCTTCTCCCTTTCTTTCTTCAATGTTAACCGATTTATCAGCTTCCCCAAAGCCTCTTTTTGTTTCATCTGGTTCACTTTCTTTAAACTGAGGAAATAGAGCCCTTTCCAAAATTCCTTGAGCAATTTGATTCCCACGACATACTTCTAATGGGATTTCACCATGATTCTGTAAGAGAACCTTTACGTCCCCTCGGAAGTCAGGATCGATGACGCCTGCTAAAATGTCTATACTGAACTTCCACGCTAGGCAAGATTTTGGGGCCAACCTTATGTAACACCCCGGTGGGGGTATCAAAACCAAACCGGTAGGAATCATTCCTCTTTTCCCAGGGGGGATAACAGCCTCCTTACTGCTACAGATATCAAAACCTTTTGATTCTTTCGTGGCAACAGAGGGGCTACAAGCTCTCTTATTGAGGTTTTTGAAATGTAGGGTTTCCCAATTAGTTTCAATTTAATGATATCCCACTTCTAACACCATATGTAAGGAAGGCATGGTATCAAAGCAAGACAGACACAAGTGATCACAGTTCAAGGGTGTTTATTAAACTGTATAATGGGTGAGATAAACGTCTAATCTAAACCTAAATGTTGATGTGAGCAAGCTATGACCATCAAATGATAATGATAAAGTCCTAGTGGAGTCTAGTCAAATAAAAAGAGCCTATACTAAAAAACCTATTGCCAATCCTTACCGCTATGCTACAAAAGAGTGTGGCATAAGATTCACAAGTAAAGAAAGAAGTGTTCACAAAGTGGTAAGTCAAGATGTTATGGCCGGGTATCTCCCTTCCCCACATTTATAGCACAGGACAAGGTGGGACTCTTGAGCACAGCACACCACTGGGCTTCTCTGGCACGAGTTCACAGCTCCTTCTTCTATATCAGGGCCTTCTGTGGACAAGTCTCTTCTCATGCAAAGTCCCTTGCTTTAGAGGGCCTGATATGCCAAAACAACAAAGCAAAAGTTCCTTCCTTTAACCTTCACTTAGGGTGATAACACTTCACCCTTGGATCCCCCTCAGCCGGGCCCCGATCCTTCTTTCAGTGTCAACCTCCCAGAGCACTTGCCGATTTACATAGGGACTTCTGAAGGGCAATCTCATCTCACTGGGTCACTCTGTAAGCCTACAGCACGTGCGGGTTTAAAAAAAATCACAGTTCTCACGGCGTTCCCCTCAGCCGGGCACAAACGTCTATTTCACAATTCCCTCAGTCAGGTTCACAATTTCACAATCGTCAGCATTTCTGCAATGTGTCAAGGACTTTCGATTGTACAAGGGGTTTGGCTTGACTCTCGTATGACCACCTTGACACCTTATGCGGCCTTCCCTTTGGCCTCTTAGTAGTTATAGTTTCAATATTCTTTTAGCTCACCACATTCTCTTTGTTCAGGAGAGGTGTACCAGCCAGAGACCTTCGAATGAGCGTCCACGTGGCTGCAGATCTCTCTGTCTCTGGTACCAAGTTTGTTCACAAAAGACCTCTTGTATCTTAATCTTCTTAACGTTGCCACTGCAACCTTGAGCCCAACACAGTCCGGTCCACTATCAGGTTCTTCCGACTCAACAGCTGTGCTGAACTCATTGCTGCTGGAGTCAAGGAAGGTACCATGATGGAAACCGTGTCTCCCCGCCCTGGCTATCAGTGGGGGAGGGTTCCATATACCTCTGAAATTAATAAATAACCTATCATATCATATCATTCGCCAGCTGCGATTCCCGGTCTATTGTTTCTTTTATCAGAGGCTTCACAGGTCTGGGTTGAAAAGGGCAAGGGCAACTCCCTCCTTGATGTCCTTTCAGGTCACACCGCCTTTCTCCTCCATTTGAACTGCCGTCCTGGAATAGCAGGTCACTCGTGCGTTCGACCTTGCTCTTGTGCTCCACCTTTTATCCCTGTGGAGAAGGGAAAGAGCTGTCAGGTTGCCATCTCATAGCTCCACCTGCCATCTGGTTCTGCATAAGGACGAACTAGCCTGCTGGAAACGTTCTTCTCTTGCTGATTCAAAAATAATCTCCTGTCAATATTAAAGCCTTCTCCATGGGCCTAGCTGGCCCTTCTGAAGCCATTTACTCCTCCATGTTCAAGTTCAAAGCTCCTCCTGTAAGACAAGCTTCTCTAGCTCCTCACTGATTGTTATCACCTCTGTCTCCTCCAATCTGATACTACATTCTCTTGCTTTTACCAGCTCCTTCAGATGTCTACCTTCTCCTCCTATTGATACCAACTGCTTCAGTGGTCTATCCCCACTTATTGCTTCGATCACCTCCTCCAACCTTACACTGTCCCCTCTTGCTCTTACCACCACTTCCAACCTACACGCATGACATCTATTAGCAGCCTTTCTTCGTTTCCTTATGTTCCATCAAATATGACCTTTTTTTTGAAGAACGTTAGAAATAACTTAGGCACATACTTCTTTCAAAAGGGGTCAGCAATTCCATCTCTGTTAAGTCATAAGACACATTTGCCTTAGTCAACTCTTCATATGAACAATCCAGGGCATATACTTGGCCCTCTCACGCAGCCATGAGTCCTTCAAAAATATCTTAGTTAAAACTGCACTCATGTACTCATGTTAGAAGTGGAATTTAAAACAACTTATTAGGAGCCAAGGCAAAATGATCTTCAATAAAAATCCGTTACTAGTTCTTGATGACAAGACCAATTAGGGGATGAATCTCGTAAACCTAAATTAAATCCCTTGCACCTTTTATTTTCCACCTGTTCTAACCAATCCCTCTTCCAAAATCCCCGTTCATTTGCTCCAAATAAGCCCACAGTTTTGGATTTAGTAATGAAAACGTTACCACGAGTTCAACAGGGAAAGCTTTAAAATTCTGATCAAAATGAAAAATACCTGCTATAGATTGTTACTTTGCTCACGTCCATTTCATCATAATATTAGAATAGCTTAGGGAAGAATGAAAACAAACCTCTAAGTAACTGTATCCATCTATTACTGCTAACGTTCCGTTAGCAACATAAAATGTCAGAATTTTGAGTTTACTAATTCGCCGAAAAATCATGGAAGCTCATTTCTTAACAATAACCTTTAGGCTCCTTATTTTCATGTCATCAGGATCGACATCTAAACGTTTCTGCAACTAATGGGGGTCCTAGCCATCAACATTCTGTTGTCAGCAAATGACAAATCAGGACTGAAAAGCGCTCAACATAGGTAATGTTACCATTCCTCCTTCTCTTCTTCTTCTGAACACTCACTGATAAAACAGGCATCGATCCAATATTTTTACAAATAAGCTTTGTTTACACAGTGTGGAAACGAACAACTGTAGGAATAAAATATTTCATCTAAGTCAAAGATGAAACACTCTGAACATTGCCTCTTCTGACACATGCGCGTTAACAGCCAACCTCTTAATGTGGGCAACATACGAACTTGTACTTCTGGCACCGTAGCAATGAAACAGTGGCACATGTAAAATTACTTTGACTCTACTTACGCCTATAGAATACCAATGTGGGGCCCAGGCACACACTCCATTTACCACAGGGATGCTATGAAGAGCTTTGGGTAGTGCCGGAGGCAGAAGGAAAATCCAAAATGGTGGCTCAGCCTTTGAATTGCTTGTCCTAGTCCCAAAGCACACAAAGTTGAACCAATTGGCTCAGTCAATGAGAATGCTGTGCACATTCACACCCACAAGTGCAGACTGTTAGACTGTCACCCTGATCTGAAGGGGCCAAGCTCAGGTAAGAGGAGGAACAAGAATGCAGTTTGGCATTTAGGAGCTGTAGGGTCAAAGCCGGATGACAGAAACAGTGAGGAGGGAAGTTAGGACCATAGGCGGGAAGAGCCCTTTCAAGTCCACAAGTGGAAACTGGAAAAAGAAAACCCAGTGGGCTCTGTCTCCTTGTGGGAGAGACGTCTGTCATGGTGGAGACATCATGACGACTACAGGAACTACAAGATCCAGGGGAGATGGTCATACCCAACTGACAACCACGTCAAGCAGGAAGATGCCCAGAAAGAGTACGCTAGAGACTTCGAGCTTCAGGGAATGACGCCAAGCTTTGCGAACGTTTTAAGACAAGCCTGACATTATGGGAACAGTTGGGAAGAGACTATGCAAACCCTTTTCATTTTGAATTTTGGAATCAAAGGAGAGAGCCTTTGCGTCTTTTCTAAAATATTGTTTTACATGAGAACCTGTGTTTTGCCTTTTTGTGGACCCCACACTGCTATATGATACACATTGCAAGATGGCCAATCGTTCTTCTCTTTTGGGCAGTCTTGGTTTGAAATTTGTTTCAATAAAGATCCTAATAATGAGTTACACAATTGTAAAATGTATATAGCCCATGTGAGCCAGAACCGCCTAAATTAGAAATTATGAAGGTAATTTTTCCTCGATCATCTAAAAAACTTTTTGGGTAATGTAAGAAATAAAATCACTACTGTGTTTTAAAGTTTAAACGTTGATTGGGGTCCTCGTACAATCACTTAGGCAATAGAAATACATACTCTTGGTGTTTATTTCGGACTGTAAATCAACAGGAACCTATAGATGTGTATTAAATAAAGAAACATCAAAACATGTTTCTGTAATTCTTGAATCTTCTGTTGAAAGATGTAATCCTCTAGCATAGAAAGCGCTACTTTATTATTGGGGTTACTCATACCGTATCTGCCCAGAAGCGGCTATACCTTCTCTTACTGAGGTCAATATGCTTTTATGTTGACACCTTGACTTTTTAGCACCATGTAGCCACAATCCATGGCATTAGTGTGCACTACTTATACTCAATAACATAAATTAGTACCTAGCGAGGGGGTGTGGGAGCCTCCCAGCCAATCAGGAGGCTAAGAATGGGGTCTTTACCAAACGGTAAAGCCCCAGCTTCGAGCCTCCTTGGAGCGGGAGGCCGCCATCTTCCCTTGCCACGAATCTGGTAAGTATGCCCCCCCGTGCTCCCATCCTCTCCTCCTACCCCCCTAACCCTAATTTGCACACCCCCAACACGTCCACAAAACATATGCTGGCTAAATATTTTGCTCTTGAATCCCAACTTTTTTCACTTTCAGCATATAATTTCAACTGAAAAGCACCTTCCCACTTTACAACTGCATATCATATAACTGCTTTGCATTATGCCTCGTGTTGCTTGCATGGCCTGGTTTCCATGGCAACTTTTACCCTGCCTAGTGGAGGCAAAGTGTGCTTCCAATTGGCTTTATTTTCCTTGACAGTTGTGCGTTTTCGCGTCTTGGGAGCTCACATAGATCATATTGATACTCTGTCTTTTCTGAACATAATGCTTCTTTTATTTTGGCTCCACGCTAGGCGTTGTCCTTCATTCGGACACTGCGTGTATTCTTTTTATTGAATATGGGTCATCATGCATGCACATGCATGCTCTGTCCACAATGCACATGGACACACTAGTCCTCAGGTACACATCATGCTCATAGTATTGGCAGGCAAGAGGTCGGAAAAATTGACCCTGGGAAGCGAACAGCCACAAATGCTGGTTTTGAGTCTCATCACTGATGCACTCCTTTAACTTATGTAACTTTTTTTTAGTTCAGCCATTTCACAATAAACTTAAGTGCTGGGGTGGGCGGAGCCTACAATGGCCCTCATTACGACCCTGGCGGAAATCGAAAAACGATGGCGGAAATGCAATACCGCCATCGAATAGCGCTCGGTGCGACTATGACCCGTCACCGCAAAGTACGAAGCCATTAGCGACACCGTAGTGAACGCCAACGCTAACTGCACCAAGCACGCGCGCGCGCGCCATGCCAAACCGCAAACACCACCATGGTGCAACGGTACGCCAATTCCGACCCTAGCGGACATGTACCTAACGCCATCAGGCATGGCGTAATGTACCATTCCGCCATGGCGAGAAGTACGGCATCGCGAATCAACCGTAAACGGCCCCACTGAGTGCCTGTACACCGCTCCCTGCCCACAAAGTACAACCCCCCGTAGGTGCAATGAAGTCACAATGCAACCATTGAAATGTACAAGTCACCCATGCATGCCAACGAACAAAAGAAACACAAGAGGGGCCAATGGGAGCTGCAGGGCACAGATGGCACGAATACAGAAGCAATCCCAATGGACATGACCACAGTCCCCCACCAAGAAACGCACGCAAACACAGGCACCTGTGACCAGCAATATTCCGATAATCACATCATTCCACCAGTCCACCTGGCTGACCGGCATCTGTTACACAAAACCCAATCCCCCGCCCCTGAGCATGACAACATTCAAACTGTCATATAGGCAGCCCCCATCCCTGACCTCACGGGCTTAGTAGGCAAACGCGCCCAGTACAGTACCACGCAACTAAACCCCGAAGCTGGAACCCAATGCAGATCTCCTCACAATACATCGCCCCCCAAATAGGCATATGCCACATCACTTGCAAAGAAAAACGCTACACGGGCCAAATCAGAATAGAAATTTATGCACATCAAAGTCACCAAGCCCATACAGCCATCAGGCCATGAACTCCAAAACACTAATCACCATTGTGGGCTGCATCCGCAAGAAATGACCAGCCACTACTTGTGTGTCGCCCTGTTCCCCCATGGTACACAGAGCCACATTCACGTACGAAAAGGCAACATGGAAGCGCACAGAACCGCAGGGCCGTCCCAATGGGGAGGCACTAGTCCAGCTGAAAGGCCGAAATGTTGCTCCGAGCCACCAGTACTGCGTAAGGGCATGTGGGCCATTGGCGATCGTCCCATAAGATCGTAATGCTGCTCCACTGATTAACACGAAGCAGCAGGTGTCGGGAGTAAAATCCATCTGCAGGAGTGGCATACAGATGGCAGTGGCAAAAGGGGAGGAGATACCTGTCAACCAAAAGAAAAGAAAAAGAACAGAATGGCCATCAGAACCACATTCGAACAACTCACTTCAATGATCACACGAAATCCACAGCCATATGCATGCTAGCCCACTCAAAAGGATCATCACCACCCCAAAACCACTTGCGACTCATAAACATCTATATCGAGGTGCAAACACCATCACAAACGAGTGTACCTGTGCATGCGTCTGTCAAAACAGAATCCATCAGATGGGAATGTTAACGTGCATGGACACAAGTGTCTGAGTGCGCCTCGAGACAGGGAGGGCTCAACAAGGCCAGATAGACGATGGTCCCACTATGGCAGCCCTGCATCACATAGCGTAGGGGAGGCGGATAGATCCCAAGAAGCCCTGTACATGGCAAACTCTGTATCAAATCACCTGCCCATGCATCCATTCATCATTCCCTCATCCCGGGATCAAAACGCCTGAATAATTACTCACATAACATTAGAAACATCCATTGAGTCTGTGCGTTATGCAGCCTGCAAAATCCACAGTGCCCCAGCCCGTAATTCCAGTGTTGTGAAGTAACATGTATTTGGGAACGGCCGGCCTCATCGCCCACGTAGCTATTGCGCATCCCAAACTATTCATATCAATCATTGCTCCCTCGCCATGGGCCCTGTCTCAAGGACATTGAACAATAGAACGTTATATTTGCAGTCAGACCTGTGGGCATCTCCTCGCCGCTAGCTGGAAACCGAAAGCGCCGCCCTTCGAATTCCTCATTTGCAACACCACGTCGGAAAGGCATCTGTGGCCGTTTGAAATCACTAATTATTCCATCGAGTGCGGCTGTGTGTGAAAATGGCAACTGCCTTCACCCACGAATGGGACGCCCCGCCCGTCGTTGCAACTCGGTACAGTGATGCATGAGGGCCCACCGTTACTCGAGTACTACGTTCCACTGACCCTTCACAAGTCTGTTCGCGACTGCACAGATAGTATGGGAAACAATGGGACCACAGCAGAATGAACATATCAATCCAATCTTACACGGCCATCGGGTACAAATACATGATAGCAATAGCAAGATACCATTCCCCGAATTGCAGCGTTGTGCGCGTGACGTGCTCGGCCAAAGGGGAGAGCAGTTTGCACAGGTGGAATGAATCACCACAGGTGGAGGCCATACAGCCTGAAAACACATAAATTGCACAGCCAGTCTCCTCCCACAACCACACCGAAATGCTACCGGCAGGACTCGCGATGTTGGCCCTGGGGGACCTGATAGCACTGCAAGTGCTCCAACTCCAAGAAGAAGACGAACACCAACTACAACCAGCCGCACGGAGGAGACGCAGGAGGAGGAGGAGGCCAAGGCAGGGCCAGCAAGGCCCACCAGCACAGCCACTACCACCACGCAGGCAGCCCGCAATACCACACCTCCGAGCCCATCCGTTCAACCTCACTGATGAGCAGATCCACACCCTCTACCGTCTGGACCGGGACACCATAGCCGCCATTGTGGACATGACACAGGCTGACCTTGTCAGCATGATAGATAGCCCAACCGCCATCCCACCCCTACTGAAGGTGGTGTCTGTACTCCACTTCCTGGCCACAGGCACCTACCAGCACACAGTCGGACAGTTGCATGGCATTTCTCAGCCACTGTTCTCACGGACACTATTGCAAGTGCTCGATGCCCTCCTGCAGCACGCAGACGACTACATCTCCCTACCACGCTCGGAGCAGGAAATTACAAACACGAAAGTGGGATTCCATGCACTTGCCGGCATACCGGGTTGCATTGGTGCCATCGACTGCACCCATGTTGAATTGGTCGTCCCACATGCCATGGAGGCCCAGTACCGCAACCGAAAACAATTTCATTCCCTGAATGTACAAATGGTGTGTGACTCCAACAGGATCATTACACATTGTTGTGCCCGATTCCCTGGATCAACCCATGATTCTATGGTCTTGAGGAACTCTACAATACCACGCTACATGGAGCGACACGCAGGGAACAGATCCTGGCTACTCGGTGAGTCTCATTACATGCATGATGATGTGGGGTATGTGAATTGGCAATGACCTGGCAGGAAGGGGGGGGGGTGTGCGTACGTATCAATGGCATTCCACATCATACGTTTCTCGTCCACATACAGGTGATGCTGGATATCCACTGAAGAGATGGCTCCTCACACCAGTCCGGAACCCACGGGACCAGCATGAGGAGGACTACAACCATGCCCACTCACGTACCCGTGTAGTCATAGAACAGGCATTCGGCCTACTGAAGGGCCGTTTCCGCTGCCTCAGCAGGTCTGGCGGGGCACTCCTGTACCGCCATAAGAAGGTTGCAAAGATGGTGATGGCATGTGTCATGCTCCACAACATGTGCGTACGTAGAAATGTGCCCATGCCCCCTGACGCAGAACTGCAAGCACCTGAAGATGGTCATGATGAGGGTGGGGATGTGGCAGCACCTCATGGAGTCTGCGAGGCACCGGAGGCCCGTGACATTCGTCAGCATCTCATTGATGTATGCTTCTAGCACTCACGCCTGGTGGCTGATACATGGACACGGGACTCGTGGCACTGCGTGTGTCTGGGACATGCACAACATGGACTGTACGCCTATGATGGCCTAGTACACAAAGATCAATGTCCACACATCTCATTGGTTGATCGTGCACTTTTAATGGCATATGTGATGTCATGTTGAACACCCTATCGACCCGCCACCCAAGTGAGCCCAACACACCCCCTCCACCCTCCTACCTCCCCCCCGAACACCAGTGTCCAAAGATGCTCATTGTCAGTGGGCTGTCGCTATTGCATGCCCCCTCTGCGGGTATCAGGGGCACCCCTGCCTGTGGAGCGCAGGTTCCTCCCAGATCTACGTTGGGGGCTGCCCTGGACGGAACTTGCAACGGATGATGTGTCTGCCTGCTCACGTCCATGCATGTCCCTAAGGGTTTGCGAGAGCTCAGTGAGCACACGGCGCACTGCGGCAAGTTCGGCACATACGTCCTTGGCCGTCGCATGCAGTTCCCCCCTGAGGCTCTCGGTGCTACTCTCCATTTGGACTCTCAGGCTCTCGGTGCTACTCTCCATTTGGACTCTCAGGCTCTCGGTGCTACTCTCCATTTGGACTCTCAGGCTCTCGGTGCTACTCTCGATTTGTGCCCTAAGTGTCTCAGTTGATGTTTCTATGTCTGCCTTAGTGCCCCCACATTCATCGGCATGGTCCTTGAGGAGCGTGGCCAGTTGCTGCTGTTGTTCGATCAACTGGTCGAGGGACTGTTGCCTCTGCTGGGCCATGGCCATTTGCAGGGGTGTCACAGAGGGGCTGTTGTCCTCATGTTGCCTTGCCACAGGGCTTGTGGGGGATGGCCAGTCGTCGTCTTGTGGGTGCCCCTGCGTGGTATCCTCATGTTGTACGGGATGGGACAGACAGGGGGATTGGGACAGGTCATGGATGGATCTGACTTCGGCATCCCCGTTTTCTGTGTCCGAGCATGCTGCCATCAATGGGGTGTCACCTATGGTGCTGCTGCCACCAGAGGCAGTGCCTTCTGTGGCATCCATTGGGGGGACCTGTGGTGGTGGTGTTGTGGGCATGCTGGCTGCTGGGGTGCCTGTTGATATTCCCTCCTCTGTGCTGCCACCTGATTTGTGCTGCTGCCGTGTCTTGATGCGTGCAGCTGAGGTGGAGGGTCTCTGGCCGTTGGTCTTGGCCCTCTTTGCAGGTGTGCTGGTAGGGGTGTCCTGTAGCTCGTCGTTTGGATCGGACCCTGTGGTGGAGTAAAGGAGGGCGAGGGTTATTGATGGGTCTGTGGGAATTGGAATGGCATTGTATCACATGCATTGGGGTGGTACCTGAGGGTGATTTGGGTCGGGGCCTTGGAGGTGCTTTGATTTGTGTGTGGAGTGAGGGTGCAGTTGTTTGGCAGCCTGCAGTTAGGGTGTGCCTGCTGCACGTGTAGTGCGTGTATTTGGGGTTTTTAATTATTTATGTATTTATTGTGGGTTTTAACGTGCGCTATCAGGCCGATGTGTGTGGGCGTTCTCCTGGACATGTGTTTCTGTTGCACTATGTGGACGCATGGTACTTCACATGGATGGACTGTGTGGATTTGGCATTGTTTTATCTGGCCCACCTACCTGAATCTTCTGATGTCTGCACTCCTTTCTCCATCCCTCCGACTCCCTCTATGCTCTCCATTCCGATGGTGGAGGCACAGATTTCTTCCCAACTTGATGGGTGATTCAGGACCTCCCCCGGTGGCTGTGGCAATGTTGCGGTTGGCAGAGAGTATGCTGCGGACGCGTATCCGCAGGTCGTCCCATCGCTTGCGGCATTGCTGTGGGGTGCGGGGTGCGGTCCCCACCGCACTTACCCGCTGTGCCACCAGAGCCCGTATGGCCTTCTTGTTTGCAAGTGCCGTCCTGGTCATTTGCGTGCAGAAGACGATGGCAGCATTCTCCTGGAGGGTCTCTGTTAGCACGGTGAGTTCCTCACGGGAGAAGTGGACCTGCCGCTTGCGGTCGCACGCTTTCTTCGCTACTTTTCCCATTTTTCTTGGTTTCGCTAGGGTGGTTGACGGGTTGGGGTGTGTTTCAGGGTAGTGATTTTAGTGGTTGTGTGGTTTTAGTGTATTTATAGGTGTACGCCGGGATGTTTCCCGTTCCGGCCCCATGTTTTAACTTCCGTTTCCGTATATTTCCGGGCACCGTACTTTCCGGTAGGCGCACACTGCGGTGACCGCTAAGTGGGGTGGCGGTATTGCACCTAGGGCGCCGTACGGCGGCGGTGTGGGCCGTTTTGGGGTCATTTCCGCCATCGCGGACTTTGCACTTCCGCCATGCCGTGGTGCTCGTGCCCGATGGGTCGGAATGGGCCGCACTTTGCTCCTTCGTGCAATGGCGGAAACGCTATTTACGCTGTGGCGCTCCGGTCAGTCGCTTTCCGCCAGGGTCGTAATGAGGGCCAATGATTCCTTATGGGAATTCAGCACAAACATAGATGCCCTTAGTTTATAAAAGCCACACAAAACCTGTGCCATCAGTTATTGTCCTTTTTAGGTTTGAGTACTACTGTAAATCAATTATAAGTGTTTTCCAATAGGACCCAGCTATTAGGGTGCACTGAGTATATATTTTAACGCTCTGTGTTAAATTACGAGAGCAATTAAGGTCAAGACGTTACCATGGGAATCTCTTTTTCTGAACTTCATATTAATGGGACCATCATACAGACAATGAGGTGATCATTTATCAGTTTCCTTTGTGCTGACTGGAGCAGCACAATCATGATTCACGTCTAAATCTGCTAGCCCCACAGTCTGCTCCATGCTGAAGGTTCTTCTGCGCGTGCAGAATAAAACACATCTTTTCTTCTAGAACTCTCTGCTTTTACCTACATAGGTCACACCAAACCTTACTTCACTCTTCTGAAAAGAAAGTGCTGGATGGTTTGTTACTTAGCAGGCTATCCCCAAAATTCTGTCAAAAGCTGGAATACAAGGCCGTTTAAATGGAATCTTACCTGATATCAACTCTGATACCTCCTAATTATGCAGAACTGTGGTGTCAAAAAAATTTGGTTTCCACAAACCATTCTGCGTGCACAATTTCCACCACAACCCACATCTTCTAGACATTTCTTAGCATGATATGGTGTTGAAACTGACCGTATTCTATATAATTTCTATGAGCAGTGGTGGTGCATGTATTACGGACGTTATCAATAACTAGGGCTTTAACATGGTAATATATATGCAGTATCATGATTGGCTGGCAGGAACCAAAAAGCCAAAAATACTATGCGGTTGTGGCATTCGGCTCTATCAGGGTTCAGGCACGCCCATTGATGCTTGACATGTCAGCTTTGAAGGGGGGGGCACCTTCACCTGAGAATAGAATGAGAGGTCATGTGAGTGTGACTGTACTGACCAGTGCCTGTTAGGTATGATGGAAGATCCACTGTATGCGGATATATTGTCACGCAGACAGGTCAAGTGGAACTGTACAGATCTAGCATGATGTTGCTAAGCCATGACCCCGACGGTCGAAGGATCATTGCTAATGTAACTGACTAAATATATCATGATTCTTTATGTATGAAGTTCATTGTGTAAATTCCTATACAAACCCAGAGATTGTGGTGTTCCCAGCCACATCTTTGTCCGTTTCTGCAACACTATGTCGAAATTACCCAGACTCTGCTGCCACTGCCTGGTTTCCTATGTTGTATTTATTGGTAGTTTTCTACATTTGGTGCTGTCATGCCTTGGATTCTTCATGCCCACCTGAGATGGTAATGGGGGGAGCGGACCATAGTCCTCAAACCTCTTTGCACACAAAAAGGATAGGTGTGAAGCTTAATTGAAACCTTTAAAAGAATTTCGTTGGTGGGTCACCCAGGAAAGTGTGTACCCCTTCCTGGGCTGCATGAAAGACCTTTTATTTAACCCTAAAGGTAGCAGAGCCGTAGCTGTGGGGAAATAGGTATAATCGGATTGGGAATGTGACAGATTTATAAATTAAACAACGCAAGATAAAATAAAATATTATGAGAGAGAAAAGAAAGAAAGGAGGTCACAGAGCTAGGATTTAGAGGGAAGCAGAGAACGGGGGCGAAATGGGAAAAACAAAGGCCGAAAAAGTATTGGGAAACAGAAGATTAATGCTATAAAATGTCTAACAAAAATCTTTATATATAATATCATGAAATCGGGAGAATAGAAAAAGAACAATCAAAAGAGTGAGGATTCCTGGGAGAAGGCACTCCGGGACATTATATTTACACCTACTACACGCTGAGAATGTGTAAATATCTTGAAAGGCGAGGCTTCAAAAGAACAGGGCGAAGGTCATATGCAAATCCCTGTAGAAGGTTCCTTTCATTTGGCCAAAAGTCTACATTTACGAAGAAAAGGCAAGTAGCACCAGAGCAATGGGGACATTTTTAGATTGTTTTGGGGAGGCTGCAAAATGGGTTGGGCAATCGAGAATGAGTGGACTAAAAATATGAATGATAAATTGAGGGATGAATTGCAGAAATGTAAAAATAGATAGAGGGAATGGGATCAGTACAGTGGAAGGGACAGGACCAAGCTTGTCCATGTTGCTGTGCTGCATCCTCAGAGAACAGGCAAGTGTAAAGCAGAGTAAGAGGAAAGGGAGAAAGAAGGAGAGGGTATGATTGAAATGCTAGGCATTTGAAATACAAACTGTAATGCTATGCGTGCCTGAGCAGCACAAGCAACACAGGCACAATCTTCAGCTACATCACAAGCACAGTCCCATGACCCAATGGCGCGTGTGCAATGTGAGAAAACTCAAGGTGTCTCACTTACTAGTCCCCGGGGAGCTGTCATCCAGGTGGCCACGACACGGCCATCGCTATTGTATCCAGTTCCTGGGGGTGGACCAGTGGGGGAGGATCACCTGGATGAGGGGTCTTCAGGGAGTGGAAGTGGGATACCGACGGTTAAAATTCAGTACCCCCTTCCTTGTAACTCCTTTTCCCGATCCTACCCTCTAAGATATTTAAAAGCTCTACCCGTCTCCTTTTCCGACAGGAACACTTTCTTACACCGTAACAGACAACGGACTAACACCAGAGCCGTTTACCTGACATGTCCCAACACACAGGTCTGGCAGTTCAAGCAATTGACAATACCCACGCACACCTGACGGCCCTTTACCTACCCCACAGGGATAAAAGGCAGAGCACGAGGCCACACTACTAGCAAGGCCAACCGCACAAGGAAGCAGATAACCCAGAACGGCAGTTTAAACAGAGACAAAAGATGGCGAAACTTGAAAGGATGACAAAAAGGGAGATGCCTTTACCCTTTTCAACCCAGACCCACAAAGCCTCTGAAGGAGGAAACATAAGACTGGGATTTACAGCTAGCGTGTGGAGTAGCCGATGTCAACTGTGCACGGGGGCCTACCAGATTGGAGGCAAGTGTAAACCTGACAGAGGGATGCCGAAAGAAATCTAGAAGGAAAACTCTGCGTTCAAATGAAAATGAACAAACCTGAACTGAACTGTGTGTTAGAAATACATGAAATGTGTTAAAAGATATTAAATTAGATCTTACAGACGTCTGCTTGCTTCCTGCCTCAATCAGGGCTCTAAATGGGACTCTGTCATGGGTCATGGAGGGAGTGCTAGTAAGAAAATGATTTCTAGTAGTCTCCACCTCTTCCTCATTTAACTTATCCCCTTCCCAATACTGTCCTACCATGTAGCCAATTTCCATCGGCTCTTTCTTTTATTTAAAGGATATTGCCAAGCCAGATGTCCTAGTTACCCACATGAGAAAAATACCAGGGGTATGGATTTTAGGATCTGTCTCTCTTCAGGCCTCAGTTCTCCCATTTCTTAAGTCATAACAAACATCCTCTCTCCCTTGGATAGATCTCGCCCCAGAATCATATAAGGGCCATCTTGGGTTTTATCTTTACCTGAGGGAGAGGAGAATCCTTTTGTGTTCTTCTTGGGTTCCTCAACCCTATGAAGACTATTCAGGTGGCAATTAGCTTCTGCAAAGTTTTGAGCTGTCTCGATGGCCAAGGTTAAACTAGGTTTATTCAGTTGGAGTACTGCCTTATGGGGGCTCAAATGGGAATGGGGAATGTTTCTTGCAAGGAGGACTTACCGGGTCCTCCTATATTGGAATGACCCGGTAAGTCCCCATTGCAGGAACCCGGTAATGGAGCCCGGTTTGGAGGCAGCCATGGTGCTAATAGCACCAATAGCTCGTAATGAGGCCCAAGGTGTTTTGTACTCTGGCTGCTAACTCCACTGGGGTTTCTTCGCGGTGCATCTTGAGGTTTTGTAGCTTTTGTTTTTATAAATGGTCCATTTGGCCCACCTTTCTCAACAACCCTTGTTTGATGTCATCAAAAGGTGTTCCCAGAGGATTTAATAAATAATAGGAGTTCTTAATTTCTCCTCTTAGTAATGTAGCTAGGTAACACGTTTTTAATTTATCCTCGCAGTGAAATTGTCAGGCCAAATGCTCAAAATAAAGATAAAAATCCCAAGATCTTCACCTTCTTCATATGGTTGTAAGACCCTGTGTTGTAATATGGCTCTCTGGGAAGATACCACAATTCTATCCAGTCTAGCTTGGAATCTGGTCTCTGCTTCGATCGGACGTGCAGTCAGTTGGGCTAAATGGTTTTCCTTGGTAGCCATCTGCGATGAATCTTGTGGAGTGATCACTTATCCATAGCCTAAAATCTCATCCCATCTGGCCAGTGGAAAGCAGTCGACACCTGATCCTGACCATGGGGGCGGTATTGTGAGGGAGGATCACATGGGAAGAGATGGTTGTTGGGGAGATGTGGTGATACAATCGGGAGGGACGCAGTATTCTTCCCTTCCAAAGGAAGAAGACCCTGCAATTCCTAAATTCCTGATGGCTTGCTGTCACTTCAAAATTCTGTCATTGTAAGACTCAAAAACCTCTTCTTGTAAAACAGCCCAAACAAAACACCATCTATATTTCATAAACACATAATACTCATTTAACATCTCCTGTCTATAATATTTTTGATTCAAACAAAGATCCAAAACAACTCAGCTTTAAAAGCTCTAAAGTTCATGTTCATTCCAACTCCCACAAAGCCTCAAGTTATGAGATGAGGAAGGACTTAATGATGATTGAAGGAAATCCCAAGCCAAACAAGCAGACTAGTTGTCATGATGAAAATCAGCTGTGCGGAACACTTAAACTGGAGGAATACCTTACTTTCACAGGTGGAGATGAGAGACACGGAGTAGGCTCAGCAGGAAACAGAATTGGAGGCAGATGCCAACACAGGGTAACAGACCATACAAAAAGAGACAGGCTCTTACAAGCAACCCCCTGCAAGCCTGAGTCACCAAAGAAGCAGGAGACTGAAAGAGGCAAAGCAGGGAGAAAGCACCGATGTGCCACTGGCAATGGCAGCAATGGTGCTGGGGAAACAGTCTCCTGGGAAAGCAGCAGTTATGCAGGCCGGAGAACGTGAAGCCGGCAAGGGAACCGAGCAAGAGTTGGTCGAGCAGAGGTTGCCTTCCCAGAGTGAAAACATCTCTGCAACAGTGTATCACAGGTCAGAAATGCCAACAAACACTGGTGAGTCTGCCAATAGGAGATGGGGACCAAAGGGTGTGCAGACAGATATATGGACAATTAAAATCCTGTTTTGAATACCGACCAAGTCAATTCGAAAGACAAGATTTACACAAGTCCCCATATAATTGAACTCCATATGGGGAAAGTTGGAGTAAATATAATCACCAGCAGATGAACAGTAATTAGAAAGTTGAAGGGCGTGGTCTGAGCGCATGGCGTGAAGAAGTTGCCTTGCAGAGCTCCCGCCCTAGATCCTAAAACTGATCCTATAGAAGCGGACAAACGCACAAAAACGGAGAAGAAACCGCAGCTGACAGGGGACAAACTCTCTCTCCCACTCCTGACACCAAGTCTGGCAAAAATTGGAGCTCACATATCCCGGAAAAGAGGGTTTGAAATAGCGCCCCTACGACACTCAAAATGGCGCCTGCTGTCGGTGCTCGTTGACTGCAGAGTGGGCAGCCCTACAAGCTAGGACGAACATAGACTGGCGAGGGGAGGCTGCTGCATAAACTGAAAGCAACATGCTTCCAGCTAGGAAGACCCTGGGCAAAGACGATCACTCCAGTGTCACTGACGGAGCCAGCTGAACACTGAACGCTTGGGCAGAGAGCGCAGTGCTGGGGATCCTGGCGACTCCCATGGGGGACATCGCACTGGAGACTCAGCGGCTGTGGCACCTAATCCCCAAGTGACCGGGCTGCAAGGGACCCACTTCCCAAAAGTGAAGAGATGAGCAGAGATAAGCGGGAACACATAACAATCCCGCTGCAGAGTGTGCCATACACCGGAGTGTTGCGCTGTAACGCAGCTTGTTTACCTCCGATGGTGCGATTGCTGAAAGGCGACAATGCACTTCAGGGACCACGATCCCTTTGCTGTATCGCCGTGGGCCCCCACCCCTACCCTTTATAGACTACGAGCCACATGTGTGGAGGTGAGACGCGGGTGGGTCACAATGGACTGGATACCTAACGGCATCTTGCATGTGGGCCACACTGGCTGAGACACCAAATAACCCCGGACTGCTAACGCTGCAACGTGTGATTGAACACAGGCCATTGGAGCTCCATTAGGTTGTCAAACAATAACCTGCACACTCTGAAGTCACCAAACTCTTAATTGACTATTGCTGGGGCCCCTGCCCAGACTACAACACACACCACCCCTACGTGCTGCAGACAGCAAGAGGCAACTGCTGGGGGATTTTCGGCCACAGCGCCGACACTGTAGGATAGCTATACTGAGGGGATATAAAGGGCACCTGGTTAATGCCTTGCTCTACCCAGGTAAGTATCCTATATAATAACACAATTGAGCAAGGTCATGATGGTCCAACTAATGATTCAAACTTGCTGCTTCTGACAGAAAACAGAATCTGGACTGACACTATTTGTTGATTAGACAATGCAGTTGCTATTTAATTTGTATGCAGTGAATGTAGTGGTACATATACAAATTAGGTTATAGGAAATTCAACTTTAAACGTATACATGATATAGGACATGGGTGTATAAAATCAAATAAACAATATTTGAAGATTGAATTTTAACAATTGCATTCTCTAAATCTCTTATGTTGGAGGAAATGAGACATCGCTGTTTGCAAGTGTTCAAGGTACAAAGCAGACATATAATGTGAAGACAATCAAGGTTGCAAGCCAACAAAACAAAACAAGTCAACACAACTGTGTTTCGGCCTTTTATTCTAAATGTATAAAGCAGTTGTTAAGTAGGCCTTCATCAGGACGGGTGAATTCTTGTGTGGGAGAGATCCTATGAACTCTGTCGAAAAAATAGACAGAACAGAGAGTCAGAAGGGACTACAAGTTAGGAGGTCTAAAAGTTAGACAGCATAAATGCTAGAGAAGTTCTCACAGGAGAACTCAGGACATTGCGGTGCTTACCGTAATCAAATGGCACAATGGCGTACATCATCAAAGTGTCCACGTACACTGATGGTAATAGGTGAGTGGTAAGAAGTACCACGTGAGTCCCATGGAGAATGACCAAAAAACCAGTAAGTGGTGCATTCTCTGAGCATATAGTGTTATCTATGTACATGGTATGAGTCTTACCATTCAAATTGACTGTGAAATCACAGGGCGCATGGTGCTGCGCGTGGGTCCAGGCATTCACAATGGAAACGGAGAACCACTAGGAAAAAGAAGGAACAGAATCCTCATAAGATGGCTGCTGATGTGAAGTACTTTACATTCATGCGAAGACAATTATTGAAGTGCTGTGCGGCATGCATTCTAGGACTGAATGGTTAAATGTTAATGCCGTGTGCAGTGGGCACATTAGGGTACTACAATATGTGTAGATTGTGGAGAGCTGTGCTAAATAAACAGCAAAAGTAATGCAAATGTATTTGTCACTTGTTAACGATTTCTGCAACGATTTGTGCTTCATGCTACGAGGCATGCATACAACGCAGAATAGTGCAATAATATGGCTGTGTCCCACTGTCAAGGGCACTAGCGTAGATAGCACTTCCAAGTCACCTTCATATTCAATTCATGGCAAGAGGGGAAAACAGATAGGAGCACTGTGGGTGAGAGCATGGCGAGCAAGGATAGGGTTAATATCCATTTCATCCATTGGTACTCCCTACTCCCATAGAATAACATGAGCCTTCCTGTTTCCACTAGTATGGATCCTTTTTGTGCCAACCCGGAACTAAGTTGAACACTCTAGTCTTCGGGCATGGCTCTCTATAAAAGCCACACCCAATGAGCAACCCATGCTTCGTGTGCTTTCTGTAGCTTCGAGCACACGTTCACCCAGTTCCTGAGACTTCTACAGCTTTCTTCAGCATTGTGACCGGCAGATCAGTCTTCTTCACTGCGATCACCTCTCCTGAAAAGAGAAGAACAGAGACCTAAGCTGACAAGTGTTTTTCTACTCACCTTTTTTCAGCGCCTCTCCGGAGTTATCGCGACTCCTTTTCCACTTGCGGACCGACAAGTCACTCCCGCTCATCTTCTCTGCAAGCTCATCCAGATTTCGCATTCAGCGATTTTTGAGGTGGAATCCAAGGAGGGGGGCCCACTCAGGGACTAGGGCAGGGAGACACACCACATGGATGCTTGGTCACTGCTGCATTGTGACTAGGGGCACGTGTTTCCGCATCAGTTCTTGACAGTGCGTCCAGACCCAACGCGGGCCATACGGCCAAGATCCTTACACTCCACAGGCTGGATCTGTACCCGACCCACCAGAAACGGACCTTTGCACATCGCGAGGAGGTCCCCAACGTGCCAGACACCACAACAACAGGAGAGCAGGCTGGAACTAACAACTTGTGGTTTGGTAAGACGGTGACCCAAACCTCACTCAGTGGGAGCTGTGAGAACAACACTGGGGTCCACAACGCAGCTGTGCTTGGCCTGGAGCATTGGACTGACCACAACGCTGTGAGGGACAGCCTGTCTTTACCGGAGTGCCTGATTCTTAGATCGGAGAGAAGCAGGTCCTGCCCTGGATAGGCACCACCTAACGCCAATGCATCACCCACGGGACAACCTGGAGCTTTCACTGAACTGAGCACTACAATATAACACCCCCCCAAGGTGGCACGGGTGGCCTTTCCCGAGTCGGAACAACCGATCACCATAACTTGTTCAACTCATTGAGCGGCACGGTTGGATAGCCACGATTACTGTGGGATCCAGACTGGTTGAAACACAACCTTGCAGACTGGCTCGGAACTGGCACCAACTGTCTTACACACCAAGCAGACATGTCCCCTAGTAAAAATAAGACTAAATCAACGATAATGGATTCCTTTGCTGCGACCAAACAACGCACTCCGGCGCAAACTGACACAATCCCTTGCACTGAACCACAGGCCCTTGAAGATGGCTCAAAAGACGGGGAGGTGCTGCATGCCATAGCTGCACTCAGAACATTTATAGACACAAAAATAGATGAGGTTAAGTTGGACATGTCGTTAACGAGGCAAGATGCGCGAAACCTGACGGGAGAGGGTTACCACGGCGGAAACCAGCCTCAAAGAAACGTCGGAAACTACGGCTGACTTGAAAGCAAGAGTACGGGAGCTGGCGATGAAGGTAGCAACTCTTGAGGCGAGGTCAGAGGACGCGGAAGGGAGGGCACGCCGCAACAACATTCATTTACTGGGGATTCCAGAGGAAATAGAGGGCTCGAACCTACCGGGTTTGTGGAAACGCTGCTACAACAAGAAATTGGCACTGGTCAACTGTACCAGGGCTTTGCAGTGGAGAGAGCCCACAGATCCCTACAAAAGAGACCGCCTCCAGGCTCACAACCCCATCCGATGATCGCAAAGATCTTAAACTTTCAAGAGAGAGAGATAATACGCAGGTACTCGAGGGAAGGGGGAGAGATCAAGAGAGATGCCTCCAGGATCGCTATCTATCCGGACTACACGCCCACGGTGCAACAAGCAAGGAACTCCTTTGTGCCGATAAAAGCCAGGCTCTGGCAACTCAACTTGAAGTACATGTTGATGTAGCGATCCCGCCTGAAGGTACTCGTCAAAGGGAAGGCAGTGTTCTTGAAACTCTAGCAGCCGCCAATATGTGGATAGAACACAACAATCTGGCTGGAGGGGAAGAACCAGTCACATGAGCAACGTTACACAGGGGGGGAGGGAGGAGAGCGCTGGAAACATGGGACTGAGATTGCAACTGTGGAAAGTCAAATTAATCACACTTGAAACTGCTGCGAAACCGCAATGAAAGTTGATCTGGGCAGAGAGACTGCTGGGCTACACGAACCGGGCTCACGGATCTGCCCCGAGGACTGAGAGGTGCAAGCCCGTTGCTAGCACCACACTTGCACCCGATGGCCCGGATGAGTCTAGAAGGCATTGGGGCACCAGAGCTCTGCGAGACTACTGCAGCTGCTGGGAGCAGTTCTTTGTTTTTGCGAGTTAAACTATTTGTTTTGCTTGTTGAATGGTTGGTCGTGAAGTCTCCAGATATACGGGTGGTGTTGCAACACTGGTCACGTATATTCATGAAAAGTTGGGTGCCACTGAGGGTCCATAAGCACAGTGATCCTTGGGCTGCGACCCCATGGTGGGTAGAGCAAAAGCAAGTAGTGGTGACTCTGAGGAAGAATTTTAAACGACCATGGCCACGTAAGTGTTGACGTGGAATGTAAGGGGCATGGGTACCTACCTCCGCAGAAATCGGGTAAAGTCCTACTTGAACAGAAAAAAAGGTTTCCATAGCCCTACTACAGGAAACCCACTTGACCAAAGAATCAATGTCCAAATTGACAGAGTGTTGGGACGGGCAAGTGTATGGCGCTACGTACTCCAAGTATGCGAGAGGTGTGTTTACCTGGATAAGCCCTCAGGTAACCTTTAAACTACTGAAAGTGGAGGTGGATGCGGGAGGAAGATACCTGATATTGGCAGCCATACCGAGCAGACTGAAATATGCATAATCAACTCCTACTTTCCGAACCACAATATTCCTGCGCACCTACATGCACTGAGCGCTGCCATAACTCAATACAGAGGTAGCTTTTATATTTGGGAGGGAGACTTCAAAAGCGTGAGAGATTTAGACCTAGATAGCTCCACCCCTACATTGGCGCAGACAGGGACCTCCAAGGCATTGAATGCAAATCTAGACCAGTTGGACCTGGTGGATGTCTGGCGAGAACTGCATCCGACAGAGAGGAGATACTCTTACTACTCCTCGCCACACGGCTTATACACCAGGATTGACAACATATAGGTAGAAACCAATTTATGCAGATAGAGGCAATACATTACTTGGGCAGATCGATCTCAGATCATTCCCCTCTAATGATGGAATGGAAGATCATGGGGCCTAGACCCCCTATTCCATTATGGCGAGTGTCTACAGAAGCGCTCACTGATCTGGCCTTCAGGGAAGACCTCAGGGATAGTATTGAGCGATATATAGAAGAGAATGTGGGTTGTGTGTAATACTGGAGCACCATATTTTATTTATTTATTGATTACATTTGTTACACGCCCAGACCCTGAGGTATCACGGCGTGGTAACAGACATCTTAATAATTGGTCTTACAACAAAGAAAGGCTTATAGAAGAAGACAGAATATAGGTCATACAGTTAAGGTACAAACAAGGTTGCAGATTAGGACAACTGATCATTTTGCTACCACAGGAGAGAGACGAGTATTGGTATTGGTTAAATAACCAGATTTTCAGTTGCTTTTTGAAGCTGGGGAATGAGATCTCTTTTTTGATGAGGATGGGGAGAGAGTTCCAGTGTTTAGGTGCTATTACCCGGAAACCGCTCCCCCCTGTTCTAGTGTTATTGTAGCGAGGAGCCACTAGGGAGGGATTGTCGTTAGATTGTCGTTAGAACATAGTGTTCTGATGCTTTCTTTTTTCTGTGCTACAATATTCAGATAGATGGGTGCTTTTTTGTCAGGCATTTCTGTGTAATGCATAGAGCTTTGAAGATCTGCCTCCCTGTCAAGGGTTCAACACTATCTTAGTGGTTGTTGACCTATTCTCTAAAATGGCCCATTTCATTCAGCTTAAGGTTCTACCAAACGCATGCAGTCTGGCAAAGGTGTTTTTAGAGCAAATTACGATTACATGGTTTCCCTTCCGTCCTGATTTCTGACCGAGGGAGTCAGTTCATGTCTAACTTCTGGAGGAATAGTTGTGCAATTGCCCAAATTGATATTCATCCGTCCACTAGTCACCATCCCCAAACTGATGGCCAAACGGAGCGGACGAGTGAAACACTAGAGCAATACCTATGGTGCATGTTACATCAAGTGGAAGAAAGCTGGAAGGATGTGCTGTGGATAGCCGAATATGCCTACAACAACTCGCTACACACCAGTACCGGACAGAGTCCATTCAATACCGTATGTGGAATGCACCCACATACTTCCGAATTAGATACCCCCATGGCCTTGGAAATGCCCGCGGTGAAGACTTTACATACAACCATCACTGAAGCCTTCAAAAAGGCATATCACTTGATCCAAGCCAAAGAAAGACAGAAAAGATTCTCTGATCAACACCGAAGAAAAGCCCCAGACTACCAAGTCAGAGATGAAGTCTGGTTGGCGTCTCGGCATGTGCCCATAAGAGGAACTCAAACATTTTGTCCCAGATATCTAGGGCCCTATACCATCAAGGCTATTATAAATCCCATGGCAGTAAAACTAGCTTTACCGCCAAATATGCAGATCCATCCCGTATTCCACGTGTCACTCTTAAAACCTGTTCAGCCTGGAACTCGGGTCAAAACACCACCAAATCCGGTACTTGTTAACGGAGAACCCGAATTTGAAGTCAAGGACATCCTAGATTGTAAACTCACCAGGTCCAAGTTATATTACTTAGTGGACTGGAAGGGATACGGCCCTCTGGACAGGACATGGGAGCCTAGCGAGCTCGTCCATGCGCCACGCCTGGTAAGGCGATTTCATCAGAACCATCCGACCAAACCAGGGCCAGACGGAGGAAATACCTTGAGAGAGGTCTTAGGGGGGGGTTCTGTCACAATCCATGCCCCTGACCCCCTCAGGTATAACAGCCCCCTGGCAGCAGTGGGGCTAAAGCCCTTCACACCGGCCCCAAGGGCCTTAAAACTCCATCAAAAACATACATGGAGTCAGTCCTGGCGCCTTTGGTGCCAGGCTCATTATCAGGAATAAAGCAATACCAGTTTTGTACCTTAATCCAACATAGAGCCCTATTACACAGCTCAGTTCTTTAGAACCAAGCCATGCGGTCTAGTGTTTTGGGTGTGGCTGGGCCTGGAACTACTTGGCCTGGAACTACTTTACCTAGGCTATTTAAACCACACCCAAACAGCAGAACACGCTTCGCGTTATTCTGCACTCCTGCAGCGTAACACTCACTGTGTCCAGCTCCTGCTCATCTGCTTCTCTGGTGGCCCGATCCTGAAGCCCTAGATCCAGATTCCATTAATTGTCATGATGCCTACCCCCGGAGCATCAGGCCAGGCCCAGAACCCCCGGAAGCAGGCATCATGCCCTCGGGTAAAACCCCAGCGGCCCCTTATAGGGACTCTTTGGACTCAGTCCTGGCACCTTTGGCGCCAGGCTCATGTTGGACATCAGTCCTGGCGCCATAGGCGCCAGGCTCATAAAGGGAGGTGTTTTGTGCACTTACCTGATGCAGACCATGCTGCACGCTTCAGGCCTCCCTGAGACCTGAAAGGGACTATTTTTTCATAGGGACTATTTTTTCACTCGGGCGTGGCCAGGGAAGGATACATACCTAGTTGGGGAAGGATACATACCTGGGACTTCTTTGGAGGCTATTTAAGCCACGCCCAGACAGCAGCTCATGCTTCGCGTTGTTCTGCTTCCTGCAGCTTAACGCTCACCGTGTCTGCTCCTGCTCCTGGACTACAGCCACGCCCGTCTTGAACCTGGAAGACCTGCAAGGAAGGAAGAGAAGAGAAAGGTGAAAACCAAGGATTATTTCAAGCTTCTTACCTGCATCCGGAATCTTCTCGCCAGCATCCCTGAAGGAAGACTTCAATTTAAAAGCATCGGGTTGCTCGCTGCAGTGCCACGCTTCACTCACCTGTCCTGTCCTCGAGACATCTCCCGGCTCCATCGCGGCTGTCAGCATCGGACGCCACATCTCTGCACCTAGGGGAGAGAGGAAGAAACAAAAGGTGAGCAAAAGGACACACAGAAGGAAAGCCTGATTAACAGCCATAATACTTACCGGCTTTTCTTCCACATTTCGGGTCGGCGCCGCCCCGTTGGCAGGTACCGTACCCCAGCCCCTATGGGGAAAGGACTAGAGACATTTCAGAGGAATGATGACATCTAGAGGGATCGCCCTCATTACTACTCACCTCGGCAGTTTAACCCCTCGACGCATCGCCTTCATTCTGCACCTGAAATAAAGGACATATCACAGGTGAGAAAGTCAGCATAAAGGGGGCCTCACTTGAACTTTGAACTTTCATACTTACGGCGCATCGCTCAGGAAAGTCAAGTGGATTTTGCCAGCGCCATTCTGAAAACCAGTGAAGTAACTGGACGAACGCGCGCCCCTGCACCAGAAGCAGGATGGAGAGTTCAACCTTCCAAACCATAAGGTGAGCTTAAACCGGGTTTGGAGGAATAGAGAGGAACGGAGGGGGGAAGGGGGAGCTAGCACACCATTCTGCAGACTGTTAATCCCCTTTCTCATCTGCAGAAGGATATTCCTACGGGCCAAGGAAGCACGATTTGGAGGTCCTGTCCAATCGGTGTTCTGGGTCCTGCGCATCACGCTAGAAGAGGCCGCAGTAATCCAGACTAGATCAGCACCCCCGTGGGAACCAGGTGGGCGTTACATTAATAACCTGGAAGAACAAGAACAGCATTAGGGAGCAAGAACACTAACCTGTGAATTAACCGGCCTTGAATCCATCCTGCACTTCGCTTACCTCGCCCATCTCCGGAGTTCGCCGCAACCTGCAAAAGTAAAGAAACAAGGACAGCATTAATAACAATTCTTACCTGGGCAAGTAGCAAGTCCTGGCAGCACCCTGTGCTTCTCTTACCTCGCCCATCTCTGGGTTCCACCACAACCTGCATGGGAGAAGGAACAAGGTCAGCATTAACAAAGCACTTACCTGGGCAAGCAGCGTTTCGATCGCTCATCACTCTGGAACATCACAGCAACCTGTACAAAGAAGAGAAGAGAACACAGGTTAGCAGTTAACACTGATAAACAGCGCAGCGCTCCGCGCATCAGTAACTCATCGTGGTTTTCGCCATCAGCGCGGCAACTCCGAGATCGCAACCATCTCTGTAAAATCAAAAAGAGACATTGTTAGGGAACAGCGTAGTGGACCAAGACGCTGAGAAGACAGAGAAAACGGAGGGAAAGAAAGAGACAGAATAAAGACAGAAAAGACATTATAACTTACCTGGAAGACAGCAAGCAGAGTCAGAGTCACAGCTGGTTTGGACCCGATATAAGGGCACACAGACCAGTGAAGCAACTAGGTCCACGGAACGCCTGCACCAACCACGCGCCCTGCACAGAGACGCAGGATGGAGAGTTCAACGCACAAAAACCTAAGGTGAGCAATAACCGCAAGGGAGGGGATTTTGACCAGAGGGAGGTGGGAGTCCACCCATCACAGAACCAGTATCTTAACCCTCCATTCTCCTGTTATGGGCGCTACCCAACGTCTGACACATAACCTAGCAGAGAGGGCTCCGGGATTGCGCTTAGACATCCATACAGTATCATTTGGTGCCCCCGTGGATACCAGGTGAGCGTAACACAAGCTATCCCTAGCCACATTGACCCGGCACTACATTGAAGGGGGCATACATCTACCAGATTTAGAAAAATACTACCTAGATGCCTAGCTCAGTTTTGTTGCCCGTTGGCTATCGGATGAGGCCACATCGGAAACTGGACTGCTGAGGCACTTGGTGGCCCCAATACAACTGAAGGAACTGATCTGGGTGCCTCCTGGATGCCTGGAGAATATCCCCATAATAGTGGCCCTGGGGAGGCGGGTCTGGAACAGGACGAGAGCAGTCCTACACTTAGAACACTCTTATTCGCCAGAGTTCCCACTGGCTGCAGATGTGTGTTAGTACGGACCTCTCAACAGTTAGACACTGGGAGAAGTGGGGAGTGTACACGTGGGGAGACTTATATGAGGAAGAGGTTTTCAGGGAATTTGACTCCTTACAATCCAAAGAAGGATTGCCTGGTGGGCAATTCTTGTGGTATCAAAGGGTCAGACGGGCGGCCAGGAAGAAATGGGTGGAATGGAGGGGGAACCAGCAGCACACCCAATGATAACATTATGGGCTCATGAAAAATGCAGTATTTTCCGATAACTTTGGTTCTGAAATCACCATACGTGACTTTATTAATTGTAAAAGTACATTTATAGTGTATGCCATAATCTGTGTCTGTGGCAAGATTTATATTTGCAGCACCATTCGCCAATTGAGAATCAGAATAAGATAACATTTAAACAGTGTCAAAATGTGTGAACCTAAGTCTCCTCTACCTGCTCATTGGCAATTAGAACATCAGTTTGACAATATTGCTGATCTCCGATTTGTTGGACTCATGAAAGTGCAAAAGGGGAAAAGAGGCGGCAATTTCCAACTTAAATTGAGACAAATGGAAGCTAAATTGATTTGTTTTTTGCGCCCACTGGGGGTCTTAACACTGATCATGAAATGGACGTGTTTTTATAGTACTTAACTGACCTCTTACTAATAGGCAAAGTAAACCTCACCTCTTCTTCACCAACATTTGATCCTTCTTCTCTATTGAGGACGTCAACTATTTAAGATATTAGATGCATCTCCGTTTTGATTTTTTAGTTCAATTTACACATTTACCTCTGAACTTTCCTTCATGGGGTAGTTGATGTTTTCAGCTATTCCCATTCTCAGTAGTCCATCTGGTTCTAATTGGCATTTAGCAATTAGGCGAGATCATGTGTCTATCAGTCTAATCTTCATTTTAGCACTTATATGGTCTTCTATACTTGATCTATTATTATTCAAGAACTTGTGATCACACCACACCTGTTACTTCTTTATACGATATTACTCATTTTTATATTTTTTATGTGCACCAAGTTATAGTCATATAGTTATTCATTCTCAATAATTGATTGTGCAATTCATTCCTCATAATCCGGAGAACCTAATGGACGGTTCTCTTTTTTTCTTTTCGCGAGCCAATCCTAATTGCTGCGTTTGTTTACTGTGACATCATACGCTAATGCGTATGACGTCATCACGCCACCTACGTCACTTCTGTGACATCCGCGGCACTATAAGTAAGCAGTATTACTATTCACATTGCTCCTGATTTAGTGTGGGATTTTACCCGTGAATCTGCCCATTGCTCAATTTACTGAGTGAGTATTTTATGCAGGTTATCCTGCTACTAACCTTTTGACTTTATTATATAATTTTGATCCCTATCCTTTCAACTTTGCAGGATTATATTTGTTTGCCATTGTGGATTGCCCAGGAAGCTGAAACTAGTATTACCTAAACCCATAGCTTTTAACTCCACAGGATTATATTTCTTTGCCAATGTGGCTTGCCCAGGAAGCTGAAAGCATTATTACTGATGCTTATAACGTACGGTTTTCACAATTTTCACTTGATTGTTACTCAGGTATGTTAATACGCCACACTTAACCCATTTATTAAGTTTATGTAATTTTATTCCTAGAACTTCATGTATCATCCTTCTTTTCTTTTAGAACTACTTATTATTCAAGTTTTCGGTAAGCAGGATTCAGGGTTACCATCCTGCTTCCTTTCAACTTATTGCTTTTCCCGTTTCTATTTTTGAATTGCTTGTTAACCAGTGTTCTATCTAATTCCACTAGTGCTTTAACTTACTAGTTAGCATTTGTCTACTATTATCTTCAGAACCATTTTTTGGGAACCACACTAATTTTCATGCTGCATGACTCGGTACTTTGGCTTTCTACCACTAGTATTATGCAGGAATCTTCTCTCACTAGGTGAACTATACCAGGACTCTATGTTGGTGAACCGTGGTGATTTTGGTTTTACATTGACTAACTAGCATCATTTGGATTGTTTATGAACTCTACAATATATTGTGTTTTTGTAATAGATTGATTTATCAGGGGCTTCCTAGTCCCTGTTTTAAATCAATGATTTGGTACACCTTCCTCAATTACTCAACTTTATTTTATATATTTCACATGACTTTTCCTGAATCTCTAATTGACACTGAATCAACGTTATGCCCCACCTCCAACCTGAACTGTGGTATGATATTTTTATCATTATATGCATTCATTTAATTGTATATTCACTTTGTACATGATTGATGTTGGTACTGCTGTATTCTTTGTGTACTACTTGGTTCTGAACTGTGATGTCATTTCTGAACTAATAATGTTTACCGTTGTATATCATTTTGTACGCAATTGAATTAAAGTCATCATTTAATTCTCAAACTTGAGTGACTCTAACCACTTTCTTACTGGTGCTGAGCGCATCACCATCCCTTACCCTTAATTCAATGAGAACATTACCATACACCCTGGGCGATGGCTGGAGACCAGTATCCAGGATATATAAACAATTAGCCGACAAACCTAACCCTTGGAGTGGTGGCCTCAATATGAGATCGGAGGAGGATCTCAGGGTAGACATTCATGAGAAGGAATGGGCAAGGGCACTAGCATTTCTGAAAGAAGTGTCTAGGAACGCCAGGTTCAGACTGATACAATTGAATGTATTATACCGCACCTACATGACACCCAGCAGGGTGGCCAAATTCAACAAGCAAACCCAACCTCGATGTACATGGTGTGGGACGGACAGTGCTGGACTAATACACATATTCTGGGAATGCCCAAAATCAGAAGGTCTCTGGGCCAAGGCGGAACAGACCTGCAGAAGAATAGGTATAACACAATATGATTGGTCCCCTAAGGAGTGCCTCTTGGGAACTTACCCCGGGATAGCTAAGATGAAACACATAGTGAAGTTCATGGACATGGCATGCATTTTAGCCAAGAGAACCATAGCAATTGCTTGGAAACAAACACGGGGCCCTCAGTATGTTGCATGGTATAGGGAATTGGAGCGATGGAGAGAAGCGGAAACCAAAATATGGGGGGAGAGAGTCTCCAGATCAGAAGATGGGATGAATGTGGAGTTCAAAGCATGGAAAGCTCTGGTGTGGGAAATGTTCCACCCCTCGGACGATAAACCCCCCTGAATGGTCATGCCCTACTAATAAACTGCAAATAATATCTCGAGGCAACGTGCCAAGATCAAACACCCAACCAACCCTTGTACAGGCATAACCAGCTACCACCACCCCCCTCTACAGAACCTGAATATGGCGATGTAACTCACATGGAGACAGTTACTGTTGTTTTGTTTTGTTTGTTTTCTTTTTCTTCTAGTTTGAATATAACTTTGTGGCACCGTCCATACCATACCGCCTTATTCCGAGTTTCCCTCGCCGGTCCCTGACAGCACGCCAGGTCTGACCTGGCGGGTTGTGTGGCACCCGCGAGGGAATCACATGGATGCACCGTTATAAACGGTGCCGGTGCATCCATGCTCCTCATCCCCACTCCGCCCTATGGGGCAGAATGGGGATGAGGAGCCCGGCATTGCCGCCACCAGCGAATGGGCAATTACCGGTCCATTCAACTTGTAATGGGCCGGTAAGTGCCAATTCGCGGGTGGCGGTGCCGGATGCGAGTTCGGCGGTAGCCATGCCTATAATGCAGGCACGGGTACCGCTGAACTCGTAATGAGGCCCAATGTATTGTTTTATAAGAAATGCCAATAAAACATTTTAAATAAATAAAAATGACAAAGTTGAAGTCTCCATATATGAAATATCAATTTGGGGAAGATTGGAACAAGCATTACCACAAGCAACTAACTACCAGTGAGGTTAACAGACAGGACTTGTACAAGTCTCCATATATTTGATGTCACTTTTGGGAAAGTTGGAACATGTAGTAGCTAAAGTCAAGACAGTATAAACAGTGAAGGAGTACAACTGTATTATACTGAAAGAGAAAGTCCTAATGAGAGAAGTACACCAGGCACCGAGCATTTGGGAGAAAGATACCTGTGAAGGATGTATACCAGGGGATCTGCAAAACCTAGAGGGGGATTCCCGGCATGGGTGTATATCAGGTAATCTATTTTTGAATAAGCTGAGGAGAACCTTGTAAGAGGTCCAGCTGAAAGATGTACATCAGGCAGTGAGCCTTTGGAAAAAACATAACTGGCAGGGGAGTATACGAGGGATTTGAAAACTCCAGATGAGGATTCCTGTACTGTACAGTTTGTACTAACTGGTTCAGCATCCCACTACTGACACCATATGTGAGGGGTCAGAAATCAGAGGTGCAAACAAGTTTATGTTTTTCTCAAAGTCAGACATTTTATGAAATAAAAATGAACTAGAAAAATGCCTCTTAAGCCCCACTCTAAAGAGGATTCTCCCCACCTGAGCACTAAAACTAAGGATCTATCCATGTCAAGTAGTCAGTAACTTAAAACCATCCTTGTGTCCAGAACATTCTAAGTTGAACCTCACACTAGAAACAAAAGAACAAAAGGTGTATGGAAATGTCTTTGAGCTGATATTAGCAAAAAATGTTCACAATCAAAATTATAAAAATAGCTCCAACAAAAGAGGTTTCCAAGGAAAGATCCATGGACCCTAGAATTTTAGATAGGATGGCAAAACGTGTCTCTTTATCCAACAATTCCTCTGTGCCAAAAAGTGTCTCTCTATCCCAAAGTTCCTTTGAATCTTTGCTACTGGATTCACAAAGGACAATAAATCCCATAACAGTATTTCTTTAACTCTGAACAATAAACCATAACAGTCTTCTTGAGCTTCAAACAATGAATTTAATAACAGTTTTTCTTTATCTCTTTGTAGCAATTTAGAAGGAGTCCAAACAAAAGGTTAGTCTGCTTTAACCTTGTTTATTTTAATTGCAGCCCAGCGCTCTCTCTGCCATCCAACCTCGCCTCTCTCAGCACTCTCCCAACTGGCACACATTCTCGCACACTCGCATCCATTCCAACCCAAACATTCCATACACACTGGAGAGAAAGCGCCAGGTAAACATCACCATATAATAACATGAGCACAGGCACATGCTCACTAGAATACATTACCCCCCTTTTACAAAACAAAACAAACAAATATAATTATTCCAACGCTAAACCCAAATTTTCAATAGGCCAACCAAAACATTGAAATGCGAACAAAAATTTAAATGAGACAAAAAAAACTTTGAACTCTGAACCAAAAGTAAAACAGTGAACTCATCCTGCACTACTTCATCACATAATCCTTGGACCATGTCGGTGGTTTTGTGACTCTTCCACCTGCTTGAGGTAACTCAGGGCATGCGCTATTTCCTATTTCATATTTCACTCACCCTCACTCCTGAGCTTATCCCATTTTGACCAATCCTTCTTAACCCATCTTCTCTTTTTCCTTCATCATCAAATAACTCACACGCCTTTATCACCCTTTTCTCACTCATCAATGTTCCACCCTGCTACGTCCATTTGCTCACGCAATCTAAATTCCAAACTGAACCATCTTGAACTCTGACTGCATTTCTGAACACCTCCTTGACCTTTACAGGGTTTGAATATTTAGACTCTCCTTTTTTTTACTACTGTTCCTTTTCCTATCCTGACAAAATCACCAGGTTTGACATTTGTCATGACTCTTCTCTCATCCCTCACATCCTTGTCCTCATTGATCTTCATTTTCCTATGAATCACCCATACAGGATTAAACACGGTATTGGGCTCTCTACCCCTCATAAGTTCAAACAGTGATTTACCAGTGTCATACCTAACTGATATCCTACTGCTCCAAACTTTCTCCTGTAATGCTTTCTCCACTGACATGTTATTTTTCAAGGCCTGCTCCACAGTCTCCACCAACACTCGATCACATCTCTCAACTAATCCATTAGTTTGGGGATGATAATTCGCAGAATATCTCCATTCAATCCCTACACTCTTAGCAAACTCACTCATTTCTTTGCTTCTAAACTGCGTACCATTGTCACTGATGACCACCTTCGGGTACCCTTCTCTTCTGAAGACCTGTTGCATGAATTTAATGATTTCAAAGGAGTCAATCCTATTCACCAACTTTACTTCCATCCACCAAGAACAATAATCAACCATAACAATAAGAAACTTTCTCTCCTCGGTTATATTATCATAAGGCCCCACTTTACAGCTCTTGTCACAATTCTGACATGGCCAGCAACATCTCAAATGTCTTTCTACCATCAAATCAACCCCAGGCCAACAATATTTGGCTCTAACATTCCGTTTCGTGCCCGATGAGCCTGGGTGTCCAAAATGTGCTTTCTCAATCAATCCTTCACGTAAACTTTGGGGCGGTATCAATGTATCCCCTCTCAGCAACAACCCATCCTCCACAGTGTACTCATCTCTAACCTCCCACAATTGAAGACATCCTTCTTCTAACAACTTCTTTTCAGGCTACCCTTTTCTGGTGTATTCAATGACTTTGCTTAATACTCCATCACTCTGAACTTCTTCCATCCACTTTTCTTTTGAGGTCACTTCCAAAACAACAGCTACACCTTCAAACTCATCACTGAGATCAACATCATCCATCATCACAGGCACCGGCAACATAGAAAGGAAATCAGCCACCTGATTCCTTTTTCTTGGAACATAAACCACGTCAAAATGATAGTCTTGAAGTTTTAAACTTAATCTGGCTAATCTAGGCGATGCCCTACTCATTCCACCCACTGACAGTACCTCTACCAATGGCTTATGATCAGTACCTACTTCAAACTTGCTACCCCATAGATACTTGCAGAAATAATTCACAGTCCACACACATGCCAACATTTCTCTTTCAATCACTGAATACCTACTTTCTACTTCAGTTATCACCCTTGATGCATAACATATGATCTTCTCATTATCACACTCAGAAATTTGTGACAATACTGCCCCTAAGCCAACCCCACTCGCATCCACCGTCATTCGGGTTTGTCTGCCAAACATGAATCCTCCTAATTCTATAGAGTCACAAATACATCCTTTAATACTCTTAGCTGACTCCTCGCACTCATCACCCCACAAAAATCCAACATCTCTCTTGAGCAATCTTCTCATTGGTTCTGTAAGACTGGCAAAGTTTTGTACAAACTTATTGTAATATTCACACAATCCTAAAAAATGACCTGAGCTCTTCTTTACACTTGGGACTTGGGGCTTCTCTAATGGCCTTCATCTCCTCCATCTTTGGTTTGTACCCCTTTCCACTGACCACATGCCCTAAGTACTCCACTTCCTGTTTCTTAAATTTACATTTGCTCATCTCTATTTTCAAACCTCTTTCTCTCAACCTAGACAAAACCATCTGCAACCATTCATCATGCACCTTTTCCCCTTTCCCGTACACTATGATGTCGTCCTGATAAACCAAAGTCCCTTGTACCCCTTTCAGGACTTGTGTCATTGCTCTTTGAAACACAGCAGCCGCTGAGGCCAATCCAAAGGGCTTCCTTTTATATCTATATAATCCAAACGGTGTGATGAATGCAGTAACATCTCTGCAATCCTCAGTAAGTCTGATTTGATGGTATGTACTCGATAAATCTATGGTGGCAAATGTGTCTGCCCCTTCTATGCAATTCAACATGTCTGAAATGATGGGCAAAGGATAAATGTCCACTACGATATTTTTGTTCTCTTCCCTGAGATCTACACAAATCCTTAGCTTTTCATTCTTCTTCACTGCTACTACAATGGAGTTCACCCATTGTGACGACTCAATCTTTTCAATGACATCCTCTTTCTCTAATCTGTCCAATTCTTGTTCCACTGTATCCATCAATGCAAAGGGAACAGGCCTCGCTTTACTGTGCACCACTGGTCTCGCTCCTTTCTTCATCACAATCCTGTGAGAGTAATTTTTTAACAACCCTAAACCACTTTGAGATGGTTCTCTCGTACCCTCATTAGTTTTTTTCACTTCAATATTTCCAAAGTCTCTTATGGCCAAAACGGGTTCTCTCTCGCATGGATCCAGTCTTATCTTCAACGCCGCCTGGTCTCCCCAACCAATAACATTCATACCTTTCCTTGCCACATATACTTTTATTTCTGCTCTTCGGTCCTTGAACTGAACCATACTTCTAAACCAACCAATAATTTGTATTGTCGAACCTTCAAATCCTCCGGGATTACGAATGTCGGGCGGTAATACTTTTGCTCTGAGACCTTCCTGTATCAACCTTCCTAATGTGCTATTTGTGATTATGGTGTAAGGCGAGCAGCTATCTACTCTCAGAGTAAGCTTGTAATTTTCTCGCAACGTGGGCACTTTAACTCACTTCCAGTCGATGTTCGAACAACAACCACCCTTTCTTCTTCAGAACCTTCCTCATCTTGTACTACTGACACTTTCTTTCTGTTCCTACACACCACCGAAAAATGTCCTCTTATTCCGCAGTTGGCACATCATTGGTTAATGGCTGGAAAGTTCTTTGAATTTGCATAATGTCCAAATCTGCCACACTTGAAACATTTATCCTTGTCTCTACTTTGTGGCATGGTCCTAGTATCATTCTTGGCCCAAGGTTTCCTCCAACTACTTCTGATTTCCTTGTGGTCTTGTTCTCTAGACTTATAATTTCTTCTGATCGACTCATCCATGTTCCCTTTTTCAAATCTGGCTTTTACTACACTCTCTGTAGTCTGCTCTCCCTGCTCTAGAGTGGGTTTGCTCGAACTCTGTCCTATCCCTTAAATTTGACCTGACTCCAGTTTCTTGTTCTTCATTTCCTTCGCGCATAACTGCGTATGCTCGACTCTCTTTGCTATGGCGATTGCTTCCGGTAATTATGGATTTCCCACCATCCATAGTCTATCTTGAATTAAAGTATCTTTAGTATGTATGATTAGTTGATCTCTTATCAGTTCATCCAATGTAATGCCTGTACCAAAACTGCAGGTCTGAGCCAATCTTTTTAATGCAGACACATATTCTTCAATGGACTCTTCCTCTTTTTGAGTCCTGGTGTAGAAGTTGTATCTGTTGATTGCTATGTTCACCTCGGGAGCATAATGTTTATCTAATTGCCTTAGTGCTTTCTCGTATTCATCTATGTCTCCAGCTTCATCTACTTCTAACTCAGGCAATTCTCTGTTTTTTCGCTGACCTTCGAGGCCCAATGCATGTAGCAGTAGAAGTTTCTTCTTCTGTGCTGATAATCCGTCTTGCTCTACTGTCCTCATGTAATTTTTCAAATATTCTCTCCATTCTGGCCAAACTACGCTTGGTTGACCAGGGCTAGAAAGGAAACTTGCAGGCGGTTGAACAGTTATTCCTTGCATGTCTTAATATTCACCCAACTTCTTTGTACAAAGTTTCCTTTAATGATTCAATCACACTTTAAAAATGCTCCACTTTATCAGTCTCATTAAATTCTTATACTGTTGGGATATGATGCTAGTGGAAAGAAAAGAGAAAATAAAAAACTTTTTTTTGTACCGAGACAAGGAAGAGTATGATCAATGATGATTTCCTTCAGCTGGTGCTGAGAAATATCTCTTTTCCGAAATGGCGTCACGTAATATTACGCCTCTCCATCCTTTTCTCTAATACTTCTAAGTATCAGCTGCTCATGCACACGTGCACCCTTCTCAAGTGATAAGGCAATAAAATGTATTTCTTTTCGACGCTTCTGTTGCTTTTCTGTGAACATCAATGCCGTCCTGATTGCAGGACTTCTTACCATTGACAATGATTGATTTTCCAAAGAACAGCACAAAGAGGTTTCCCCCTCCGGAGCTGACTGCTCTCGATTTTCACGTGGGTTCTTTGCGCCAGGTAAACATCACCATATAATAACATGAGCACAGGCACGTGCTCACTAGAATACAACACTCTTCTTGTTAATATTGCGGATTACCTGCTATACTCCCCTGCCAGGAATACTTTTATGGGGTTTTAGGATACCCTGGTATACTCCCCTGCCAAGTATATTCCTACAATGTCAAACTCTTTATACAATTCTAGGTGCCTGGTATGGTTCTATGTCTTATGTTCACTTTTTGTAGGTTGCCTACCAAGACCCCCACCCAAGACTCTGCCTAAACCAGCCAAACACAGACACACAACACACACACAAACATACATTTACCCATTTTCTCCCGACGCTGCTTCCGGGTCCTGGTCAGCCTGTCAGTCACCTGCGCTCACCCGTGTGCGGCAGGGGAGTGACAGTTTGATTTTTGAAAGACTGCTTTCTGCCGGCACAGAGCGCTCTTTCTAAATCAGTCTTTTAAAAAATCGTTTTTAAGACCCCTGGAATTCTTGTCTGCCAGGACTTCTTTCATGGTTTTCTTAGATCTCCTGGTATACTCCCCTGTCAGGTATCTTCCCACATTATCAAACTCTTTACACAACTTCAGGTGCCTAGTATACTACCCTGCCAGGACTTCTGCAAATGTTCATGGGGTGAGGAGTTTCCTCTCTCCCCCTGTTTCCTCTCACAGGCTTTGCTTCCCAACTGTCTGGTATTCTTCTGCGAGGACTTCTGCAAAGGTTCACAATGTGAGGGATTTCTTTTCTCACCACTTTTGCTCTCACCTGCTTTGCTTCCCAATTTTCTGGTACCTTCTGCCAGGACTTCTGCAAAAGTTCACGAGGTGAGGGAATTCCTTTCTCCCCCCTGTTCCTCTCCTTCAGGCTTTGCTACCCAATTCCCTGGTATTACTCTGCCAGGACTTTGTATTTGTTTTACTGTTCTTTTCACTGTATCAAAGTAGCATATGTCCTAATGTGCTTGGTATATTTCCTTATGGTAGCACTTGCTTCATCTTTCCTCTACACTGACATCTCAGGCATCTGTGCTTGCCCGAGTTTGGTGGCCCTTTGTTGAATTTGTTTTCATACGTTCTTCTTATTTGGGTTTGACCATGTGCTCTTGCTTGATTACAATTAAAAAATGTTGTGCCTTTCTGTCATTTGCAACTTAATACAGTTCAAACATTCTCTGGCGTGTGGGTTGCAATGCCCTGGGGTCCCCCGCTGCTATAGGCTGACTCACCAGGTCTTCTGTGCTTCTCCAAACTTGCTCGTGTTTTCAAGGTGCTGTTCCTTCCCCATTGGGAGTGTGCAGATGCTCTGTCAATATCTGACGCAGCTGTGCGAGCAGCCGCCAGCTTCCCTGGAACGGAGAGTGTTGTTTCCTTAGGCGGTTATCTTTCCTGCAGTTTCTGCAGGGCCTGCCACCTCTATGTAGTTTTTCTTCCTCCTTATCCTGCTTTCTGTCTCTCTGCACCAGTCTGGATATCTCGTTGTCAGGAGCATCAGCACACAATTGCTCGAACTCACCTGCACAGCATCCTTCTGCACTGTTTCTGCCATTTTTAAATGTCCCACATACTTTAGATTCAACAAAACAACTATTCTGCACATTAGACTTCAGACTTCTTTTGATTTGCATAAACTCCTTTATCCTCTTCCTCGTCTCTATACCTGAGGATTTATGGGAGTTGAAGTCCATTGATGTTACTGAATTTCTTGGATATGGTTGTTCAACAGCTTCACATGAAGACACATCAAAACCATAAGTTGTTATATAAGACTTATGAGTGTTTTTTTAGTCATACATGGGGGCTTGTCTAGAGTGATTTAGAAGAATGTTTTTCTGACTTTTCCTATAGGCTGAAACTGTCATGTGTCATTAAGCCATTACAGGCTTGGGTATTATGGAGTCTTCCTCCGGGAAAAAGGGTGAATACTGCTTCTCATCCAATGGGGTCACCATCTCCCTCCGTAGTTGTCTCCTCCCCTGTGATCCTCCCTCATATAGCCACCCCCAAGGTCAGGATCAGTTAGCGGCTGCTGTACCCTGTCCACACGGGAGGAGGCCATCAGAGGAAAATCAGTGATGACTCCACTGGATTCATCACAGTTCTTTATGTGAAAATGTTCTACCATGGGTGCATTTTCCATTTAGTATGAATGCAAGATTTATGTTCCATTATTCGCTTTTTTATAGGTCTATTTGTCATCCGTATGTCTCTCAAGTTAAATGGGCATATGATTAAATGAATGACATTGCTTGAATTATTAAGTTAAGTGCTATGATAGGTTTCTGCACACACTGAGCATGACCTGCTTGGGCTAGATCCAGTAATTTTGGAAAGGACTCTGAAGTACCCATCTTTCACAAAATCACCAGGGTAGCTCTCAAGTTTTTATGGTGTGTAGCGGAGAACCTTGGTTGTGTGATGTTAACGTTTCTTATGTTCAAGATTGGCATCGTTTTTTGAATAACTCAATACTGAATGAGAAACTCTTCAAAATAGAAGTTTTCTAGCTTCAAGAGTTTGAGCCTCTTCAAAATAGAAGTTTTCTAGCTTCAAGAGTTTGAGCTACCGCGGGAAGTAACACTGAGACAGGTTACTAGGAAACAAAGCTCCAATGAGCAAATTAGAGCAGTATTGAGTCATTCACCCCTAGTAAATCAAATGAAAAAGGAGATTAAAATACTACGGCCAATTTTGGTCAATAGGCATCTATATACTTTTAGAACGCCTTCCTAATACCAAGGAGCTTTTAAAGGAAGATAACGTAAGGAAGCTGCTACACAGTTTTTCATGTACACATTTCAGGCTGCTTTTAACTCTGCATCTAAAAGGTGGCCATTTCACATTCCAGAAGCTGGTGTGTATCTGGACTGTGCACAGCAGAAGCATACATGCATCCACTATATGGCTGGCAGCGATTAAGTTATTTACTCCCTAAGGCAGATGGCAGCTCATTTGTAACTTGATTGAATATAGCAAAAGAGTGCCAGTTTTTGCAGAAACCCTCTTCACTTTGTGGTACAAAGAAAAAAACAAACCCAGGCATTACAATTTCGTTGACAGCATTCTGTCACAAAATGATTGTTGCAAAGCCCATGCCAATAAAGTTGCATGAAAACTTTGTAGTGATACAACCATGAACTCTACACACCAATTCATGCAAAGGTCTTAAAAACGCACATGGGTACTGGGAACTAACTGCCCAGTGTTGTCCTAAGAGAGAGGTAGATATATCACTTAATACTACTCAATTAGCAAATTATCAACCCTGTCCACCCGGAATGATCCATTAGCTATTTGATAACTACCTATCATTATTAACTTGGACTATTGCGGGGCAACAGATATATTTTTCAATACTGATGTTATCAAGATTCTGAATTTATATGATCTTATTCTCTTACACGAGACTTGGATAATAAATCAGATTGTGTTAGATGGATATTGCACTTTTCAAATCAAAACCTCGGGGAAGATCTTTTGAAGGTCTGGCTATCCTTGCCAAGATCTCATTGCTCTGCACATACACCCCTATTTGTGTTGAATTAAATTGCTTGCCAGCAATAGAATTGTGTTCTGATACGGGTGAAGCTATAACAGTAATAAATATTCGTAAACAATTTTCAAATGTTTTATGGACAATCTATTTTCTTGAGCTTTCAAGAATAAGGACTTGTAAATGTTGGAGGGTCACTTTAATCTAAACATTGGTAACAGACCACCCTCTCACTTATTTGATAAGTTGTAAGGACATGACATTATAGGCCACAGATCCTTGTATGACAGACCCCTACATCAATGGCCTTATTTTCCATTCTTGGGTAATGCAGTGTGGGTTGCACTCTGTATGTTATGTTATTTGGCATTCATGTAGGGCTCTATATATCATTGCTATGATCTCAAAGCGTTTGTGGGTTGAATGCCCTTGGGGACCATAGTCCAGAGAGTAGGGTATTATAGAGTGCTTGAGTGCACCCTATAATACCCTACTCAATATGCACTCAATATGTGAGCAGCTGATGCAATTGCTTGATGGTATCTGCATCCTAACATTAGGTGTGCTGGTATGAGAGATCAGCTGAATGTGTGCACTCTGGTGGTTCGGACACCGAGACTGCATTCTGGCGGCATTAGGCCTGTGTAGGATGCTTATGTGTGCAGCAAGGCTGATTTATCGTGGGGTATAGCTGCGTTCTAGCAGGATGTTGAGGTGTTCATGGAGTATTGTTCGTATGTGAGCAGCTAGGCTGTAATTGATCGAGGGGTGTAGCTGCACTCTATTGTAGAGAGTGAGCATAGTGATAGGAGAGGTGAGTGTCTGGAGTGGATGTATTATTCTTACCAGCCTACTGTTCCGGATTACATTCACACATTTTGCGATAGCTGCAGTCAGAGGGAGATGGGACAGGAGGCAGCTAGGCATGTGTAGTAGACTCAGGAAGCGGATCGTCGGCAGCCATATATCTAGCGTCTGCAGGATGCTAAGGTAGTCATCTATGGTAACCATTTCCTGATTCTGCCTTGGTGACTTATTAGTCACGTTCAGTGGTGCAATTGCTCAGAATCCCCTTGAAAATGTATCTGCAGGTGGTGGTTACTTTTCAGTGTAATGTCATTGAAGCTGTGGTCCATGGCGTTGTAGGGTTTCAGGGGCCTCAGATGGTGTGATATTGGTTTACGGAAAGAGACAGGTTTTTAGAGCTTTGGAGAAGGCCATGTAAATGAAATGAAATTATATTTTATTTATATCGCACTCGTACACAAGTGTTTCAGAGCATGAGAGTGTAGTCTTGGGTCTGTCGAATGTATGGGGGGAGTGAGTTCCACAGAGTTGGTGCCAGGGTTGAGAAGGCGGATCCTCCAATCCTGACTGAATTTCAGGTTGGAATCACTAGTAAGAGTGCAGTGCTTGATCTTAGGGTGTGTGATGGGAGGTAGGGTTTAATCTTCTCTTGTAGGTACATTGGACCAGTCTTGTGCACTGCTCGGTGGGTAATGCATAGGGTTTTGAAGGTGGCTCTTCATCCTGCAGGGAGCCAGTGAAGGGGTGCAGAGATCGGGGGAGATGTGGTCTCTTTGTCCCACGGCAAAAAGGAGTTTGACGGCAGCGTTTTGGGTTCATTGGAGTTTGCCAAGTTGGTATGCTGGAGCTCACCGTATAAGGAGTTGGCATAGTCCAGTCTTGACATAACAGCGACAAATCTGTTGGGATAGGTGAGGTAAGGGAAAATGGGTCTAAGGTGTTTGAGGTGGTAGTGACAGGTTTTTGATACATTATTCATCTCGCAGGAGATGGTTAGGCCAGAGTCCATACTGCAGCCAAGATTTTTGTCTATTTTGCAGGGGGGGTGCCAAGGGATGAAGCCATGGGAGTGGGTGTGGAAGAAGGGCAGTATTGGAGCACACCATGATTTCATTTATATCTTTGTTCAGAAGAAGGTGGTTTCTTGTCATCCATCAGTCAAAATCAGTGAGGCAAGCTTCAAGGTCGGGATGAGGGTTGGTGCTTTTTTGGGAATTCTTAGGATTATCTGGGTATCGTCGGCGTAGTTGTAACAGGAGAGGTTGTGCGCATGGATGATTCCTTGTAGGGTGGTCAGACAGAGGTTGAAAAGGAGAGCAGAGAGGCTGGCGCCTTGGGGTACTCCAGTTTTCACAGCGCAAGCAGTTGAGACAAAAGGGGAGAGGAAAGCAATTTGTTTCCGGTTGCGGAGGAAGCAGGCAATCCATTTGAGTGCCGAGCCATGGATTCCTATGGAGTGGAGGCGGTCAAGGAGGATTAAATGGTTAACACTGTTAAAGGCTGCTGACAGATCAAGGAGAATCCATGCTGCGCAACCCTCAGAGTCTGCTGCGACCTTGAGATCATCTCAGATCGAGATCAGAGTGGTTTCTGTTCCATGGCATGGCCTGAAGCCTGATTGCACGGTTTCGAGTAGTTTGTTGGATTGTACAAAGCGTTTGAGCTGGCAGTATGCAGCCTGGTCAATGAGTTTTGCGAGAAATCTGGTGTTGGAGATCGTCCTGTAATTCTTAGGGTCTAGGGGGTTGAGGGATGCCTTTTTTAGAAGCGTTTTGACATGCGCTATTTTAAAGGCTTCAGGAAAGGTGCCAGAGGTGAGGGAGTCATTTAGTATGGACCTTGAATGTTCTCCTGTGCAAGAAGAAGAGAATATTTCTTTCAGAAGAGAGGCGGGACAGGGGTCGAAGGGGGGTCGGAGGGTCTGCAGCCCGATAGTAGATCTAGGAACTTGTTTCTCGTGATGGGTTGGAAAGAGTCGAAGGCTGGCATTGCGGTCATCGGGGCAACTGGGATCAGGAGAGGTAGGTGTGGGTTAGGGGGTGAGGGTGGAGAGTTTGGTGTTTAGGGTTGCCTTCCTGTTAAGTGCAGTGTTTTAGAAATGTAGCGAGAGGGAACAGCAGAGTGTTTGCGTGGGTGTGGTTAGGGCAAAGGTGCAATGAGGTTTCACGAATTCGGAGATGATCTTATGGAGTTCTTTGCTGCTGCTGCCACAGTTCAGAATTTGTAATAGGCCTTTTTGGCCTTTCTGATCTCGGATTTGTAATTACGGTGTTGGTGGGCGAACATAGATTTGTGAGAGTGGTTTTAAGAAGCTTGCCATTTGCGCCCAAGAGAGTTATTTTGACTTTTGAAAGTCTTCAGGTGGGGCATGAACCATTTGGGGGACGGTCCTTTGCGTGAGGTTGCAGGGTGTGAGGGGGTCAGAGGAATTAGTGATTCTTTAATCCAGGAGTCAAAGGATTTGATGGTTAGGGGTCCACGACAGAAGAGTGTCGCTGGGGGACAGATTAGCAGGGCTTTGGCTAGGTTGGGGAGTTTCTTGACTTTGTTCCAGCATTTGTGATCAAAGTTGAGGGCAGAGGGAGCTGTGGGAGGATGGGCTGGTGTGTGGATAAAGGGATCGCAGAGTGGTCTGTTCAGATAAGTGGTTTGGGATTGGATGTAGAAACAAGGTCATAACTGCTGAAGATCGTATCAAGGGTTAGATCACCTAAGTGAGTTGGACCCTGTGGTATGGTGGGAGAGGTTGAGTGCCTCAAGACTGTCAACCAGGGGTGGGGTCATGGGGTTGTCTGGCACATCAAACCATATATTGAAGTCTTCCAGTAGTGTGAGTGTCGGGTGACTTACCTGAATGGTAGCTATTGAGTCACAGGTTGTTGGCAAAATGTCTGTCATATCCAGGGGGTCTGTATACAAGTAGGAAGCTGTGAGTGAGTGTTGATGATAGCAAGAGTCTTACTAGAAGGGATTCACAATTAGTTTGGCATGTCTGGGTTTCAGTGAGAGAGATGGAGAAATGCGTTTTTAGAGAATTGCCACTGCGCCACCTCTGGAAGGTCTGTTGTGGGAAATAAGCTAGTAGCCAGGGGGGGGGAAGGTCTCGTGCGTGACTTGTGCAATATCGTCAGAGAACCAAGTTTCAGTGATACAGGTGAAGTCAGGGTTGTCAGAGGCTAGCAGGTCAAAGATGCTGTGTCTGTTTTTCACCACGGTGCGGACATTGAAAAGGAGGCACGTGGTTTCATGAGGTGAAGTGAGTTTCTTGATGCTCGTGGCAGGGAGTGTTCAGTCTATAAAGTAGCCCTTTGCCATGTTAGGAGTCGTCGGATTAGTCTGGCTAGTTGAGACTGACAGAGGGGTGATAGTGGGGGGTTGGGACATTGATACTCTTTGGGGGAGGGGTTAGTGGGCTAGGTCGATGGGGTACAGGAAGAGTAGGTGGGCGGTGGTATGTATGCTAGAGTGGAGGGGAGAGGACCAGCGGAGAGGGGTGAAGAGTGGTGCATGTGAGGTGTGCAGAGTCATGCAAGTTGTTTGGGATTTGAGTCTGGCGGCTGCTAGGGGTTTAGGAGTACTGGGTGAGAGGTTGAGTACAAGTGGTGAAGACAGGAAGAGAGGGGAGGAGCGGGCCCGATGGCAGGGGAGGGGATGGATGGGAGGTTGGACCGATGAAGAAGTGGTGAGGTATGGAGAGTCGAGGGGGAGGGACGGTCACCTTTTCTGTGTTTTCTTGGTCTGACTGCCAGGGGGGTGTGAGGGAGGGTAGGAGGGTCAGAGGGGAAGGAGGCTGAGTCGACAGTTATAGAAAGGGCAAGACGTGCTACTTTGAGAGATGGGAAAGGGCTTTAAAGGGGGGATGGGTGGGAGTCGAGAGGGAGCTAAGGGTGGGGAGAGGGCAGTGTGGGAGGTAGGGCGATAGGGGGAAGATGTGGGGGTTCTGAGTTGTGCAGAGTTTGTGGGGTGCGGTTGTCTTCATGAGACCTCTATGTCAAGGGGAGGTTTCGTTTTCAAGGAAGTGGAGTAGGTGGTGAGGAGGAGTGGGGCTGGTGTGGGGGGTGTGGATGGAGTGCTTGTTGGTGGAGGGTTGACGTTGATGGTGTGACTTGGAGCAATAGACGAGTGGGTGGGTGCTAGTGCAGGTGTCAAGAGAGCTTTGGCAGGGGCCGGGAGTGCTGGGGTGGGGGGGTTTCTCTGGGGGTGGAGTTCCTGAGTGAGCGTACAGATGCTGTGTTATTTACATGGGACACGTGGTGTTTGGAGCGCCAGAGAGCTCCTCTGGCTTATGAGTTGCAAATTGCGCTGGGTGTAAGGGAGGGGAGAAGGGGGTTGTTCTCAGTAGTGGCCTCGGGGTAGAGGGGGGTGAGAGGGCCGGTTGGGCTGAAATGTGTGGCATGAGGGTATGAGGTGTGCATTGTTTGCGCTCCAGAATGCTCCTCTGATCTCAGAGTTAGTTGCGGGAGGGTGATTAGGGTGTGGGCGAGTGGGGACAGAGAGTATCAGTGATTAAGTACAGTGGTCGGAGGTATCCAAAGACATCCCCAGTGAATATACAATCAAAGGACATCAGGGGAATTCCACCATTGATCAGTTTTGAACCCCTGCTATTAAATCCAGCGTTCGCCCCGCGGTGCGGTGAGGCCTAAAGTGACAGGTTCGTTTAATAAGGGCTGTAGGGAGGTTAAACAATATTTGCTCTCTACATAAAGAAAAATCAGATTCATCTAAGAGAGATATAGCAACTAGTAGAAGCATCCTCAGAAAATCATTCTAAGACATGTTGGAATCTTGGAACAAATGTTCCATTGTACAGCCGCAGCACGAAAGGTTTTGAAACCAATGTAGAGGACCAGGACTAAGCCGATCACTTTTCTTTATCACACAAAGAAGGTCAGCCATCTAGCACTCAGGGTTTCTTGCCATTCCTAGATTACCAAGTGCTATTTATAGGCCAGAGTAGAATAATAAAACTCCTTTGGATTGATGAGCAGACAAAAAACATCCTGGTCAATTGCCACAGTGAAGATCCTGCAAGCCGCCCTAAATCAGTGCAGTAAGGCAAACTTTGACAACGCCACCTTCACAGAATAACATGAAACCAACAATAGTGAAACGAAAGAAAAGAACTCAGAACACAGAAAAAAACGAATCCTTGTAAAATCAAGTAAACTTGATATACACAAGTAAAATAAAAATCTTTTAAAAAAAACTCCTTTGCATTTTTTTGTCAAGTAAATAGCTAATGCTGTTTTTAAACACGTTCCTAACCACTGCCTTGGCCGAGGCGGAATCCCAGCAGATTTGTTGCATGATTTAGTTGATATGTGGGCCACGGTACTGACTATTAACTTAAATGCAATGATCAGTACGTGCAAGATACAAGCTAATTGGAAACTTGTGTTGATTCACCCTGTTTATAAAAAAGGAAGTAGCGATAGTCCACTGGCCTATAATCCAATCTCCCACCCCGACTCCCATTGTGAAATATTTGGGACTTTTTATAATTAAAATTGGAACAATGTGTAAACAACAATAATGTTCTGTCAAAAATAGAGCTGGGCTTTCCTTTTGGGATTCAGACCTGTGAACAGGCTCTTAACCTGTAGGACATTGTGGTATATTCATTGTGTATAAAAATGGATGTAGCCTTCATGGGCTGCAGTACTGACTTTGATAAGGTAAGCAGGCCAGAATTGTGGCTAGTATTCAGTCCATTGAATTGGCCAGATGACATTCTCAATATTCTTATCAACATTCACGAGGTCACTAGGGCCTGTGTGAAGAGTGGAGGGAATGACCAGTGCACATCATGTTTTCAGGTACATTCGGGGTTAAGACAATGATGTCTCCTTGCACCATCATTGGTTTTTTTTTACACATTAATGGGCTGTCTAATGCTCTTGTGCAGATTTGTGCACACATCCCCAAAACTGGCCTACCAGGAGGTTGCCATGTCTATAATTAAGCTATTTGGATGAATCAGGCTCTGGGTGGACTCGTTTGCCTCATGAAGAAGTGCAAAGCACAGTCAATGACCATGACACTGGAGGTTTATAAGACGAAAACATTAGCAGTGGGTGGCCAAATATGGAGCTGCTCATTGCGAATTTTCACACCTACCACCTCTACAAACTGTAGAGAATGACTTTATAAAGAGATTGCTAGGTCTTCCACTATCTGTCCCCAATTTTGCTTTCTTAGTTGTCTGGAAGATGAGTTCCTCAACAAGTCTTCCACTGGCTAAGAATGAGGAACAATCCAAAAGCTACATTAACACAAATTATTGTTAAGGTTGTTTCGAGTAAGACAGGAGCATCTTCCATTCCTTGGCTATGGCATGTCAAGCAGGATCTTGGCATAAATAAATGCACATATCACTTTAGTAGTTCTCAGAGAGACTTAGATCACTCTTCAAGGCAATTTAAAGACCAACTAGTGTTATATGGCCAGGATCTGCGGGATTCCAACAAATTGATCATACCCTGCAACCACATACATATAGGGCCTGATTCACAGAGCATTTTCCTATGGACCGCGTCATTATAAAACACTTCTGTGAATCAGGCCCATAATGTAAACTTCAAATGGCATGCAAAATTATTTATCCTGGTCCAACTATCAGCATGAGAGATTTTCTGTCACTAGAGCCAGGTTTAATTGTCTACCCTTGGTTTATTGCTCTTTGGACTTATGGGAGTAAAATCTATTTACTGTGCAGAGCACCTTCTGAGGACATATTTCAGTTTATGTTGTTTTGTCCTGCTTACTCACGAATCAGGTCAAAGTCACTAAAGCCAAATTTAGGAGACTCCGGATTTTCCCAATGCCATCTAGCCTTATGATATTTATGAAATCTTGATTTCCCTATCAATTGACTAGTCTTTACTATTATACCTCAGTCAAGCGGCAAGAATTAGGATTCAGTATTTATCTACTGAGATTAATATGTTGTGTTTTGTATGTGTTGCATAATGATGCATTGATTTTATATATATATTCGCTAGATTTTATGTGTTTTAGATAAACTGCTAAACCATGGGATTATTGTCAGTCCTCTTAATTCTTATCAATGCATTGTACATTTTAAACCTTGTAGGATGTGTCCTTTGTATATGTTTTATAATGATGCAATGTTTGCATGGAAGTTATTATTTGCAAATGAATAAAATAAATGTGTAATTATATGGGTATCTAGATATATGAACAAAACAGAGAAAAGCTCTGATCCCTGTGGAGGCCCATAATTAACAGGAAATAAGTTGGACTTGATTGGCGGTAAGAAAATGGCTGTGGTACACTCCCTCGGGAAAATACTCTATCCAGTTAAGTGTGCTTTCCTCAATATCAACGTCCTCTAGATGTGATAGTCGAATGGCATGATAATGGTTTTGAACGCTGGTGATAAATCTAGGAGGACAAGGGCAACAGTGTTTCCTAAGTCTATTTGGTCAGAAGACTCGCCCAAGACTGATACCAGAACTTATTCCATGCCTGCAGCTTGGTGTAAACCTGCCTGAAAGTTGTCCAAAAGATCACATGGTGCAAGAACCCTTTGGAGCTAGAAGGTTGCTGTCTTTTCAGGTATTTTCACCACATATGGAAAGTTGGAAATGTGGGCGATAGTTCAAAAGATAGTCAGTATCGGTGTTGGATGCATGTCTTTACTAATGGAGTAACTAAAACAGACTTTGAGCATAATGGAATGAAAGCTTGAGGTAGTGAAGTATTAATGAGCTGTCACGGTGGGACAGATATTACTTTGTGTTGGGCTTACTCTTTGCATTTTGAAAGAGGGCAGATGTCCTGGGGTGAACCTGAGCATTTATCGCCCAAGCAACAATATTGTGCAGCATCAAGCAGGCTTAGATTTAAATGAAGGAGATATATGGGTCACGTGTTCAAAACGTTTTTTGAGAGTCTGATTTGCTCGGAAATTTTGAGTAGTAATACCTTCATAAATGAGTACAATTTAATTATAAAGAAACCTTGGTAACTGGTCACATATATCTTTCCCCACACACTATTGCTATTACATTACCTGTTGAGGACTGTTTTGGAATCCTCCTTAAAAATTCCCTTAATCCCTATCAAACTCATATTTTTCTTTAAATAATGAGTGGTTGCCAATTTTAATGTGGGACACCGAAACGGTATGCATTCAGATACCATTTACCAGAGGGATGCAGTCCCCTCAATTCCAATGTGGCCAAAACCAGAGAGTGATCTGAGAATCCTTTAGTGAGATAAGTTATCATTTTTGCTAATAGTTCCCGGGGTGAAACATACAATCATTTTGTGAAAGCAAACACCAGGGTTGACGTTCTCATTTGAATGTATATTCGCCTCACATCTTTCAAGCTCAGTGAATGGGGCTAATTAAACAATCTTGTCTGGACTTTTGATCTTTTCTCAGTGAACCCCGAATCAATCTCTAACGGGCACATTACATCACTGAAATATTCCACTTTTATAATGAATCCAGGATGCTCCAAGTATGTTTTAGAAACCAGGAGTTATGCATATACATTTATAAATATGTATATGTTATGATCCCACCCTGCAAGTCACTTTTATTTATCTTCATTTAGCGTGCATCTGTGAGATAGGCGTAATCCATAGTAGAGACTGCCTGACTAATATGGCCACTCTCCTGGATTCTCTACCAGAACTCACATAGAAACCTTTGTTATACAGATTTCTGCCAATACATGAGAATTCTTTACCTGCAAAATGTTTTTCCTGATGTAGGATTATGTCAGAGCCATACCGGAAAAATTGTGCCACAATTATATTTATCACACAATCCGTTCACATTCCATTGACATGCATTTAAGTAACATTCCATCATACCTCGAAGTGATCACCTTACCAGGATCATGCTAACTCCATCATTTGTCATGTCAATGTACTTATGTAAATATACTCCAATTCCATCCTTGGGTGTAAGTAAACATTGCTAACTTAAAGGAACAATGGTCCACCCAACCACAGCCACCCCATGCTTCTACCCCAGAAGGATCATTTGTGGCCCAATGCCCTACCCTTCTGAAATCCAACTTAACAACAAATGTTGAAAATGTGTTATTACCTTTGTGTTTGTGTAACCGCTGTATCCTCCCCATCTCTGGAAAAATAAACGGTCAATGGGCAATCCTCCAAAAGAGCATATACACCTCAAGAACATTCTCCATCCTCAATCATTTGTATCCTTTGAGGTCATGATGTAATCCACACCTTCGCCACCCCCCTCCCTGGCTATAGGTTCATGTATCTGAACTACCATCCTTTCACTGGATCCAAGAGCGAGTGAACCCCCCAGGACTGTCTGATCTTCGTTTTGATTGTGGGATCTAGGGCTGTGACTTTGATTATTTTTGTTTCTAATCTCCTTTTCCACAGCACTTTCTCCACTGCTTTCAATCAACCCCATGCTTCTCTTGGATTGTTGAAAAACCAATCATGCCCCTTATGCACCACTATGAACTTGGCCGAAAATACCAGCTTATACTTCATGTTACACATTCCCAGTTCCCTCTTGACCAACTCATACGACTGTCTGTCGTCAAATCAGGAAAAACTAAAACTTTGCTACCATCCACCCTCAATGCACACTTGTATCTAGCTTTCGGAAGTAGGGGTTCTACATCGCTAAAATTAAAGTGATGGGCAACTATCATCCTTAAAGGTGCACCAGGTGGAGTTGGTCTTGCTGAGACTGTTTGTATTGTCAAAACCGAGAAAAAGGTGGACAATCCATTTCTACTCATTTGATATATCACCCATTGTTCCAGAAAAAGACCATAGATCTTCCTTTGAATTGTTCTGACAATCCTCAATCCTACGGTTATTCCTTTATGATCCTCTTTCCACATTTTCAGCTTTCCCCTCCAATATCAGAGTAGCCACGTGTAGGATCTTAACTAGCTCTTTCAATGTGCCCACTATGTCCTTCAAAGTTGAAATATGCTCCTCCTCCGCTTTAGTTCTATGCACAATTTTCCTGAACTAGGCTCGGAAGAGAGTCAGATCTGTTGATGCTTGGGCGATCCTATTCTTCAAAGACTGTTGATAATTCCTGGTTTCTAGCATAAATTGCCTCTGCATTGGTTCTCCATCCTAATGATGGTTCATTTCTTTAGGCGTGTTGTGTGATCTTCTTCATCCCCATGACTACCAGTCTTCCTCCCATCATAATTTTGACCAGTGATCGCTCTGCAAGATTCCAGGTGCGAATTGTCTTTTTTCGATCTGGCTAAACAAAATGGACCAAAACCTCTCAACAAGTTCTCCCTCATTATAACATAACAATGTTCGACCTGTCCCAGGAGTATCAAAAGAGAATCTGCAAAAATAACTTAAGGCTGTGTGATCAGAGCAGCAGTTTTCCAGTAAACCTGCTCCCCATCATATATCCTTAGAGTGAGAATATGCAAAATAATACAGTGCAGGATGTGGGTATTCTATGTCTCCCCATACCCTTTCATGGGGATATTCCTCCCTGGCCTTCTACTGGTGTCCTCCTTGGTTCAGGGGCTCTCAATGCTAGACTCACAGTGATTAGATATACAGGTTAGCTCCTACAACTGTTGCCCAGAGAGATACAAAGAATGTAGGGCTCCACAAGAGCATTTCAAGCACAATCAGCAATCTGGGCGCAGGTGGCATGGAGGGTTGGAGGAATCCCCCTGGATAACTTTTCTTCACCCGTCACTTAGTGATTCGCCTCCAATCCACCTTCCTACTACAAGGAATTATTTATTCTTTCTGAAGATGTCTTCTTTAAGAGTGTTCTTCCTCGGTCTTCTCATGTTCTTTCGCATTAGGTTAGGGAAACATCTTGCCCTACAAACAGCAAAAGGGTGCATGGGTAGCTGTATTTCTATCATGGCCGGTGAATCTAGGGCAAGGAAGTGCTCCCCCTCCACCAGTGGCTTCCTCAGAGTGATCTGATTTCTTCTGCTTCTCCCTCCTTCTGCTGGCTCCGAGTGAACACTTTATGTGGAAGCAGTAGTCATCTTGAATCTGCTTGTGCTCAGGAAACATGGGGCGGGGGGCTGCCTGCTGGAGCAGGTTGTTTGAACAACTGTCTAGCGAAATCACCAGACCCCACAGGGCAACACATTATTTTCGGGCATAATAATTAGCCATTTGCAGCCTGGTCAGACAGGATACATTTAATGGATAACTGGGATACATGGCTGAGCAACATGGTATCACATATGTTCCATGTGCCCATAGGTCATGCCCCACCAGTTAATGGGTAAATTAAGCTCTAGGTAATACAAGGGTAAAGTACCTTCACGCTTTTACAGGAAGAGCCATGGTTTTTTCACTTGTCTTTGCAGGTGGATAGCCAGAGGTTCTGCAACTGCAGTAACTCCGTACCAGAAATCCCAGGACCGTTGTTACATCTGCAGCCCTCCATGGTCACTGCACAGCAGTACCGCAAAGGTGGCTTTAGCACCCCCCCACCATCAGTGAAAACCCTTAGCATGGGACTCACCAGTGCTCAGCAGGAGCTGCAACCAAAATAACCTCAGCTGCGGCTCAGATAGTGGAAGCAACTTATAATATCCCTGTCTTTAGCCGTCTTTGGTGGTGGCATCAACACTAGTCTCAAATGGAGGCGGGTGGGAAAATAGCAGCATCATAAGATCATCCTCTACGTGCTTCCGTGGTAATGACACTGCAGCGCAGCACTTGTGGTGCAGGTGGCCCCCAGCCTCAATGGTGGCGTAAACAGGCAGTGGGTGGAATTAGTGGACTAGTGCCATTAACAGGCAACAATAGCAGGGAAGAGAGAGAGCGGAGACAGAGCAGGAACTTGCAGTCTATGGCTAACCCAGCCTCTCTTCTCAGTGTCAGCATCTCCAAGGTCAATGCTGTTTTTTCCAAATGTTAATATAGAACATTCTTCATCCTATAGCCCAAATAAGAGTGAGCCTAATAAAATCAAATGTTTCTGGTTCTCAGATATGACAGAGTAGTTGTGCCAAAGGGGGCTAAATAAGTCATCCTCTGATCCCAGGTTACGGTCTCCGTTGGGGTGTACTGTTTTCATTTACTAGCCGAGGATACTTGCCACTGATCAGAAGTTGCTCTCAGTACAAAACAGGTGGACGACCCCTGGCTTTATGGAATATCATTGAAGGAGATGATAGATGTGGCTTAGCTAGATTTTACATGTAGCTTGTGATAAACTTTAATCAGGTGCACATTTTGATTTTTGACCTCCTGTGAGAATACATGGATTTTTGACCTGCTCTGAGAATACCCTAGGGCATTTTCTAGTGTCCATTTTCACCTTTACCAGTCTGAAACCTGCTCATTTTCCATTTCTGACTGCATGGATGAAGAGAGTAGGGACGTTACACACAAGCGTGTGTCGCCTAAAACCCTTAGCAGCCCAGTCTATCCGCCTCCTGTTGAACAGGCCATCCAGGAATATGTCTGTCTCGGGAAGATACAGCTGTGCGTGCCAGCTTGTATTGACATCGGTGGGTTACAGAGAGCAGTGCCAGAATGTGGCGCAAGGTGTTTGCCTGCCAGATGAACTCAGCATTCACGAGAGTGATGAAGACAGCCGCTAATCACAGTTACTAAGTCACATGCCACCCAGGTGCACTTCTGACACTTCATGCTATGCTGCTCCAAGATTTGTGGTGAAGAATACACTTTATGTCTTGACATTCTCGTTTACCAGGTGATGCATTCACTGAGCATTCGGTTTGGATTACCAGGAAGTTGCATTCTGCGTTTGTCTGAGTTGCAAACTGTTCACATCCTTGGAATTTGGGCAATTTGACAAGTTTCAGTGGGGCGTTTTCTGCGAATTGCCTATCTTGTGTGTACATGTTTCTTGCTTCATGATAAACAGAGCCCTAGTTACAAAGCTAGCTCTGAAACACGAACATAACCTCAAGAAACACAATCTTTCCCCACTGCCAGCTGTGTCTCCAAGGCCTGCTTTACACAAGGGCAGTCAACAAGGCGCATTCACAAGTAAAACACACAAAACAGACACGCTCAGCCCTAACCGCTTCTAACTTGCCCCTTCCCTCAATGCCTGCGTGCACACCAGCACCCCAGATGCAGACCCCCTAATCCGAGTTTCAGCCGGAGATGACATCTAAGAAATCCACACATTTCCTGCACATCTCCCCATCTACATATTATAACCTAGTTCCATGAGGTTTCACATTCACAAATAGATTTCCTTCTTCAACTAAGAAAACCCTCCAGGGGGTCCATGCACAGCACCCAGCCAGTAGGACTGCAATATTGTATAGTGAACACTAAGGAGCACAAACACATGAGCAGTCCCGCCAACAGATTGTCAATTCTTTTCCACCTCCTCGCTGGCTCCCCACATTTCAACACCCCTTGGCCACCCTCCGCCCTTCCTCATATCCTCCCTGATTTATGCGGATAACCATTGTGGGAGAAGAAAATACACTGTGAATACACGTTATGTCGAAAGGAAGAAATGTAATGCTGCTTTAAAAATGAAACGAATACGAATCTGCTATGCTAAGTTAGGCCAGGCCAATATAAGCGTTATTGTTTATTGGAATTGTATTGTTTAAAGCGCGGGCCTAGCTCGAGAGCAGTGGAGCGCTGTACAGCGCCTGGGTAGCTGGCCGGCACGTGGGTTGCCATTGGTTGTCATTGCTCTGGTTTGGTTAAGGAGGCCATGTTTTCTATGAGATGAGCTCTCGGTTGCATGTATTTCCGCTTGGCACGCCGAAGAGAGAATTAACTGGCTGCATTACTCATGCTCTGCACAGTTAGGCTATTTTATACATGTTCACCATTCATGTTGGCCCAGGCATATCTGGATGACGCTGCTTTATAGTCAAAACTAGAAAAAGTTGCATATCTCCTTTAGAACGAGATGCAGCTGCACATGCCGCAGATTAGCCCGAAGCCGATTGTTCTCTCCCTAGGATTGTTTTATGAGCACAGTTGTGTACACTTCTCTCATGGGATTCATTTTATTCTTTTATTTATTTTCTGTTGCATTTATATCAGCGCACAAAAGTGGTACAAGTGCAGGTGAAAGCACACGGTTACAGACATGCATAGGGAGTATGCATATACGTCTGGCAAAACACAACATGTTACAGGGGGTTACATCAGCAGCATATAGGTCAAGTAGGTAAGATTACGCATGCTAGCTGAGCCACACCTCGTGTTATGGGGAGCTGCAGCAGGCAGCATATAGGTCTAGTAGGTAAGATTACGCATGCTAGCTGAGCCACACCTCGTGTTATGGGGGCTGCAGCAGGCAGCATATAGGTCTAGTAGGTCAACAGGTAAGGTTGCGCATTCTAGCTAAGCCTTGCCTCATGTTATGGGGGGCTACAGCAGGCAGCATATGGTCAAGTAGGTCAATAGGTAAGGTTGCACATCCTAGCTAAGCCTCGCCTCATGTTATGGGGAGCTGCAGCAGGCAGCATATGGTCAAGTAGGTCAATAGGTAAGGTTGCACATCCTAGCTAAGCCTCGCCTCATGTTATGGGGAGCTGCAGCAGGCAGCAAATGGTCATGTAGGTAAGATTACGCATGCTAGCTCAGTCTCACCTCGTGTTATGGGGGCTACAGCAGGCAGCATATTGTCAAGTAGGTCAATAGGTAAGGTTGTGCAATATAGCTAAGCCTCGGCTCATGTTATGGGGGGCTACAGCAGGCAGCATATGGTTAAGTAGGTAAGATTACGCATGCTAGCTGAGCCAGCCACACCTTGTGTTATTGGGGGCTCCAGGAGGCAGCATATTTTCAAGTAGGTAAAATTACGCATGCTAGCTGAGCCTCACCTCGTGTTATGGGGGGGCTACATCAGGCAGCATATGGTCAAGTAGGTAAGATTGCACATTCTAGCTAATCCTTGCCTCGTGTTATGGGGGCTACAGCAGGCAGCATATGGTCAAGTAGGTAAGATTGCGCACACTAACTGAATCTCACCTCATGTTATGGGGGGCTACAGCAGGCAGCCTATGGGTCAAGTAGGTAAGATTACGCATTCTAGCTAAGCCTGGCCTCATGTTATGGGGGCTACAGTAGGCAGCATATGGTCAAGTAGGTAAGATTACGTATGCTAGCTGAGCCTCACCTCATGTTATGGGGGACCTACAGCAGGCAGCATATGGTCAAGTAGGTAATTTATGCATTCTAGCTAAGCCTCGCCTTGTGTTATGGGTGCTACAGCAGGCAGCATATGGTCAAGTAGGTAAGATTACGCATGCTAGCTGAGCCTCACCTCATGTTATGGGGGGCTACAGCAGGTAGCACATGGTGAAGTAGGTAAGGTTGCACATTCAGCTAAGATTCGCCTCATGTTATGGGGGGCTACAGCAGGCAGCATATAGGCAGGAGTCGATAAGAATGCACACACTGGCAGAAGCCACTTACATCTTGGAAAATAGTGCTGTATGGTGTTGATGTTTGTTGAAGGTGTACAGATTGCTGACGATAGATGGGGTCAAAAGTACATGGTGGTAGGAGGCTGGTTAATGGTCGCTTACCAAGCATTTGGCGCCTCTGTGACTTCATCAGTAATCCAGGATTGACCAGAAAGTTTCTGCAGGGCAGTTATGCTCAGACAGGCTAAGACAGGTGCCTTTAGTGTGGGCCTTTGCTGGGGGCCGGCTTGTGATTGGAGTGAAATGAAGAAGGGCAGCCAATCAGGTGCTATATGCATGCTGTTGCACCATGGAAACCTGTGCAGCCCTCGGAGACACTACAGTGCCGAGGATGAGGGCGGCCATCATGTAAAGTGAAGAAAATAAAGTGTGTAATGGCTATTGTGTTTAGAAAGGTGTAAGAACTGCTGTTTTCTGGGAAGTTCATGTTCGGTTTGGGATTTGTTTGTGGCGACGTGTCATGTTGATGTCTGTTTGCTGCTTTGCTGCTTTTGCCATTAAAGGCGTTTAATTACCTACCTCAATTGGAGTGTGCATCAATGGATGTTACCCTGTCAATATCATAGCAGATCTCTAGATTACCCCCTCTATGGAGACATCTGCATCTGGCAGTACAACCTGAATGCAACCCGAGTAGAACCACTCTTCAACTCATGCCAACCTCTTTTTCTTCATTATCATATCACTCACCACAGACAATAAACAGGCCATACATTTTACCAGGTTTTCATCCTCAACATCGACTTGATTACATCAAACTGCACCAACCAGACATTCATGCCTTCACCATCACCATACAGTCCATCACTGGAAAGATCAAGATCTTTTAAGCTAAAGTCTTAATGCATAATATCCGCATTGACAGACTGGCCATTCTGTTCTTCAGTCTGTAGACGTCATGAAGGTCATTAGGCCTGTGTTCATGGCCACTATGATCCAGTTTCTGAGGATGACTATGTTAGACTTTTTTTTCTCTTCCATTTAATTGATATGGACTAAGCTGAATCTACAGCACTTTAACATGACAGCAATTAAGAGGAGTGACTTTTCAAAGTTGACTGTGGAACTGCACAACTATGATGCATGATTACTTTGGATGCTAACCAAGAGTATATTCATTGAGAACCCATTGATTGTAACTTTGGGGTTCCGCTGTTACTTGTAAATAATATATTCCCATCACTCAAATGGGCCATTGTTCTTGCAAGCTCTTTCACACATGTCAGTCAGGTTTCACATCCATGTAACAAACCAAAACTCATTCCTAGCCCCATGAATAGGGAATGCTGACCCAGTTCATATCAAAAAGATGATTGCCTCGAATTATAAAAATTCCTAATAAAAAATTGCTTTATCACTTTTACCTCAAAACAAACCTTCCTATTTACCCCAGCCCCATTGCCCCACTTTTTAACGTTTACTTTACTTTATTTGTAATGCGCAGCCATGAACCCTAAGGCGTTAGGGCACAGAGAAAGACAACACAGACCAAAACAGCAAGAGGAGACAGCTGAGAGGTAGAGTACATTTAGGAGAGAAGGGCTAAGCCCCGCGACCGGATCAGTAGAACAGCAGCGTCTTCATTTCTTTCTTGAAGATTGTTAGAGAAGTCTGTCCTCGCAGTGCCGGTGGCAACAAATTCCATGACTTGGGAGCAGCAATAAAGAAGGCTCCATTCTGTACCTTCTTCATTCTGCATCTAGGCAGGAACAGAAAGTTCTGGTTGCTGGACCTGTGGTTTCTGCAGTTAGCCTTCTCCCTAATATGTTCTTGCAGGTAGGTCAGCATGACCCCCAATCTGCATTTAAAAGTGATGACCAGATGTCTAAGCCTAACACGTGCCTCAACAGGGAGCCAATGCTGGGAGCGTCTGGCCCCCGAGACATGGTTGCGGCGGGACGGAACCATGACCACTCCAGCAGCTCCATTTTGTACCACTTGGAGTTTATTTATATCTGCTTTTCAGACTCTGACAAGAAGAGTACTACAGTAGTCGATCTTCGCCCTTGTTACTGCTCTTGCGATCGATTCTGCTTTAGCTTGGGAAACATACAGTCTGAGGTGAGCCAGTAGTTTGACATAGTAAATGGCTGATGAGACCGTGCTCCCCACTTGAGATTTCATATTTAACAGCTGTTCCAGAATTATGCCAAGAATCGGAAGCTCTTGTAAACTGGGTCCAATTTCGCCAATATCACTGACATGCCCACGATCATGAGCTTGGTTTTCCCTTTATTCAGTGGTCGAAGTGTACGAAAAGAAGTACTGGAGCTATGTTCCCTACTGGTCTGCACCACTCCCCGCAAACCCCATCGCCACACCCCTCCCGTGCACAATCTAAACCCCCAAACGCATGCGCCTGCAGTTTCAACTGCTTCTTACACTTTTATTTTAAAACGAAACCATTCCGGAACGGTTTCTTTATCAAATAAAAGTATAGGAACGGTAAAACTTAATTAAAAGAAGTAGAGGAGCACCGGTCCCGACCGCTCCCGGCCACTTCGACCACTGCCTTTATTTAGGGCTAGATTGTTACACATCATTCAGTTCTCTATGATGGTGAAGACTCTGTTGAGTTCAAATTCATCTTGAGAGTGGGAGCTGGTTAGAGGGATGAAACACTGGGTGTCATCAGCGTAGTTAGAGAACAGGACCCCTACCTGTTCCAGATGTGCAAAGAAGGGGGCCATGAAGATATTATAAATGCAAGGGGAAGTGCTTGCTCCCTACGGCACCCCATGCTGCACTCGAATTGGAGAGGCCACTGCCTCCTCAATGCATACCATGATTAATCTGTTTGCCAGAAAGGAGCTGACCTATAGCGCTGCAGAAGGAAAAAAGTTGGACACTTCTGCCATTCTGACTACAAGAATAGAATGGTCAACTAAATCAAATGCGGCTGACTGGTCAAGAGAAATTAAAAGGGAGGTAAGGCTTTTGTCAATGCGACCCAGTAGCCTGGACCTCAACTCCAATAGAGATGTCTCAGTACCGAACCCTTGTCTGAATCCCGATTGGTAAGGGTTCAGAATAGGAAACTGATTCATGTGCTGCGATATCTGGATACAGGCAACGCGATCTAGAATTTTTAGAGGGAAGGGCGTGTTCATTCTAGGCTTATAATTTAGTGGGCTATCCAGTACCAGGCCTGATTTTTTCAAGATGGGGATAATCCAGGCCTGCTTTAGGTCATCAGGGACAATGCCGGAAGTAAAGAGGAGTTAATACATTTACATATAGCCTCCAGAAGAACTGGGGGGCATGTCTTGATGATTAAGGAAGAGCAGGGGTCACCCTTACATTTAGTTGCCTTAAATCGCACCTTCTTCAGTTCATCCACTAGAATCGGGGTGAAGTTAAAAACATGAATGGAAGAGTTTCTTACAAAGGGCTTAAACTCGCAAGTGCCAGTATTTTGAGCAAGAAGATTATTTTTGAGTGTAATGCCGTCTCTAATGTCAGTACGTTTTTGGTGCATAGCAAGGTGAAGGCCTGCATTCAGTTGCACTACATTTGTACTGTGTCTGGGTGATATCTGAAATATGTACATTTTGCCAGACCTGATCTCTAAGTCATGAAGTGAGCTGGGCTCCATTCATGACTAAGCAGATATCATTTTCAAGCTGCCCTCTGCCACCTCCTCTCCCTCTCTCATCTCTGATTGCCTAACTGCCATTCAAGATTGGTGTGCCGCCAATGATCTTTGTCTGAATGCCAGCAAGACGGAGATCCTCCTCATCGGCACACCTTCACCATCCTTTCCCCTCACTCTCTGGCCGGCCTCCTTTGGCCCTCCTCCTACCCCCACCTGCGAGGCTAAGAACCTCAGGGTCATCTTTGACTCCACCCTTTCCTTCTCCGGCCACATCTCTGAGGTCTCTAAAAAGTCACATTTCCAACTGCACCTCCTCAGAGGTACTCTGCCTTTCCTCTCCTTCCCCCAGAAGCTCATGGTATCTCAAGCTCTGGCTCTCTAGCTTGGACTATTTTAACAGCCACTTTCTAAATCTACCTGCCTCTACTCTCTGCCCTCTGCAACTAATCCAGAACAGGACTGCGAGACTTGTCCTTGGCCTCAAGCCCTGGGATCGTATCTCTCCAGCTCTGAAATCTCTCCACTGGCTCCCTGTGGATGCAAGGATTCAATTCAAAACCCTCTGCATTGTCCCCAAGGCTTTCTGGGGCCTGTGTCCAAAATACCTTCAGCTATCCCTCCGCAAATACCTCCCCTCTCGAGCTCTTCACTCCTCTACCTCCAACTCACTCAGGGTCAGTCGTTTTTCAAAGAAACGAGCTGGGGGTAGATCTCTGTCTTCGGCTGGGGCCTCCCTCTGGAACAGCCTCTCTGCCACTCTAAAAGTTGAGGAGAACCATCTCCGGTTCCGGAAGCACCTCAAGACCTTCCTCTTTTCTTCCGCCTTCGCTCCCCCTCTCCCCTGCTGATCTGTTCTCTCTTGGTACCGTGCACCTGGCCACCCTCTGTCTTTTGGTCCCAGGTACCTGCTCATCCTGCCACCCTCCCGCACTGCCTCCAGGCCACCCCTTGCACTGGGGTCTGTATCTGTACCGATACAGCCCCCCCTTTTTCTTCCTGCACTTATCGGACCTACCCTGTCTGCTGCCTTAAACCTAGCACTTGCAAATTGCTGGCTGCATTACCACTGTTTGTTGCCTTTATTATTTATTGATTGTTATTTATCTGTTTCTCCTCTGCTTCGCACTTTCCACCTCTCCCCCCTTCCATGCACTTTTCCCCTCCCCCCTCTCCCATGCACTTGCGCGTTCTCAATGTCACTGGGCCTAGTAAGATCGCTGTTTTGTTCTCCCCTGTTCCCCTCCCTTGCCTTGTCGCGCTCTGAAACACTTTTGTACGAGCGCGACAGAAATAAAATATCAATTAATCAATCAATCAATCCTACTATGCATTATATTTAAATCCTGAAGCCAAGCATACACATTTCATCCCCTGGAGGGCTTTGAGAGACATTGTTACTGAATGTAAGCACATTTGGGTGCTGGTGTTCGGCGTGGTGTTTTGCATCACTGTAATTAAATTTGGAGTAGCCGCAGTCTTCCCACATCCTCTGTGCTGCTAATTGCCCTGTATTTTCACCAGCCACACCTGGGTGCAGCACCAGCTCAGTGGGTCCATCACAACCTTCATCATGCCGCCTTCTTCCTCAGCAGTGGAGTGCCTCAGAGGGTTGCCAAACCAACAGAGTTGCGTTATTCCTGATTGGATACCTTTACTGTTATCTGAGCTGGCAGATGAGAAAGCCATCCCCCAGCACCATGGCTCACACAAGGCCCCTGTCTGGCCCTGTCCGGAGATGGAGGGAGCCCCCCTTCTTGCTGCCGCTTCTGCATCTTTCGGGCCCATGCTGCACAATGAACTTTTCTATCCTCCCTGCATACTGGATCCTAGAACAATGTGCCACCACTCAGCACCGGTAAGTGCGCCGGACCACCTATCCCTGGCCCAAAGCCCTCCATCTGATTGCCTGCTGACACCTGTATCGGCTGTCGCACAGCCTGACTGCCAACTGTCTCCTACGCCTGGCCCACTTCGCATGGCTATTCCCTGTACTTCTCACTTACAGCCTGCTTTCTGATGCCTACTTGTGCCCAACATACTCTTCCTCCCTAAGAACGACTTAAATATCTTTGCCCTCCATAGTGCTCTTTGGAAAATCCAAATCTAGGTGTGTTTTCAAATTGCTGCAACCTACATTTTGCACTTTCTTTAGTGTTCTCTGTTAAATTCAAAACTGGGTGTGCTTTTTAAATGATCTACTCCTTTCTGCTACTAAGCCGCCTAGTGAGTCGCTGTGCCTGTTCACTATCTCTGCCTATCCCTTTACTCCCCTCTCTACCACCGCCATGGCTCTCTCCATCCCTCTTATCTACTCTAACTGCTATTCTATTACCTATCCTCCCTCTCTCCCGAGGTCTGGAAGAAAAACATTCAAGAAAGATCTCCTTTCTTCTAATCCTGACTTACCTATCGCAGACACCTATGTCAGTGCTACTTCCAGACAAATTGTCACTGATATCCTCTTTTCTGTCCCCTTTACAGACCTTTGTACTCTTCACCTGATCTCCACTCTCTCCCATTCCTCCTCCTCATTCATTAATGGTGGCAATAGATGGGAAGTTCTCTTGGCGGGCTTCTCATCCTCGAGGTGCATCATTAATGTCTATCACAATGGCACTATCTTGGCTCAGGGTCCTCACCCCAATTTCCTCCTCTTGACCGGCGCCTGCCGTCTCTCATCAACTTCCTACCCGCTCCTACTATCCTTCCTTCCTCTCTCTCAGCACCTCCTTCACCACCTCGATGGGTGTACCACCCCTCTGTAGTCCACCTTTTAAAACCATCATGGGTGGTGACCAGCTTCACTTAGCCGGCTAAATGCTTGTTCCGCTAGCAAACATTCTTCCGACAACTGACTCCTCCTTGAAGAATTTGATCTTGATGTCCTCAATCTCATCGAGACGTGGTTCAATGCCAGCTCAGTCCCTGCTTTTGACTCCCTTCTCCCTGATGGCTAAAAGAGGATCTCAAAGCCTGGTCCCAACCGTGCTGTTGTTGGAGTAGTCTTGATCTTCCGATAGTGGATCCCTTCTTCCCTCATACCCACCCAATCCTACTCCTCCTTTGAATGCCTGGTCTGCAAGCTTAGCATCTCTCTTACTTCCTCTCTGACCATTGCCACTATCTACAGGCAACCGGGCCCTATCTCCTTTTGCCTTTCAGAATAGGCTGATTTCTCTTCCTCTCCCCTGACTTCCACCTCTAAACTCCTCCTTCTGGGTGACATTAGCATCCACCTTGATTCTTCAATCATGGCCTCCACTCTCTTCTGTGACCTCTGCACCTCTCTCTCCCTCTCTATTCTCCCCTCAGCTGGACACACTCTTGATGCCTTCATCCATACTGATCTCTTGCTCTCTGCCCCTCTCTCCTGGTCTGATCACTCCCTCCTCTCCTCCCCCCTGAGACCTCTCGGCCCTCTGACTGAACCTCCCCCAGCTCTGCCAGCCTTGTTTGTGGACATCAGTCCGGTGAAATGAGTGTCAGTTGTTGCAATTGCTTCCACCTTCATCTCCCCCCCCCCTTATCCCACTACCGACTCAATGATTGACTCTGCTCTCAACAATCTCCATCTCGCTACCACTAACACTCTCGATATTCTAGCCCCAGTCATGAGGATCCATCTGTCACCAAGCTTAACACTTGGTACGATTCTGATCTAGTAGCCCTGAAACGCAAGTGCAGGGCTGCTGAACGGAAGTCGCAGACCTCGAGCTCATTGTAAAGACTGGAAGGGGTGTCTGTACTACTGCTCTCTATATGGCAGATGAAAGGCACAGAGGACCCCAGCCAAGATTCTCTATAGGGTAGCGCTGGTCGAGCAATCAAGGCCTAGCTTCTCAGGAGGTGATGCAGGCTGGTTCTTAGGTACAGTGTAGTCCCCAAGCCCCCACAAACGAATCTTCACACACTGTATTAGTTAAAACACAGTCTTTATATAATTAATATTCAAGGTTATGTACACTATCACAATAACTAACTTTGTGCTCAGAAAATCCACAATGGCAAATATATACAGTTCTAAAGTGGTACCACAATTATTATCAGATCTCATTAAAGTGCATCAACTATACTCTGGTCAAATGTCACACAGATCAAGGAATAAAAGTAACCAACAATAGATATAGAAGGAAAGCAGTTGGTTAAAACAATGGGCAGAATATTGACCCCTACCAACTAGGCACAATTCTGAGATCCCCCCACCTGGGCAACCTGTAAATTAAAGATATATCACAACCCCAGTCCATATATTGTTCTAGAAGTCTTATTTCCTTCTAAAACAGTTCTACAACCCCAATGTACCTGAAATAGCAGAGTTCATCATCGGGTCATTGACGGATCCTTCTTGAGCGGCTCCCTTTAAGGCAGGAGCCACGGATCGTCGACATCCCACAAGAAAAAAGGGTTGAACAATGATGTTGAGGTGGCAGCTTCGTTCCTATCGGTGCTCGTCGATGACGGAGCGTTGGCGTCCTGCAAGGAAGAGGCGTGCAGGGCACCTCGGTGATGATAGTTCAGGACTGCAAAGAGATTGTGAAGAACTGTGGCCCAGCAAGGGCGTCGAGTCGTCTGGCATCACTACGGTCGTCAGGTGGCGGGAAACCCACCGGCAGAATGCTCCTCGGCACATCGGCGGCCTCGACTCTCTCCGGCAGGATTAAGCGATCAACGGTGCAGGGTGAGCGTCCTTGGATCAGATGTTACTTAGGCAAAGGGAGCATGGCGGCTCCGGTCAGCGACGGCGGTCATTGACGGTGATGGACAACAGTGTCCGGGCGCTTCTCCTTGTGATTCCGCGGCGGTCCCCTTCTCCGTTCGGCAGCCTGTCGTAGGTCTGTCTACCAGGGAGCTTTGGCAAAGATCAGCTGGTGCACGATGGTCCCTCGTAGCTCGGGAAGAGGGCACCTAACCAGGTCCTCTCTGGGTCTGTCCTTGGAGACACAGCAGCTTTCAGATCGACGAAGTAGAGCAGCAGCAAGACTTCTCTTCCAGCAGGGCTTCAAGGTTAAGCTTCAGTTTCAACTCCAGTTTCTCTTCAGCTTCTGAACACCAATTCTAGCAGTGAGAGGCCCCCAGATATACTAGTTGATCTCCCATTCAATCTGCTGGGTCACGCTCAGGCAACCAATTGGTCAGAAGGGCATTCATGCAGGCAGGCATCCAATCAGGTGCATAGTGAATTCATGCCATTCACTTCTCTCCAGACACTCACAACAATGTATGTGTATTGGGACAAGTACCCAGCCATTCAACACTCCACACTGCATTCATACCAGTTTCGGGCAGGGATGTCTCAGTCAGTGTGTCAAACACCGGATACTAGACATCCACAACACAGAACGCATATTCGTCACACACTCCATTCACCCAGGTCCCACCCACAGGGTGTACCCACAACATACAGTCACTCAGAAGGCTCCAGTCAGTCTTGCCTGGACTTCACAACAACACCATATATTGAACTTCCACCCAACAGCCAGTCAGGGGGAAGGGACAGAGTCAGGGCTTCCCAGGACTTTGGGAAAACAAGGTAACAGACAATAGAAAGCAAGAGGCCACAGGGGCCATCTTGTTTCCTATCAGGAATCAACTGATTCTAATGGCAGGGCCTGGGTATCCCAAAATGGAGGATACTCAGAGCACCTGTCAAATTCAGCATGGAGCTGATACCAGCCCATATCCTGCTCTGTGGGCCACACCCAGGTGCCCAAAAACATACACTAGGGGCACAGGGTGGTACCCCCACCCATGGGTGCCATAAGGGTATCCAATGGGTCTGTTTACCAAACCACAAGAGAGAGCTGCACCACCAGGAATCCCACATGAACTCCTGAACGGAAAACACGACAGAACACACAATAAAAGGCAGTAAAGGACAAGGATACGGAGGCCCTGTCCCTCCGATGCATTTCCTGCATCACACTCATCCTCTGATCAACTGGTCTGTTGTCTTCTTCAAAGGCAATATCGTCTCTCCATTTGCTCCAAGAAGAGGGCTCACGTTCAGGCCCACATCTCTGGATCTTCTAACAACTCTTTAAAATCTGCAAGGAACTAGCCAATCCAGATGCAGTCTCTACCTCGCCTCTTCCCTCTCAGGCCCTCTGCACTGCACTGGCCACCCACTTGACTGCTAAAATTCAGGACATCCTGGTTCTCTCTCTCCCCCCTCCGCCCATCCCCCTGTCATCCTCAGCCCCTCCACCTCCCTCATCCACTCTCTCCTCCTTCTCTTCTATCACTTTGAACAAGGTCACTAGAGTTGTCCGCTCTATGAAAGGCTGTTCCAAACAGATCTCCCCCTGTTCTTAAAGAACTATTAAGGAAAACATAGGCTCCCTTACCCTTGCACTTTCTGATTTCTTTAATCACTCTATTGCCACTGGGTCTTTCCCCTCTTCCCTCAAGCACTCCCTTGTGCGCTCCCTCCTGAAAAAGCCTTCTGCCGACCCCTTGTGTCCAGTTAACTACTACCCCATCTCTATCGCTTTCTTCTTTGGGAAGCTTCTGGAGAAGTTGGTGTTCCCCCAACTGACCCAGCATACTGAGCTTATTGGTTTCCTGCATGACCATCAATCTGTATTCTGAGCATCCAGAGGCACAGAAACTGCTTTCCTGAACACCTGTGAAGAATTGCTTGCATCTCTGGATTCCGCTGTTCTCATTCTACTCAATCTCTCCTCTGTTTTTGAGATGGTCAACCCCTCCATCCTCATAAAGTAGCTCCACGATACCCTTGGTATTTTCGGAGTGGGCACTGGACTGGCTGACCTCCTTCCTCACTGACCGTCCCTTGCAGGTTATCCTGAGTTCTTTCCCCTCACCCACTTCTATCTCTACCTGTGGCGTTCCCCATGGCTCTATCTTTTCGCCTTGGCTCTTTAAAATCTATCTCTCCAATCTTGCTCAGCTTATCTCCACCTTCTCCCTGCACTTCCAGTGTTATGCAGATGAAACCCAATTCTTCTTCAGACTACCCTCTGCCTCTCGTCCATCTTCCACTGTCATTCCTGATTGCATGTCCATCATCCAGTCTTTGTGCACGTCCAATGATCTCGATGCCAGCAAGACTGAGATTCTTCCTATTGAGACTCCTGTTCTCTCTTTTCTCCCCTCACTCTGGCCACCCTCTATGGACTCTCCTCCCTCCCCTTCCTCTGAACCCAGAAACCAGGGAGTTATCTTTGACTCCTCTATCTCTTTCACTCATCACATCTTGGAGCTTGCCAAGGAGGCCCATTTCCATCTCTATTTCCTCAGAGGCATCCTCCCTTTCCTCACTTTTCCCCAGAAGCTTAATGTCTCTATTGTAACAGCCTCTTCCTCAATCTACCTTGTTCTTCTCTCCGCCCTCTCCAACTAATCCAGAATAGGGCTGCAAGACTTATCCTTTGCCTCAAGCCCAGGGACTGTATCTCTCCAGCCCTAAAATCTCACCACTGGCTCTTTGTTGCTGCAAGGATACAATTTAAATCCCTCTGCATCATCCATAGGGTTGTCTGGGGCTGGGCACCATGCTAACTGCAACTTGCTCTTGCCAAATACTCTCCTTCCAGATCCCTCAGATCCACCGGCTCCAACTCTCTGCCTGTCAAGCGCTTCTCTAAGCAGAGGGCGGGTCACTATTCTCATTCCTCAGCTGGCTCCCTACCAGGGACGTCATTTCACCAAAATGCCAGGATGTAGCGGAAGTGACATCACATGACCCTTTTTTTAACACTTTTTTTTAACACCACAAACCACAAATTAACATAACAATGCCATTTCTTACAGTACATCAATCACATGACTTCCATTTTCTATCCGGTCCCTCACTCCCTCCCTTCCCCACGCTTAACTGGTGCAATTCTTTGCCAACCCGGGACATAATCAGCTCATAAATCCGGGAGATCTCATAACCTCCATCTGACACATCGTAGATTGTTTCAATGACTGTCGGGCTCCCGCTCCAGCACTGTATCCGCCCAGGTGTTTTTGACTATCCATACCAGCCTTGTGTACGTAATATATTGTCCCCACTGCAGCCCTGTGTCTTGCACAAGTGCTTCGGATTCCATCACCTTCCCTTCTTGCCACATGTCCCGAACCGTTGCAATACTATTCGGCTCCCAATGTCTACGGATTATCTTCCGTAGTTGTTCATCCACTCCCCTCAATGACAATAGTGGTACCTGTGGGGAGCACAGGTCTGGGTTCCCTATGGCCTGGCAAGCTCTCTGCCATATCTTCCCTCCAAGTCCCAACATCCCTTTGCGTCCCTTCTGTTGTGCTTTTGGCAACCAAATCCATTCTTTCAGAAAGAACGGGTCACATTCTGCCTTTAATTGTCTAGATTCTGGTGTCCGGTCATCTGAGAGCCACCTTGCAACATATTGCAGTTGGCCGGCCAAGTAATAAGTCTCAAAGTTTGGCAAACTGATGTCCCCTCTATCGTATGTGTTTTGTAGTTTCCACAGTGCTATCGTATGTCTAGTGTTGTGCCATATAAATTCCCTACACAGGCTGTGGAGCTTGACAAAGAATCGCTGGGGTATCATGTGTGGTACATTCCCAAAGAAGTGCAGCAACCTAGGCAACACCACCATTTTTAGCATTGCCACTCTCCCTATCATAAGACAGACCCACCAGAGGGGAAAAAAGGAAGTTCATGGGAATAGAACCATAGAATCAATCAATGGAATAAGCTGCCCACTGAGAGGGAGCTGAATATGGGGACAGATCAGGTCAAGGAATCATAGAGATATATTCAATCAATCTTTAATAAACACATATACAATTACCATACAATTAAAAACAGCTTAAAAACACATAATTGATACTAAACATATCTAGTTAAAGTGCATATTATTTTACTAAACATCCTAGGATGTAAGCAAAAAGTGCAATGTGCCTAACTTAGTTCAAAAGTGCATAAATTCCGTAGACAGTGAAAACAACCGGTACCTAGTACAGCTCCCAAACGTATCGTGGGCTGTTCTGGTATCTGAACATAGGTAGTTTCGACGATCAAATAACAATGTCTAAGCTGTCTATCTCTCGTCGTGGCAGGAGAGAGAAGGCTTGACAATCGTCTTCCTCAGGACAGGGCAGAATTGGTGATAAATTCTAAAATCTAAACATACAGATTCTCTACATTTGAATAATCAAGAACCGTCTGGGGCCACCTAGTACAAACAATAACTTTCTAGGGCCACATAGTACAAATAGTGTCTTTTGAATTTATTCCATATATCCAATCTTCTTCAGTTGGTTCTTCCTTAATGCACCCAGGTGTTCAATAAATTCCCTATAAAGGGAGAAATTCCCATTGGGTGTATTCGAAAAATAGCCATCAGGGTAGAGAGAAGAAATAAATAAAATTTCTCTTGATGACACTTCCCTGGGATCTTGTCCAGGTGCACAGTAGTTCAGGCTAAGTGGGGAGAAAACATCCCATCAACCGGTAATCCTGTGCAGGTCCGATCCGTGTCGGCATATACGACGTAATATGAGCGGTCGCAGAGCTGTCGCCGTTATGGAGCCAGATTCCTCAAAGTAACGCCGGTTCCGTGTGCAGGATAGCCGCCGTACCGAAACGTAGCTCAAAACAGCTGCTCACGCTGATTCCGTGTGCAGGATGTCCGCCATAACAAAACGCAGCTCAAAATAGCTGCTTTGAGCTGCGCTTCGTTACGGCGACTATCCTGCACATGGGACCAATGGTAGCAGCTAGTTTGAGCTGTGCTTTGTTACGGCGGCCATTCTTGAATCCTCCTTGAATTTGGAAGCAGCTGCTTTGAGCTGCGCCTCGTTACGGCGATTATTCTGCACACGGAACCAGCGGTGGCAGCTATTTTGAGCTGCGTTTTGTTATGGCGGATATCCTGCACACGGAATCAGCGTGAGCAGCTGTTTTGAGCTACGTTTCGGTACGGCGGCTATCCTGCACACGGAACCGGCGTTACTTTGAGGAATCTGGCTCCATAACGGCGACAGCTCTGCGACCGCTCGTATTACGTCGAATATGCCGACACGGATCGGACCTGCACAGGATTACCGGTTGATGGGATGTTTTCTCCCCACTTAGCCTGAACTACTGTGCACCTGGACAAGATCCCAGGGAAGTGTCATCAAGAGAAATTTTATTTATTTCTTCTCTCTACCCTGATGGCTATTTTTCGAATACACCCAATGGGAATTTCTCCCTTTATAGGGAATTTATTGAACACCTGGGTGCATTAAGGAAGAACCAACTGAAGAAGATTGGATATATGGAATAAATTCAAAAGACACTATTTGTACTATGTGGCCCTAGAAAGTTATTGTTTGTACTAGGTGGCCCCAGGCGGTTCTTGATTATTCAAATGTAGAGAATCTGTATGTTTAGATTTTAGAATTTATCACCAATTCTGCCCTGTCCTGAGGAAGACGATTGTCAAGCCTTCTCTCTCCTGCCACGACGAGAGATAGACAGCTTAGACATTGTTATTTGATCGTCGAAACTACCTATGCTCAGATACCAGTACAGCCCACGATACGTTTGGGAGCTGTACTAGGTACCGGTTGTTTTCACTGTCTACGGAATTTATGCACTTTTGAACTAAGTTAGGCACATTGCACTTTTTTGCTTACATCCTAGGATGTTTAGTAAAATAATATGCACTTTAACTAGATATGTTCAGTATCAATTATGTGTTTTTAAGCTGTTTTTAATTGTATGGTAATTGTATATGTGTTTATTAAAGATTGATTGAATATATCTCTATGATTCCTTGACCTGATCTGTCCCCATATTCAGCTCCCTCTCAGTGGGCAGCTTATTCCATTGATTGATTCTATGGTTCTATTCCCATGACTTTCCTTTTTTCCCCTCTGGTGGGTCTGTCTTATTTTGGTTCTCCCCTGGGTTCATGGTGGTGGGGACGCCTATTTTTGATTATATACTCTCCCCATCATAATCAGGGGGAACTTGGCCCAAAATGTCATGCTGCGTTCAATATTAGCCACCGCCCTCTCCGTGTTGTGTTTATGTTCAACCTCCAGTGAATGATATATATCGATCCCCAGGTATCTAAAGGTCTCTGTAGTCCACTGTATCTGGAGCGTCGGTAGCTCATCTTGTGATATGCCTTTATATCTGCCCAGGGGGAACATACATGACTTCTTGGGGTTCACAGTTATTCCGGAAAACGATGCATACCTATCCATCACTTTCAATATGTATGCTAGGTTTTCTTCCAGGTATCTCAGGTATAACAACATGTCATCAGCATACATGGAGATAAAATGTAGCCCCCCCTTCGTAGGAATCCCCACTTCCTCGTATTGTTGCCTCAGGTATATCGCTAAGGGTTCCAAAGCCAGGATAAACAGCATCGGGCACCACGGGCATCCTTGACTGGTGCCCCTACCTAGTTGCCAGCGCTCAGAGATAATCACACCAGGATAAACAGCATCGGGCACCACAGGCATCCTTGACTGGTGCCCCTACCTAGTTGCCAGCGCTCAGAGATAATCACGCCCATCTTGACCCGCGCGTGTGGCGCCCCCACCTCAGATATATTGGTCGCATCCCGTAGCTTCTTAGAGCTGTCATCAACCAAGGCCATTTGACAGAGTCAAATGCCTTCACCGCATCCAATTACATTATTGCCATCTCTTGTGAGTTCTCCCCTGTTTGTTCTATGATATGATGGAGCCTCCTGAGGTTATCGGATATGTTCCTGTGTGGGACATACCCCGTCTGATCAGGATGTACGAGTTTAATAATAACCGGTCTCAACCTGCCCGCCAGCACTGCAGTTATTATTTTGCTGTCTTGGTTCAGCAAGGACAGTGGTCTGTACAACCCGCGCTCCACGCTGGGCTTGTTAGGTTTGAGGAGCAGGATGATGATCGCTTCCCTCAGAGATTCTGGCAACACTCCTCTTTCTAGTGCTTCATTCAATATTGCTAGCATCGGGGGCGAGCAGTTCCGCCCCGTACGTTTTATAAAATTTGCTACGGGAGTCCATCTGCCCCCGGGGCCTTGCTGTTAGGTAGGAGCTTGATCACCACCACCTCGTCTGTCTCCCCTCCCGTGTCAGCGTACAGTTGCTGATAGAACTCTTTAAAGCTATTGTTAACTTCTTTTTGAGTGTCTAATGTATGCCCATTTTTGTCCCTAATTGCTCTGATCGGTTGCTTAGGCACCTCACATTTGTACAACAAGGCTAGCAGCTTGGCTGGCTTGTCAACCCCCACATGCTGTCTTTCTATGTACTTTCTGTAATTTAAGTTACACAACAACCCCAATAGTCCTTCACACTCTTGTTTTAATCTACCAATACTCTCAATCTCCTCCATGGAGTGTTCCCCATCACGCTTGATCCCTTCTAGTTTCTCCTCCACTGCGTGTAGCTTTCTAGTGATCTCATCCTGTAGGCCTTTGGATTTGGATATCCCCGCTCCCCTCATAACTACCTTAAATGCCTCCCATAGTATGCCAGCTTATTCCACACTGCCCGTATTCAGTTCAAAGTATTCCCTTATCTCTTGTCTCATGTCTTCTCTGAACCCTGTATCTTTTAGGGTCTCTGTCCTCAGTTTCCATGTCGGAATCCGTGCCCTGGGTGGTGAGTACTGCCACTCCATAATCAATGGCGAATGGTCCGATAAGACTCTCGCCTTATATTCTGAACCCATTAACTCTCCTATCAAGCCAGATGTAGCAAATATGTAGTCCAGCCAAGTGTGTAGGTTGTGTGGTGCTGCGTAGTGCGAGCATTCTCTGTCCCTCGGGTGGTGCATCCTCCACACCCTAGACGAAAGTCCTTCAATAGGACTCCTAGGACGTACGCTGAGTATGTCGCACCTCTGGTAATGCCTCTCCACTTCCTCTCCAGCATCTCCAGTTTCTCTTTTGTGAGGTGGGTTTCCTGTAGTAGGGCAATATCGACTCTATGCCATCTCAAGTACATCATTATTTAGTTCCGCTTCAAGTAGCTATTGAGCCCCCTGACGTTCCAGGTAACTATCTTCAGGCCTCCCATATTATCCGTGTCCTGTTCCTCCCGCCACCCTCCTTGTCCGCTGTTTCCTGTGTAACCCTGGGATGCTGTTAATTAGAATAAACAAGTCGACCCAGTCAAAAACAAAAGGAAGCCATGAACAGTCTTCCTCCGTCAAAGCCAAGAATGTAAACTTTTACTCCTGATGAAGACGTCACTATACTAAAGTACATACGTTGAAACTGGTTGAGTGAAATTTGTGATGAGGTCATGGTCGGAGACTTCTGGGACCCATCTCAACTTTTCGGCCACCTGCATTATCTATTGTGGCCCTACATATTGATCTAACATTCTTTCTATAAATAATCCTTTTTGATGAATTATATGTCATGTTTTTTATAGATTTTACATTGTACACCAATTGATGCTTGGTATGAGTGGACTGTTGTATGATGGATGCATGTGGATGAATGCTTGAACGATTGAATAGTATGAATTTTAATATTTAGATGTGTTCTTAAAAAGTTTTTTCCTGCTATGTAAATTGTTGCCGTAAGTGCAGATTAAAATCATGATTTGACTCATATATTTAAAGAGTATCAGGTCTAATAAAAATCCTTGATACCAAACCTTTGAATTGTATCCTCTGGATGTCTTTACGTGATTAATTGTTATATTAATACTCCTACCCAGAGTGTGGGGTCCCCTGTGTCTTTCAGAGAACACAACATATTACCAAAGTTGTGACACATCTGTTTTTCTGCCCAAAAGTCTATTGGGTCTCTCCTGCTGACACCATGAGAGCCTCCTTTGTTTTTATCTGGCCTTCATCAGGGCTTTCCAAACTACTGCAACCCCTTCTTTGTTCTTTGACAGCTGTGTGTGTCAAATTTAAAACAAGGTCCCCTTCACTTCATAGTTAGAAATGCCTGCAATCAATCTACTTGGACTTAGACAATCTGGCTTCCGTCCCAGACACGGTACAGAGACAGCTTTTATCGACTTAAAAACCCAAATCGAGGAACTGAAAGACAAGGGCAAACTGGCGCTCCTGCTACTTCTTGACCTTTCAGCGGCCTTTGATTTGGTTGATCACCAAATCCTCTGCCATCACCTCAAAATTGCGGCCCACTTTTCTGATACAGCCGCATCTTGTATCCGCTCTTTTCTGGCTATCAGAACGATGAGGGTCTTCTCTCACATTGCCGCAGCTGAACCAGCCCATGTCCCGTGCGGAGTCCCACAAGGATTGTGTGTATCTCCCATACGCTATAACGTGTTTACTAAACCGCTCTTTGATATACTTGAATATCTGGGTGTCTCCTACACTAATTATGCGGATGACACCCAGATACTCATCCCTATCACTGGCGATTATGTAACAGATGCAAAAGCCCTCAATGCAGTCTACACTGTCATCCAGGCTTGGATGGCGCATCATGGGCTTTGCCTAAATGATGAAAAGACGGAACTAGTCATTCTTGGCTCCAAATACAAACTCACTAAGCTTGACCACAAATACAAGTCCTTCATCATTGACGGAAACAATATCAAAGTATCCAACGACACAAAAACACTTGGAATATATCTTGACTCCACTCTATCCCTCAACCGACAAACCAACGCAGTTGTCTCAGCATCCTCCTATACCTGTAAATGGATCACTGCTTGTCGCCCATTTTTGACTACAGAGAACTGTCTGTTTCTAGCCAGGACTCTCATTATGTCCAAAGTCGATTATTGCAACGCCCTTTATCTAGGGACTAGTCAAAGGAACATTGAGAAACTTCAGGTCTCTCAGAACAACGCCATAAGGGCAGCCCTCAACATTCCCAGGCGCTCCCACATCTCTAACACCAGACGCAGCTTGCGCTGGCTACCCATCACTCACCGCATATCCCTCAAAGCACTTATGCTAACACATAAGGCCCAGAACAACGCAGCCCCGGCTTACCTATCCACTCGCTTTATACAACATACTGAAACTAGACCACTTACATCGTATCAGGCTCACACGTTGACTATTCCCAGTTTCAAGCTACAGTCAGCCGGTGGTACGAGCTTCCCAGTCCTTGCAGCCAAGCTCTAGAACATCCTACCTAATGCTCTCAGAAACGTGCCTCACATCCATTCCTTCAAAGCTAAAACCAAACTGGCTACATGAACGGATGCCTTAGTTGCCTCTTTATAATCCTTTACTTCGCTAACCCCTGTCTGCTTGCTCATTGTACATTAACTGTTTTTGTTTTTACTTTATACTCAGATTCGGTCCTTTCTGTATAGTCTATGATCTAACTTTTTGTAAATATATGTAAACTGTATACTTCACCTATTTTCTGTATATTGTAACCACTTTCTTAAACATCTGCCCAGATGCCCTGGGGCAAGGCGCGCAATATAAATAAACAAAATACAAATACAAATGGGGTGTATTTATTAGTGACGACACGTCGCAATTTTACACAGTCACCACTGTGATCCCATCACCATATTGGAGTGTCACTTATTAGGAACCTCTAAATGGTGCCACATTGGGAATCAATCCAATTTAGTTTGATTCAGTTTCGGAATACTGTTTTGCCAATCTCTATTACCACAATTTTCAGGGATGTTCTTGATATAAAGCCCCCTGCATTTAAAAAAGGGCAAATAAATACACCCCATTTGTGCTTCATTGCTGGCATTCCTAACTAGGCAGTGAAGAGGACCTTGTTTTGAAATTTTAAACACACAGCTGTCAAAGAATAAAGAAGGGGTTGCAGTAGTTTGGGAAGTCCTGGTGAAGGCCAGATAAAAACAAAGGAGGCTCTCATGCGCTCAGCAGAAGACACAAAATAAACATTTGGGCCGAAACACAAATGTTTTGACAGGTTTGGTTATAAACATTGTATGTGATGACGTCTTTTGTCATTGAAGTTTGCAGGTCTACTCACGAGCATCACACTTTTGGTTAAAAGAGCTTGAGTGCAAGCACAGTGAAAAAAATGTAAATGATGAACAAGTATGGCACATTAATTTGTCAACAGTTATTTTCGTGATTATAATTACTGATCTGTGAAAGACCTCAGACCTGTACAATGTGTGTGAATTTGAGATGCCCCGTTTGAAATGATAAAACTGGGAGTGAGTGCAGATTCTGCCACACTTACTAACCCCCATGTTGTTTTGTCTGTATATTTGGTGTTAGAATGATAGTGATATATTCCTTTGGACCAGTTTACATATGTTCTTAGCATGTATTATCTGTATTAAAGCTTCTTTATTTTTGTAAAAACTGGGTCTGTTTATGATCTGTGGCTAGACAAAGCAGGGTGTCCTTTTTACTTTTGATTAGTAGTCCATATAGACATTTAGTGCTTTCACTGTTAGGTTTTCCAGGAGTTGTGGGGGTTTACCACTGGGTCCCACAGATATTGTGACTATGTATTTGGAGACTCCTGTATAAATCATTTAGCTATTTGGTCTGCAAAATGTCCAATATGCTTTTGGCCCTCAGATGTATGTCTCATTCCAAGGCATCTCCCAGATAGTGTCAGGTTATGTAAGGTGTTGTTTGGCCATGCTTGCTGGTGGTTTAGAGAAACATTGGTTTAAGTTGTTAACCATTAGAGATGAAGTCTATGATTGTGGGATCATAGAGCCTTCTTTGTTGAGATCAGGTGGAAGGTGACTTGCCAACAATTATTGGTGCATCTCTGCTCCTAGTCACCCAGGTGCACAATCTTAGTGTCCGATTTGACCACATCTAGTTGGGATCTAGTTGGCAGCCATTGCCAGTGCAGTTTGTTGGCTTGGGTGCCCGAGCAAGTGCAGCGTGTCTTCTGGAGCTGGGATGACTGGTTCAGCTTTGGTTTCTCTGTGATTCGACTATGGGAAAGCACTGTATACATGACTTTCCTTCTGCCTATCTAGAAGCATCCAAATAGTCTTGGGCGTTGAGGCACATCCGTTGCTGAGAGCATATTACTACTATTATACGTCATTGAACCGCTTTACCTGTGATCGTCTGTGGCTCTCTCTATGAAACATTTCACTGTCCTGGGCTCTGATTTTTTGCAGAACTGTTGGTATATGAAATACAATGTGAAAACCCTTAGCTCTTCAGAGGTTTTGGGCCTACTCCAACTCAGTTTGTTACGGCCAAAACCTGCTTATGCAATTTCTTGCACGTGACACTGGGGTTTGGTAACTATTCCTAAATGTCGGCACGGAATCTCTCACTGCTGAATTGCAGCTGCATTTTAAAATGGCTTTCGCTCTGTGATTGATTTCAGTATTTTTTTTCACAGAAATTCAAATGTATTAATTAATTGTGGGCATTATTATGAGTTTGGCAATATTAGCAGTGCTAATGCTGACAAACATAATTATCGTTAACACACGTGGGTTTGGCTATTCACCACATGATTTAGTGTTTCAGTTACTACCCATTTAGGAGTCCAATTCCTCTCCATTGGGAACAGGTGGATACCTCCAGTGGTAATTTCGCCTGGGTCATTACTGGCATTGGATGTGGCGCTAACTACCTCCACTTATATTCCGGTGGATGTTTCGTATAAGGGCTCTCAAGCCCATACTTGGGTGGATCAGTAGTATATGCAGTATTTTGAAATGGATTCTCATGATTTATTGAAATCTGAAATTACCTGAGGGAGAAAAATAACTTTTGGTTTTTCATCCCGTGGTAGTTTCGGACAACCCGCTCCCACCCACCCCCTTACTTTCCCTCCGGCAGCACACTTCGCTGTGTGCCGCTGACTCGCTGTGTCCCTGCGACACCTGTTCCGTTCACTTCCATGATCGGGAACCAGCGCCCCAGGGTCCTCGTTTCTTTTCTTTTTTTAATGGAAACTTTATTTAATCGGGAGCGGGGGACACCCCAGCAACCCCTAATGGCATTATAGTAAACAAGGGTGCGGGAGACACCCCTGCTCCCCTTGTTCACTATAATGACAATGAATGGGGGATTTATTTTAAATGTTCAACTGTACGTAATTTTCGCAGGGCGGAAATTTGATTAGATCTCCCATTTGATTCGATTAATTCGAAATTTTATACAGATTCCTTTTGAAATGCCGCCTATTTTATCATTACAGCAGAACTTGTAAATAGGCCCTTTATGCGTAGTAAGGTATACGAGCGCTCCTTTGGCCAGTTTTCTAAAAATGATAATGATGATCATCATTACAGATAAGTAAATGTAGGGAGCAGGCTTGCATACATTACTTACCCATAACAATCCTCCTTACATTCATTTGTGTCCTACGACTTACCAAGAGTGACACACAGATTTGTATTCCTATTCCATTTGCCCTCATTCAACACCCTTTCTCTCCCTGAATCCCCTGCTTGAGATATATCTAAACTATATACCATATCGGTTGTACAGACCGCAGAAGAGGGACTATCGCAATGAGCAGGCCTCCATGCTCCTTGTTTGGGAGTGCTGCCCAGTATTTGTTTTCCGTGTGCACCACTCAATGCATAATTAGAAGCCTATTGTACGTGGGCGTGGAGCACATTCTGAAATGGGGAATAATTCATGCATTGAGCTAGTTATGAATACTAATAACACTGTATAGAAATTCCACTTCCTGTGTGTTCTGTGCGCTGGCATAATATGTAATACAATTAGAAAGAACAAAAATGGAAATGTTGCACGTTGGCTCCCACTATCCACATGGCAGAAAATCCAGGCTGCCGATCATCTCTGCAGTCAATCCATTAACAGAAGCCATATCTGGATTTATTGAATCTTTTCTCAAACCGTAGGTGACAGAGACAAACTGCTTTTTTACAGGCCGAAGCACATGTTCTCATTACCACCGGAGTAGTAGGATGTGTACCACCAAATGCACTCCTGGCCTTGTTAGATGTCGCATCACTTTATTCCAGCATTCCACGAGGATACCCCAATCAGGACTGTCACAGATCTCATGATCTTCACACTGATACTCAACAGTACTTCAATGGAAGATACTTCCTACAGAAGACTGAAATGATCATGAGCACAAAAATGTCACCACAGCATAGGATGTGATATGATAGGTTATTGATAACAAGCTTAATACCCAGAGGTTTCTAAGCGCGGACCCGGAGATCGAACCTGTGTTGCTCCGTGTTGTCTTGCTTCCAAGGCGAGCATGTTGCCCCTGAGCTATCCTCCCGCGCCGAACCTTTTCATGGCAGACCTCAAGCAGACCTTATTATAACACCAATGACATTTTCTTCATCTGGACAGAAGGTGACGATTGTCTTTGAATCCCTGAATTCCTAGATAGTTTCTATCATTGATTTAAGTTCACCATGGAATACTTCAAGAAGAGCATGCTGTTCCTAGATACCACTATTTCTGTTGGAAGGAACAGTCACCAGGAAACAACTGTATACAAGAAACCCACATACCTGCACAATCCTTTCTTCTTGAAGCTTGATGGGGCCCCCCTCGAGGACATGTGGTGGTGGGTCTCCTGCACCATTGAGGATACAGGTGCACCCTCTATGCCAGTGCAACCTAAGCGACCAAGCATAGCAAGGGAGCCTGAATCAACATATGAGGACTTGTTTTCCCCCATTTTTTTTAAATAATGTGCTAAACTGGTGTATTGTAAACAGCAAACTTTCTGTGAAAAATTGGATAAAAAGCAGACAGCTTAAAATGTGTTTAGTAGGGTAACCCACATCTTAAAATACAATAGGTGCAACTCACCAACAGTACACAGGAGCATTTCCATGATGCCTTTGCCCACAATTTGTGCCATTATAAAAAAATGTCACGCTGCCTGTGCCTATACATGTCAATGATGGCTTCACCAATATATGCTAGTATTTCCATACAAAAAAATACTCATGTTCGCTTTGTGCACAATGCCAGTAATGATAATATAGGAAAACATATCCAGCCTGGCTCTGCCAAGATATGGCAGTATCCCCATGGCTGAATTAAAATGTCTGTCTAGCCACGTAATAACACGTATCATGCTCGCTTTATCATAGATATCCAGTAAAAAATGCCATGTCATAGTAAGAAATGGCTAGACTGGCTGCAGCACAATGCCAGTCTAGCCACCTAATAACACATAACATGCTTGCTTTGTCATGGATGGATGCCAATTAAAAATGCCAAAGTAGCGCATCCTCCACCCATCAAAAACAGTCCCCGGTGGCCAGCCCAGCACAAACATGCACACCCATTTACACAGCATTCACTCACTCATTTACTGACATAATTCACTCGCTCATTTAAACGCCCACCCGTCCGCCTATACCATACACTCACTCATTCACTCACAACATAAAAAATGACACACCCTTGCATCCTACATGCATGCAAACATACAAAAATACACACATCATAAACATGCAACTCTGTCGCACGCACGCACACACACTTATGAAATAATGTTTTCTTACCTTATGTTTCCCGAATCCATCTTCCCCAGAGGAGCCCTTCTCCTGGAAGGCCTCCAGTAGCCGGCTCCCATACTCCAGCCTCCACCACGCCCACAGGAACCAGGAAGCAGGGAGAGATTCCTAGTTCCTGTCATGAGCAGTGGAGCCAGAGTGCTGCTCCACAACTGGAACATTTATTTCTGAAGTCAGAAGGCATGCACTCCAGCTTTAGAAAGAAATTATCCGTCTTCAGAATGAAATCCTTTCTTCTTGAAGCTTGATGGGGCCCTCCTCCAGGACATGGTGTGGTGGGTCCCCTGCACCATTGGGGATACAGGGGCACCCTCTATGCCAGTGGCTGTGCCCATCCCTGCACCCACCCTCTATTATATTTAAACCAGCATAAGCTTGTTTTCCGCACCAGACAGACTGAGGACACAAGCTATGTGGATGTCCCGTTTTCCAGGGCTAATCTGATTGGCTGGCCACCAAAACACCATTTGTGTGTCTGCCTGGTGTGTGCTTTATCCAGTCCATGAGTGAATGAGCATGTCTTGGGGAGACTCTGCCCAATCCTCAGATTCTGATCGGATTTTTTGGAGGATGCCTCAAAGATGGCTGCTTATTTTTAAGATCAAGTTTGGCTATATTGGCTGGGCCCTTGGTCCTTTGTCTATTGATCTTGGTTTCTTCTTTTGGATGCTGGATGTTCTTTCCAGGCTGTTCCTCTTCTCTTCGCGGTCCTGCTTGTTAGCTGGACTAGCTGCCCTGTACTGCAATTGTACTTTGTTACTGCAGTGCTGTCTCCCCACAAAATACTCTACTCTGGACTAAGCACTTTGGGGCAGGAAGCTTCCCTGGCCCAGCAGAGTAGTGGGTCACAATTACTCTGCTCCAGCTCAGTCTTGGCTCATCCTGGGTTACCGCCAAACACTTTCCCCTATCGTGGAACCATTATTTGTTATCTGTCAGCCCTCCCAACCTCCCCCCAATCTCTCTCTCCCTCTCTCTAGCCATTTCTCTCTCTCGTGCTTTCTGTATCTCCTTAGTCAGGCTCATACGTCCTGCTGTTGCCTTCCTCGTCACTGCTTCAAATTCTTGCTATTGGGCCATCATGCTGGGTTGGGTAAATCTGTTATTCTTCTATTCTTCCATATGGGTCAATGCAGGTGCAGGGTTTAAGGCAGGGCGTACCGAAAGTGTGATATGTTTAAGAATCCTCTTCAGGGGTTCCTTGAGTTCTGGAGTAGCAGGGTTTTGCAGCCCCCCCCATCTACAGCAGCTCGCTTTTGACTCACATTGGACTAAATCCTGCTGTGTTTCCTTCCTTCTCCGGTCACCTGGATCTCAAGCATAGAACTGGATCGCTTTAAGCGGGTCTCCTCTAGCTTCTCCTCAGTTGGTTGTTCCTTCCTTGCACTTCCAGAGTAGAACACGTACATACATGGCTTGAACCTGTATTCGTGGCTGGCCTAATGCGTATGGAAGACTTTTATAAACTTTAAAAACCCTACTTCCATGACTAAATATGGTGCTTACTTGAACTTTGACTTTTTCCATGGATCCTCCTTCTGTATCTGGCGTGTTATACCAAGTAGTGGAATTTTGGCAGTTACCACTGGTTTATTGCACATTTTCATCTGATAAATCACTGTACTGCCCTCCTGCTTATTGAAATGTATTAGGTTATTCTGTCTAACATTTGTCATATTGTATTCTACAGTTTCTAGGAGTTTGTTTGAGACCATGTAGGTCTGATTTTTATAAAACTATGTGTATTGTGTATTCAGGTGGCTCTTTTGGGCCTGGTTTAGAAGTGTTACCCCCTTCCCTCCCTCTTTGTACTATAGTGAGTAAATGGTCTACATGTTTTTTTAATAATTATAATTGGTTATTTATAGCCCGCTTAATACCCAGAGGTTTCTAAGCGCAGACCTAGGGATCGAATCTGTGTTGCTTCGCATTGTCTTGCTCCGAAGACAAGCGCATTGCTCCTGAGCTATCCTCCCAAGACGATGTTTAATAATTATTTTACAATGTAATAAATATCATGGGGATTACAGCGACTGTTCTTGTCTTGGCATTGCGATTCTGAACATGACTAAGTAATGTGTTTTGTTTGTGTCCTCACCCATTAGCATTGTGATGTAGTGAGTTTATCACTTGGTATTGGTCATACAGGAGTGGGTAGGGCCTACTTACACATATATCCAATGACAGCCAGTAAAGATGAACCAATTCAGTGCAACACAACCCAAGACATTCAGTGGGTTTTGGGAGTGATGACAATCCTAACTCGGAGGCCCCACCTTGATATCATACATGATGTCAACCATTCTGCCATTGCTAATGTAGGTGATCTCATCTATGTGCTCATAGACAGAGCAGCAGGGGTATCTGGATTAAGTTTGTCGTCACTCCTAACACCCGCCGAATGTAATGTGTTTTGTTGCACTGAATTTCTTTACCTTAGATCTGTCTCAGCTAAAGTTTTTTCACTGAATTTCAAAGGTTTTGTTATGTTACATCTTACACCACATTTAGTCGTAAATAATGATTAAGAAATCACTGTGCTATAAAACAATGATAACTTCCCATGGAGCATCAAGCAAGCTAATTTGCATCCATATCGTGCATTGCAGTGTGGCTCTGACCTGGCAGTGATTTCACAGTGACTGCTACTGGGTGGTGCAGTGCGTGTGTGTGTGTGTGTGTGTACACGTGTGTCTGTTTTTGCTGAAATGGCCTTGTCTAACTTTAATTGGGCATTGCAATCACTGCAGGTCATTAGATGGATGTGGCTGCCCGGGAGATGCAGACAGAGACTTTATTTAGAAAACCCGAAACCTGGTTACAATGCAACAACAGGATTGAAGCATACCTATGTACAATTTAAGACTGTGGGAGGTGAATGAGAAACACCAGGTACTGAGAATTGTGGTTATTCAAAATTAGGTAGCAAGTTATTGAAAGAAAAGTGTCCTCGTTGTTTTACAACAATGATTTATATAAAAAATTCTCAAGGATCACCACTAATAAACTCTTAGTGAGGAAGCGGCTGACACATCTGTCATACAGAGCAGACTTAACATGCCAATGCATTTCAGAGAACCTTCTCCTTCATCAGGGCTAGTCTGTACTGTAGAATATGAATACATTACATCCATATATTTTGTGGCAAATCAACATAATGAGAAAAATATACCAATATAATAACACAAATACAATAAAATGCAACATACCGTTCATGGATGGTTTCAAAGGTGAGTGGTAGCATACATAAAAAGAAAAAAAGAAAGAAAGGAAAAGCCAAGTTGAGAGGGGCAATATTAGATATGGTGTCACCGGTAAAAACAAAATACCAAGATCACATCTGTTACCTGTGTGATGTGAGCAGCCCAGACATAAAGTGATGCAGAGTAATATCTGTACCGGAATAGTGTACGGCGTACCAAATGGCCGCCCGGTGTACTACGCGGCAGAACGATCGTGCCGTTCTGTGAGAAAAATAAAGAATATGGAATCAGTGATAGGATAAGGAAACTGTGTCGGGTAATGGGAGCAATGGAAAAAGTGTCCCTGCAAATACACAGAGGTCAGGGAGACAACTCCTCGGAATAAGCAGATCTGAATAAACCGAAAAGGTCAAAGTCAACTGAACCAATATCTACCCTACTGGTAGGAAAAGAAAAATACAAAAAACAATGATCAAACAAACTGGAAATAACACAAGTGCGCAACAAGAATGAGCATTTTGATCAAAAATTGGATGGAGGGATGGGAAAAATGGGGTGGCACCATGGACACGGGCGGTGGCATCTCGGGTCCCAGACCAGCAGTCCAGGATCGGTGGCCATGGTGCTCATAAGTTACAGATGAATCTAAATTGAAGGATGCTGTGTGTACAATACTAATGATGGGGTCACTAATACCGGTTCCTGGGTCAATGTACAGTATTGAAGGGACCATATCTAAAGAAAACCACGGGGGACATATGTAACAAACAACATATGTAAGAAATCAACTAAAAAACAGTAAGACAAATCTCGCTTGTCAAATAATAGAGAAGAATACATAATGGATCAAGGAAGTAGAATAAGGAATACATTCACATGTGACAGAATGCATAACAGATCAAAACAGAGAACAGATTACATTTTCAAATATAACAGTGATAGTTGATCTCCTCATTGAGACCATTAGGAGCTAGGCTACTCAGTTTATCGATCCAAAAGGTTTCTCTCCTGTTGAGTCGTAGGCCTAAATCTTCGTGTGGATTGTTTCTGGATAGCACTTCTAGTATTAGAAACCTAATTTGTGGCAAATTGTGGCTCTTTTCAACCCAGTGGCGGGCTACCGCAGAGTTGGGGTTAGCATTACGGATACAGGATCGGTGTTCGTTCCAGTGGGTTTTTGCTGTTCTGGTGGACTGGCCCACGTAATATTTCCCGCATGGGCATTTGATGCCATATATAATATTAGTGCTATCGCAGGTGCCGAATGTTTTGAGGAATATCTTCTTGCCTGTACGTGGCTGGTATATGGTATTTCCTTTAATTACCAAATTGCAATTAGTGCAATTAATCCCAAAGAGTCAACACTCTTGATCGGGATACTTTACTGTCTAACACCAAAAAAACCAAGAGAGAACTTAAATCTCCTGTATATGTTTCCAAATTCTCTGTGCAGAGCAATAAGATTAAAAATAGCATTAAGAAACATTGGAATATCTTTAAGAACGATGTAAGGGTACAGAATCTGTTTGAGGAATTGCCGGTATTTGCTTACCAGAGAAGTAGGAACCTACGGATGAACTAGTGCGTACAAGACCGCCTACAAAAGAACCAATCACGCAGCGAACCGGGACATTTCCCTGTCTTCATTGCACCTCTTCACTTGTAACCCGCTTACACACTTCAGTTGCTTGACTTTTTGGCAGCAAAATACATCCATACAGAGCATGTCCTGCCAAATGCCCCATGAGAAACTGACTAGAGACGCCAGAACCCTGTTGCTATGCCATTATACAAACAAGCACTGGCAATGCCAACAACTTTGACTTTTGTGTAGGCCTGGGAAAGGCATTTGCGAGGCATTGGCCATTGATGTTAGCAGCTGCAAAATGGTGCAAGTACCTGGGCATATCATAGCAGTGCCTGTCAAATACCTAATACTAGGCCAAAAGTTTGCATTTCCAATGCTTGTTTATTAACAACACTTCAGTGAAGGACACCCCTGGTGAATATAAATCGAGTGGCTGAAGGCAAACCTGGGTAAGACATTTTTATTACACTAGTAGTGCGTTTACAGATCCGATTAAGTCATTAACTCTGAGAAGACTAAACGCTTTGTAAAAACACTGACAGGCACTTCCAGCTCAAAGACTGATGGTAGGGCTTTCAAAAGTGACCGCAAACAGATTTCAGGAGGATGTGTTTTGTGGCGGGGAGGGACAAGAAGTGGTGGGGAATGGCCATAGGGTTTAGCATGGCTATAGGCAGTCATTGGGTGGGTAAATAACCAAGCAACACTTACAAGCTTTGTGCCCCTCCTCATATGCTAGGTTTCTCTAGTTGTAATCTAATGCACTAAAGCACCACCTAATAGCCAAAACTAAAAAGTGATGGATTATGACCATCCCATCATACATCTTTGTTCAAGACTCCTGTTTCCATTGGCTTTTGCTCCTCCTCAGCCTGGTTTTTCTCCAACCTGAATAGTCGGTTCTTCTATCTGCAACACAATGTTATGTTGTGTTACTTCAACCTATAGAGTGCAGCTGCTGCCACAAGTGGCTTCCTGACCTACACCCAGAAAGATAGATAGAGAGTGAGGGAGAGATTTCTTTTTATGGTGCCTGTACTTCACTGTTGTGCAGGGAGACCGTTACTCAGGGGAAGAGGGAAGTAGGCCTTATAAGGCAAAACAACAGGCGACTCCACATTCCTCCAGATAGGTCACATTTCACTAGCTCAAATTTCAACTGTCAATCTCTCTCTTTCACAAATGTAAACATGTATTTATTTTATTGCTCGTTTATATCACACGTCATGCCATACTCCTTCAGCTTCTAAGCATGGGACTGGTTATTGTAACCCATTTTGCATGGCATTGTCTTGTTTCCAAGGCAAGCGCATTATCCGCTCACAGCATTGTACACTATGTGCAACAAAACAAGCAACAAAACGAGCATCTGCAAGCTGGCAGATGAGTGAAAGGGGTCCAGCCTGGAAACTCCACCTGTTACCTCTAGCTACATCAGATGGTTTGGGACGATTTTCCCGCATCCAAAGGTTTGCATGAACCAACATTTCCAAAAATGCTACCACCAAAGGTTCGAACACCAAAAGTTTGAACCTTTGGTGGTAGCATTGAAAAAGAAACAGGGGCTGCGGGGGTGTCCCCCACATCGCCCCGCTCACTATACTTTATGGTACAGTGAGCGGTGGCTGCGGGGGACACCCCCGCAGCCTTCCGTTAAAAAAAAAAACAGGGGCTGCGGGGGTGTCCCCCGCATCGCCCCGCTCACTATACTTTATGTATATAATGGTATAGTGAGCGGGGGCGGTAGACACCCCCGCAGCCTTCCATTACAAAAACAACAAAAAAAAAGAAAAGAAAAGGACCCTGCAGCACCGGTTCCCGATCACGAAAGTGAAAAGGAACTGGCGCTGCAGGAACCAGCGTGAAGATGATGGTAAGTGGGGCTTATTTTTGTTGGTAGTGTGGGTGGGGGTGTGCTGAAGGTGTGGGTGCGGGGTGTGTAATGGGTGCGTTGTGGGTGTGTGTGTGGGTGTGATAATGTATGTGTATTCACATGAGAAAGGTGCAAACTTTTGGTAGTTCGCACCTTTCTCATGCGAACGATTTGCCTGCGGTACTTTCAGCCGCGGGCAAATCACTCGGATTCATCTTACCTACTTAGGTTTCCTCTATGGATTAGCGGTATGTGGGCATGGGTGGTTGAGCGCCCCCTTGACTTCTGGTTAGGGAAAATTAACTTAGAGGTCATGGTTTCCTCTCTGGGATTCTCGTTTCCCATTGGGTTGTTGCTTCCCAGTCATTTGCTCCAGTTTCTGGGGCAAAGAGCCAGGTTTTGAGTCATTTTCTGAATTTCAGATGATTATTTGGGTTGCGCATGTTTTTTGGTAGGTGATTCCAGGTTATTGTTGCCAGGTGAGGGAAGGACGATCCGACAAATTTTCTTTTATTGTATGGTTTTGGTTCTAAGTGAATGTCGTTGCTTGATCATAGAGGTCTTGTTGAGTGGTAGATGATTATTTTCTGCTTTAGGAACTCTGCTCCTTGCCCGTGGATTGCTCTGTGTGTTATGCACATCGTTTTCAACTATATTCGCTGTTTCATTGGTAGCCAGTGTAGCAGTTTCAGCACTGGGGTAATGTATTGTCTTTCCAATATTTTGAGAAGGAGTCTGACCACAGCGTTTTGGATACGCTGAGGTTTTTTTACAAGTCATTCTGGAATTCCTAGGTATAGGCTGTTGGCACAGTCTACTCTGGACATGATGAGTGCGATGATGGTGAATGTTTTGTGGGTGAAAGAGAGGAATGGTAGGATCCTTTTTGCTGCATGTAGGAGAGAGAAACATTTCTTGGTTATAGCGTTTACTTGTGGCTTAAGTGTTTGTTTGTTGTCCATCAGGACTCCTAGGTTCTTTACTATCGTTGATGGAGTCGGTGCTGTGCCTAGTTCCGTCGGCCATGGGATGTAGTGATTCTTATCCCCGCTTTTGAATACGATCATTAATTCTGTTTTTTTGTCCGTGTTGAGTTTGAGGCTGTTAGTGTTCATCCAGCTGTAGAGTTCTTGTAGGCAGTCTTCCAGTGTGGTGTTTCATTCCTCTGGATCTTGTAATTTGTAGATGATCTGTGTGTCATCATCATAGTTGTAGCAAGTGAGGCTGTGTTTTTTAATGAACTTGATTAGTGGCATCAGGTATATGTTGAAGAGCAGTGGGGAGAAGGAGCATTCTTGTGGCATTGCACAGGTGGATTCCCTTGTAGTGGATTTGAAAGGCTTGATCCATATAGTTTCTGTTCAGTTTGTTAAGATTGATTTAACGCATAGTAGGTCTAGGTCAGTGATTCCGATTTCTTCCAATCTCCCGAGTAGGATTTCATGGTTGACTGTGTCAAATGCTGAAGAGAGACCCAGAAGAATTAGAACTGTGCTTTTGTCTGCATCTGCATTAGCCTTTACATTGTCCCAGATTGAGAGCAGTGCCATTTCTGTTCCTCTCATCGGTCTGAAGCCTACTTGTGCTTGGTTTATGGAAAACATAAACATCCAATCTTCAGGCCTAAGGTCAGGTTTTTATTTTTATGGGTATACATATTCCTTACTGCATCAGGTAATTAATCCAAAATAGCTGCCTTCCTAAGAATGATTTATGGATGAGTGACACAGAACTCTTACATAGGACTTTCTGCTTGGTGTTATTAACTGGCAAGACACATGCAAATGAGCCAGTAACCACTGAGATGTTTTTTGCATTTTTCATATTTAATCAGGAAACATGTTTTGCAGGGGTATGTGAATCTGCAGAAGCGTTCATTTTGGATGCTGGTTTCACCAGTGGAGAAGAGAAGCCTGCTTATAAAACAACCAAAGTACCATTAAGTTATAGAATCTTCTGTTCCACTGATGGATACTGATTCCCCATTAATAGGTTGTAGTGATACAGTCTTGTGAAAGTGTCCTGAGTCGCTTGTCCATCAATAATCCTACATTTTAGAAAGGCTATTTGGGTACCATAATCAGTAAAGAATATGTAACCCCATAAAATAAAGACTTTGGGCCGCATTACGAGTTGGGCAGCATACGTTTAAGGTGGCGGTAACGGAATTACCGCCACATTTACTGTACTGCCGAATTACGAGTCTACCGTCGAGATTCCGAACTGTCTTACCGTTGTATTATGAGTTGGGATATGATGGTAATATTGTACAAATCAGGTAGTAATACTGCCCAAAACACAGTGCAGTTAACTCCACCTTAAAGGTGGAGGTAAATGCAGACAGGTTCCAGAATTTAAGCCACTTTTGCACCCATCCACCCAAGAAGGCTTCATAGGGCACACACCTTCCCCAAACACACTTCCAAACACCATGCAGCCACTCACTATTAGGGAATGGGACATGCAGCTGCTCAGGCTGCACATCCATGTACAAAGGCGGGGAGAACAGCATAGGGCATGCAGAGCAGAGAGGACGAGGAGGAGACACAATGCCAGGCGAGCACTCATACCCAGGGTCATGGCCATACCCTGGACCGACTCAGGCACCAAGCTGTTAACCCTATACTGGCTGAACTGGACACCATAGGTGAGCTGCACACCCTAATCCAAGCAGACCTAGGGAGCAGAATTAACATCAGAACAGCTGTGCCCGAGCTGCTCAAGCTAGTGTCCATCCTGTAATTGGTGGGTACTGGCTCCTTCCAGGACTCTGTGGCCATGCTGCACGGCATTGCACAGCCCACATTCTCCATCGTGCTTGGACAAGTGTTGGATGCCCTCCTGCGCCCCAGTACCTCTCCCTGACCACCACCCCGTCACATGTGCATGCCATGAAGGCATGGTTCTATGCTGTGGCGCACATGCCATATTTCATTGGTGCAGTAGGCTGTACCCACATGGCATTGGTGCCCCCCAGGGTACATGAGGAGGTGTACTGAAACAGGAAGCACTTTCACTACCTCAACATCCAGGTCACCTGAGGTCCCGACCTCCACATTACACACTGCTGTTCCCGCTTCCCAGATCCACCCATGACACCATGGTCCTGCAAAATAGTACACTGCCAGGATACATGGAGAGTCACAGAGGGCAATGGACATGGATTGTGGGTGAGTACAAGTGTCAAAACACAATTGCAATTTTGCTGCATCACAGAATAATAATGTGAAGGGTGCATACCAACTACAGAAATGTGTATGCCATGTACATGCATGACCTGACCTCTCAACACACAGGTAACAGCCTACAACCCACAGGACTAGGAAATGATGATGATAACAATGATTACGTGAATGTACTTTTCCCAAAGAGCATACCAACATACACATGACTCTAGGTACAACAATGCAACATACCACATCCCTGTACATTGATCCACAAAGGGCAACACAACAATCAATGAAATGTAACACTGACAGTAGTCAAGCCATGTACACAGGACATCATCATCATCATGTCACAGATGGAGTAGACATAATCATGCTGAGGTACAACTGACCACCCATCAGGGCACATACATAAGAGCAACATACTGGCCCAAAACAGGCACCAAGCCATGATGCCTTTACAGACCCAGAATATGCCTACTGCTGGCAGTGACCTGGGTGCATAGGGTGGCACAACAATGTAAATAGTAATTGCTTCCTCATACAAGCATAGTGATTGCGAGACATGTATTGTGATGTAACCTGGAATGCATTCACAGAATGTCCATATACATGCTGTGGTAAATGGCAACACATATGCAATTCCCTATCACTGCCACCTGAGACATTTGTCCTTGCAGGTGAATCTGGATGCCACCAGCTGTCATGGCTCAAGACACCTGTGAGGGATCCCAAGGCGCCACAGGAGGTGACCTAGAATGAGGCTCACGCCCAAACCAGGCTCTGTATATAGCAGACCTTCGGCCTCTTGAAGGCTCATTTCCCTTGCCTGCACCGGCCTGGAGGTGCACTCATGTATGGGCCTGAGACGGTGGGGAAAATCATGCTAGCCAGTGCCATGCTGCACAGTGTGTGCTTCAGGAGGAATGTCTCCCTACCACCTGAGGTGCACATGCCACCACCTGATGAGCTGGACACACTGGAGAGATCCAAGATGCACGAATGATCCATCAGAAACTAATGGACATGTTTTACTTACCACATGTTATGCACCAATGTAAATACTGACATATGAATTTAAAATCACCTGACCACAAAAATGAATGTTCTTGCATTGCTTCGAGTTAACTCATGTTTAATGTGTAAATGTGCAGACACCACCCATCTCCTCCCTCCCAACAACATCATCCCCAATACACACACCCACCCTCAACCCACAACACCATCCTCAACACACCCACCCCAACCCCAAAACACCATCCTCAACACACCTACCCTCACCCAAAACACCATCCCCAACACACTACCCCCTCCCCACAACACCATCCCCAACACCCACCCCCCTTCTCACAACACCATCCCCAATACACCCATGTGCCTATCTCCAAATGGCAAGTCACTTGCGTGGCCTCTTCCCCTTACTATCAAAGATGCCTTGGGAGGCTGAGCAATGAGCTGTCTGTGGGAGAGGGGAACTGGATTACTCAGACCCTGGTCCCCATATGTGTTGCATGGTCAACTGCATGCTTTCCTGCATGGTTTCGACAAAAGCTGAGGTGCCTTCAGTTAATTCTTGCACCCTCTGCCCTTACGACAGTCAAGGCATCAGATGTTGCAGCTTCCTGACATTGGTCTCGGTCCATGGCCCACACAATCCTGCGTTTTCCACCCTGGATACAGTCCCGGATGGCCTGTAGGTGGTTTATCTGCGTGTTAGCAAGTGCCTCCAGTTGCACCTGGTGTTGTTCCATTTCCTCAAGCCTTCTCACCAGTTCTCATCCGGTGTGGCACAGGGAATGGGCTGAGGGCTTTGGGGAATACCGGGAAAGAAGCAGGGTGACCCATATGACCTGAAGTCTGAGCCACCTGCTGATACCTGGCCTTTTGCCCATGATGCTGGTTGTCCTGCTCAGGTGACATGAGGGCTTCATGGGCCTGTTCGGTGGTCAGAACCACAGTGCGTCCTGCATGCCTGCCAGCAGCTGGCTCACCATCATGTCCACATTGAACGGCTGTTGGGAGAATTGGAGGTGCCAGGGGTGCAGTCCCTGTGGCTGTGTCTCCATCATTGGCAACGAGTACAGTGCCTGCGCTTGCACTGGCAGGTGTGGTGCTTCTGGACCTCGATGTTACATGCTGTCCCTTTCGCCTGCCCTTCCCATGGTTTGGCTTTTCAGGGTTGGTAGTAGATGGTTTCACCATGGAGACCTGACCATGGGATGACGATGGGTGTTCACACTCCTCCTCTTCTTCCTCTTGAGTCAGCTGTGACCCTCCAGGGCGACGGTTGACATGCTGTTAGTCATTGTGCAGACATTGACTTGCTAGTCGCGCCTGCTAATTGGTGGAGCGACATCCCACATATGTAGACAGAGGGGTATGGTTGTTAATGGGCCATTGCATATGACCACAGCAAGGGTATAGCCACCAGCGGAATTAGGGTTTGAGTGAGTTGCAGTAACAGTAATTCCGCCGTATATGGGCGGAATAACCATTGGCGGACTGATTTCAGCAGAAATTCAACCAGATGGTTTTACCATTATCGTCAGTGGTATGTGCGTGCACCTGACAGGTTTTAATATGGCAGTAATTCTGCCAGCCACCACGGCAGTAATGGTAAATCCGCCTGACGGAATTTCTGCAGTATTACCACCCAACTCATAATGAGGCCCTTTGGCTCTTTGAATAAATAATAATAATACCAAATCGTATGGTGCTAAGTAATGTTGAGACAATGTGCTCAGGTGCCTAGGAATGGTAGACCAGTATGCTCTGAGTTGTGCACAGTAATTTGAACAGGATCTTGAATTTCAGAGCTGGGGTGAAGCCAGCCTACCTTTTCTAGACCAGTGCAAGTCTAGGTGGTCGATACTGGAACAATTGCAAGTGGTTTATGAGTTACCTTTGTGAATATATAATTGCAATAGTCCCACCTAGGTTTGACCTTTATAAATCCCTATTGAAATGGGTGCTATATAAATGAACAAGAAATAAATAAATTCATACATTGAATGGACCAGGCGCAACATCATAAGGTCCCAGTAAGGCTCCACTTTATGGGCAAAGATTAAGCATATGTAAATGGAGATTTCAGCCTCAAACCTTTCACTTGAGGATCTGTCAATATCCCAAATAGCGGGGAGAAAAGCAGAAATGTCAAATGGAGCCCCTACTGATGGCTCTGATTTCTTTGGGGCATTAAAATGCAACAGCGTTTTTCAATGGGGTTTGAGTGCATTTGTCTTGCAGATGGAGGGTTGTGGGATACTAAGGATATTATTATTATTTTTTATTTGATATAATGGAAAAAATTAACCTTTCAATAAAACTTTGTCATTACAATTGCTACATGACATACAATAATTCTCATATGACAATTAGTGCAGCAACATATTGCACAACATTTTCTACAGTAGTGCATGGCAGAATTGAAGGGAACTTCACAAAGCAAGTGATAGCAGCTCAAGATGTTTGCTTGATATTCATTCATAATCAGCTAGGATTAGTCAATCCAGTTGCACAGACTCAAGATATTTCATAGCTGCCAAAGTGACTGCTATTCGTTGCCTACTTCATATCATCAGCCAGAAGGCTTCAGTGGTTAACATACGATAATCATCAAATAAATGGTGCAAAAAGCGCATACTTTTAGGCAAAAGAGCTTGGCAATATACCACTAGATGTTTCAGGGTGTCCATTTGTGAGCTATCATTACAGTATCAACAAGTCTTTTCCTTATCGGTCAGTTTAGCTCTAATTCCCTGGACTTCTCTTGTCGGCCACAGATTTAATTGAAAACTGAGAAATAAGGTTCTATATTTGGGCACAGGGAACCTGATTAGATACTTTTCTGATTGATTGGTGGATTTTATTTTAAAGTGTCCAGTTTTCACATGTTTGTATATCACGCAAGTATCCCAAGTTTGGGGTTTGGTATGAGTCGATTTACTGAAATATCAGCTTCCACCATCAAAGATATAGATTTAGCTCTCCAAAAGGATGTGGAATTTTCAATACCAGATGCTAGAAGTGTAGATATATCAGATAGCAATGTATTTGGTGCAGTTGCATAGCACATTTCCTATACAGGCTGAACATTTTCTGCATGTACATTGCATTTAGCAACAACGGGACCAATTCATATCATATGATTGCGATGGGTTGACTTAATGGAAGAGAAAACACTCTTTTCCAAAAAAAGACCTTCAAGTCTGTTCAAGAATAGTGCAGATTCATGTACCTTGGTCTCTGCCCCATACGTTATGATGGGGAAAACCTTTTGTTTGTAAAAGATAATTACGGGTTCATATGAACATTTCACATATCTTTTGTGTATAATTCGGGCTTTGCACACCACAGTTAAGATTTTCTTTTTTAGTTATAGCCAATAGGGAAGGTCCTGAGGGCTATTGTTTGTGTTGATTCCCAAATACTGACATTCAGTGGCTACACTGAGAAAAGATGCAAAGAAGAGAAATGGACCGTTGTGGCACACCCTAGTGAAAGGGTATACATTAATCTCTAGAGTAATGGTTATAGAGAGAGATGAGTAGAAAAGTAAGTCGTTTTTGAGGTGCAGAGGAGAGAGGAACAACCTTGACACCTAGGTTGTATAGAACAATGAGAGAAACAGCTAAATTCCCAACTTGGGAACTCACGTCCCCTGCACACTTTCTAATATCTGGAAAACCAGATCAGTAATTTGTTTTTGATTTCGACAGTATTACAAGTGTTATTTTTCCATCAGGAATTCACATTGACTAGATTTGTCAACAACACAATTATTCAAAAAAGAGGCTTTCAATCAAATGAGGTCACAAGAACCAATCTTCATTTTATTCGCAATGTTGAAGCTGTGGATGGCCCAACGCGTTTCGAGTGAATCAACACTCTTCATCAGGGACAGATCAAAATTCTAAAAAAAGATATGTGCAGTCATATTTACATAGATATTTTAACAAAAAGTTCAAATGCAATAGTATTTTTGAAACAGAAGGCATTGTAGTCATCATAGAATATATTCTAGTAAACAAGACATTTCTTAGTCCAACTGGCACTGTAACACTTGACAATAAAATGAAGATTGGTTCTTGTGACCTCATTTGATTGAATTTAGCTGTTTCTTACACTGAGAAAAGACCCATGCACGTGCCACTTGGAAGAGCGCTTAGTCGCAGATGGTTTGTGGGAACATGTAAGTATGTTGTTTTCTTCAAATTTATAGTGAGCTGGTTTTAAGCTGCATAGGCTTCTAGAGCAGATAATACATTTTGCAGCCCTTTTGAGGTTTTTGACATGAGCACCAAATTGTCCTCATATAAGAGCCATGGGACGACACAAGTGCCCAGTTTTGGAGAATCTGAGATTAAATCTTTCAGAGTTGTCCCTATATCAGCTATGAAAAAATTAAATAGAGCCAAGGCCAGAGTACAGCCTTGCTTAAGTCCCCTACATGTAGGGATGGGCTGATACAAAATTCCCTCCTGGGATTGAAGTGCCTGAATAAAACTGTGAAACCAAGGCTAGAATATGTGGCGGACATGCTGCCTGTTCCATATTTGCAAACAGCAGTTCATGTGGGACAGAATCAAATGCACTTTTAAAATCAATAGAGGCCACATCGGCTGGGCCATCTGTTTGCTGCGTTGTTTGATGAGCGAGATTGCCAATAGATTCACTGTGGTTCCCAGTCCAGGCACAAATCTTGTCTGAAATCTGTCTGATAATGCTTTTAATTTCACCCAATGGTGAAATCATTTCATAGAAGTAGGGTGGGCAAAAATATTGCCCGGGATATCTAGAAGGGCAATGGGCTGATCATGTCCAGGATTTTCACGATTGCCCTCCATGTATATGGGAATTATGATAGACTTCTTCCAGGTTGGAGGGATTTGTTAAGACTGTAGAACTTGTGTGAAAAGTATAAAAAGTACTGATGCCCTTGCCTCAGGGTGCTCTTTTAGCATATAATTGGTAAGGCCATCAGGGCCTGGTGCCCTCGACTTGCTTAATCATTTTATCTGGATCAGAATATCTTCTTTATCAAAGACAATTGTATTCTGAGAGATCCAAGAATGATTGTTTTGGGCTTTATGCAAGGATTGCATTGCATAAAGGTTCTTAAAATATATATACCAATCATATTCTTGTACTGCATTCATTTGGCAAGGTAGCTGAGAGTCCTAGAAGGCAGCCTTTAAGATGGTCCATATTTGGGCACTGTTTTGCTCATTAGAGACGTTAGCATCAATTCACCATCTTGCTGTTCAAGATAAGCCGGATGGGTCTTCAACAAGTTCTTGTAGCGCATCTTCAATTTACAGCAATCTCTTCATAACTCAGATTCTTTCTGTTTAATTCTGAAATCAAATGCATGTTTATGCTTGTAATAGGGTTTTTGTCAAAATGGAGTGCATTGCTTAAACACACTCATTGCTGCTACATATCGACCCTCAGCAGAGGCTATGTTTAACGGGGAGTAAGGAGTTTGCTGTTCAATTATTGTCGGTCTTTGTCACATGTTGCAGGTCTTTGATGAGACCTCTGCTCAAGCCCTATGTGGATAGATGATCCTGGCCTGCATAGTCATGCAATAGTTACTCCTGTGTATGTGCCTCAATTTCCCTATGAGGTGCAAAAGGATATCTGCCATCTTTTCATCCAGCTCTAACTGCCGAGCCTCCTTTTGTGCTGGATCTAGCTTTTGCCATGCTCCTCTGGGTATGACGGGTATCTGTGCGTGGTTGTGGTGGTTAAAGACACTGCTTGGGGAGCTATGCTCTGAGCTTCTGTGATAATGTAGTGCAGCTGTCTCTCACGTTTTGCAAGTGGCTTGCTTTTTGCCAAGTGTTTTATTAACATGAATTGCAGTAAATTGTTACATCTATGTGCTACTTTTCCATTGTTATCTTTCATTGGGGCCTCTTTGAACACTTATCATTGCTGTAATAAATCTATTGGCTTTTTTGAGTTGTGTACCTGTGTTATTGTGAATTGTATATTGTGTGCTGGTCACAGTGTGGGTGGGACCCGTAAAAGTGCCGGGTGCAGTATGTAGATTTAGTTGCTAAGTTCGAAGTGTTTCTTTGGTCACATAGGTGTTTGATGTGACTGAGGTATTTGTGCTGGGTCCGTGTTTTGTTGTTCATGTGCAGTAGCTGCCAGCCTTAGTCAGAGTGTTGATGCACTTGTGTGATTGATCACCAAGACGTCAAGAAGAGTCACCACGCAGATGATATTGGCAAGGTAAATGTGACTAAGATCACATGGAGCCAGCACACACTCCTTCTGTTTACTCCAAGCATGTAGTACTCAGGGCTGCCCAGGGAGCGGCTTTGAGGGTGTCCCACTGTACTATTTATGTGGATTCCTGTCTAGTGGGCTTCCCATTATATACCACTGCACTCTTGTCACGCTTCCACCAACTTGACAGGAACAGAACCCATATTCCTATTCTACATCAGTATCCTGTCACATTTTCCCCCTCATGTGTGACAAGAATGTGAGTAATTACACCAGTCACATCAGAAAAAAGGCAAATGGAAATCACTATTAGTGTCAGTGAGTTTTGACTATTTATGCTGTAGCGCCATCGGGTGTGTGCATTTTAGGGAACCAGATGCTGAAGTTCACTCCTAAGATTTCCTTCTGTTACAAACAGGCTATGAACGTCAATTGGGTCCCACGAAAATACTTCTGTGGCTTTCCCCTGAGGTTCTTGTACAAAATGTTCAATCATAACAGATGACCCTCTGAGCCAGGCTGGTGGTTGGATTTCGCTCTCACTGGCATGCTCTGAAGGTATCTAACACATTGACACATCGTTACATTTAATAATACTTAGTATTACCCTACTCAATTTGACTCATTTGACTTACATCCCAATCATGATGGGCTAAGTGGGGCACGAGGGATTCGAACACGTGATTGCATGCCACAAACAGAACTGTCACAGTATGAAACGCCATTGCCACCCTCCCATGTCCCCTCCCATGTCCCCTCCTCTCCTGGCCCTCCTGGCCCAAACAGAGGGGGTTTCATAATGTGTGCCTGGTTTATGGAAACTACTTAGACCGAGAAGTCACACTTTGGGAACAGTTTGGGACGTAGCACAATTTTTCATATCAGTCAGTGAGTCCATCATGACTCAGTGAGACACATTCATAACTCTTCATGAGACTACAGCAGCTCCTGCACCACTTTCCATACTTTCTTTCTGTAACTTAAGCCTACCAGAAGCTTTACCCACTCGTCACAGTAATGGGAAGCAGCAAGCAGAGGGAGGAAAGAGAGATGCAACAGAGAACATGGAGAGGGAGTGAAGGGCTGCAGCAGAAGAGCATGCAAAGTAGTTGAGAGGCAAGCACAGTGAGTGGTGGAGCCAAAAAGTCTAGAAGAAACAGAATTGCAGGTGACGGGGTAGGGGTAAGTGTCGAAGAAACAGGGAGGATTAATCAATTCAAGACAGGAAAGTGCATAGAGAAGAAAGGGGCCCATAGGTTAAGGGAACATGGATACAGTGGGTAAAGGTGCACAGTCAGAAAGTGTGAAAGAGAGGGGTGCAGGCAGCTAAAGGATAAAGTACAGAGAACACAGGGGTGTCTAGTGCAAGGTCGAATGGTAGGTTTCTGGCGTGTTGGGATGAGAAAGATACTGAAGATATATTATCACTGCAGGGAGATAGAGAGGTTCAGGGGGCCACGACATTTCAGAAAGGGAAGTATAAATAGACCAGTGTCCAGAGGACATGGTGGTAAAGGGGGCATTCAGAGAGACAGAGGGCTATGTCAAGAGGGTCAAAGTAAACGTGCATGAAGAGAGAAAGACACCACACGAACATACACAGTCAGTGAAACAGTACAATTCTCTGTCAGATAAGATTGAAGGAGAGGCTAGACCGCAAGGAGGTGAAAGGTACATGGGAGAGACAAGAGGAGTAAAGCAACACAGAGGTGTAGAGGAAATGGTGCAGATGGGACTGGTATGTGCAGGGAGCAAGTAATATGTGGGATCAAGGTCCAGACATGGGGATGAAGGGGTAGTGAAGCAGGTGGCAGGAAGAGAGGTAGGGTAGACATGCAGTAGTGTAATGATATTGACTGGTTATGCCCCCACTGTTTCACCACCACCCCTCAAATCCACCCAGATGGATTTCCACTTCGTGGCACCACAATCTACCTCCACCACTGCAAGGACTGTAAAGAAGAAAGTTTGTGATGAAGTATAAAGACTAATGAAGGACAAAGACTTTAACAAAAGAGAAGAACTTTGATGAAGGACTATGACAAAGAGAAAGGCTTTGTTGAAGGATGAATGTGAAGAAGGGCTGTGAAGGAGAAAAACTGTGATGAAGGGGAAGGAATCTGATGAAGGCAAGTAACTATGGTGAAGAACTGTGGCAAAAAAAGATTGTGATGAAGAACTGTGACAAACAAAAATGACTTTCATAAAGGAGAAGAACTATGTTTAAGTAGAAAGACTTTAATGACAGAGATCAATGTTGTTGAAGGAAAAGGACTGTGATAAAGGATTGTGATGATGGAGAAGGCCTATGATGAATGAAGACTGTGAGGAAAGAGGGCTGTGGAGAGGGAGAAAGACTGTGATGAAAGATAAGTCCTGTTATGAAGGAAAAGGGCCATGGCAAAGGATAAGGAATATGAGGGGTTAAGGGGGATAGCTCAGGATCAACGCGTTTGTCTTGGAAGCAAAACAACTCAGCGCAACACCGGTTCGAATCCCGATCCAGCACTTAGAAACCAATTTCTGGTATTAAGCAATTTATAAAAGAACAAATATAATAAATATAATGATGTGAGTGAAAGACTGTGAAAAACTGTGATAAAGGAGAAGGACTCTGATGAAAGACTGTGACAAAGGAGAAGTACTGTAATGAACAACTGTTTTGAAGTAGAACGACTATAGTGGACTGTGACGAAGGAGAAGGACTGTGATGATGGAGAAGAAATGTGATGATGGAGTAAGACTGATGAATCAAAAGGTCTTTGATGAAAGAAAGGATTGTGATGAAGGACTGTGATGAAGAAGAGGTAATATGAGGACTGTGATGAAACAAAAGGACTGTGACAAAGGAAAAGATTGTAATGACAGAGAAGGTCTGTGAGGGAGGACTGTGATGATGGCAAAGGACTGTCATGAACGGACTATGATCAGTGATGACTGAGACAAATGAGGACTGTGACTAGGAGAAGGCTTGGAACAAATTGATATGATATTATATGATATGTCATTTATAACATGCCTAAACTCAAGTGTTTCTAGGCGCGACAAGACAAGGAAGGCGAGATAACGGGAGGACAAAACAAACAATATTACTAGGCCTTGTGTCATTCAGTTCATGCAAGTGCAGGGCGAAGGGAGAGGAGAAGTGCTAGGGGGAGAAAAAGGGAGACTACAAAAGCGTAGCTCAACTAAGTGCTGCCAAAGTGGCCAGTTCTAGTTAAGTGCAAGGAGGCAGGGGACTTTAGGGTAGCAGATACAATCCCTAGTGCATGTAAGCCCGGCAGTGCATGGACCTACTGGTCTTGAAGGGGTCTGGTCCCTTAAGGTTCAGAGGGAGGCCAGGTACCAGTTAGTGCAGCAGACAAGAACATCTGCAGGGAAGAGAGAGAGAGAGAAAGCAGAAGTTAAAGTTGCTTCCAGAACCTAAGGTGGTCCTGCTCAAGTTTGAGAGAGGCAGGGCTGCTATTCCAGAGGGAGGCACCAGCAGAGGAGAGAGATCTATCCCCCCACTCTCAACCTGGAGCAGCGTCTGACTCACAGAGAGTTTGAGGTGGAAGAGCGGAGGGCTCGAGAAGGAAAGTGATTAGAAAGAGAGAGTTGGATGTACTGTGGTCCCCAGCCCCATAAAGCCTTGTGGACAATGCAGAGGGTCTTGAACTTGATCCTTGCAGCAACTGGGAGCCAGTGGAGAGATTGCAGGGTTGGAGAAATATGATCCCTAGGCTTGAGGCCAAGGACAAGTCTTACAGTCCTGTTCTGGATTAGTTGCAGAGGGCGAAGAGTAGAGGCAGGCAGATTTAGAAAGTGGCTGTTGCAGTAGTCTAGCCTAGAGAGAACCAGTGAGCTTCTGGGGTAAGTGAAAAATGGAAGAATACCTATGAGGAGGTGCAGCTGGTAGTGGGACTTCTTAGAGACATCCGTGAGGAGAGAAGGAGAGGGTGGAGTCAAAGATGACACTAAGGGTTTTTGCCTCACAGGAAGGCACATTTGGAGGGCCAAGGAGGGTGGACATAGTGAAAGAGGGAAAGCAGGAGCAGGGGTCCCAGTATGATATTATATGGCATTTATAACGCGCCTATACACAAGTGTTTCAAGTGAGAAGGTTATCAGTCTTACTGGCATTCAGGCAGAGATGGTTAGAGGCACACCATTCCTGAATCGCGGATAGACAATCAGGAATGAGCGAGAGAGGTGAGGAGGCACAGGGGAGCCTTGAGGAGAGCTGAGTGTCATCTGCATATCACTGGAAGTTAGGCGAGATGGTAGAGATGAGATGGGCCAGTGGTGCTAAGTAAAGGTTGAAGAGCCAGGGTGAGAGGTTTGAGCCCTGGGGAACACCATGTAGAGGAGCAACCGAATGCCTCTACAGGACGCCCCTCCCCTATTCTGCCTATATGTTGGAAACTGAAAATTTGGACATGTGCAATGACAGTAATGGTACCTATACCACAATGAGTCTTTGAGATGAGGTATCCACTAAGAAAATCCTATGTGAAGTAGCCCTGAAAGACTGATGCTCTCCTGAGAGGAGCGCCTAAAGAAGTGTGAAGATGTGAAAAGAAGGAGCTGGCAACATCATGGAAAGATGCGAGTGATGCACTGAGAAAGATGACCAGAGAAGAGAATGCATAGGCGATATATAATCTGATGGTGAAGAAACACATTGAGAAGACTTTCATGTGCAGAATGAAGATTGCACTTGAAAAGAGCACTGCAGAAAACACAAGTCGTTTTACAATTCCACAGATGCTGCAACGCATGTAGACTAAGTATTCATAAGGCTGGCTAGACGTAGCATATAGATTGCAGCCAGTGCCACCAAACATATATGTATATAGAGTTCTGGATATTCGATGATACAATTTAGTAAGCAAGTCTCCATGGAAGAAGACGGATTGAGAGTTATGTGTATCGCAGCAAAGAATAGGCTCAAATTCGAAGCAGGAACAAAGAGGCTGGCTGGTTGGGTGTCAAAGACTGGAAGCAGCCAAGAACTGGTTATCCGCTGCAAAGAACAGTAAAACGTGAGAAGCTGAGGCATCCCTTGTTAAGTTGCAAAGAAAGAACACCATGGGTGCCAAATTTCCTCATTAAAGACTATTAAATGGTAGAATACGAGCAAATTCACCATCTCTGAACATGTGAGCTGACGATGAAAACAGACGAGGAGCATGGTGCACCAGGTTTAAGATAGCAAGTGCATATACTCCATTAGAGTCCCAGAGCCGAGAAGCAGCTACAAGGCTGAGTTCAAAGATAATGTGAATAGCAGATGGCATGACTGATGAGAGATGGCAGGCTAATTGGGTGGGGAGATACGGTCAAGTTCACCCACCAGCACTTGGAGTGCCAGCTTGCATGCTGCTAGAGCCTTCAATGTTCCAGAAGGGTACAAGTGTGCAAACCAATAGTAGAAGGCCATATAACAAGGAGCCTTATAGTTTGGGAGCCAATGAAGTGTTGTGTCTCTAATCACTGTTGAGAATGACTTGCACTAAGGGAGGGCATGAGTGCCCACCTGACTGTAGAGACCCAATCACAATCCTATCCCATATAGAAAGTATCCTTAGGCGTCCCCTTAGAGCCAACCACAATCTCCTGTAGGTTTTCTTAGTTTGCCACGTAGTATGAGGTCATGAATGACAAACTTTTAGTATATAAATGTGATTTTTTACAAAGCATGTTGAGGTTATGCTGTGCGACATCCGTTGATGTGCGTTGTACTCCCTGTTTTAGACAATTGATATTAAAACAGAGTTATTTGCCAACTTCCTGAGTCGGTCTTGTTATTTACTTTGAGAAGTTATTCTGCATCCTATCCATAAGTACGACATGTTACCTTGAGTAAAAGGGCCTCTAGGGTTCAACCACATATGGAGACAGAGGTGGTGGAGACAAAGGACCCCAGTTGGACCTGGGAGGGTGGATCAGAGAGGAAGGAAGTCAACCAGGCTAGGGCCTGATTTGTGATGCCCCGAATCTCACCGAGATGATTGATCAGGATGTCGGGATTGACTGTGTCAAAAGCAGAAGAAAGATCTAGGAGGATGAGGACAGAAGGAAGGCTAGAACCGAGATTTGAGAGCAGGTCTTCATTTATTTTATTTTATTTATTTATTTGTAACGTGCCGTAGCTCGCAAGCATCAGGGCGCGAAAAAGACACGAGGACGAAGATTAACAGGACGACACAAAAGAAAGTAAAGAGAGGGGGGCAGAAAGATGGCAACATGATTCGGTGTAGAAATTGCCTAGTTATTTGAAGAGAAAGGTCTTCAGATGCCTCCTAAAGAGTTGGGTGTTGCTGGGTTCATGGGTGTTCAGGAGAGCAGTTTCCGTGCTCCGGCTGCTCTAAAGCCAGACTGATGGTCATGGAGATGACCAACAGAGTAAGTGTGAAGAGTAAGCTGGGAAATGGCCAGCCTTTCCAGGAGTTTTCCCAGGAAGGCAGTGATAGAGATTGGGTGGTAGTTTGTCTGAATGGAAGGATCGTCAGAAAGCTTCTTAAGGGGGTGGTGCACAAGGGAGTGCTTTAGGGGGAGGGGAAAGTTCCTGTGGCATAAGAGTGGTTGCAGAAATTGTTCAAGGCTGGAACAAGGGTGTCAATGTGATCCGTGATGGTTCTGGAGGAGCAGGGGAGCACCTGCTTGGATGATACTTTTATAGATCAGATTTGTCTAGAAACATTGTCAGGAGTGAACATGGGGAAATAGGAGAACAGAGGAGGAGAAGGAGAGCCAGCAGAGAGAGGGAGAGGAAGAGAAAGAGAAGAAAGAGAACATGATGTCCTGAGTTTTAGTGGTGAAATGAGAAGCCAGTGCTAAACTGAAGGCCTGCGATGAAAAAGGAGAGGTGGAGATTGAAGCAGTATTGGCCAGCTCCTTGCCGATTTTGAAGAGTTTGGCTGAGTTATTAGAGGCCACAGAGACGGGGGCTTAGATGTAGGCCCTCTTCTTCGACAGGACAGAGAGTCTGTATTGTCTTTGGAGCAAGTGATAGGCCAGTTTGAAGGGATATTATAAAGGGGAAAGGCCCTGACAAGGGATTAAGACTATGACAAAGGTAAATGATTGTGGTGAAGGACTGTGGTAAATGAAAAAGACTTTGATGAAGAAGAAGACTGTGATGACAAAGAAGGACTCTGCTGAAGGACTGTGGTGAAGGAATGCTGGCAAGGAAGTACTGATATGAAGGAGAATGACTAACCAAGAATACTGAGAGTGACAAAGGAGAAAGACTCAGTGTAGGACTTCGTAGAAAGAGAAGAACTGTGGTGAATGACTATAACAAAGAAGGTCTATGCAAAGAGTTGTGATGAAGGAAAAGGGCTGATAACTTGGAAGGACTGTCACAAAGGATAAGTACTGTGATGAAGAGCTGTGGTTATGGAGAAGGAGTGTGACAAAGGAATAGGGTGACAAAGAAGTACTGTGATGAAGAGGGAGGATTTTGATGAAGCAGTAGGACTACGACAAAAGTAAAAGACTGATTAAATACTTTGATGAAGAGGAAGGACTGTGATGAAGGACTGTGTTCAAGAAGAAAGACTAGGATAAAGAAGAAGGTCCATGATGAAGCAGAAGGACTGTGGTGAAGTTGTTTAATGAAAGAGGACTGTGATTAAGGGAAATGACTGTAATAAATGAGAAGGACTGTGATGAATAAGGACTTGGATGAGGAGAAGATCTCTGGTAAAAGGCTGTGAAGGATTTCGATGTAGGAGAAGGGCTGTGAAGAAGATGGACTCTGCTGAATGACTAGGTTGAAGGTGAGGACTGCAGTGATGGAGAAGGACTACAATGAAGGAGAAATGTTATAATAAAGGAGAAGGGCTATGATGAAGAAAACGGAGGTATCTTGTGTGCCTGGGCTATTCTGTCTTGGTGCATGAGTTGGTATGTACTAGTGGAATGCCTGATGGAACATGGAATCTTGGGATCTCTAGCTACCAGGAGTGACAGTTGGGAGGGATTCAGGATGGGAGTAGAAAGCTAGTGGATGCTTATACCCTACTATCATGCATATCCACTTATCTTGTGACCTGTAACTATTAACAACTTTCCTTTTGCATATTCCTCGGTCCTGCGTTGTTCCTGCTTGCTGCCTGCATGTTTCACCTGATACCCAGGATACCACATATTTGGCGACAAGGATTTTGTAATTCGGTGCCTATGAAGAGATGAGGTGCACCTCCTTCATGCAGCCACCGAAGAGGAAGAGTCGAGGATATGTATTTTCTGCTGAAGAAGATTAGCCGCAAAGGAGAAATGCCTCACAGTGACACTGAGGGAGAGCCAGAATGTCCACGAGACTCAGGACCAAATGCATGATGTGTGCCTGCTGTCCTGGGGCAGCGTGAAGTTATGAGCATGTGGAGGGCTGTAAGGAGCATGGCCCCTCCTGTGCACGGATTGCGGCGTGGCTGTGTTCGCAGAGTTGAAATGGTGCGAGAGGAGTCAGAGGCACCATTGGGAGCATCCCCTGCTGTTTTGAGGCAGCTAGAGGTCATGTGCTTGGAGAATAAGTTCCGAGCAGTTTTCTTGGCACAAAAGTGCTTTGCACTAATTTGTGCAAATTGGATGTTCCATAGAGCCCACAAAGGCAGAGCACCCTGGGACATGTAGTTCGTATTGGGCCCGGTCATGCAGGAATCCGCACATTGCACGAGCCATTAAAGTTGGTGAAAGTCCCATCCTCCAAGTAGAAATGCAGGGACAAGAGAAAGAAGGAAATGGAAAAACCCAGAAGCGCTCATCTATTCTGGCACATGATAGTTCCCATGTGTTCCTCTCCAGGAACGCACTGTCGGTGCCAAATTGCTTTAGTTTCAAATTAGATGAAAGAATATGTTGGAGGGTGACGATGGTTATGCCAGTTACACACAATGTCACGTTGACAGTGCCCTGTTCTACACTAGCTGTGAGTACCAGATCCGTGCATTACAGGCTGCCCAAGTCATGGTAGTCTATTTTAAGTTTTTGTACAGCGTTTCATTTGACGACATAGTGAAATGGCATTGTATGAGTTTTAAATGAAGTGCAGCACCGGAATACTTGTGTATTCAAGTACTTGGATGTTGAATTGTATTGACTTCGCCGAGAGTATAGAAAGGGTATGCAATTACAAGAAGAGTTAGTTAATGTTATAAATATGTTGAGTACAAATAATATGATTCAGTGAAAAAATGAGACATTTTGATAATTATTAAAGAGGAGTCTTGATACCAATAGAATGGAACTTAATAATGTAGATTCAAGTTAATAGAAGGAGTGAATGTTAAGATGTTGATATGTCGTGGTTTGAGTAATGTTGAGTGGACTTTCGTGTAGTTATCAGAGTAATAGATTACATTCAACAAAACATGTGCAAGATTCGATGACCACATTAAAACTTTTAAGGAGCATGCTTAGCAACATTCTGTACATTTCTACAATGCAGTGCCTGATCATCATTTGTTAAACGGAAATCCTATTAGGCCTCCTTTTGACTTATATTGGCCTTAGTTTAGTTGCTCTGCGAAGAAAACCACGTTGGAAAGTTCTGATTTTGGATTGACTTTGTCACCATTTTAGAATCATCCGCCATTTTGATTTCTGTTTGTATGATTCTTTGTTCTAAAATGGTGTACTGTGTTTCTAACTTGCAACCAAGCCTCCCGACCTTTGAGTTCTGTTAATGGTTAGACTGTACGCGGGCCGACTGTTTAGACTAGGTAAAGAGACCTTGTACTACGAATGAACTGTTGTCATAGTATTGTCTGCGCTAACAAGCCTCATCCACGAATACACATCAGCGACAATGAAATGTAAACGCCAAGCGTGGACACATGCTGAACAACATTGTGTTGGGATATAGACTAAGGCTTACCGCGGGATCAGAGAATATACATCGCCATTGTAACTTGATGGAAATACAAACTCATGTAATCCTTCTGCATATTATTATATAAGCTGTATATGAACTAAGCACAAACTCTAGACCGCAGATTATTAACATGTAGAGGGGCTGGACAATATTGTTGAAATGTATAAAAAGCATGAATGTTCAGATGTCCAGCACTCTCTCTCCTCTGTTTGACGGGCTGGTACTCATTGTGGGGTGTTGAGAGCCAGATAGCTATCTGTTTCTATGTTTCTTTGTAAACTGCACAGAATAAAAGATCTGTAAATCTTTATAGCCCGTGTTTGGTGTATTTTAATTTGTGGTACTCAGCCTCGATATTTCCTTTTGCTTTAACAGATGGCGCCCGAATAGGGACCCTCAAGATTGATGTCATCTCTTTGAACAGTTGACACGGCTATCGGACCTGGATCGGACGGTGAGAAAGGGGGCCCCTTCTTGGATGAGACGCGACACCTCAACAGTACTGCACTACCCGATCCCCGGACGGTGAGCACGTGATCCGAGACGGCATCTTGACGAGGGTCCATATATTGAGGCGGGCAGTTTTGCCACAATCACCAACCACGAGGGTCCTTTGTTGTCCTTAGTTATCCGATCAGACCTCCCTTAGTTCTTTGATCGGGTGAGTCGTGCCCCGATTCCTAAGTATCCTGATATTTGATTTGGCGTAGTGTCCTCGCGAGAACAATTATTGACCAGGTAACAGCAGAAATCTGATATGCCTGAGAAATTGTCTTCCTGTTTCATGGCATTATTCCGCAGAGACAGACAATCTTTGGAATTTGGCTGTCCGGCGCCACAGGAGGGGTTGCAGCATGTACTATGTGTTTAATGATATTTGGCAAAGACAAACCAGACATGCTTCCGAACTTCAGTGGCCAATCAATGGTAGCTTTGAGATTTCTCATATAGAATATTTAGAATCTATATTATTAAAGAAAAAAGCTAGACCTACAGCATTTGATGAATTGCAAAATTGGAGAAAAAAAAGCTATGCAGCAGCTTAAAAGTAGAGAAAAACATGCACGCCGACATATGTCGAACGCCGAGAAAGCATTATTGTATGATCAATAAAAACAGTCAGAGTCAGTTAGAAACATGGATAGGGCTTTTCAACTTGGCATTCAGAAAATATACCTGTAAAAATGTTCATGCGTCAGATGAATTAATTGACAAACTTTTAAATGAACGAAGGCCTGGTGCCACTACTCCACCTCTGTATGTACCTATTCCTGTTGCTTTACCTCTACCTGCTGTTGTTCCTCCTCCAGTAGCAATTCCTGCTCATATCGTTCCTCCTATTGCTCCTCTTCCTCCAGTTATTGCTCCTCTTTCTATTGTTGCTCCTCCACCTATACCTCCACCTTTGCCTGCTGATATGGGTTTGGTAGATTTGTCTTTTCCACCATTGATAGCACATTTGTTACCTAGTGTACAAGATTTGTCTACTCTTTGTCTTCCAAGTGGTTCTGCTTCGCTTGTAGTTGATAAGGGAGCGGAATCAAAGATTGTAACTCGTAATACAGTTTCCAAAGAAAGAAAGCGAGATTTGAATGCATGGGCTAGACAGTGCATGGAGAAGGGTGAACAATCTGATGTTCTTGCTACACTCTCTAATTTAGATAATTTTGTTTATTGAAGGACTGGGAATCCATTTATCCGTAATGTGGAACAGACTGAATGATACAGATATCCCACAAGGTTTGAGGGATCTGAATGTTTTAGCATATTCAAGGATACTGCGGAGAAAGTATATGAGCAAGTCAAGAGGGTTTTTGAGTATAGAAGGGAGTTGGAAAAGTTAAGGAACGAAGAAAAAGATGGTGATAGTTTGAGCGCTATTTTTGTACAGAAACGGCTCCTTCCTCTTTGTAAATCGATGAGGGAAGAAACGCGAATTTGCACGAGAGATGTACTTAGATGGATTTCAGATATGTCGATATCTCCCATAGAAGTATATGACATGTATAGTCAGTATACGCCAGAAATGAAGAGGAAAGTGATACAGGTAATGGTAGAATACTTGCAGGATGAATGTATAAAAGGAAAGATTTGTTGTCCCACAGAATTATTGAATATCTATATGAGAGCTTTTTCGTTTGACACTCCTTCAGCTGCTTTAGCGCTCGATTTGGCTCTGTTGCTCAGTAAGCGTTCGAAGTTGCCTACTTCTCAGTTGCCTATGAGAGAGGTTCCGCCGACATTTGTCCCTAAAGTCGAGGTTCCGGCTAATGCTGCAACGGGTGTTGCCGCCTATGACATTGATGCACATTATGTATCACAGTTTGTTCATGTCCCGTTCTCAAGACAGGAGGTGAACACCATTAGACAATATATCGCAGATATTGGAAAGAATCCGACAGGGTTCTAAAAAGAGATAGAATCTGTCTTGCAGTCGTCAGTATTTACTCTGGGTGATATAGATTTGTTATTTCCTGTGCTCCTATCTGCCGATTTGTGGAAACAGATTAGGACAGTAGACGATGTACCAGGGTTAGGTGACACATGGAATAATTTGACTACACAAGATAGAGATAGACCAGCTGGTGAGAGACCACCGCAGGCAATACTGACCTTTCCTGATAGAATAGTGACAAAATTGAAAGCCTTAATTTCTGAGAGAAGGATTGTCTAGGACAAACTTACTGCTTGTGTCTAAGGAAAGTCTGAGGGTGCTACCAAATTCTTTAATCGGTTTAAACAAGTATTTTCAGATTTTAGTGGACAAGATTTAAGCACAGAGTCTGGAAAATGATTATTTGTAGACAAATTCGTGCATGGATTGTTGCCTGACATCTAGTCACAAATTATGACTTCTGAGAGCGCATGGCAAGCTAAGTCTCAGTCTGTTGCATATGGCTCAGTATTATGAAAACCGAGTCAATAATGAGAAGGGAAGGATCGAAAAGAAAAAGGGAGACTTGAAAACTAAGGTGTTGTTGCAACAGATTGTTAGAGGTCCAGATAGCTCTCTGTTTCTATGTTTCTTTGTAAACTGCGCAGAATAAAAGATCTGTGGATCTTTATAGCCCGTGTTTGGTGTATTTCAATTTGTGATACTCAGCCTCGATATTTCCTTTTGCTTTAACACATTGCCTCCCAGGAGTTTATATTGTAGTCCTCACATTGTGTCCATGTTCTGAATTTGCTGCGTGAATTTATGAAGTCTTCTCACCACAGCTGTGTGAGTTTATGTTTTGGAGTGTAATGAGTACAAATAAAGATGTAAGTCGTTAAAATATGTGATGCATATTCGCAGCTATTGTGTATAGTGGATCATTGTTCGTATTATATATCGTGAGCGAGAAGTCGCTTCTGTTTTGAGGATTGAAGCACTTTTGAGCAGGAGAAATAGTTGTGTTTTGTGCTTTGAAGCATTTCATGTTCAGGAGTATCAGTACTTGTGTGTAGTTTGAATTTGATACATTAAATGCAAGGTATCTGCACACATTTGTGGTGGTCAATGAGTATAGAATCTAGTCGGTGCACTTTTTCCATGGAGGAGAGTTATGTTGAAGTATAGGTATGCTGGAAGCACTTTGTGCATGAGTTACATATGAATTGTGAGATACCTGTGGGTGTCCTCACATATAATCCCCTTGGGGCTTCTTCTCAGGTGCCAAGGAAAGGCCATCACTCTTGGATCCCAACCTTGGGGGCAGAGAGGTGAGGGAGTGTCACCTGGGAGGAGAATCCTTGGGGATTGGAGAGGAGATGTCCTCAGGTGAGACACAGTATTTGACGCTCCCGTCTCTCAAAGAATCCCCTATCGCTAATGCAATCATGGGATATTGTTTCCCCAATTCCATTGAGAAAGAAAATGATAAGAGCCAGTCTAGAGTACCCTTAGGAGGCATATGGTATCCCCCTTGTCTTGTTGTGAATCAACCAAACCCTCCCCCCACCTTTATAGGTTATTGTAAAGCTGTTCCCCTCCTTTTCCCACATATAACACTTGACAGTACTGAGACGAGGAAGAGGTGACTTACAGGAATAAACACTACACCATTTCACCTTTTTAGTACTTAGATTAGGAAGAGGCAACTAAGAGTAATGAACACTACACCCTTTCACTATTTTAGTACTGGGATGAGGAAGATGCCTGCAAAGAGCTATGAGGGTTGTGTATGTCCCTTTATGGTCAAGCAAGTCTCATTAGAGATCCACACTTGCAGCCTGTCAAGCGGCTGCAGGTGTAGAAAGAGAGACCAGTAGAGCAGCGAAGGGAGCAACAGGGAGGCCAGTGTGGGAGAGACCAACAGGGGACCTTGCTTCAGAGGGCGCAGCCGTGGTGGGACCAGACAAGGAACCAGGATGTCAGAAAATTCCCTAGAGGACATGCACAGCCCATATACAGTGGGCCGTGCACTTATTGCAATTCTAGGAGTCTCCGTGACAGAGGATCAGCAGCAGGAGCTGTGAGAAAGCACCAAGAAGAAAGGAGGCTGTCTATGTCCAGAAAGAAGCATTCCAGTTGCCATCGTGCAGAGAGAGACATGCGGCAGGCGAGCGTAGCTCTTGAGGGTGAGCTTCCCATTTTCAGCAGTGAAGGAGAAGCAGAGGGAACCACCCAAAGGAGACGCAATGAGCCGGTGAGTGTCGGCAAGGCGCTCAAACACTAGGGTGGTCTTACAAATGCATATTGAATACTGAATTGAAAGGAACGTTAAACGTGAACGAAATAAATTCTTATTGAAAACTGAATTAAATTAAACTTTAAAATAAAGCAAAACCAATGTATATTGAATACCAAACTGAATGGAACTTTAAAATTAAGCGCAATGAATGCTTATTGAATACCACATTGAATCAAACCCTGAAGTTAAGCAATACAAGTGTTGAATGGAATAAAAAACATCATGGGCCAGGCAAATAAAGTGAATAAGCCAAATGCCCATGTGAAAACAGATGACAGAAAATGGCACAAGTGTGCCAGAGAGCGATAAGAAGGTGGTGTGAGTAAACTTTTCTGAATGAATGAATTGCAACAAGGCCAAAGACTGGAAATGACAAGGAAAAGCCAGAGAAGTGTAAATCTATACATCAAAGCCAAGAGGCTGAGAGTCAGGGATCCTGGTTGCGCGACCTGTGATGAACTGCGCCTAGAGCACTGAGTCCTAAATGTTGAAAACCAAAGACATTGTGGTGATGAAGATAAAGTCTTCGGGAAGGAAACCTTGAGAAATTAGGAGCTGCATATGTGGTTTTGAGAATGAAGTTTCAATACCTTTTGTTTTCTGTGAACTGTGTTGCTTGGAACTTGGGGAAGGAAACCCAGAGGATTGGTTTTGAACTGTATCACCTTGAACTGTAAAAAGGTAATCTTGAGACTTTTTCGTGTTAGTTTCTTATACTTGAAGAAGGGGAGCTGAAAGAAAGCTACAAGCTGGAAGAAGCTCAGAACTTTGAGTTGAACACTATTTCTTTTAATTTTGACATCCCTACACATTAGTTAGCTTTTCTTGTGAGGGCAAGTATAGGCCTTGTACACAGACTTTTAAGAAAGAAGCAGACTTGACTCAGACTTTCCTTAGTTTCATTCAGGTGTTGAATCCCACCTTAGCATAGGGCAAGTTAGGCCTTCTACCATCCTGACATTTGATTTTACAAAGTTTTTTCCTTGAGATTTAAGTCTGTTGTCTGTGTCTTGCTTCATGATGCCTTTAGAGTAGCATAGTGGTTTTATTAAACACGGAAGCACATTGGTGCAGAGGTCTATGTTTTTCATGCATGTATGTAGTGAGTATTGCTTGAAGATGTTATGTTCAGAGTTTATGGTGGTAATGAAATAGTTAGGTACAGGAGACCATGGGCATGCATAGAGATTACTAAGGTGTAAAGTGTTCCTGGTTGTGGTGCACACGAAGAGAGCTAGCTGAGAGGTAGTATGCATGCTTGTTTTTACCAAGTAAAATTATATTACAGTTTTTTTACATGAACATGGGAGTAATTAACCCATGTCTGTGCAGTGTGCAACATACTGATTCCTTGCCGTTCCGTTTGTTGAGTGTGGTCTTGGTCTTGTTACTCACCTTTCTATGGATTTAATCCTTTTATGTTTTCTGAAGGGAGATGCTGGTGTTGGGGTTTGAACCAGTCTGTTTGTTCTATGGCCTTTTATGTTCCTCAGGACTGTTTATAGGCAGATATCCTTCCTTCTTTTGGAGGTACGACGACAGGATTTCAGTTAGTAGAGTTGGTTGCTCTGTATTGATGAGCTTGATGAGCAAGGTTTGGGCTCTGGTTTTGCAGGCCTGAGGCCTGGGTGTGGCAGACACAGACATAAGGAGTTTTACACTTTATGTGTTGGTTGTAGGAATGATTGCTCTTAAGTAAGACAGGTTTGTGCTCGGATGTGGCGGGCCTGAGGTCCAAGTGTGTCAGACCAGGACAAGACGAGAAATTGTTAATTATTACACTGTTAGGAACCCTGTTAGTGCATTATACAAATGAAATTGGTTTATGTTTAAGATCTTAGCCTGCCTCGTTGGTTTTGTGTGTGTATCTTTGTATTAGAAGTCTGCAAATGTGTTACTGATGGAATTGTGCACTCCTTGCACGATGATGCACATCCTTACTAATTTGCTGAATTTAGTCCTAGGGGCTTCCCTAGTGTCTGATTGGTTTTGGAGAGGTTGGTCTGAGTGAGTGGCAGGTTTTGGTTGTTTGATATTATAAGGAAGGGAGGTGGAAGGTATCTTGTGCGCCTGGGCTATTCTGTCTTGGGTGCATGAGCTGGTTTGTACTAGTAGAATGCCGGATGTAACATGGAATGTAGGGCTCTCTAGATTCCAGGAGTGATGGTTGAAAGGGATTCAAGATGGGAATAGATACATGGTGGGTGCTTACAACCTACTCTCCTGCATTACCACTTACCCTGTAACCTGTAACTATTAAAGACTTTCCTTTTGCATATTCCTGGGTCCTGCATTGTTCCTGCTTGCTGCCTGACTTGATACCCAGGATACTACAGAAGCATACTGTGACAAAGGAGGAGTGTGAAGAAGAGGACAGACTTTTACACAGGACTGCTGAAAGAGAATTACTGTGGTGAAGGAGAGTGATTAAACACAGGTAGGAAGAGTGACAGAGTAGAAAGACTTTGGCATAGGACTGGGTAGAAAGACAAGGCCTGTGATGAATGATTTATGCCAAGGAATACTATGGCAAAGGATTGTGATGAATGGAAAGGGCTGATGAAAGAAAGAACCCTGTGATGGAGAGCTGTGATGAGGTAGAAGGACGGTGAGAACGGTCCATGATGCTGGAAATGTACTGTAATGAAGGGGAAGGATTGTGATGAAGCTGCAGGACTATGATGAAGGAATAAGACTAGTATGAAGTAATGTGATGAAGGAGAGGGAGGTGATGAATGAGAAGGACTGTGAACAAGGATTGTGTTCAAGGATAAAGAGTATGATAAAGGAGAAGGACTGTGATGAAGGATGACGGTGATGAAAGATGACTGTGACTAAGAGGAAGGACTGTAATAAAAGAGAAAGGGCCTCATTACGAGATGGCCGGTAGCCATGGTGCTATTAGCACCATGGCTGCCTCCCATACCGTGTCCGAGTCCGGTCTTGTTCAATGGGGACTTACCGGTGCATTCCGACCCTGACGGGGCCGGTAAATCCCCATTGAACAAATCATTCCCCATTCCCAATTGAGCCGGGAATGGGGAGGGCGCTAATAACGGGCTCGCGAATGACAAGCCTGTTATTAGCACCCTGGTCCCTTAGCGGGACCCGTAAGGGACGTGTGGTCAGACCACACGTTCCTTACGGTTCCCTCCAAGGGACCTCGGAATCAGGCAGTAAAGGATTACCGGCACCCGTTTCCTTACCAGTGCCCGGTATCCCTTACGGCCCGACTCCTAATGACCCCCAAAGACTGTGATGAAGGAGGACTCTAACAAAAGGAGAACTATGATGAGAAGATCTGTGGTTAAGGACTGCCATGAAGGAGAAGGACTGTGATGAAAGAAAATGAACAGTGAAGGACTGTGAAAAAGGTGAAGGACTTTGATAAAGTACTATGCTGACAGAAAAGGACTGTGAGGAAGAAGGTCTCAGATGAAAGACTATGTCGAAGGAGAAAGATTATGGTGTAGAACTGATGAAGGTGAAGGGCTGTAATGAAAGACTGATGAAGGAGAATTACTTGGACATAGCAAAAGTACTTATGAAGAAGAAAGACTTTGAAAAGGAAAAGGAAATACTGCGATAAAGGAGAAGTACATCAACAAAGAACTGGTAAAGTGGAAGGACTATGACAAAGGATTGTGAAGGAGAAGAACTGTGATGAACAAGAAGGACTGTGATGAAGGTCTGTGAAGAAAGAAAAGGACTTTTGTTAAAGGTGATTGACTATAATTAGGGTAATTTTGACAAGGGAGAATGAATAAAGCATTGTGACAAATGTCTGACAAAGGAGTATTGTGACAAAAGATATATGATAGATTGTGATGAATTAAAAGCATTGCTGCTCAACACCATTCTTTTCCCTCTGAACCCCGGGACCTGGGGCCCTTTAAGACAAGGTAGCAATACTTAGAGATGGATGGAAATGCATAACTTACTCAGACATCAATAATCAAACCGACATAGGTAGTTGGCAAAACTCAATACTATTTTATTAACAATGATCTAAAACAGGGAGTTACAACGGATATCAACGGACATTTCTTCGATTTCTCGCACTCAAAGCATTTCATGAGAAAACAACATTCTCATACTAAAAATGTGTCACTACTGACGTCATCCTACGTGGCAAATAAGAAAAACCTACTAGGGGATGTGATAGGCTTAAAGGGAACATCAGGGTATACGTTCCATACTGACGGGGGTTGTGATTGAGTCTCTAAGGTCAGGTGGACAACGAATTCCATGCCAAGTGCAAGTCATCTTCTGTGTCATACTAATACTCAACACCCTATTGGTTACATAAACTATAGGGCTCTTTGATACATGGCCATCTATAATTGGTTGGCACGCTTGTACCCTTCTGAAATATTCCACTTGCTAGCAGCACGCAAGCTGGTTATCCCAGGTGCTGGGAGGCTAGGCCTGGTCAACATCTATCATGTAGCCCCTCACTGTGCCTTAGAATAAAAGGGAGTGTGGCATGGTCTTATCTTCTGGTTTCGTTGTAGCTCGACCCGTTCTACTTCATTTGACGTCACCAGTTCCCATTCATTTTTCTTCCAGGAATTTTTCCAGAAGACCATTACTTCTTTGTGAATGCATATAAGGTTTTCTCAATGAATACCTTGTCTCAAGGATTCTTCGCGGTATAGGTATCCTCACTGGAACTGTGCATGTCGCAATTTCTGGTTCCCAACATGTAGGCAATATGGGGGAGGAGCTTCTGGTAGGGGCATTTGGCTCTTTCTCTACATCTCTCTTACTGTAGCATTGTTTTGACCACAAGGTGGACCTTATATGTGCCAAAAACAAAATCAGAATAATCAAAATAGGATGCCTACACGAATTTTGGATGCATTCCCAGCATGCAGTAAACCTTTATAATGTATCATTACACCAGCTTATATATGCAGAAATACCTTGGCGAAGTAGGCTCAGTTAACTTTCAGTTATAATTAAAAAGAGCCAGTTAGCTATATTAACGCCTCAGTAATTACTGCAGAGTGCTGCTAAAAGGAAACCATTTTCAGTATTGGGGCAGTTGGGAAAGTGGGGGCTGGAAAAGTAATAGTGGGACCACAGTTCTGCTGGCGGGATCTGTGCTTGCATTTTACACACAGATATCTGCAATATGCACAGTAATCCTTTTAGCGAACTTACTGGAATGGGAAAGTGTGACCTGTGGGCTACAAGCATATTTCTGAAACAGGCACTTCATTACTCTGAAGTATCATGCAGGGAATGTAACACACAATGACATATTTCATGATTTGATGCTGTTTTTTATTTTAATGTTTTCATTTCGATATTTTCAGTGTTGATTCATTATATTTAAATAATGCAAGGTATGTACCTGGCTGGGCCTGTTAGGTAGGTTTGGGCAAAATTGCAAAATTCTGCTCCACCAGTGTGGCGCTGTCCCGTGATGGGACGCGCACATAGCGCCGTGACGTTGCACGTCGCCGCGTGCAGCATAAATAAACGGGGCGTTCCCGGCCGCGTTAGAGCGACCGGGAAGCCCGAACTGGAAAGAAGTGTGTCAGGTGTGGTCTTTCCAGGTTGGGGGCTTAAGGGGCCGCATGGGGCAAAGGACAAACCCCCAACAGTGGCGACGAGTGATGTCGGATGCCCGGGCCCGGCGGTGAAAGCATTCCAAATTTTTTTTCCCTGAAACGGAACGATCGGACATTTCGTTTCACGCCGTGGCTGCGGATCGCACACGCGGCTGGCGGCCATTTTGTCGGTGAGGCCGTGGAACTTCATCAGGCTCCGTTTCGGAAGGTGAAGGTGATCCAGGTCTAATTTTTGGATATTCTGATTGCAGACAGATTAATCTGCACCCCCATGCCTGGTTTGTGGATTTTACTCCAGATTTGGGACTTCTACGTCGAGTGAAAGCTAGGAGAAGGGCTAATATGGCTGGGCCTGCTTAGCCCACTTCATTTTCTCAGCTTAATTTTTGGGACACCTACACCCTTGAGCCTTGCAGCAGCAAGGGGACACAGTGCTTCTTCATCCCTTTCATCATCAGGACGCTGTGGCTTCCTCTTTGCCCCCTTCATCATCAAGGTGGATTGCTACAGTGGAGATCTTCATGTTGGCGTGCTTCTGTCTTTCTCTTTGATTTTTTTGGTGCTGGAGGCAGCCTCAGGTGAGCTGAGGGCAGGATACCACCACCTCTCCCCCAGGTTGGACTGGTGCTGTGCCTGGGTGAGGTGACCAATCCATGTGGAGGTGGTGGGTGGCTGAGTTGCGGCCCTCAGGACCCAAGGTTTGGGTGCCTGTGCGTTCAAGCCCATGAGTGACGTTGAGGATCTGGACGGTGGGGCCGCGGAAGCCGCACAGCTTCCCCAGGACGGTGGTCACGCAGCAGCTCGTCAACAGGCCATTCAGCCCCCGGTGCTTCAAGTGCAACAGCCAGTGGCGGCTCCGCAGCTGCCCCCTCAAGTTCAAGTAGGTGGTCTAGCTCCTGGGCCTCAGGGGCCACCGGCAGTACAGATTGCTGCTCAGCCTGGACCTCCCATCATGGCTCAGGCACGAGCCCAGGCGGCCCTGCAGCCCATCCCCGAATTTGATGCGTCGGGCTCGCCATCCAGCATAGGGCCCCGGTGGAGGAGGTGGGTTGGTCGCCTCGACATGAATTTCAGGGCCGCTCAGGTGATGGACGACGACAGCAGGGTGGCTACGATGCTGTACTCTGCGGGGCCTGCGGTCCAGAAAATGTTTGAGTCGCTCACTCCAGAGGATGTCACCTACGATGCGGCCAAGGCAGTACTCCAAGCCCACTTTCTGCCCCTCGCCAACGTGGACTATGAAATATTTGTGATGTTATCTGTCAAACAAACGGAGGATGAGACACTGGACACCTTTTATGGTAGCCTGCGCCGCCTCTCCCTGGGCTGTGCGTGGGGGGACGCGGAGGACATGATGCGCACGATGCTGATTCAGGCGTGCTCCTCCGGCAAACTCAGGAGGCAGGTCCTGAGAGAGCCGGGTATTACTCTGCCCCGCATTCTGGAACTGGGCCGGTGCCATGAGGTGGCGGAGGCTCGGGCAAGCAAGATGGAGGCGGGGTCCCGCTCAATAAAGTCGAAGGAGGCGCGTGCCGTGTGGCGTGGAGGCATAGGAGTGAGAAGGCCTGTTGGGGGACCCCGTGACAGAGCTGGGAGAGTGGGGGAATCGTGCCATAAGTGCGGCTACGGCCTCCCCCACCCGACGGAGTGCCCGGCTGCTGGGAGGACATGTGCTAGGTGCTGCCTGCCTGACTATTTCTTGAGTTTGTGCAGGGCAGCCCTGCCCGTGATAGTGCCGAGAGGCCTGGCTCGGACTTGGACCCCACGCCAGAACCGCCTGCCAAACGTGGCCCAGGTGGACCAGGGTGAAGAGGAGACCCAGGGGGACGAGGCCGAGGAGGAAGAGGAAGAGAACATTTTCTTTGTTTCCAGTGTGGAAGTCCTGAAGGGGAAGGGCAGGAGGCAACCGAGGTGTGTGGTGGAGGTCGACCACTCGCCAGTCCCGGTGCTGGTGGACACCGGAGCCTCTGTCAATGTAATGGCCCGGGGCACTATGATGCCCTTGGATCGCCCCCAAAGCTGGTCACGCCGAAAGCCTGCATCTTTGCGTTTGGAGGACTCGAACCAATACCGCTGGACGGTGCCTTCGTGGTAAGCGTGGAGCACGAGGGCTTGCGAATCAAAGCCCGATTCTATGTGACCCCTGTGAGCAATAACACTCTGCTGAGCTGTGCCGCTGCCGAGGCTCTCGGAATTGTCAGCTTCGCATACTCGGTGTACCTCGAGGACATCAATGACCTGCTCGACAAGTATGCCGCCCTCTTCAACGGCATTGGAAGGATGACCGGTGACCCGGTTAGGCTACACATCGATGACTCTGTGCAGCCCATCGCATTGAAACACTGCAGGGTACCGTTTCATCTGAGAGAGCAAGTTGACAAAGAGCTTGACAACCTGGTGAGTCTGGACATTATCGAGAAGGTCGAGGGCCCGACCCCCTGGGTGTCCCCAATCGTTGTGGCTAGGAAGCCCAAACAACCCGAATCTGTCCGGATCTGTGTGGACATGAGGCTGCCCAACAAGGCCATTAAGAGGGAGCGGCATCTCACCCCCACCATCGATGACATTATTGCCGAAGTGCAAGGGGCTCGGTTCTTTTCCAAACTGGACCTTCGAGCAGGGTATCATCAGGTGGTCCTCCACCCTGAGTCCCGGTACATAACCAGATTCACTACTCACCGTGGACTATACCGGTACAAGAGGTTGAGCTTCGGGGTGTCAGAACATCATTAGAAGCGTCCTTGCAGATCTGGAGGGTGTCCTGAACATTAGCGATGACATTTTGGTGTTCGCAAAGACCGAGATGGACCATCTAAGGAAACTCGGTAAGACCTTTGAGCGGCTACAATCTCTGGGCGTCACCCTTCATCAGGATAAATGTGAGTTTCTGCGTCCCTCCAATGAATTCTTCGGGTTTGTGTTCAAGGAGGGGGGGGGTCTCGCCGGATCCGAAGAAGGTCCAAGACATTAAGAAGGCGCAGCCCCTTGAGTCGGTGTCAGATGTAAGAAGCTTCCTGGGGATGGTGACCTACTGCGGGCGCTTCATCCAAAATCTCGCCTCGAGGTCTGAACCGCTCAGGGCATTGACGAAGAAGGAGTCGGCCTGGCACTGGGGCCCACTGGAGCAGTCGGCTTTTCAGGATATCAAGAGCGCCCTGACAGCAGAGGACACCATGGTGTTTTTCGACCCGGCGCTGGCGTCGGAGATCATTGTTGACGCCAGTCCATTTGGCCTGGGTGCTGTATTGACTCAAGTGGACCGGGACGGGAACATCCGGCCCGTGGCTTACGCCAGCAAAGCGCTCTCGGAAACTGAGCAAAGATACTCCCAGATTGAGCGGGAGGTGCTGGCGCTCCTCTGGGGTTGCAGACATTTTCGACTCTATGTCTTGGGGCGTCCAGTGACGGTGGTGACAGACCACAAGCCCCTGCTTCCCATTCTAGCAGGGTCATCCTTGAAGCCCCCGGCCAGAATCGATAGGTGGATGCTTGCTCTTCTCGAGTATGGAGTCACGCTGGTTTATCGGCCGGGTGTCAACAATGCGGCGGACTACCTCTCCAGACACCCGGGAGTGCATGGGGGAGAAGAGTGTGACACCGGCGCGGAAGAGGCCGGCGAGCACGTCCGAATGGTGGTGGAGGCGGCCACGCCGAATGCAATTCCTCTGTCAGAATTGGTGGCGGCGGAGGACGAGTGCTTTCAGATCCTCAAGCACTCCATGCAGCACGGCTCCTGGAAGTCCATCCTGGTAGCTCTGGGGGGGCGGACCCAGGAGGCCAAGACAGCACTTGAACAACTACGGAAGGTCAAGGACGAGCTGTCGTTCTCGGCGTCGGGCCTGCTGCTCCGAGGTGACCGGATAGTGGTTCCCCAGTCCAAGGTGAAGGAGGTGATTACCTTGGACCACCATGGGCATCAGGGAGCCGCCAAGACCAAGGTGAGGCTGCGGCTGAAGGTATGGTTCCTGGAGCTTGAGCGGAGGGTCGATGACTTTGTGGCGGCCTGTCCTCTACAAGGAGAGCCGGCGATCAAGGTGATGCCCCGAGGCACGCGGCCGTGGGAGGTCGTCCATGCGGACTTTGGGTCCACGTCCGTAGGCACCCACTTCATCATACTAGTCGACGAATATTCACGATATCCGGAGGTGGAATTTGCAGAGTTGGTGGCCTTCGAGCATGTGGTTGTGGCTGTGGAGAAGGTGTTTGCGGCCCATGGTTTCCCCCACACCCTGTGCTCGGATAACGTGTCACCGTTCCAGAGCGAGCGGTTCTCCGAGCTGATGGAGAGCTGCGGGGTGCAGCACCGGAAGGTATCTCCTTTGAGCAAACGGAGACGCGGAGAGACTGATGTGGACACTCAATAAGACCTTCAGGATCGCTCAGGGACAAGGGCAGTCACTCCAACGAGCCCTATACCAATTCCTGCGGGTGTACCGCACCACCCCCATGCCTCCACGGGGGTGGCTCCGGCTGAGGCTCTGTTCAAGAGATGCCCCCGGGGTCTGCTACCCGAAATTGGGGAAAAAGAACCGGGAGTGATTGATAACCAACAGGTGGAGGCAGACCGGCGGGTGAGGATTGAACAGGAGAATGTGTGACGGGGTCTCCGGCCCCAGCGGCTCGAGCCGGGGGATGAAGTCCTCATCCGCAACCGACACCCCTGTGGAAAGCTCTTGCTCCCCTATGAGCCGGAGCCGTTGGATGTGGTGGCTGTGAAGGGGTCCATGGTGACGGCCTCAGGCGGAAGGTCTGCTGTCACCCGGAATGTCAGCTTCTTTAAGAAACTGGGTGACCCCAGGACTGAGCCACCGCTGGAGCCTGACTTGACGGAGGTGCCTGAGGAAGGAGGAGCCCCATCCAGCCCACCGGAATCCCCGGTCCGGGGGACGTCTGCCTAAGGACTTCCCGTGCCGGAGGTAAGCGGGAGGTACCCCCAGAGGGCTGGGCGAGGGAAACCTGCTTACCTCAGCGAATACGTACTGGGACATTTGGTTGGTCAACCGGAGTGAGGGGATCCGAGTGGTTGACATTAAAGGGGCTGTGGGCGTGCAGTGTTGTTGTTAATTGATGTGTGGTTTGCAGTGTATAATAAAAAGCAGTTGGGTGTTCTCCCTGAAAAAGGAGGAGTGTGGCGCTGCCCCGTGATGGGACGCGCACGCGGCGGCGTGATGTTGCACGTTGCCGCTTGCAGTATAAATAAACGGGGCGTTCCCGGCCGTGTTAGAGCGACTGGGAAGCCCGAACTGGAAAGACGTGTGTCAGGTGTGGTCTTTCCAGGTTGGGGGCTTACGGGACCGCATGGGGCAAAGGACAAAACCCCAACAACCAGCTGCAGAAGCAAAATCTGTCGGCTTTCATTCTGCTTCACCCCAATTCATTGTTCTGCCACCCGCACGCATTGAACTAGTGGCACAAAGTTTCTCATGCCACTGCATGAACCAAAAAGAGCCATGAAAGATTTCTTGTGGCGTTGTACAAACCGAAAAGATCTGTGCAAAGTTTCTTGCGCTGTCGCACGAACACCACAATTATTGAAAAAAGTGCATGAAGTTTTGTGTGCCGCTGTGCGAAACATAGCAGATATCGAAAACAGCGCCATGAAGTTTCTCATGCCGCTGTGTGAACCTAGTACAAATCCAAACAAAAACGGCACAATGTTTCTCGTGCCGCTTCGCGAACCTAGTGCTGATTGAAAGACCTGTGTGAAGAAAAACCTCTGTGAAGTTTCTAATGCCAAAGCGAGAAACTAGAAAGGATCAAAAAAAGGCCTGCACGAGGTTTCTCATGTCACTGCGCAAATCTAGCACAAATTGAAACCCTGCGCACATTTTCTCTTGGCACTGCACGAAACTATCATGGTTCGGAAAAACCCTCACAGAGTTTCTTGTATCGCTGTACGAAACTAGCATGAATCGAAAAACTAAGACCTATGTGAAGTTTATTGTCTCGCTACACGAAACCAACATGGAAACAAAACACAACGCTCTGCACGAAAACGCACAAAACTGGGTGAAATTTCAGTGGTGGCAGAAACATAACACTGATTACGGAGGAAGCAGTCTCTAGTGCGAATTCCACACTTTTCACTTCACGGGCAAAAATGTCACACACAGCTAGTGATAGGCCCCTCCTTCATTTATTTAAAACACATATCTTTTCAAGTTTCCATAGTTACTTTGGACTCTTAGGCCTGCCAAACATGTGTTACTTTCACCCACAAATATTTTGTGTGACTCGTTTTCTCCATCACTGCCATCTGCCCCCGAGTTACTTCTCCCACGTAAAACACTGTATCTCCATCATTGAGTAAAAACCATGACGAGGAAGAGTATGAATTAGTCTATTGAAGATTAACTGTTAGTAAAGTAATTATACCATTCTCTGCAAACTTCATATTGCTTATTTGACTTTGGCATGGTCTCCTTGGAAAGATGAGCGCAGCAAGATATTGTCATGCAGCTGTGTTTTGTAAAGATTGGGAAATTGCTGACTGGGTTGATGAAACTCTGCTTTGATGTACAAGTGTGACCCTGATGGACCACTCTGTACAAAGAAAAGCAGAGAGGAATGTAGTGTATTCATTTGGCAAGAGATGCAAGAACAACATGCCCAGCATGGAGTGTGCTAAGAAAAAATGTTTTCTGTTGAGAAACCCTTCTGCCAAGAGTTCTGATTTCACCACTAACTTAAGCAGTGCTAAGGATGCAACCTCTGTCCTTCCGAAGCATCTATGCATAAAGGTTGTCAAGCAAAAGCTCATGAGCGGGGTGATTATTACTTTGTACTGATTTTCCACAGTTCAACAACGTGCAATTTTTATAGAAACATTAAAACACCCGCAAGTATAAATTTGAAAGGTGCCAGGATAATTGTTCTGTCACTTTTACCTGTGTATTTCAGTAACTTTCATAGCTTCTCGGTGGCGAGCATTGGTGTTTTTTTATTTTTTTATTTAAGCCAATGTATACAATATTTCTATTTGTTTGAAGGATGAGTTACTTTGCCCCTAAAATAAATAATCTCCCATTATTTAAAGACATTTTCTAATGTCTATTTGGTTTCTCTGTTTTCACCTTCTACCTTTCTACCTTCCCATGCAGAAGTCTATGGGACATCGACAGTTCCTATAGTGTTCCTAAATCTGGTTTAGAACTAGTAAGTGAGTGAAATTCGGATATGTTAACGATTTAACTATGGATGATTCGTCCTGCTTGTATAGGAATATGATCTAGGATTTTTTAGGCGAGAGTTGATTTTATTGAATTGGTTTTAAACGTGTGATGAAATAGACATGGCTCTCGGGGCAGAGGATATGTTTATAATATATATATATATATATATATATATATATATATATGTACATGTATTTCACATCTTTTAAATTGAATCTGAATGATTATTATTATAAATCATACGATTGTTTTCTTGCAATTTGGAATAGTTTTTTGTATTGAAAAGTTTTATACAATGATATGAAGATGAAAGAAAGAATGCTGTTTATCAGATGAATTCATATTTGGAAAGTTTTAATTTAAAACTGTAACACATTAATTAAATAAATAAATATAGTGTTCCATCTTAATAATTTATTTTCAGTTAGTCCAATAAAAGGTTTACACATTTTGATTATTTTCATTATCATGTGGTATACCGTAAAGATCAGAACAAAAGTGATGTAGGGAAAATACGATAAATAACGCAATTTTCAAACTGGAACTCCTGAAGAAAAAGAAGTCGCTCCTCAGGCCCACATAACCTCCTTGACATATGTATAGGTTTCCGGAGTGCAGGGGTGGAGAAGCTAACTTTAAACATGTTTTTGAACAATATCCCCAATTGGACATGCTCCCTGCTCAAAGGGGTTCCCATCAAGGGTGACTGATGTTATCCCTAAAGCAGGACTACCTCTTATGATGTCAGTGTAAGTATAGCTGAACATTGCAGAGCGTTTTTGTGGCTTGGTGGGGGAAATCATTTTCTGGGCAAATGTAAGGTTCATTACAATGAAAGAATGTGTAGCAATTGCCATTCCTCCAACAGTAAAAACGATGACTGCAACCAGAACCTTCATCATAAGCCTTTGCAACCGCAAGATGGAGAGTCTAGCAGCACAAAGCTACATGGATGCATTTGCCTGCATTGACGGTCCTACTTTCTTGAAACCATGGAGGGAGTGGATTTTGGACCGACCTTCTTCAGATGAATTTGCTTACCCTACTACAGGGGTCTGCATCTTTGGCTCTCAAGATGTGTTTTACTATAACTATCACTAACCTTAGCCAGTGGAGTCAATAGTGAGGTATCAAGGGATTTACCGGCCAAAACGTCTAAAGAGCCACAGGTTGCGGACCCCTGCTACATCCCTAGGTGGGTGCACTCTCCAACGGTACAGTCTTGGAATAGTTTCTACTCCAAAGAGGGGCCCAGCTATGACGCCCTGTATCTCCACTCTTGATCATCATTGCGATTGTGTTCTTAATTGGTCTTAATTGTTCTGCTGAAAAGTAAATAAAATATCAAAGGAATTTGTTCCAAAATGATAGGTTCATGCAGAATCCTTATTGGTCTCAAAAGAAGCACCAGTCAGCCTGGCCGCACTGATAGATGTGATTAAAGCATTCTCTGAGAATTCAGGAGATAAGGAAAATTTGATGAAGTAGAAGATACTGGTGTTATCCACCTCATGGTGGAAACATGTTTTTGAAGCCTGGGAATTCACATGCTGCCTAAAAAAATGAAATATATGGGAATGTGGTTGTCAGCAGAGGTACCCCAACTGCAGTGAGCTTCTGCTCCAAATGGGAACTCATCTGGACACATGGGCACTGTGGGAATTGTCACTATGGGGCAAAGTTAACAGCATCAAGGTGGACACTGCACCACCCATTAAATATTGTTTCTTAGTGTTACCTCATCCAGCACCGTAGCCTTTATTCAAACACACTGAGATATGTTTACAATGTTGCCTATGGGACAGGAAACCTCTGAGACTGGCATTATGGGAATTGGAATTGGGGAGGGCAAGAATATGCTAAGGCTTGAAAACTATCACATTGCTTTTGCATAATGTCACATCTGCAGCTCAGTCTGTAAAGTGGATTATGAATGGTCGTTAGTGCATCCTTACAGGACTCGTGTCTACAACCACTGGTGTTACCACCCTTACACACAATCAAGCTGAGAAGACTACTAAATAAAATTAGTTCTTAAGTGAGGGCTGGGTATCAGCATTGAGAAAGCTTGATTCGCATCTATTGTTCTTTTCTGAACAATTCACTAAAACCTTTACTCAAGGTTAGAGAAAAAAATTAATTCTGGCCTCATTGGTTGCTGGGTGCTTTTGGATAAATCCCTGATTTACTGATGATGGGGAAGTGAATCCCATTCCCCAGTTGTTGCCTCCTCCAGGGATTACAAGACTTAGCAAATTTCACTGGGAGAATCCCATGCCCGCGGTCTCAGTGAGATTCCCCTTTCAGTACCTCTCAAGAAAGCATGGGATTGTTGCAATAACTCACTGGTTGTGCAGATCTACCCTTTAAGATGTAAAAACTGTTGAATACTGCTGACCCAGTGTCACCTGTGAGATGTCAGCAATGGCCACTAGAACCTGGTGAAGAGGAAGACCATGACTCTTGGGGGAGTTATCAGAACATTATATTTTCATGACTTGCCTGGAGCCTGGGAGCATCTCAGAGTAAATTGCCTAGCAGGGTTTAGTGATTGCCAGTACAATGGTTTCAGAAACGAATATCTGATACAGGGACCGGCTGGAGATGCAAAGATATGCAAGTGGCGTTAGGGTATTTAGGGTCAGATGTACAAAGTGCCTGTCATTTTGCAATCAGATGTAAAACCAATTGCAACCGTGCAAACAAGAATTTGTAATGTACAGAGAACCCTGACAAAGAAATCATTGTCAAAGTGTCCATTGCATTGCAAACAAATGAAGGATTCACATTGCAAAGAAGAATAAGGAATTGCAGTTATGAGATTTGTAAAACATACGTCAAAGGTTTTTGGTTTGCAAATCAATACATAAATCAATTTTTTATGAGCTAAGCAAATCTTCTCCCACCCAACTGATGTTTAGGTTTGCCAAATGCACGTCCCACCCTGATCGTGCAACATTTATGTCAAAGTGTCAACAGCCTTCTATTAAATACGCCCTACCCCTGCTCTTATTATATCCTCATAGTATCAGCCTCCTTCACTGATAATGCTTCATGTTGTTCTGCTGCAACATAGAGTTGTGCACTGCAAAGAGCAATCCTAATGATCAGCAAGCTAGCTGCCCCCCACCCCCCACCCACGCAAAATGGGTACAAACTGTTACATTGTGTATTGTTGTTTTCACTGTATCTAACTACCCACGCAAAATGGGTACAAACTGTTACATTTTGTATTGTTGCTTTGATTGTATTTAACTTGCATCCAAACATATGGCGATTTAGAGCCAAGTAAATCTGCGCCTCCATAATTTGGCGTTTAGGATTGCCAATCCCATTGATTGCCAAATGCACGCCTCACATCTGCTTGTGTAATATATACTGATGCTTAGGAGTGCCAAACGTGAGCCATACCTTGTCTGTGTATCTCATACTGATGTTTAAGATTGCCAAATGTACGCCTTACCTCATTTGCGTAATATACGCATCATGCCACTACTGTACTAACTTGAATTAGTACTGTTTCAAAAAAAGGTAGCTGGCGCTCCTCTCCAGAAAGAACATGGCACGATAACCTGTTCTGAGGTGAGAGTTTGCAGCACACGCTTTTTGCTCACTGTACCTTTCACAGATGGGAAATATCCATTTGCATATCAGTCTTTGTCCCGCCCACATGGGCAGTCCAGCACCGAAATGCTATGGCAATTCCTCTCTGAACAAGAGTACCAACAGCAACCCCATACACGTGTTTCAGCCTTGTTGGGCCTCATCAGTGAGGTGAAGCTGTGCCTCTCTGAGCACAGTGAGCAGGGAGTCCACGTCTGGTTGCCCCCAGGTAACTCAGGGTCACCAACCCCAAGTTCCTTCCAAATATTTCAAAAAAGGTAGCTGGCGCTCCTCTCCAGAAAGAACATGGCACGATAACCTGTTCTGAGGTGAGAGTTTGCAGCACACGCTTTTTGCTCACTGTACCTTTCACAGATGGGAAATATCCATTTGCATATCAGTCTTTGTCCCGCCCACATGGGCAGTCCAGCACCGAAATGCTATGGCAATTCCTCTTGAACAAGAGTACCAACAGCAACCCCATACACGTGTTTCAGCCTTGTTGGGCCTCATCAGTGAGGTGAAGCTGTGCCTCTCTGAGCACAGTGAGCAGGGAGTCCACGTCTGGTTGCCCCCAGGTAACTCAGGGTCACCAACCCCAAGTTCCTTGCAAATATTTCAAAAAAGGTAGCTGGCGCTCCTCTCCAGAAAGAACATGGCATGATAACCTGTTCTGAGGTGAGAGTTTGAATTAGTACTGCACTAAGCCAAAGCAGCCCAGCCTACAGGGCACCTGTGCTTCTCTAGTCTGCAGCCTGCCACTCTATTACCTCCAGGTTCCTCATCTCAAGAACATATACTGGCCCGCATCCACACTTAAGATGCTCACAATCAGGTAATACTACCAAATCGCTCTGCTTCCCATCGCCTTAGCCATCCTTCACTGAAAGATATTATACACAGAGGGCCCCAAACTACCACACACTTATTGCTAACAAACATAGCATTACTCTAAACATGTCCACATCGTTACCACCTTCTCACACTATAACACCTACACAATTCCTACCAGCTCTACAGCCTGGTACTACTAAACCTACTTCTACTTTAGGGACATCAGCAAATAGCCCTCACCCACTCACAGCCATCCAGTGGATCCAGTTATACGCTGCACGACCTACACCTAACCAATCCTGAACTCTAAACATCAGAAACACTAGACTAGGGTCTAGACTAAAGAATGTACAACCTCCACTAACTGTCTACAGAAGAAACACCAGTACCAAGACTACATGTAGATCAGCTGTATATACTCGACTCCCCCAAATGTGTTTCTAAATATGTGACTCCTTCAATTGCACTTTTAAATCTGTTGTACCACTTTAATGCCATTTTAATGCATTTTCCAGAGACATGTCCTCCTCAACTTGTTTCCTCTCTGTACCATCGTGTATCTTCCTATAATTGTAACCAGCAAGCAACACATCTCCTTGTAACTTACGCTGTGATACCTTCGGGTTTGGGCATACTAACAAATGCAATAAATAAAATAAATGCATCCTGCAAGAGAAACAGGGATATGCAAAATAAGAGTAAAACGAATAGCACTCGCACTTTACCAGCCGACTTGTCCTCACTCAGAGCCAACTCTAAGGCCAACACCCCTTCAATCAAGTGCGCACTCATAAACACAAGATCACTAGTTCAACATGTGCTAGACATAGCTGGCCTGAGAGTAAGGAATGATCTTGACCTTTTAGCAATATCTGAAACCTGGCTCCACACTGCGGCAGGCCCTACACTCTCCTTATCCATCTCTGAAAACTATATCATCCTTGGACTAGACAGAGAAACTTCCAGAGGAGGTGGAGTAGCCTTCATTGCTAAAACACAGCTTGGTTTAAGGGATATCCCTAATCAACTATTCCCCTCAGGAGAACTCTTATCTATTAAATTAACCCTCAAGGCCACTCGCACAGTAACGATACACCTTATGTACAGACCCCGAGGCCCACTATCCTCCTTCGAGGAGGACATTACCCGACTCCTCACTTCAAACACCAGACCTCAAACCTAGCTCACAGATTATTGCACTGGGCGACTTCAATCTTGGTCTTCTTGACCCTAATGACAACAATGCTTTAGTCCTTGCAAACACATTCTCAGAATCAGGTTTCTCACACTGCATCCTTAACTCAACCCATATCAAAGGGAGAACCCTGGATTGGCTTGCCGAACTGAACTGGGGAATTAAGATTACAGCCAATACACCCTGCGCCTCATCAGACCATAACATTGTTTCCTTCACTATCCAGGACAGATTTCGACCCAACTCCAGTAACCTACACACACCTCCCGCTACCACTAGAAATAACCGCAACATCACAGTAGATAATCTTCTACCTCTTATAGAACCTATCACCATGAATATAACCTACACGAGCATGGACCCATTCACGCTACTTGAGTTTTATAACCTTACTCTACGGCAAGCCATCGACAAAGTAGCACCGTTAAAAATGTGCAAAGCCGAGTCTCTTGCTCACCTCAATAAATGGTTTACCTCCAATCTCAAAACTTGGAGGAATGAAAAAATTGATGCTGAGGCTAACTGGAAAAAGTTCCCCTCAGACCTGAATAAAGTAATATTCTACAAAGTCTCTAAAAGCTACAAAACCGCTATCTTCCAGACTAAAAGAGACACTTATATTGACAGAATCACAAAATAATTATTTACCATTCTCAGAGAACTAGAAAGCCCCTCACCCCCACCAGAAACTCGCACCAAAGATGCGACCTGGTGTACAAATATACAAAAAGTGCTACTTGATGAGATTTCTCTATTACAAACGAAAATAGAAATGAAAAAAAGTAGCTTGCCAGTTGATACACAATTCCTAAAGTCACAAGATTCACCCTACAACATCTGCAGCCTATTTGAGTTTGCCCCCATCACCACTCGAGAAGTAGAGGAAATATTAACCAGCCTCAAACCATCAAGATGCCAAGGGGACATCTGCCCGGCAACCATCATCAAAGAGGCTGTGAAAGATCTCGCCCCTTTCATCCCCATGCTAATCAATTCATCATTAGAAGCGAGTTTGGTCCCAACCAATCTGAAAGATGCTTGGGTCCTTCCTCTATTAAAAAACCTAGCCTTGATCCTAACATACCAACGAATTATAGACCCATAAGTACAGTGCCATTCCTTTTGAAAATATTAGGCAGGGCCGCATACTTACAAATCCAGGAACACCTTAAATCAAACAATCTCCTCGGCCTGAGGCAATCAGGCTTCAGACGTGGTCATGGCAATGAGTCAGCCTTCATAGATTTAAAAACACAAATGGACGTACCGAATGACAAAGTTAACCTGGCCCTCCTCATGCTATTGGATCTATCCGCTGCCTTTGATTTAGTCAATCATAAAGTCCTCTGTAAACACTTGTCTTTGTCAGCCCACTTCTCCGCCAAAGCCACTTCTTAGACAATAGAGCCATGAGGGTATTCGCACCGACTTCGATGGCCGAGCCAGCCCCTTTCTCCTGCGCAGTACCTCAGGGTTCTTGTGCCCTCCCCCCACATTGTACAATATCTTTACCAAGCCCCTTTTCGAAAATCTAGACTATTTGGGTGTCACCTACGCTAACTATGCAGATCACAGCCAAATCCTCATTCCCATCCCTGGTGGCTATGACAATGATACAAAACTAATTAATGAAATCTACCTAACTATTCAAGCCTGCATGGCCATTCATGGCCTATGCCTTAACGACGACCAGACGAAGCTACGACTCATTGGATCCCAGACTAAACTGAATAAATTAGATAACCAGTTCAAAGCTTTCAACATTGATGGCATCGACATCAACATTTCTAGGGAAGTGAAGACCTTAGGAATATACTTACACTCCTCACTCACCCTGACCAAACAAGTCAACGCTACAGCATCTGCTACGGCGTATACATGCAAATTGATCAATGCTTGCAGACCGCTCTTATCCACGGAAAGCTGCACGAACTTAGCAAGAGCCCTCATACTATCTAAATTAGATTACTGAAATGCCCTGTACCTAGAGACTAACAAACTCAATGTAAGAACATTACAAATACTACAAAATAATGCACTAAGGACTGCACTCAATATCCCTAAAACCCACCATATCATATCAGACGCAATGCCTACTGGCTGCCAGTTGAAGACAGAATTACATTCAAAATCCTAGTTCCAACCCACAAATGCCTCTCCAACTCAGCTCCCAAATATCTTGCATGCAAAATCGCCAGAAACCAGTCCGACCAACCTACAGAGTCTGCACTCACTCACTACCTCAAAGTTCCCAAATGTAAGCTACAAAAAGCAGGAGGAAACAGTTTTCCTGTTTTACCCGCTAAACTATGGGACTCCATGCCATTAGCTCTAAGAACAGAACCTTCGTTCTGGTGCTTCAGAAAAAAAGTGAAACCTTGGTTATTCACTCAAGAGGGTCCATGAAAAATTGCGCGATATACTGAATATTCTGTAATGCTTACTGTAAACGTTGAATACCTTTCTTCATGTAACTGGATCTCTCATACTGAGCCTCATACTGAGCTGGCACTTGCTTGCTATGTAACTGTAATGTACTTTTCGTGTATGCGCCCAGATACCCTAGGATCAGGAGCGCTCTATAAATTAACAAATAAATACATTAAATAAATAAATACAAAACAAGGTGCTATCTTACCATAGCAGCCAGAAGCACGGAATCTGCTCTCCTGAACATCTTTGAAGACCTGCTCCCCAACCTTGACTCTAACATCCCCTCTGTCCTCATCCTACTTGATCTCTCTTCTGCCTTCGACATGGTCAACCATACCATCCTGCTCAACCGTCTCCGTGATAACCTGGGTATCACTGATCAGGCTCTGCCCTGGCTGACCTCTTTCCTCTCTCATCGACCCTCCCAGGTCCAACTTGGGTCCTTCCTATCATCTATCGTCCTCCCTAGCTGTGGTGTTCCCCAGGGGTCTAACCTCTCGCCCTGGCTTTTCAACCAATACCTGGCAACTCTATCCCACTGCATTGCCATTTTCTGCTCAAATTTCCAGTGCTACGCTGATGACACTCAACTCATTTTCAGGCTGCCCACGGCCACCTCCTCTCCCTCTCTCATCTCTGATTGCCTTGCTGCCATTCAAGAATGGTGTGCCGCCAATGATCTTTGTCTGAAGGCCAGCAAGACTGAGATCCTCCTCTTTGGCACACCTTCACCATCCTTTGCCCTCACACTCTGGCCGGCCTCACTTGGCCCTCCTCCTACCCCCACCTCCGAGGCTACGAACTTCGGGGTCATCTTTGACTCCTACTTTCCTTCTCCACCCATTTCTTAGAGGTCTCTAAAAAGTCAAACTTCCTACTGCACCTCCTCAGAGATACTCTGCCTTTCCTCTCTTTCCCCCAGAAGCTCACTGTCTCCCAACCTCTGGTTCTCTCTAGGTTGGACTATTGTAAAGGCCTCTTTCTAAATCTACCTGCCTCTACTCTCTGCCCTCTTCAACTAATCTGGAATAGGACTGCAAGACTTGTCCTTGGCCTCTAGCCCCGGGACCGTATCTCTCCAGCTCTGAAATCTCTCCATTGGCTCCCAGTGGATGCAAGGATTAAATTCAAAACCCTCTGCATTGTCCGCAAGGCTTTCTGGGGCTTGGGTCCAAAATACCTTCAGCTATCCCTCCACAAATACCTCTCCTCTTGAGCTCTACGCTCCTCTACCTCTAACTACCTCAGGGTCAGTCGTTTTTCAAAGAAACGAGCTGGGGGTAGATCTCTGTCTTTGCCTTCGCTTCCCCTTTCCCCTGCTGATCTGCTCTCTCTTGGCACTGTGCACCTGGCCACCCTCTGTCCCCTGGGCCCAGGTACCTGCTCACCCTGCCACCCTCCTGCACTGCCTCCTGGCCACCCCTTGCGCTGGGGACTGTATCTGTACCCATACAGTCCCCCAGCCCCCATTTTCCTCTTTTTCGGCACTTATCAGACTTACCCAGTCTTCTGCCGTAAACACAGCACTTGCCACGGGCTGGCTGCACTACCACTGTTTATCGCCTCTATTATCTATTTATTTTTATTTATTTATTATTATTTATCTGTTCTCCTCTGCCCCCCACTTTCCACTCTGCCCCTTCCATGCACTTTCCCCCTTGCCTTTCCCATGCACTTGCGTTTTCTCAATGTCACTGGACCTAGTAAGATCGTTGTTTCTCCCGTTTCCTCTCCCTTGCCTTGTCGCGCTCTGAAACACTTGTGTACGAGCGAGATGCAAATTAAATATCATATCATGTCACCACCTTATACCTGACAGTGAGTAGGTGCATAATATATAAAAACACCCACAAATGCTTTAAATACATTTGTGATATATTTTATGGGATTTCAGTGGTATTCAAGGACATTGACGAGAACAGCTTCTGTCATATTTTTAAAAAGGGCTCAAGCACTGTCGGTCCATCATCCATGCACGGATGTGAAACACATACGTGAAGATCAACCCGACAAACACTGAATTCATTCTCCTAGGAAATCCCGGCGAGCGTGCCCAAGTCCAGAAGTGGCTGACATGAGGCTTGATGGATTCAGCCACAGCTCTCACCCAGTGCGAAACCACCAATATCCTTTCCTCTCATTCCAAACACACATCACCAAGAAAGCAGCATGGATCAACTTATTCTCCTGTGCAGAGCCAAGCATTTCATCCCTGCCTCTTGCTTCAGAACAGTTACCCCAGCTGTGGCCATCTCCCACCAGGACAGTAGTAATTCCCTGCTCGCACGGGTCCCATATGCCACCTTTTCCCCTCTGCAATCTGTCCAGCACCCTGCAGCATGCCTCATCACAGAACTGAGAACTTTCAACTAAATCACCCGCGTCCTCAGGGAGCTGCACTGGCTTCTCCTTCAAGCTTGCATAATGTTCAAGAGAGCCTGTGTCACTTACAAAGCAGTCACAACCAAAACATCACTCTACTTGGCTGATAAACTCACCATGTCTGGAGGACAGGGTGCAACCAAAAGCCGTCATATAGCCAGACTGGAAAGAATGAGTTGCAAGAGGGAGAAAAACAGGAAACCGTCATTTTCCTGTTGTGCACTTTGTTGCTGGAGCAAGTTTCTAATGCAGATAAGACTGATCGCTGTCAGCCTACAAATCAGGAAGTAACTGAAGATTCTGCTCTTCAAAGAACATCTTGGCAATTTCTGATAATTTCACCCAATCCTACTTCTTCCCTCTGGAGATCCTCCCTCTACCTCCCCTATCCATCAGACATCCGCTGCTGCCCGGGACCCTACTTGTAACCCCCTTGGGTTTGTCCCATATGTACACCACTCGGTTGCTTCCTGCCTCGGTTTGCACTTTATAAATCTCAGACATGCATAGATGCAAAATAAATTGAGCTTTTAAACGTTTTCCCCCATTTCTTTGCTGCTGTCATTTGGTTCCAGGTGTTATTCAAGCAAAACTCATTCATCATTGTGTGAATGTGAGCTCTCCTCTATTTTGTGAAAGAATTCAAATTACAATGTTGATCTGCCATGTACAAGTTTGTTGACAAAAACAACCACTTGCACTTAGTAATGAATACAATGTCAGTGGATTTTGCCCTTGTTGTGTGTAGTGATATTCTTTATTTTGTAAAACACGTAATAGCTGTGTGCACTGGTTAGAATCATGAATGGTAGACATTAAATATGCATTGCACATTTTATTTATTTCCAAATGCAGAAAGCGAGAGGGGGTCATCAGATAGGAATGGCTGGGGATTTTCTGTTTTCGATATTTTGCGGGAATTCTTAAGTTTGCTCCGTGACTTTCCCTGAATCGTGTTTGCCCATCTCATTTAAGCGACCACTATTTGGGAGATGCGAAGGTTTGCAAACTTTACATTACGGTGGGACTGGTGTGTTCATCTGGCCGCCAGTATTGTTCTGCTACTGGACTCAGGAGTTTGGTGAGCAAATCTCAGAGACAGCTAATCTTGTTCTAGTGAAAGATATCCCATTACTGCCATCTCTCTTTATTGCTAAAGATGGTCTGAAGCATGGGGTCGGAGAAAGACACAGAGAAAGGGACATTGGGATGGAAAAAAGAGTAGTAGAGTTGTAGGACTTGGGGGAGAAAAGGGTATAAGTTGGACTACGACCCATCCATAGCCCTCTTCAGAACATGTGTGTTTCTACAGGTAGCATGCGCGTCCATGAATGATCACCATACGCTATAGCATTTGTCTATCTATGCCAGGAGATCTTTTCCAGAATGACTAGGCTTCCCCGGTCCTCCAGCCATGTGCCCAAATAAGGGGGTGAGAGTTCTCTCATTTCCTTGGGACCTTTCTCTTGGGAAAGGGTATGTTCTGCAGGACTTACAGGGTCGGGTTTGCACTGAGGTTTAATGTGCATGTATGCTCCCCGTAAAAGCACTATGAGCAGGTCAAAAGTGAGAGTCATTGCCACAACTAGGCTAATTTTGGTTGTTCTGACACCTTAAATAACAGCTGACATACCTTTCCCACCTTCGGTTTTTTCATGGCCAATGGTTAGCACCAAACTAAATATTCCTCAGTCGCTACTTCATTTTATGGTCCCCTTTCCTCTTATGACAGGCCTAGCTCTGCTTGTATTGGAACGTGTAATTAAGGTTAAGTATTTGGAACATCTGTTTAAGGCTATGTTGGGTCTCTGTTAGCCCATTTCGAGCATTGCCTACTTTGATGTAAGGTTTTCCCAGCAGAGAAGTGTATTCATGACTCGATGGGGCAAGGTTTAAGGACTCCCTCTCTAATAGCCATCCACGTTTCGCATGACCTATGGTCATCAGGCACTACTGTTTACATGGTGCCAATTTCGCATACAGCATTTGATATGCTCCAGAAATTATCGTAGCATTTTTTTCAAGCATAGTCCAGCTTGGTGAATCCTCATTTTCTCTGTCCCTTCGGCATTCCTGTTGAAGAGCAATTGCATGATGATAAAGACATGGGGCCTCATTACGAGGACGGCTGGTTGCTGCCATCCTCGTAAAACCAAATCCGGCGGCTGACTTCCCTGTGCCACTAGGACATTACAAGTCGCGGCGGATCGGGAAGTCAGGCGCCGGAAAATGTTAGTCCCATTCCCATGGGCTCCCATCGTACTCCATGGGAATGGGGACATGCAAGCACGGAAGCACAGTTTAAGGGATCCTGCCTGTTCTTTGGGACAGGTGGGGCCAATGTTACATCATCCAATATTAGACACCACTGAACAGCACACTCCATTCAAGGAGTACAAAGTAGTGTTAATTGAGCTGGTAGTGAACTTGGGAGTGCAAAAGCCCCTAATCCATCTCCTAGATAGAGAACCTGTATCTTCGTAGCTTTAGTCAAACCTCTAGGCATAAGGCAAACAATATAAACTATGGTTAAAAAACCCCAGAAAATCTTCTAACTGTGCAGCTACCACTAAGATTCATGCAATCTCCCTGTGGGAATTTCCTTTATCAACCATTATGTTTAATGTGTGTCACCCTGCTCCTATAACAATGATTGTCAAAGCTGTATCCTTTAACACTAATAGGCTTGTAACACACAGTTCTCTGTATTTATCACCAACAAGCAAAACTAATACAGACTCGAGGATCATGCCTGCTGGTTAGAGAATTATGGGTAATGTCACAGAGGCCTTAAAGATTACACAAGTTACCAGACTCAGAAGATGGAATTTACAGCCTTTATTATCAGGCAAAGACATTTCACGCAAATAATAAACAAAGTTAACAAACAGAAACATCTTCATCTCCACAAAGTAAAGTTCTCTCATTTAGAAGGCCAACTCTTCTGAACCCACGGTAGCAGTGAATTTTTGAAGGCTCACAAGATGCAGGATTTGATGGGCTCCTTACACACAATGGCCCTCATTAGGACCCTGGCGGAATCCGCGGTGCTAAATGCACCGCGGAGCATGGCGGAAAGCCGCCGATAGCGCCATGGGGGTTGGCGGATTTACCACCCCATGCCGACCTTGGCGGAGCGGTAAATCCCCAATCCCCATTTTACCCTTCCCCATTCCCATTCTTGCCCCATAGGGTATAATGGGAGTGGGGAAGGAGTTAATTACGCCGCCGAAAAGTACGGCGGCGTAATTAACAACGAGGTCCCTTAGCGCCATGGTTTTCTCCGCCCGGTAAAACCAGGCGGAGAAAACCTCCATGGCGCTAAGGGAACTCGTAGTACGGCGGACGGGTCCGCCGCGATTAGCGCTGGCGGAAACCCACTCCGCCAGGGTCCTAATGAGGGCCAATGTGATGATCCCCCAGATGGCATCACTTCTCCCCAGAGGGGAGCCCCTTTCTATGAGGCTAGGGAAGTGAGGCTGCTAATAGTCCCCCTAGGGGTGGTAACATGAGGGAGTATGTCATAGATTGGAACTCCCCTCCTGGGAACAAGGATGTGAGTCTGAGACATGGCCCCTTTAATTCCCAACTCCACAGGGTAATAACACCACACAACCCTTCCTTGCCGATGACAAAGTCAAAGACTATAAAGCCTCATTAAATGTTTTTTGGTATCCTGGCGGTAATATTATTGTTACTGGCACTTGGTCTGGTGGAATCACCGCCAGAACACAAGTGCCGATAAGGGCGGTAAATTCCCATTCCATGAAAGAGGGATTTGCCGGTTTTACGAGCACCAGTGAATACGTGTGCCAGTAATACTGGCTTTTCTTGCCAGTAGGGTGGCGGAATTACCTTCAGCTCTTAGATGGAGGTAGTTCCGGCCACCCCACAGGCAAACTTGTACTTTATTTATGCAATAACGTGCCAGTATGCGTTAATACCAGCACGTTATTACTGCACTGACAAAGTTGTAATGAGGCTCTATGTGTTACTGTAGTGTGCCAGACAGTCTCTCTTTAACAAGTACTGGGACGAAGAAGAAGACAAGAACACTACGGTCAAGCATGAGGAAAGTCCGGCCAGCTGTGGTCAATCAGACTGAGGTTGCACTGGGGCAGGCCCAGCTATTTAAACTTAACATCAAGGAAGGACAAGGAGCTCGATATCTGGAGCAGGGAGAAAGATCTCGATCTCGATATCTGAAGACAGAGGAAGGTGTAGGAAGACGACCGTAGTAGAAAGTCTCGTAGGCCGACAGGGCATTGCCTCTTAGAGTTAGAGAAGTAGCAGAGAGAAAACAGGAGAGGAGAACCAAACTATTCACAAAAAATTAAGCGGTAACACAGAGGTTGGTAGACCGAATGAGGGAAAGAATTATTGGTCAAACGCCAGACCAGTATGGGGAACCGAAATCAGACAGTGCAAGGCCAGAACGAGACAGTTTGAGAGAAGGAGAAAGAGAAACTGTGAGGTGAGAGGAAAGCATCTCACATACCGGCCAGATGCCAACACAGAGAAAGAGTGAAACCGGTGTGGTGGTTGCGTGATATGTAACGGGCGGCCCGTGATATCCTACAACTTTGCAGTAACCGCCAAGCAGAACCTGACACGGAGCAACGTAGGCAAACGAGCAGAAGGTGAATCAGACAGTGGTGGTGGTGCGACCTTTGACGGGTGGATCCTGTGGTCTGAAACCTGCGCCCAATCCTCTAGCAACAAACAGAAGTGAGAGCAAGCAGGCAGTATTGGTAGTGATAAAGAAGTCAACCCATGGTCCAGAACTGAACTTAAGATACAAACCGAGAACCCAGTTAACCTGCTCTGCAGCAACCCTGAGAGGGTCCGGGAAGATTAAAAACACATTTATAAAATTATAGGCTTACCAGGAGAAATCTCCCTTGCAGAAGCACTCAACCCAAGCATGGAGAATTGTGACGGTGTAGGCCACTTGTTGCTCATGGCACACTTCAGCCCACACGAATAAAGCGCAATAATCTGACAGCGAATAATCCTGACGAAGTGGGAAAAGGACCCAGCTTAAGCAGAGATCAGTGGCCTTTGACAGTTCCCCGATATGAAAAGAGGGAGCCTTTCCAAAGCCACAAAGGGACACACCCTTCAAGAGAAGTTCCTGCTTTACTGTGGGGTACCCCAGAAGAGGATTGATATTGATATTTTATTTGAATCGCGCTCGTACACAAGTGTTTCAGAGTGCGACGAGGCAAGGGAGGGGAACAAGGGAGAATAAAAACAACAATCTTACTAGGCCCAGTGACATTGAGAATGCGAAAGTGCATGGGAGAAGGAGAGGGTAAGTGCAAAGGAGGGGGGAGAGGTGGAAAGTGCTGAGCAAAAATACAAATTAAGTAAATAAAACATGAATAAATAAATAACAAAGGCAACAAACTGTGGTAATGCAGCCAGCAAGTGGCAAGTGCTAGGTATAAGGCTACAGACAAGGTGTGTCTGAAAAAGTGCAGACAAAGAAAAAGGGGGAAGGGCTGTAGAGTTACAGATACAGAGCCCAGTGCAAGTGATTGCCAGCTGGCAGTGCAGGTGGGTGGCAGGGTGAGCAGGTACCTGGGCCCAAAAGACAGAGGGAGACTAGGTGCACAATGCTGATACAGAACAGATCAACAGGGGAGAGGAGGAGAGAAGGCAGAAGCAAAGAGGGAGGTCTTGAGGTGCTTCCGTATGTTTTAGAGTGGCAGGGAGGTGGTTCCAGAGGGAGGCCCTAGCACTCCCTGGGGGATAGTCTTAGTGACCTTCATGACTTTGTCTTTTGTCAACACCAGATCAGCCAAGAGTCAAATCCCCCCCTAGTTTGCCCTCATTAAGCAAGGAGATTTCTTTCTAAACAAAAGAGGGCAAGGAACTACAGGTTTTGTTGAACATTATAAGGAACATTGGGGAACCAGCTAGAAGGGAGTCATTCTCCTAGCCCCATGAGGGTCCTGTAGAACTATGTGTGTGTTATGAAAAGCTTGGAGCTTTTACTTTGAGAAGACTTGTCATCCATTGTATCCAGGAGAAGGGAGTCATTCTCCTAGGTCATGATTACAACGCAAAATGTATTATTGTTTTATTGTAGTGACAGGGATAGCATAGGAGCTTTTTGACTGGGACAGTATTTTTGATTGGACTTTCACAGACCTCCTGACGAGCACCTGAGTTTCTTTATTTGAGATAGGGAAACCCCGTTAGAGTTAAGGTCAGATAGGTTTACCTTTACAATGAATAAAAGTCTATAGGCAAAAGTTCAATCCACCATGTAAAACTCCTCATTCTTTGCCATCACAACTGTTATATACTGCCTTGTCTTTATCTCTGGCGTCCGCCCGCATCTGCTTCTTGCCACTCTTTCCTCATTTTGTGTTGCATCTACACCAATAGCAATAGATGGAGCTTGGTTTGAAGTTGGAGCCGGGAGTTCCCCTTACCAACATCTAGTCACCAGGCTGCTGCACCAACCTCCAGGTTGTTCTTCTGGGCTTCCTTTGATATATTTTTTTTGAGCTCACGGTAACCTCCTGGCCCCCATCCCATTCCTCCTTTCTCTACCTTGGCCTACCCATGGCTGACCTGGCCTGCTGGAACCCTCCTTTTTTGCCCTTTTCGTCTTCAGCTCCGTCTGCTGTTGGATCCTCATTCATCATTTACCACCCCTTCGTACTTTTCTCATCTTTTCCAAATTCTTCTCTCCTCCTTTTATCATTGCCATCTCATCCAAGTCATAAGGCCCCAATGTCACCATATCCTCCAAACCTTTGCCACCTCCACCCATTACCAAAATTTGCAGGCTATCACCACCGCCTCCCACCACCTTCAGAGCTGCATCCCCTCCTCCTAATGTTACCACCTGCTTAGTTCTCCTTCCAGTTCCTTGTGCTGTTATCATCTCCTCCAGTGTCACAACACCTTCTCTTAACACAAATACCTCTTTTTGTTCATCAACAACTCCTCTTACTGCAACCACCTTCTCAAGGACTTCAGCACTTAAGCCATGATGTTAATACCTCCTCCAGCCCCTCCCCACCTAATCCTGGCACCTTCTACCCCTCCTGCCTGCAACAAACTCCTCTAGTTCACAGTCCTTGTGACATACTCCAAACTACTCCAAACGAGATCCATACCCTGCTCCTAACCTTCCTCAAGGCTGTCTGTGAGGGGCTAAGGGCTGCAGTGTTTCTAGTCTGTGGATTACTGATTGGAAAGATGCTGGGTAAGCCTTTTGTATTGTTTGAGTCAGTGTTAGCATGGTGTGTACAGGGAGTGGGATACTTTGTTTCCCAGAGTGTGCTGTTTCTCTGTGCTCTGAGAGTTGTGTATTTGAAGCAAAGTGTATGTGATACTGTGGTGTTCATTGTAGGTCATGTGGACTTTCAAAGGGAGTCCCTTCGGTGCCCCAAGCAAACTGGTAGCGTAAACGCTGCACTTGCTACCCTATGTGACCAGACAAAAAAGGTTCTGCCATTAAAGGAAAGCCTTTCCTTTCTGTGTTGGAGATTTGGGTTTGACTAAGTTGAGCTTTAGACTCTGTCAGTTGGAGGGGAAGGGGACATTACACTAGTGTACATACCATTATGAAGGTCTAGCTCGAAGCCTGTACTGGCATGCCCTGATGGTTTAATGGTGTGGGCCAGTCATAGTCCTGAGTTCCGAGGAGAGTCCCAGTCTACCCCAGTCACAGACGTGAGAGGAGCTGCAGCGACTTCTGCCTTTTCTGCTTATTTGGTTCCAAATTGTTACTGTTTCTTTAGCACTTGGCTCACACTCGGTTGACTCCACCTTAAAAGGTGTTTGCGTGTGCGGAGCGTCGCGCGGAGTCCCGATGAGAGTCCCAGTCTACCCCAGTCCACCCTAGGACTCACGAGCAACGGGCTATTGCTATTGCTTTTGCTATGATGGCTCCACAGACGCGGCTGAAACAACGGAGCCAACTTGAGCTCGAGCGTCAAGGTACGTTGCACAATGCCTCTGCCATTGCAAGCTTGGAAGTGGATTTGAATAAAAATGCTGTGGTCTCTATCGAGGCAAGTGAAAATGTGGGTGCAGGTGCGGGAGCATCTCTCTCGCACTGCACCCTGCAAAATCACTCCCAAAGTGTTTTGCTTAATGTTTCCTATGCCACGACATCACCAACATCACCAAAAGGGATTTTGAGTAAGGTGGTAAGTAATTCCATCAAGAAGCACGTTGTAGAATTATTCCCGTCGGCCGACACCTGTGGCATTGTGGCGGCCCTTGATGTAATTGGGGACGGCTCACCTCAACAATCAGAAAAAGGTAGGGCCTTGCTCATAGAGGCACTGGACATTAACATTATTGAGGTGAACACTTCTTCGTTCCAATCACCGTTTGACGTTACTGACACAGAACTTTTGCAAATACACATCGCTTCAGATGATGTCAGTAAAACCAGATTTGTTTTTGTTCCTCTGATTAAATCAATTGAGAGCAACATAGAACCGTTACATCAAAACGACAATGATGATTACGATGTCCATCATAAAGAAAATGTGTTTCCACCAAATAAAGACCTTTTAATTTCATCATCAATTAAACCGGGATCTGACACGCATGTTGCCTGTGCAGAAAAAAACATCACCTCTGATATGGAAGTTACAAACCTCATTCCATTGGCTGTTATTGACATTCCGGACGCGCGCATAGGTAATATAATCAAAGACGCAGATACTGGCGCTGGCCTTTGCCTTCGGACAGCAATCCACCCGGGTAGCTGGAGTCAGTATCAGGACCAGCCAGCAGTGTCTCAGGCTGACGCGAGTAAAAACTCATGGACACTTCAAGCCTCGACGTCTGTGCAGCTGATAAAACGGCCTATACATGAGTCGTCGCCCCACAGATTCTACAAAATAGATCATGTTGGGAGAGAAGCACGATTAACTGAGCGTCTGACTGCAAATTTTCACTTAATTAAAGAGAAGTTGATCAATACTTTCTCTAACACATCTGTGGACAAGTCCTCAATGCCATGCATTCGCGCAATAAAGGAAGGCAATCGTCATATGCCGCCCACTCCATCGACATTGGTCACTCCGTTGAGTTTTTCCCAATGCTTGGATCTAGGCAATACTCCTAACTGCAAACGATTGACCTTCGCAGACAAGTCATCACACCCTGTAGCGGCTCATCTGTCTACACCAGCCAGAAAGAATATAACCAACTCCATCGAGTCCACAACACATGATAAAACTTGTCAGTCTCCTTCTGCGACAAGTTTGCATGAATGCTCACATCATACACCTTCCCCAAACCAGAACAAAGATCAAAATACGAAATCCAACTTGTCAGTTGCTGCGGGGATACAAATCCATAATAATGTGCTAGCAGCAACATCTCTAGCACTTATTCCGTTTGTAAAGCTGTATGAATCCCTACACAACTCTTTAAAAGACCAAGGTGTACAACTAAATACTTTGATCTCAAAATTTGAAAACATGCAGCAAACAAATGTCGTCTTACAAAAAAGATTAGAAAGAGAAGCTGAAATTTCTGCTCAATGGAAATATCGCCTAGGAGATTTAGCTGCCAGACAACATGAAGACAACTCTGTCCTTATGAATGGGATACTGGAATGCATTAAGTGGTTTTGGCATAAGGATTATAACTCTACACAACCGGCCACGGCTGTTGCCGGCCTACAAAATATGGAGCATGTGCAAGTTTCACAAGCTTCATTCATTGCACCTAACAAACAGATGTCGGAGCTTCAACATCAAAGTGCTAAGGCGACGAGTCCAGTGAATCTAAGAGATAAAGTACAGCCAATTAGTAATACTCCCGAAACCGACGTGAATGAACTGAATCTGATCCCAAATGGATTAACTGTGGATAGTCACAGGCATTAAAAGACAGCCAACTGAGGTCACTGCTTTAATCGAAGCTCCTAGTAGAAAAGAGCAATTGACTTTTGGAATCTTTTTGGGCACCGCTAAAACTCTAACTTCAACTAAATCAGTAAAAGCTATGTCAAAGTCAAAAACTTTAACTTCAGATTCAAGTACGAACACAAAAAGGCCTGACGAAAGAACCCTGCCAATGTCTAGAAATTCGTCAGGAATCTATCCACACCACAAAAAACTAGGCCTGTTTGAACGTAAACAAGAGAAGAGAAAACCTAGTCCGAACGTAGTTGAGATCATAAACACACTTGAAGTTCAATCTAGTCGAGACAATCAGATTGAACTTCAAAAAGAAAACCCTAATAAGTGGGCTCGCTTAGAGTCAGAGGAACCAACAAGCGATACACAGGATGGCTCTTTGGAATCATTTGAATTCTCTACTTATTCCATCGATTCAGAAGATTCAAAGAGCTCACAGCACTCAGTAAAAATCCAACAAAAAGTGACCAATAAACATGGTACAAAGTTGACTCTGGGTCCTGATAATGTGGCTCGCTGTAACGCTCACCTGATGTCCACGGGGACGCCACTCAGTCTGGTTGGACCACTTTTGACCTTGAACCCCTCCCTTGGACTCTTGTTCGGCCGAGGGCCGGGTCTGAAAACACAGGAATTGGGTTTAGTCTTACTGCCTTTTCTTGCTTGGAGCCCACCTACCTTATGCACCCAACTTCCTCCCTAGTGCTCTCCTCACCTTGCTTTATTGTACGCTGCGCTCTCCGTCGTGCTTCTCTGTGCAGAGGCGCGTTGTTGGTATGGGCGCATTACAGCCTAGTTGCTTCAATGGTGCGGGCTCTCAGAGTCCAGACCTGCTGCGACTCCAATCGTCCAGGTCAGTCTGCTGGTTTGGCAGTTTGTCCTTTACTTTGAAATTGCCCTTGTTAATGTCTCTCTCCTTCTTCCTTAGGTGCAAGAAGAGGTCTAGTGGTGCCGTGCTGCTTGGGGCTGTGCACGAGATGGTAAGAGAAAGCGCGATGCGCGACGCTATGTGCCTTTTCTTGTGCTGACCTGTCTTTCTCTCTACCTTGCAGGCCGCTGCAATATCCCAGAATGGATGCTGCTGAGAAGAGGGAGAGTGGTGAGTAACGCATAGTACGCGCCGCCTTCCTGATCTTTTGTGTGCTAACCAGTGTTTTCTTTCTCTTGTAGGTCGTTATTGAGGCACGGAGTGGACGTGGGCCAAGAGCGACTTAAAACCAGGTAAGCGTGTGATTGATTGGAGAATAAACGCTTTCTAATGCTGTTTTTTCGTTCTTTTTCTTCTCAGGTTGCGGCTTTTTCGAGATCAAGGAGACATCGCAGAGATGCTGTGTTCGCCGGACCCAAGAGCAGTGGACAGGAGCAGGATTCCCCCACACGTAAGTGTATACTAATGGTGTTCTTGTTCTTGCATGTATTCGGCTCCGGAATGCTGGCGAAGATCCGAGCAGAACGTGGTGAGCGTCACGCTGCAGAGTGCAGAGTAATGCGAAGCGTGTTTCTCAGCCTGGGTGTGGCTTATATAGCCCCCAGGTATCCCTAGGCCTGAGCACACCTAGAACACTAGACCGCATAGCTCGGTTCATTGAACTGAGCTATGCGGGGGCATCCATGTTGTGCAAAAGTCCATTGCCAAGCCCAGATCTCAAGTTCTCTTCACTTCACATATGAGCCTGGCGCCAAAGGCCAAAGGCGCCAGGACTGACTCCAAGAGAGTCTTGGGTGAGACGGCAAGGCCTTTAAGGCCATGATGGAGGGTTGTGATGTAGCCCAAATGGCTTGCCTGTCTGGTCCTGGTTTGGTGGGATGGTGGTGGTGGAACCGCTGTATCAAACATGGGGCATGGATGTAATCGCAAGGTTCCCATGTCCTGTCTTGCAGGCGATACCCCTTCCAGTGCACTAGATAATATAGTTTAGATCTGACATACTTTGACTCCAGAATGTTCTTGACCTCAAATTCTGTTTCTCCATTGACCATTACTGGGTTGGGTGGTGTTGTAACTCGAGTTCCAGGTTGGACGGGTTTCAAAAGAGACACATGGAACACAGGGTGGATTAGCATGTTGGAAGGCAAGGCCGGTTTAACTGCTACTGGATTTATTATAGATTCAATGGTGAAAGGACCTAAATATCGTGGGCGAAATGTCCGGGTTCCTTTGATAGGCACATGTTTTGATGCCAACCAGACTTCATTTCCAACTTGGTAATTTGGAGCTTTTGCACGACGTTGGTCAGCGTATTTCTTTTGCCGATCTTTAGCTTGGTATAAATGTTCAACTGCCTTTGTGAAGGTCCAAGAGATAATGGTGTGTAAAGTCTTAATAGCTGGCATTTCCAGAGTAGTTGCAACATCCAGTTCAGAGGTGCGTGCATGTCTGCCGTATAATTTGTAAAAAGGAGTCTGCCCCGTATTGCTGTGCAAAGAATTATTATAGGCGTATTCAGCTATCCACAGCAAGTCTTTCCAACTTCCTTCCACTTGATGTAGCATACAGCGTAGGTACTGCTCGAGTGTTTGGTTCGTTCTTTCTGTTTGGCCATCCGTTTGGGGGTGGTGACTAGTGGATATTCGGATATCGATTTGAGCCATGGAACAGCATTTTCTCCAGAAGTTGGATACGAATTGGGTACCTCGGTCTGATATCAGTACCAATGGTAACCCATGGAGTCGTACGATATGTTCGAGGAATACCTTTGCCAGGTTAGATGCATTTGGGAGACTTTTAAACGGAATGAAGTGTGCCATTTTTGAAAATAAGTTTACGACCACTAGAATGGTATTGAATCCTTGACTGGGTGGTAAATCGGTGATGAAGTCAAGAGATAATGTATGCCAGGATACCAGCGGAATTTCCAATGGTCTAATGAGTCCGGCTGGTTTTTGTTTTGATGACTCAATTTGTGCACACACCCTGCAGGATATGATGAATTGAATGATGTCCTTACGCCACATGGGTCACCAGTAGCTTCGTTTTACCTTGGCTATAGTGTTAGCAATCCCAGGGTGACCCTCAATCATAGAGTCGAGATACCCCAAGATGACCGGTTCCCGTAGTTCCTTTTTGGGCAAGAATAAACGGTTTCTGAAATATGGTAGTTGGTCCTTGATTGTTTAGTTTTCTCCCCCTGTATTCCACTCTCATAACAGCTCAGGACTCATCAAGCGTTGGATCTCTTGTTGTAGTTAATTCAGAGTCATTGTTGTCGTAATGCCCAGGAGCTTGTCGCTTGGCATGATGGCCACTGGATCAAGGGTTGTGTACACCTGTTCATCAATACCCATACGGGAAAGGGCATCAGCTTTTCCGTTTTTGACCCCGAGTCGGAACGTGATCACGTAATCATACTCCGTGAAGAAAAGGGCCCCACGTAGTTGTCGTGAAGATTGAGCCTTCGCTGTCTTTAGATATTGTAGATTTCGATGGTCGGTTATCACAGTGATTGTATGCCTGGCACCTAGGAGGTAGTGTCGCCATGCATTAAAGGCTGATTTGATAGCTACGAGCTCTTTATCCATGATAGCGTAGTCGAGTTCAGGTGGTGAGAATTTACATGACCAGAAGGCTACAGGATGCAACTGACCGGTTTTTGGGTCCCTTTTGGGAGAGGACAGCACCCATTGCCATGCTTGAGGCGTCTGTTTCCACCACATATGGAAGGTCTGGGCAAGGATGTCGTAGGATTGGGGCGGAAGTGAACCTCACCTTAAGTTCTTGGAAAGCCTTTTCTGTTTCTTCCGTCCATTGGAATTTCTTGTTACTCTTCCTTAATAGTGACATGATCGGATGCACTATTTGAGAAAACCTGGGGATGAATCCGCAGTAGAAATTTGCAAAACCCAACATGCTGTGGAGTCCTTTGAACGAACCTGGTGACGGCCAGTTTAGAATGGCATCGAATTTGTGCACATCCATTCGGATTCCTTTTGGGGTGAGGACGAAGCTGAGGAACTCTACTTCGGTGATATGAAATGAACATTTCTCGAGTTTGGCATAGAGGTGATGTTGGCGGAGTTTCGTAAGAATGGAACGGACATGCTTGACGTGCTCCTGTTTTGAAGCCGAGTAGACTAGAATATCGTCAATATAGACTAGGGCACAGACGTCAATTAGTTTTCTCAAGACATCGTTCATGAAGTCCAAATGGTATTACCTGGTATTCGGATAGGCCATATTTGGTACGAAAAGTGGTCTTCCATTCATCCCCTTTTTCACTCGAACGAGATTGTACGCTCCTCTAAGGTCCAATTTATTGTAGATTTGGGCGTCTTTGACTTGATCTAACAGTTCTGGAATAAGCCGTAGGGGATAGTGATTTTTAAAGGTGATTTGGTTTAATGCGCGGCAGTCGATGCAAGTCCTCAAATCTCCTTCGTTCTTCGGTAGGAAGAACAGGGGAAAAGCTGCTGGTGACGTCGAAGGATGGATGAAACCATTAGCCAGGTACTGATCTAAATAGGACTTCAAATGTTGGTTTTCTGGTTCTGTAAGTGCATAGATTCTTACCACAAGGGATTTGTGCACCAGGTACCAGGTTGATCTGGCAATCATATGGCCTGTGCGGTGGTAAGGTATTAGCTTGTTCCTTCTGAAACACATCTTGGAAATCTTGGCATTCACTTGGTAGGGTACGGGTCACACCCAGAGTTATTGTCGCTGTTCCATGGACAGATGGGCTTGTATGTGTTGGCTTCTTTCCTTTGTAGTAACAAGTGTGAGTACAGCCTTCGGAAAAGACCAACTCCCTTGCACGCCAATCTATAAGAGGATTGTGAGCTACCAACCACGGAAACCCTAAGATTAACCGAAACTGGGGCACCTTGATGAGGTCGAAAGCAATAGATTCCCAGTGACCATCCTGGCACAGAAGGGTTAAGACTGTTGTGCATTGGAATACTGGACTAGAAGCTATTTCCGTACCATCAACGGTGGTGACTGTTTCAGTGGTCGAGTTAGGACATAGAGGAAGCCCCATCTTTGCTGCGAGATCCTGGTCCATATAATTCCCAACTGCTCCGCTGTCTATGTATGTTTCTACGGTATGCATCCTAGACGGTTGCTGGTGGTTGATCAGGATCACGGGCAACGCAAAATGGGAGGTCTGTAGTTCACTTTCTTCACTCGACAAATGGACCCCTACACTTGCCGGGCTTGGTAGTTTTCCGACTCCTCATTCGTATTTTCTTTGTCAGTGGCTCCTATGGTTCTCCTCGGCGGTTTCACTGGACCCAATTTGAGGAAATGGGCTGATTTTCCGCAGTATAAGCATAGCCTCTGCTCCCTTCTCTTGGCACTTTCAGCTTTGATTAAAGGGGGCCTTACCCCTCCTAGTTACATTGGTTCCATCAAATTGTCTGTTACTTGTGGGGCGTTGTCCTTTGATCGTACGTACATAGGGCGAGCGTCCAGTCTACTCCGATCTGCCCTTCGATCTTGCAACCTGTGATCAAGCTGAACCACAAGGTTAATAAACTCTGCACAGTCTTTTGGTGGAGCAACCACTTGGGCAAGAACATCGTTTAGCCCCCCTGCAAGTCCCGGTGAAATAGCGTAGTTCTCTTCTCCACAGGCCACTCTGCTTCCACCACAAGCCTGTTGAAGGTCGCTATATATGTTAATAGGTCTTGGTTTCCTTGACGAAGGAACAAAAGTTCGTTGTCTAGTACCTGTCCATGGGTACAACGAGCAAAGAGCTTCTCCATCTCCTGCTGAAAACTCCCGAAGTCACATAACAGAGGATCATCCTGACTAACAAAAGGTACAGACCAGTCCACAGCACTGCCTCTCAAATAAGATAGCACAAAAGCAACCCGTGGCTGGTCATTGGGGAAGGCCCCAGGCCTACAAAGGAAATGGAGGCGACATTGGTTCATAAATATTGCATACTTCTTGGGGTCTCCCGTGAAGCGCTCAGGTGGGGCCAAAGGAACTGCTCCTGGAAGGGTTATCTGTACCGGATTGGTTGATGGCTTTGACACTGATGAGACGTTCCGCACTAATGGGGCTTGTCCTGCCTGTGACTGGAGGAGTTGCCTACTCAGGTCGTCAGTGCGTTCCTTAGCCACTATCAATTCCTTCTGCAGGGCATTGGTCTCCTGCCTGGCTGAATGCACATCAGCACGTAACTGCCCCAGCATCTGAGCTAACTGGTTGGTTTCTGAGGTTTCCTTGACGCCCAGGTGGATTACAGTTTGTGAGGCTTCGCATTCTGCAATGCTCACCTGATATTCGCGAGGACGCCACTCAGTCTGCTTGGACCACTTTTGACCTCGAACCCCTCCCTTGGACTCTTGTTCGGCCGAGGACCAGGTCTGAAAACACAGGTATTGGGTTTAGTCTTACTGCCTCTTCTTGCTTGGAGCCCACCTCCCTTGTGGACCCAACTTCCCCCCCAAGTGCTCTCCGCACCTTGCTTTATTGTATGGTGCACTTTCCATCCTGCTTCTCTGTGCAGGGGCGCGTTGTTGGTATGGGCGCATCGCAGCCTAGTTGCTTCAGTGGTGCAAGCCTTCAGAGTCCAGACCTGCTGCGACTCCAATCGTCCAAGTAAGTCTGCTGGTTTGGCAATTTGTCCTTTACTTTGCAATTGCCCTGGTTAATGTCTCTCTCCTTCTTCCTTAGGTGCAAGAAGAGGTTTAGTGGTGCCGTGCTGCTTGAGGCTGTGTACGAGATGGTAAGAGAAAGCGTGATGCATGACACTATGTGCCTTTTCTTGTGCTGACCTGTCTTTCTCTCTACCTTGCAGGCCGCTGCAATATCCCAGAATGGAAGCTGCTGAAAAGATGGAGAGCGGTGAGTAACACGTAGCAAGCGCCGCCTTCTTGATCTTTTGTGTGCTAACCGGTGTTTCTTTTCTCTTGCAGGTCGTTATTGAGGCCCGGAGTGGACGTGTGCCAAGAGCGACTTAAAACCAGGTAAGCGTGCAATTAATTGGAGAATAAACGATTACTAATGCTGATTTTTCGTTCTTTTTCTTCTCAGGTTGCGGCTTTTTCGAGATCGAGGAGATGTTGCAGAGATACTGTGTTCGCCGGACCCAAAAGCGGTGGACAGGAGCAGGATTCACTCACAGGTAATTGTATACTAATGGTGTTATTGTTCTTGCAGGTATTCGGCTCCGGAATACTGGCGAAGATCCGAGCAGAACGTGGTGAGCGTCACGCTGCAGAGCGCAGAGTAACGCAAAGCTTGTTTCTCAGCCTGGGCATGGCTTATATAGCCCCCAATTATTCCAGGTATCCCTAGGCCTGACCACACCTAGAACACTAGATGGCATAGCTCGGTTTATTTGAACTGTGCTATGCGGGGGCATCCATGTTGTGCAAAAGTCCATTGCCATGCCCAGATCTCAAGTTCTCTTCTCTTCACTTCACATATGAGCCTGGTGCCAGAGGCGCCAGGACTGACTCCAAGAGAGTCTTGGGTGAGATGGCAAGGCCTTTAAGGCCATGATGGAGGGTTGTGCCGTAGCCCAAATGGCTTGCCTATCAGGGCCAGAGGCAGGGGTCATGACACTCGCCCAAATAAAATATTGTTCTCCAGCAAGCAGAATGTTGGCGCTTTGGAAATAGGGCCTGGATTTGGGCCTGGTCATCAAACAAGCTAGCCGCACTAATCCCTGAAGCTTCAGTCGCAAAGGTGACCAAAATATCTTTGGTAAATTACAATCCTAAAATGACATTTGCTCAACTGAAAAATCAAAAGGCGACACAACCAAGAGTATCTCGAAGGCGATCAGAAGCACAGAATAGCTCGGCTTGGAGGATCCGCGTAGAAAATGTGCTCCCTGAAGGTAATGAAGTGAATCTTAACAGAAGAAACGTGATGAGGTTATTACATAATATACCATCACTACGCACAATCACCTCAGATGACATAGTGATTGTGAAATACATCTCGGAGGACTCAGCTGACAAGGTGTTCCTACACATAAGATCAGCAGCAGTGGAAAAAACACTGTTAGCTGCTAAAGAGCAAATCTTATCATACGGCTTCGACATTCAGGTAGAGAGAGGGTACAGACCAAACCAAAAGAAAATCTATTTACACAGACCAATGGAGCAATTTCATCCAATGAATCACAACGTCAGGTACTGAGACAACAATTTAATATAAAATCACCAAGGTCACCCACTGATTATGGACGCAGAGGTAAAAGTTCGAACACCAAGAGTTTTGGTCATTATGATGACACTCGTGCATAACTAACGACAATATTTGGAGAAGAACTATGCAGGATTATATCATGGAACACTAGAGGATTTCATCATTTGTTCCAAGATTTCCCGCTACCTTTATCAAATAACTTTGCCATCTGTCTCCAGGAAACCTGGCTGCGGGAAACACCAATCAAAGATGGCCATACTGTTTTATTAAATATGGCAGGAAAAAATCTCCGGGCACGTCCTTTTTCCGGTCTCATTACCATGGTGAACAACTCCTATGAGTGGGCAGTTGAGTAAACTTTCAATCCAAATATTCTAGTTCAAGGGACACTTTTGAACCTTCCAATTTTAAACAAGGACCATATGAAACATTACTCTTGATAAATACATACTGGAATCCAGCAATGATCTCGACAGCTGGCTTCATAAAAGCAATTATTTTGATAATTGATCCTTGCTTGAAATCTTGTCCAGATCTGGTAATAATAATCTGCGGAGACATGAATTTTTCCTGGTTGTATTCACAGCAAACAACTATATCCAATGCCACCACTTGCACCTCAAGAGGAGATATGTGGAGACATGCCTTGAAAATAAGAAACTGTGAGATGTTAAATGGCTCAGTCAAAGCTGATATACTGGCTGGCACTACATGGCAAAGAGACCTAAGCCAGAAAACATTGGATTATATCTGGATGTCCTTATCTTCTTGGTCAAAAATCGACAACTTGAAAATTCACAAGACATCCAGTAGTGACCATCATTTATTAGAACTAACTTGGTCACTACAACGGGCTGTGAACCCGAATAAGTACATCTGGCCAGTGGAAATAAGTCAAGGGGGAAATAGACTGAGAATTAACGAGAGTCATATAAGCTCACTGAGACAAAAGTTAAATGAGAGTTTTAACTCAACATTTTCGAGAATGAATTACGCCCTTTTTCTGAATCAATTCTGTACTAAAAAGTACAGCACAAAGTCCCAGCTATAGTCAAAGAAATATGTCTTTAGTGCTCAAGTTACTCAAGTTAACCTTGAGAAAAAAAATGAATGAGAAGATCAGACATATAAAAATGACAAGCTGAGAACGTGACATCCCTCTAGCCATAAAGAAATGGAAACAGAAATATTGCAATTGGCTTAAATCATTTAAGATCATAAGAGACCAAGACGCAGAGAATCCATTCTGAATCTGATCACCTGAAAGAAGTCCAGAGAAATTTGGAAAATCTTAAATAGAACTTCAAGTCATGAAGCAAGAATAGCGAATGGGATCTCTATGTCAGCTTGGGAACAGCACTTTAAAAGTGTTTTCAACAAAGGCCATGACTGCTCTGATCTTAAGATTCAATCCAATACGGAGCCCTGGAATGTTTGTGAATCTTATGAAAATATCGTAAAAATGATTCAACAACTAAAGAACTCTCACGCCGCTGGTCCTGATGGACTGACCAACATGATGTTAAAAGAAAAAAAAAGAATTATGGGCAGAATTTATTGTTGAGCTTTTTTCTCTCGTAGCTATCTCAAAGGCAATTCCGATCTCTTGGAAATCAGCAGTTATTATTCCAATATTTAAAAAAGGCAATAGGGATGGTTCCAGTAAACTATCACCCTATTGCCCTAATAGACATAATAGGCAAGATCTTTGCCACATGTTTACAACTTAAAATTACTGCTTGGGCCACTAACATCGGCCTTATGGATTGCCGTCAAACTGGCTTCACCAAAGAAGTTGGTACTGAAGTAAACCTATTAATTGTCAATCTTCTGAAACTTGAAGCCATGAAGTCTCACAAGAAATTGTTTATGGCTTTCATTGATATGAGACAAGCTTTTGACACTATCAATCGTACTAAACTTTGGACAAAATTATCAGTATGGTCTTGTCCGCTACCTTTACTTCATCCGCTAATGGCCCTACATAACGAATCCTCAATTAGAGTCTGCATTGACATGAATGGTCAATTGACAAATGAAGTACGAACAACAAATGGCGTAAAACAAAGCTGCCCCTTAGAAGTGCTTTTGTTAAAACTTTACGTCTCTGACTTCTGAAGAATTGACTAGTGTCCGCTGTTTTCCACCGAAGCTGAATGGCCAACGGATTAGTTGGGCTCTCTATGCGGATGACATTGTGCTGTTTGATCAAACTGAGATCGGGTTACAACGACTATTGACCAAATTAGTCTCTTATCTAACAGCCAATGATCTTGCTATTAATGCCAGCAAATCGAAAGTCCTAGCTTTCGGAACTAAACAACATGCCATTAGTAAATGCTTTAAATGGAGTGCTGCAGGCTAAACAATTGTGTCTGTTTCAGTCGTCCGCTATCTGGGAGTGCACATCAACAAATCCATTAGAGAATGGGACTGGGTAACAGATTTGAAACATCGCATGGCAATATTTACAATACAAGGTCAAAGGTTGCACTTTGAATACAGCAAATTCACTCTCTCCCCATTAAGATCCCTCTATGTGTAGAAAGTCGTTCCAGCACTAACTCATGGAGCGGAGGCTGGCCTGAATATTGATAATCAAATATGGTCTAAATTAGAGGGCCATTTTTGGAGAAGGGTGTTGAGTTTGCCTCCAGATACTTCCATTGTAGCAATCAGACATGAATTAGGCCTAGAGCCGTTGTATGGGATTATTCAATGGAAATCGATTGCTGTGCTATGCAAAATCTGTTTACTCAAGGTTGCTCCATCCTACAAAATATTTAAATCAACAGATGTTAATCCTCACTCTGGAGTTCTGTTGACTTGGGCCAACAAAATTAGGAAGATCATTGAGGTTGGCGATATAACCTGGGATTTGGTACTAGATACACCGCAAGTTACCAAAAAGAAGCTCTGACAGTGGAACTGGATAAAGAATAATGAACTCTGTGATTCCATGCCGACTTCTCTCTTTACAGGTGTAACATGCAACAGTCTAGACAAACTACCGAAATATCTGAAAAGATTCCCGTCAAGACTCCATCGAGATATGTTCCTAAGAATCTGTTTGAATGCATATAATACCAAAGAAATGATGTAGCTGAAACATCATAAAGATTCAACAGACAATCTGTGCAGATTCTGTACAAAATCAATAGAATCTCTAAAACATCTAATCACGGAATGTGGTGAACTATCGTCTTACCGTTCGTCCCTCCTGGGCTGGGCAGATTTACTCCTGCCAGCGCACACATTGAGGAATGGTGGTTTACCCTTCTATCTCGAAATAGGCCACTACTAATGAGTGCAGTGATTGACTATCTTGAAAAGATTTTGGACCGCGATCCATCTTTAAGAGAATGAACTAAATAGTGAAAAAAAATATAGTCATAAAAATGTGTTGACTGTTGCCTGGAAGGAACCTATGGGTTGGTTGTAAAATGTGTGTAATTTAAGTTTTGTAATAAAAGTAAATGTTACAATAAAAAAAAAAAGTGCACAGATTAACGCAATGTGACAGCCCCCTGCAAAGTGTAGGGCATCATGGGCAAGTGACCAGGGGATCCTTCACATACTGCCCCAGGCTCAACATCCACTGGCTCGGGTCGCACTGACTCCCAGAACCAGGCAGGGAACAACTCAACAGTAAAAATATGCTACTTGGTAATACAATGTTCCAAAAGAGAATTACTGTACAGCAGCTCAAGTATGCCAGCACTCTTCCACCAATCTGCTTCCTGCATCCACTCTACGACATCAAGGACATTTTTGACTATTTGCCTTGGTGTCTTAAATAGTCTTAAATATTATGAAGGGTACTCATATGGCATTAATGGTCAGCTCAGGTTTCAGAAAAATATTAAAAACCTGGCTTTTTAAAACACCAGCTATAATGCATCACCATCGGATGATCTGCTAACTGCCCAGCAAGCAAAAATCCCTCCCGAATGAACATAAGGAATAATCACCCAACAATGAACAAACCTACAAACAAATCAAACTGCTTTACTCTAATTGCTTTGGGCTAGCATGTTATACAGGTGAGGTCCATCTAGCATCACCATCAATCTACCTGGCACTTGCCAAACAACTGAAAATCCCACCATGAAGAACACAAGGAAGAAGCCTGCAGGAAAACTCATACATCATTTACCCAAAACAGTTTAGATTGGTGTGCCACACAGGTGGAGCCGATCATTCACATCAACCAATATTTTTGCAGCGCCATCCAAAACAAGAATAAGGGTAACACGCCCTCACTAGGCAGCACCTACATAGCAAAGAGCAGTTACGAAGATTATAAAACATCACAATAAACATTGCAATCACCACAAAGACACCAAATCATTAACAACCTCATTCTCAATCGCATCATGCTCAATGAACACGTCAACACAAATGGCTAGATAGATAAAACCCTCTGTCCCTACAAAAACAGACAACAACGCTACATCTATCGAACCCAGATGAAAATCTCACCCACCAGCCGAATAATCTTATGAAGTCAGACAATTGAGCTCTCCCATTTGTAAACAAATCACTATCCACCTAGAGAACACCCAGGGTCATACCACAGTCTTTCAATCAATGGACTGTTGATTTTGAAAGCTCGTTATCCTACCCAGGCATGCATCTATGAAAAATGCTCTAAATCTTTTAGCAAAAAAAAGCATAAGGCTTCATTGCCTTTGAGACTATCCAGAGACTATCATCCTCTACTCTACTCCTCTACTCTGCTGAGAAACTCGTAAGGAGCCATGATCCATGAACCAAGCCTGAGCATAATACAGGCCCCATTATCCTGCCAGATATCTTAACTTCCAACAGTCAATTGACTGAAATGTCTGAGTCTCTTTCAAGTTAAAAATCGATGTACATTATCAACGAGATACCTAATTTTACCATTTTTCAAAAAAGTTAAAGTAAATTCTATTCACTTGGAACCTGTTCAGAAGATCAAAAACCCTAACAATTTGAAAAACACATATGCAAATAAAAAGAATGGGTCAAGGATATCCCTAAGGAACTTCATAAAACGAAACAACACAGACAATCTGTTTTATTCTAATAAGGGTTCCAAAAACAAGTCTGATTTTGTGAAGAAAATAAATAAAAAGAAAGCTAGAAGTATCTCCAATTTGAATTCCATGACTGACGTTGAATCTTTGCGCACCCTAAACCAATCTCTTGGTCCATCCAGAATTTTTGATGCTCATATCGTCAATTTACCAACTGAAGACAACCTATTACTCAATCTTTCCACTTACTCCAACTTTGTCATGCTACTTCTCACCCTGTTGCTGACATTTCTAATAACCAGGTTTCACAAACAGCAGTCACTAGCACGTGGCCAGGCGATTTCTGCATGTTAAAAGCAAAATGTTCCCATTTATCTAAATGTTTCTATCAATATTGGAATATATACTGCTTGTGTCTCATCAAAATCCCTGCCTTTTCTTTTAAATTGAATTGTTTAGGTTTGGAAGCTTTCTTCTCCACACATAGTAAAACAAAAGAGGTGATGGCTGAAAGGTTTTGAATTAATCTTTACATCCCTTCTGCATGAGACCACAAGCATCCGCAAACATGTTTCCGCCTCGTTGGGCCTCATCAGTGAGGAGTATCTTGGGCCTCTAGGCCCAGCAGGCACGGGACCCATGTCTTGGCATACTTGTCACACTCGGGGTAACTACAACAAAACAAAGAGGTGATGGCTGATGATGGCTGGAAGGATTTGAATTAATCTTAACCTCTGGCATTGCTCTGGGCAACCCTCCAGACCATCATTCACCTGCAAAGCTAATACAAAAGGGGAAAGACCATATTTTAGTTTTTTGTGGTTATAGTTTGTTCTCCACACAAACCAACATTAGTCTTAATAGAAAACACCTTTTAGCTGTATTGTATGAAATTTCAAAGTTACACTATATAACTTCTGCAGACTTTCAGCAAGTCGAGGTCAAAGATCAGTAGTATTTGCACAGGGTTATTTTGCACATTCCATCATACGTGGTCTATCATACTCTACTTGCTAAAGCATCTACCCAACTCTCTGTCATTTCTGGCAGTCCTATTTCATTCTTGAAGCCTGATATTCTCTTATTGCAAGACGTTTGTCTCCTTGGTCGCCATTCTTGGACAGATTTACCGTCCTTTAAGCTCCCGCTGTTAAATGTACTAAGGGTGGGGGGGCGCTGTTGAGGGTGAAGGAAGATGGCCGCTTGAACAGGTCGCTCCATAGTTCGAGATCCCAACACAGCGTGATACGCATCCCTCTAAGTGCCCTATGAATCCAGAAAGGTGAATAACTCAATCAGAGGGTTGAGCCTTTCCTCAGGCTGCCTCTGGGCTCTATCGGCCCTTCCGTTTGGCATCCGGACCGTTTCCTTGCTGTTGCTCTGCCAGCCTGTCTGCTGCTGGGCCCGCCAGGCGCTGCTTTCTGTGGGGTAGCCACTATTGCTACTGGGGGCGGAGCAGGTGCTGCTGCTGGGAACTACGTGCTGCTACCGGTAAATTTGATGTGTCAGTGCACCTTCGCCCTCTTTGACGTTGATGGTTCCGGTGCTCCAGAGCGTCCCCAGGGTTCGGGCTGGCCACTGGCCATATTCTGACTTTCCGCTGCCTCTGCATACCGAAGTGGCTGTGGCCCCAACCCACCACCTTCCCTGTGTCGGCCCACGACCGGAGCCCTGACTCACTTGGTGTTACGTGCGCACTGTGGAGGGAGCCGTGGGGGCCTGCTAGTTCTCGCTGACACCGGTGATACCCGCATGTCCTGATCTCCAAGGCCTCTGCCGTGCCTGACTGCCTTGGACATCCAGATTGAAACGCCTTGGCTTATGGACGCCGGTCCGGTGAGTAGACGTGTGGTGGCAGCAGTGGGGACACTGCTGCCTGTGGACCTAACCTGAGCCCCTTTCCTCCTCCATTTCCACACATCTCTCCGTGCCCTTGTGTGTCACTGCCAATAGTGGACTTTTCTGCCATACGCTGGGAATCGTAAGCTGCTTCACTGCTCTGCCCTCCTGTTGTTGTTCACTTGTCCCCCGAAATACCATTTTTTTTAGAGACTACCCCATAGAAACAGCACACTTTTTCTGGAAACTGCGGGAGCACTACAATGTCCTGTGTGGCCTGCTGGTTGGATGGCAGATACTGTTTCCACTGATAACAGCAACACTATAACTGTTCCTAACTGGACCCCATATGTAGGGTTTGAACCAGGATGTGGTTTCCAGCATACGTGCAGTCTCCCCATCCCCTAACTGGCAGCTGGGGTTCATCACACTCGACTCAACACAGCCGGGGTGGTGCCCTGATGCCTTGCTATCTTTAAGACCCTCCTGAGGCCCTAAGGTCCTTTTCTGCCTTGCATCTCCTCAAACCCCTGTTTGCTCCTGGCACTGCCGTGCCCCTCTGATCCGCTCCTAGTGGCCCTTAGCAGACTCAATGCTTTAACTCCTATATGCTGCATGTCTGTCACTTCAAATACAATGCCTCCTCTGAGGTCAGGGGTGCGGATGAGGTTAGGGCGGGCCCATCCACACCTGTCACTATGGAATCCTCTGGATGCAGCGAATGATGTACTACATGCGGGAAGGGTTTACAACCCTTAACACCAAACTTGATGAAATGAGTGGCACGATCAGCGCCATAAAAGCCTGCATGGAGACAACCGACACCCGGGTCGCAGAGGTTGAGTCCAGGGTTGAACTAACGGAAGATGACATTAATGGTCTTTGACAGCATTTACCAAACAGGTGCAAATCGTCAGCAAGAAAAAGGAGGATTTGGAGTCCCGGTCACAGCATAATAATATACGCATAATTGGGATCCCTGAGGATAACATTACCGGCTCCATGGAAGACTATGTGCAACACAGGCTTCACTCCCTGCTTGAGGGCCCCACGTTCTCGCCTCAATTTGCTTTAGAACATGCTCACCACTCACTATCTGCAAAACCTAAACCAGGAGCCCCTCCTTGCCAAATTATTGCCAAGGTCTTGAACTACCGAGACAGAGACGCGCTGTTGTGGGCTGCCAGGACCAAGCGTGAGCTCCTGTTGGGATCTAATAGAATTCATCTGTATTCGGACTTCTCCATCACAGTGCAGCAGGAGCGGAAGTCCTTCATGGCAGTTAAAAAAAAAATGCTTGACCTAATATGCCATTACATGCAATGTTAAGAATAGAGCACTCTGAGAAAGTTTACTTCTTTACAATTCCCAAAGAAGCAATGAAATTCCTGCATTGTGGGCCACATAAGCCTTATGTCTTGTGCCATGTTCAATCAAGTTCTATGTTAGTATGTTAAATTGCATTAACCCATGTGACATCTGCTTTTCATGTTTTGTTCAGTCTGAATAAGTCGATGCTAAGCTCATGTCTGCACTAGGGAGTTAGGTATGAGTAAAATACTCAGGTCTCAAAGGATAGGATTAAGGAGTGCAGGATTAACAGAGTTATGATGTGATTGGTATGTACATGCAGGCTATCTCTTCCCTACCTTTCCCTTATTTGTCCACACCCTTTCCCTAATTCTTTCTTCCCCCTATAGGCTGCCACGTGGTAACCTGTGTTATTAATATCCAGGCGCCTGTGCCAACCACGGTGGGAGGATCGATCTATTCGGCTTCTGTGGTTCCGGAGAGGGGATTGACACCCTTCCAACCCTTTAAGTTATGACATCTACACTGAGATGGCTGACCTGTTAGCAATGCACCCATTAGTTCCTGTCTTGTGGGGCAGGGACTTTAACACCATTGTAGATCTCTTCCTTCACAGATCTGGGGATAGGGCTTGACAACTAACTAGAGCTGCCCGGACCATAATAGAAAGGCAGACCAGTCCACCCAACTTGAAGCATCTGTCGCCCAGTCCAACAACTAAACACCTTGTCAACTGGACAGGTAACACCTTAAACCATAACCACTACCCCCGTCTCTTTTGTTCTGTTATATTTGATCTTATGTTGTCCTATTTAGTTGTTTCGTTTTGAAACTGACTGTGTGCAATTACAGTCTCAGTTCTTGGGAGGTGGCCTTGAGCGGCCGCCAATGTTACGTTGTTATCTTGACGTTATTGAATATGTGTTTCCGGATGAGAGTGCCTCGTTGGCGACAACACAGGCGCACCAAGGTGCATCGGGCCCCCCTGGTGCCCGGGAAGGAGAACGAAAGGTGTGCGGCCGCAAGGGTCCTGATTTCTTTCTTATCTTCCCCTTCAGCGCATCAATTATGAGCTGCGTTGGGACTTTGAAATTCTTACAGTATCGCATATGAGATGCAAGATGGGGTATTACCACATAGTGTGTTTATTCCACGTCCAATGTTCTGATAACAATAGTATTCTGGCAGATGGTGGCCTTCAGCCCATTTAATAATGGTTGCTCACATCATCTCGGTTGTTGCTCAACGGGCGCATCCATTTCCGGAGCTGCTGGTTGTATGACTGCCGGAGGTCTCTCTCGTGGGTCTTGGTCCGGGCGAGGTCGGGGTCTGCCCTCTTGTCTTCCAATCAATGAATTGATGATCTTGAAAGCTTGTTATCCTACCCACGCATGCATCTATGAAAAATGCTCTAAATCTTTTAGCAAAAAAAGTATAAGGCTTCATTGCCTTTGCTGTGGGAAATATGAACTTTCACCTTCCAATAACTTCCAATAACTTGAACTATTGAACTAATTGTTTACCAGACTTTTAGGTATGGCAAATATTGGACTACATGTGAAGTTTGGTGAACATTGGAGAACGGTTCATGGTTTTTAGGAGTGTAAAAATGGAAAGTTTCATTTTTAGTTTTGGCTACTGAGCAACGCCTAAAAGCTGAAATGGTTGCATTGGAGTACAGCTAGGAGAGATGACATGTGAGGAGGGACACAGCTTGTTGGTGTTGTTTGGTTATTTACCTACCCCTTAACTGCCCTCAGGCATGCTAATCGCTATTCCCACCCACTAACTGCTTATCCCCATTCAATGCGCATCCTCCTGGAATCTCTTTTAGTTAGCTCTATCAAATAGTAACATCAAAGTTTGGCATGCCCTTGTTGTTTCTAAGCAGTCTCCTGAATGTTCATGGCTTTAGCGCAGCCATAAATGCGCTGCTACTGTAATAAAAATGTCTTGATGCCTTCAGCCACTTGATGTATTCCTGGTCCTTGCAATGGAGTCTGGTTAAAAACAAACACTGACAAAGCAAACAGTTTTGGCTTACATGTAGATATTGGATAGGTGCGGGAGTGTGACGTGATGAGTGCAGTTAGAGCACAGTAGGCTCTGCACATTTTCCTGGTGGCAGTCTATCCACGCTTGCTCTCACCTGGAGGATGATCTTGCTAAGACTTCACAGTCTTCAGCCTCGCACAGAGCACTTAGAGAAGTTGGACAGGCGGTAAGGTGCCTTGACTGAATTTGCCTATTAATTATGTACGACTTATGAAGAAAACCTGGTGTGCCTTAGACGTTGTCTAAATCACTGAGTGAAGTATGTGAAGTCATCTCCTCCCCTGAAGCTAAATGTACACGGCCTTTACCAAAGAACAAAATCACTGCATTTTTTAACATAGCAATGCCTGCTACTGCATCCACTTGAGGTGTATCAAGTTTCGTTAATGACAGATGTCCCCACCACCCACGAATTACCGATTCCCGGGTGCTTAAATTCCATGTGTAATCCTGTTGCTGCCCCTACTGACACAACAATAAGCCCTGTCTCTGCTACTATTACTGAGGTAGAAATGCTGGATTTTTTAACACTGAAACTGGAACACATAACGAACTCTGAGGGGGTCCAGTCTGCGACTGCAGTTTTGCCATAGCCCTCTACACAAGATTTGAATATTTTAATATCAGCTGATGATTTGCTTCAATATAATGGGAACAATTATCTAACTCTGATCATTCTGCGTAAGCAACGGAAGCTCTTCCAGGCTACACTCCTCTCAGCTAATCAACCCATTTCAAGCTGATGCAGGGCGGCTTTCATTTCTACTCTCAACTTTGTACTGAGTTCTCTGGTTTGTTTATATGAAAACATCAAAGAAAATCAAAAAGTGCATCACATTGCATTACATTCAGTCACCAATAAGCTTAGTTTCCTGGAAGAATGTATTATTATTTTTTTTTTTTTTGTATTTAATCAATTTAGAATTTTACAAAAACTTTTTGGGTCTAGAAGAGAGAAAAGTGAAATTTCTGTGTATTTGTAAATTTGAATTTGTATTCTTGCTTGCAACCAAGGGACTAATCCAGAGACTATCATCCAGAGACTATCATCTTCTACTCTACTCCTCTATTCTGCTGAGAAACTCGTAAGGAGCCGTGATCCATGAACCAAGCCTGAGCATAATACAGGCCCCATTATCCTGCCAGATATCTTAACTTCCAACAGTCAATTGACTGAAATGTCTGAGTCTCTTTCAAGTTAAAAATCGATGTACAGGGGGGCGCTGTTGCGCTCGACGAAGATGGCTGCCTGCTGATCAGCTCCGAGCCGAGAGGCGCTCCATGAGCCGAAATCCTCCCGTTTGCCTTGGCGCTTCAGCTCGTAGCTGTCGGAGGGGGAAGCTGGTGTGTCCGTGATCCTGCTGGCCCCGTCCCGCCTTCCTAACTCCTTTTGCTGCGGAGCTGCTGGCCCCTGCGTGAGGACCGGGAGCGGGCGCTTCCTCCGATCCCCGGCAGGGCTCCAGAGGACCGCGGCCGTGTTCCGCGGCTTACGGCCTTCCGTGGGGGGAGGGGCATCCTTCCCGCCCTGCGCGACCGCTCTTGGCTGACTTCGGGAGGAGCGGCTGGCTGAATCCGAGAGCGTTTCGCTCCGCTGCCCCATCCTAGGCGGCGTGCTGTTGTGAATCGTGCCACCCAGTCCATGGATCCAGGCGGTGAGTGGAGCCCCTGACCTCCGCGCCACTCTCCGCATTGACTAGCGGCCACGAGCCGCGGCTCGACAGAATCGCTCACACGATTTCGACTCCGGGATAATTAATACATCCCCCCAGCATCCTGATACCCTGCGGGGGGGGGGGCAGGTTCCTCCCGAGCCCATCCCCCGACGAATCTCATCCTCAGCCACTCACTGTGCCCGTGGGGGCGGCGCGGGACATCGACCCCCCCCCACTCATTTTACACTGCGCTCTTCGCTGGGCCGTGGTGTGCCCTGACCCCCACGGATCTGCTGCATGGTAACACCACCGGATTGTATCATACCCACCTTTTGCTCTATCGGAGCCCCAGCTACCTAACTGCTCCATCTCATCATCGACCGCGCCGCTCCCTGGATCCATAGGAGCGGCGTGGGGCAGTGGCTTCTCCCCCGCCTACCTAATACTGCTCATGTTACTGCACCGTGGAATGCTTGACCCTCGAGTCCATTGTACGGAGGCACCGCCGTGCTGAATCATACCTGCCTTATCGCTCACTAAAGTGCTAACCACCTGGCTATTCCATCTCGCCGCGACAGCTGCTGGAGGTTCCTCTTGTCTCTCTTATTGGTTGTTGCCTCCTTGGCCCTTGCATCCTCAGGTTCTCGGGGGAGCTCTCGTGGTTCACTGACCACCACATACATCAGCTGCCCTAGCGACCCAACATAGATTGGTCTCCCCCATCCGATTTGAAACACCGCATCTCGTATTGCCAGCCGGCTGTAGCCACACACATACCTGGCGCTCTCTCTTGGCGTCCCTCTCGTCCTCCTACCCTCCGATCCACTAGTCTTGTCTTACCTTTCACTGACAGCATGTCAACGAGGATGGGAAAGAAGCAATCCTCTATCAACATGTTTGCGAAGCCTCCGGGAGGATCTGGCGCGGAGACACCTACACAGGAACCACCCGCTGCACAAGAGCTGGAACCATCCGAATCTCAGAAAATGATTGAATACATCCGCGAGGGGTTCACCGCGATCCATAGCAAACTAGACGACATGAACGGTACGATATCCTCCATTAAGGCACACATGGAGAGAACTGATGGTCGTGTAACTGAGATTGAGTCACGTGTTAGCACCGCAGGGGACGGCCTGGGCTCCCTTCGGGCAGAGGTCTCCACATTATCCGCACGCGTAACAGAGGTGGAGAAGAAAAATGAGGATCTTGAGTCTCGCTCAAGACGCAACAACCTCCGTATAATCGGGGTACCCGAGGATGGCATACAAGAACCCATGGAGGACTACGTCGAGAGCTTGCTACTTCGACTCCTCGATTCCCCAAAACTCTCCTCACAATTTGCAATCGAGAGAGCACACCGCGCACTTACGGCGAAGCCTAGGCCTGGCGCTCCTCCTCGCCCGATTATAGCCAGGGTCCTCAACTTCCGCGACCGGGATGCCCTGCTCAGGGCGGCGAGAGTCAAGGGAGACCTTTTGTTGGGCGCTGCCAGAATCCACCTATACCCGGACTTCTCGATGGCGGTTCAGCGTGAGCGAAAATCCTTCCTGGCGGTGAAGAGACGATTGCGTGAGCTTCAGGTTAAATACGCTATGTTATACCCCGCCAAACTCCGGATCGAGCACGCGAATCGAGTATACTTCTTCACACTGCCGGAGGAGGCCTCCAGGTTCATAGACGAACACTTTCCCGGCTGAACTATACTTATAAAGATCTCTCCCATTGCTCAGGCTCTTCCCCATCGTCCATTCGCTGTACTTTTGTTCTACCACAACATGCTCTTACTGCGGGGTCGCCACCATTGAGCCCTAACCCAGAACTCGATTGGTCTAGTGGCGCCCCGTCATCCTTTGCTGCGGCACTGCGTGGACTCCTGGGCTGGAGTGATGCTGCACATCTCATCCTGTTGGTGTTATGATTGTGCATGTTTATGTCTCTGTTTTTTCTCTAAGCGATGCATTTGTTGGTGTTGGGTTGTGATGCTATGGGAATTGGCTGCTGATCTAAGGACGGCACCGACTTCTTGTCATCTGCGCGTCCCAGCTACCCACCATAATACACCACTTGCCCGTTTGATTATCCTGAAACACTGTGGTAATACACATACACCATCCCATTCAAGCTGACGGAGGGCTGCTCTATTTTATATCGCTACATTGGTCATAATTGATGATCGTTCCTTCCCCCTTCCCCCCCGCGGGTTCACCCCGTAGGTATTTTGCTTTCATTGCCAGGCATTACGTTTATCCTCAAATAGCCTCAAGGTTCGGAGCATCGCCGCCAGGCCGACGTACAGGCCCCCCAGGCGTTGATGCCAATGTTGTTGACTTTGTTGGTTGCATATGGGTTGTTCATCCCTCTGATTGGGGGAGGGATGTGGGAGGGGGTGGGGGGTAGGGGAGTTAATGTTAAAAAAGGCTTGGTAACTGCAGTGAAGGTAGAGTTCGGGAAACCAGGGTCGCTATGCCATTGCAGATCCGACGGCAATGGGGACCGCTTGTGGGGGGCACTGTTCCATCCACCGGTCTATTTCCATGTCTGCCATGAATGTGTCGGGTGAGGAAACCCTTACGTTCCTGAGTTGGAATGTACGTGGGCTGGGGAACCTCAAGAAAATGAGATTGCTACAGCTCCAGGCTGAACGGCATGGAACTGGGGTCCTGTTTCTTCAGGAGACACATGCGATAACTGATCACTGTGAGAAGTTTGCTAAAACATGGGGACCACAGAGATACTATACTTCCTATTCCACACAGAGCCGCGGAGTTATGACCCTTATTCATAAGAGTATTAGATTTACCCCCATTGCCACGACAATAGACCCTCTGGGCAGATACGTTTTACTTCATTGCATCCTACAGAATAGGGAAGTGGTCCTACTGAATATCTACGGTCCCAACATTGACGATCCTGAATTTTTCACACATCTCACGTCCCTCCTCGACGGCTTCCCACTGGTACCTATTCTCTGGGGAGGCGATTTTAACACAATATTCGATGTGGATCTCGACAGATCTGGCTCTCGTCCCCGTCACCTCACTAGGGCCGCATATTCTACACTGTCTTCACTCCCTCGCCTGGCCCTGTTCGACGCATGGAGGCTTCTCCACCCTGACTCTCGCGCCTTCTCCTTCTACTCCTCGGTACATGATTCCTTCTCCCGGATTGATAGATGGCTAGTCTCTGACATACTCATAAGGAACATCTCAGGCTTGTCGATTCTCCCCAGGACTCTCTCCGATCATTCACCAGTAACTATTAGCTTATCCTGGGGCTCAGATCACGATCGTTCTAGACACTGGAGGATGAAACCACTTTCCCTCCTCGACCCGGTTTTTAGTTCGGAGCTGGAGTCGGCGATCGAGGAATTTTTTGAAACCAATACCGGCTCCGTCTCGTCACAAGCCACCCTCTGGGAAACTTTTAAAGCCTATATCAGAGGCATCGCCCTCTCTAAAGAAAATGGCATCCTCAGAACTATCCGTAGAGAGATTGCTGAGAGCGAGGCCACACTATCCGAGCTGGAAGCCCAATATGCATTAAATCACACTCCTGATACCCTTGCACTGATCGGCACGGAGCTGGACACCTTCCGAGCCCTTGCGGACCGAGAGCAGAGGTTTCTCGACAACCCTGGGCTGGCGAGGAGATATGGTGAGGGTGAACGCCCATCTCGTCTTCTGGCTAGGCTTCTCCGCCGTGAGTTTGGCGCTCCTCCCATTCCTGGCGTTGAGAGACCTGATGGATCCCTTGCCACTTCCCCCGGTGACATCAATTCCGAATTCCTCTCCTTCTACCAATCCCTTTATGCTAACGCAGATAATGCCACTATAGCAGAAATAGATGTTTTCCTTGACAGGCTCCCCCTGTCGGCTCTCTCCCCCGATACCATCGGAGCCCTTGAGAGTCCATTCTCTTCCTCGGAACTCTCGGAGGCCATAGACTCTCTCTCATCAGGCAAATCCCCGGGATCGGACGGTATACCGGTTGAGTTCTACAAGCGCTTTAAGTCTCTACTACTTCCTCACCTAGTCGCTCTTTGGGAAGAATCGTTAGGGACGGGCCAGCTCCCTCCCACGCTCCGCGAAGCCACCATAACTGTCCTGCTAAAGCCGGGTAAATCCCCCACGCAATGTGGCTCTTACCACCCACTCTCGCTAATCAACTCCGACGTCAAGATTTATGCTAAGCTACTTGCTTTACGTCTGGCCCCCTTCATGCAACATATCATTCATCCAGACCAGGCGGGGTTTATTCCGGGTCGCTCTACCTCCCTGAATCTTAGACGGCTCTTTAATATCATAAGCAGGGTGCGACCAGACATTCACGCTGTGGCCGCCACACTTGATATGCAAAAAGCTTTTGATTCCGTCTCTTGGAGGTACCTTTGGCGGGTACTTGATAAATGTAAATTCGGCCCCACATTTCTTTCCTGGGTCAAGCTGCTATATTCAAACCCCGTGGCAAGGGTCCGTACCGAGGACCGGTGCTCTTCCCTCTTCCAAATAGCTAGAGGCACTAGACAAGGTTGTCCCTTCTCTCCATTAATCTTCGCTGTAGCGCTGGAGCCATTCGCAGATATGCTTCGCCAATCTCATTCCCATAGAGGTCTACGTACAGCAGGTACCTCCGATATAGTGTCCCTATATGCTGACGATGCTCTACTCTTTATTCGCTCCCCTGAAATCAACCTTGCCCCAATACTGGAGGATGTTGCTCTCTTTGGCCGTATGTCTGGCCTGATAGTAAACTGTGCTAAATCAACTCTTTTCCCGCTCACCCCCATCACGCTCCCCCCTCCCGATACTCTTGGGTTCACTTGGGCCCAGGCTGAGTTCACCTACTTGGGGGTAGTGGTATCGCGACATATCGATCGAGTTTTCGAGAAGAACTATCAAGCATACCTTACAAACCTAACGCAAAAACTTCAGGGTTGGGACAAACTCCCGATCTCACTGGCAGGTAGGGTGGGAATACTAAAGATGGTGGTGCTCCCCCAGCTACTGTATAGATTTGTTAATATCCCGCAATGGCCGGGAACTGAGTTCTTCCAGACATTGACACGCACCCTCAATACCTTTCTCTGGCACTCTGGTGCAGTCCGCCTCAAGTTTGAAACCCTTGCTGCTCCGATGGAGATGGGTGGCTTCGGTGCACCCGACTTTCTCAAGTACTGGTTGGCAGCCCAGCTCCAACACATCGCACACTGGTTCAACATATCTGATCCCCCTCCCCATGTCAGACTAGAGAAGTTATCGGTTGGTGACCGCGATATTAGATCCCTGGTGATCGCACCCATCCCAACAGACTTGGGCACATTGGACCCGTTGCGGTGCACATCCCTTGCTTTATCCAAAACATGGCAATTACTGGGCACCACCCATCCCTTTCATGGTAACTTCCCGATCTGGAACTTTCTCCCGGGAATCCCACAGATCCCCCCATCGATTGTTCGCACATGGGCTGAGGCGGGATTTGAATTGCTCCGAGACATATTTGCAATGGTAATTTCATAGAATGGCCTGACCTCCCGCCGTCCCTCAGACAGCGTCCCTCAGTGTGGCTTCAATACTCATCTCTCCGTAGAGCCCTCAAACATAAGTACCCATGCTTCCCGGCATTACCGCCAGATGAACTGGCGATCACTGAATTGACTTCTCCATTCCCTATGAGGGGGAAAACTTCCAGACTATATACCCTGGTACAATCCAGATCGCCCCCTTCATTCTCTAAATTAAAGCTCGCTTGGGAGTCTGATCTTGGAGTTGAAATGACCGAAGACCGTTGGACCCAAATGTGCTCACGTATCCAGAGGGTCTCCTTCAATTCCCGATTCAAGTTAATTCAATTCAAACTACTCCACAGATACCACTACACCCCAATTAGACTACATCGTATTTCTAATAGTCTCTCCCCTAGATGCCCTAGATGCGGCCACGATAGAGCTGACTATTTCCACATGATCTGGTCATGTCCCAACCTTACCCAATTTTGGGACACTGTTTGCTCCACCATCTCGTCCATTCTCGACCACCCTATTTCTCCTACACCGATGAAATGCTTGTTCCATGACTTTCCTGACCTACACAGAGATTCTAGGAGACTGGCCGGCCTCTGTATGCTTCTGGCTGTGCGGGCAATACTACTCTGTTGGCTTAGACCTACCACCCCGACTCACGCACAGTGGCTCAGAGCAGTCACTTGGGCCTCCGATATGGAGGAATCATGGGCGGTACAACAGCCCGCCTGCTCTAGACCCAGGAACATCTGGCTCAAGTTCCGATTATTCATGTCCTCCCCTGACACCAACTCTGGTCCTACATCCCCAACAACCTCTTCTCGTCAATCCCCTGCAGCCCCCTGAATGGCCCTCCACCGGGTCCTACATTGTCCTGCTACTCTCCATTGCCCACGGGGCGAGCCCCTCCACTTGTTGTGTGATTATGCGATGTTGTAATTGCTTGTTTTTATATGCTCTGCTGATGCTCACCTATATCTGTGTTGCCAAGCTGGAAAAATAAAAGTTTAAAAAAAAAAAATCGATGTACATTGTCAACGAGATACCTAATTTTACCATTTTTCAAAAAAGTTAAAGTAAATTCTATTCACTTGGAACCTGTTCAGAAGATCAAAAACCCTAACAATTTGAAAAACACATATGCAAATAAAAAGAATGGGTCAAGGATATCCCTAAGGAACTTCATACAACGAAACAACACAGACAATCTGTTTTATTCTAAAAAGGGTTCCAAAAACAAGTCTGATTTTGTGTAGAAAATAAATAAAAAGAAATCTAGAAGTATCTCCAATTTGAATTCCATGACTGACGTTGAATCTTTGCGCACCCTAAACCAATCTCTTGGTCCATCCAGAGTTTTTGATGCTCATATCGTCAATTTACCAACTGAAGACAACTTATTACTCAATCTTTCCACTTACTCCAACTTTGTCATGCTACTTCTCACCCTGTTGCTGACATTTCTAATAACCAGGTTTCACAAACAGCAGTCACTAGCACGTGGCCAGGCGATTTCTGCATGTTAAAAGCAAAATGTTCCCATTTATCTAAATGTTTCTATCAATATTCGAATATATACTGCTTGTGTCTCATCAAAATCCCTGCCTTTTCTTTTAAATTGAATTGTTTAGGTTTGGAAGCTTTCTTCTCCACACATAGTAAAACAAAAGAGGTGATGGCTGAAAGGTTTTGAATTAATCTTTACATCCCTTCTGCATGAGACCACAAGCATCCCCAAACAGGTTTCCGCCTCGTTGGGCCTCATCAGTGAGGAGTATCTTGGGCCTCTAGGCCCAGCAGGCACGGGACCCATGTCTTGGCATACTTGTCACACTCGGGGTAACTACAACAAAACAAAGAAGTGATGGCCGGTGGTGGCTGGAAGGATTTGAATTAATCTTAACCTCTGGCATTGCTCTGGGCAACCCTCCAGACCATCATTCACCTGCAAAGCTAATACAAAAGGGGAAAGACCATATTTTAGTTTTTTTTTGTGGTTATAGTTTGTTCTCCACACAAACCAACATTAGTCTTAATAGAAAACCCCTTTTAGCTGTATTGTATGAAATTTCAAAGTTACACTATATAACTTCTGCAGACTTTCAGCAAGTCGAGGTCAAAGATCAGTAGTATTTGCACAGGGTTATTTTGCACATTCCATCATACGTGGTCTATCAAACTCTACTTGCTAAAGCATCTACCCAACTCTCTGTGGGTAATGAATTATTTCCACTTAATGACAATTTAGAAACTTGCATTCCTTCAAAATTCTTGACGGGCAGGATGGTGCTCGGATTACACCTACCTTCGAGAACCACACTGCTTTACAGATCTATTGACATGTTAATAAGCCTTCCAGCGGAAAGGTCACTTGTGCTAGCTTTGTTCCTCCAGCTCCTGCTGACAGACTACAAGACTGGTCGTGGTTATCAGATGCGTTGGTACCTTCCAAATTAAAACCTGAGGCTAAGAACTGTCTTTAGTATTACATTTAGGAACATACCATCTTAGAATATTAGGGGCTTCTGCACTTGTTCAACATTCTGGCAGTCCTATTTCATTCTTGAAGCCTGATATTCTCTTATTGCAAGACATTTGTCTCCTTGGTCGCCATTCTTGGACAGATTTACCATCCTTTAAGCTCCCGCTGTTAAATGTACTAAGGGTGGGGGGGCGCTGTTGAGGGTGAAGGAAGATGGCCGCTTGAGCAGGTCGCTCCATAGTTCGAGATCCCAACACAGCGTGATACGCATCCCTCTAAGTGCCCTATGAATCCAGAAAGGTGAATAACTCAATCAGAGGGTTGAGCCTTCCCTCAGGCTGCCTCTGGGCTCTATCGGCCCTTCCGTTTGGCATCCGGACCGTTTCCTTGCTGTTGCTCTGCCAGCCTGTCTGCTGCTGGGCCCGCCAGGCGCTGCTTTCTATGGGGTAGCCACTATTGCTACTGGGGGCGGAGCAGGTGCTGCTGCTGGAAACTACCTGCTGCTACCGGTACATTTGATGTGTCAGTGCATCTTCGCCCTCTTTGACGTTGATGGACCCGGTGCTCCAGAGCATCCCCAGGGTTCGGGCTGGCCACTGGCCATATTCTGACTTTCCGCTGCCTCTGCATACCGAAGTGGCTGTGGCCCCAACCCACCACCTTCCCTGTGTCGGCCCACGACCGGAGCCCTGACTCACTTGGTTTTACGTGCGCACTGTGGAGGGAGCCGTGGGGGCCTGCTAGTTCTCGCTGACACCGGTGACACCCGCATGTCCTGATCTCCAAGGCCTCTGCCGTGCCTGACTGCCTTGGACATCCAGATTGAAACGCCTTGGCTTATGGACGCCGGTCCGGTGAGTAGATGTGTGGTGGCAGCAGTGGGGACACTGCTGCCTGTGGACCTAACCTGAGCCCCTTTCCTCCTCCATTTCGACACATCTCTCCGTGCCCTTGTGTGTCACTGCCAATAGTGGACTTTTCTGCCATACGCTGGGAATCGTAAGCTGCTTCACTGCTCTGCCCTCCTGTTGTTGTTCACTTGTCCCCCGAAATACCATTTTTTTTAGAGACTACCCCATAGAAACAGCACACTTTTTCTGGAAACTGCAGGAGCACTACAATGTCCTGTGTGGCCTGCTGGTTGGATGGCAGATACTGTTTCCACTGATAGCAGCAACACTATAACTGTTCCTAACTGGACCCCATATGCAGGGTTTGAACCAGGATGTGGTTTCCAGCATACGTGCAGTCTCCCCATCCCCTAACTGGCAGCTGGGGTTCATCACTCTCGACTCAACACAGCCGGGGTGGTGCCCTGATGCCTTGCTATCTTTAAGACCCTCCTGAGGCCCTAGGGTCCTTTTCTGCCTTGCATCTCCTCAAACCCCTGTTTGCTCCTGGCACTGCCGTGCCCCTCTGATCCGCTCCTAGTGGCCCTTAGCAGACTCAATGCTTTAACTCCCATATGCTGCATGTCTGTCACTTCAAATACAATGCCTCCTCTGAGGTCAGGGGTGCGGATGAGGTTAGGGCGGGCCCATCCACACCTGTCACTATGGAATCCTCTGGATGCAGCGAATGATGTACTACATGCGGGAAGGGTTTACAACCCTTAACACCAAACTTGATGAAGTGAGTGGCACGATCAGCGCCATAAAAGCCTGCATGGAGACAACCGACACCCGGGTCGCAGAGGTTGAGTCCAGGGTTGAACTAACGGAAGATGACATTAATGGTCTTTGACAGCATTTACCAAACAGGTGCAAATCGTCAGTGTAACGCTCACCTGATTCTCGCAGAGGCGCCGGTCTTGACTGGGCGACTACCGTATCTTCAAAGGTGATGTGTAGCACCCGGTTGGCTCTTTGGGCTGGACCTCTGTGCACTGTATGCCTGATGTGTAGAGTAAGATGTCTGCAGATAGAAAATATGGGGTTAATGAACTGGGGTTATTGGGGTGTCCCTATCTCTTTCCTCTTCTCCTCTCCTGTAGACCCCCAAAGGTTAATGCTCTCACCTTAGGTAAGTGAATGCCGAGCTCTCCATCTGCCTCGGGGCAGGGTGCTGTAACCAGTTTCTTCACTGGATAGGTAGCACAGGCCTCTTGACTTCAGAGGACTGCTGTCCGTCGTTTACTGCACGAACGGTAAGTTTCGAGTCATTCAAATGTCTTTAAAGTCTTTAGTAATGATGTCTCTTGTTTTGCAGGGTTCCGGCGATGGCGGATGACGGGCTGAAGTGAGTTGAAGATGGAGCCCGTGTGATGAATAGAAGCGCCTGGAAGCACGTAAGTAAGCGCTTGTTGCCTGCTTCACTATGCGCTCTAACTGTCTTTTTATTTTGCAGGTACGAGTTCGGAGCGGCTGCAGGGTGCCGGAATACCCACTGGATTAGATGTGGAAAGGAGTAATGGCACGTGAGTATTAAAGTTCCCCAATGTCTTTAAACGCACCTTGTTTTGTCTTTCAGATGCCGGAATGCAGTGTGAAGACCTCCGGAGCGCACGAAGAGTAGGTAAGCCTTTGCCTTTCAGATGCCGGAATGCTAACCTGTTCTTTCTTGTCTTTATAGGTGTTGCTGAAGACTGGATTCAGGATGGTAAGCCTTTGCCTTTCAGATGCCGGAATGCTAACCTGTTCTTTCTTGTCTTTATAGGTGTTGCTGAAGACTGGATTCAGGATGGTAAGCCTTTTTCCTTAGGCCCAGGACCGGATGCAGAAGACACGATGAGCGTTCTGCTGCAGAGGTTGCAGAATAACGCAAAGCAAGATTCATCCACCGGGTGTGGTTTAAATAGCCTCCTGTAGTGCTTAGGTGTCTCCTTCCACAGCCACGCCTAAGTAAGAAAAGAGTTCCTGGTAAGAAAAGAGTTCCTGCCTTCCAGAAGAGTTCCAGTGTTCTGAATCTAGGGAGTGGCTCCAGCCCCACCCAATAGGAAAAGTAGTTCCAAACAGAAGAGGATCAGAGGCTCAACTGGCAGGCAAGTAAGCAGCATGGTCTGCTGAAGGTAAGTCCACCCAAGCATTATGAGCCCGGCGCTTCCAGCGCTGGGACTGGGCATATTTATGAGCCTGGTGCCACTGGCGCCAGGACTGGGTCCAAAAGGTCCCAATTGGGACTGGTTGGCACTCGGAACCTGGGTTATGGATCTGCTTCCAAGGGAGTTGGGAAAACCCTGACCTTTTGGAAGCAGAGATCATGACAGTACCCCCCCTCAAGGCCCCTCCCAAACCGGGCTTCTCCGGGGGTTTTGGCTTGTCAGGAAATGTTCGGTGAAATCTTTTGATTAGGCGAGGAGCGTGGACATATTCAGCAGGTTCCCAGGATCTCTCTTGGAGGCCGTAGCCTTTCCAGTCAATTAGGTAGAATAGTTTAGATTTGGAGATCTTGGAGTCCAGAATGCTTTTGACTTCAAACTCGAGTTCTCCATCCACTAGGATAGGTTTTGGAGATTTGGTTAGTCGGGTTTGAGGTTGCATGGGTTTTAATAGAGAGACGTGGAAGACCGGATGTATCTTCATGTGCGGGGGCAAGTCCAACTTGACCGCTACTGGGTTTACTATGGTAGTGATGGAATAGGGACCAAGGTATCTTGGGTTGAATGTGCGTGGCCCTTTTAGAGATAGATATTTGGTGGATAACCAGACTTGATCCCCTACTTGATAGTGAGGGGCTTCCTTCCGATGTTGATCTGCTCCTTTCTTGTATTGTTCTTTAGCCCTTTGAAGGTGAGAAACAGCTTCCTTAAAGGCTTGGGTGATTGTAGAATGCAGGTAGTCTACTGCTGGTGTTTCAAGATCTTGGAGGGGATCCAACTCCGAGGTTCGAGGGTGACTGCCGTACAAAAGAAAAAACGGGGTTTTCCCAGTTCCCGAATGGACAGAGTTATTGTAGGCATACTCGGCTATCCAAAGGATATCTTTCCAAGTTTTTTCAGTTTGTTGCAGCATGCAGCGTAAATACTGTTCCAGAGTTTGATTGGTCCTCTCGGTTTGTCCGTCGGTCTGAGGGTGGTGACTGGTCGATAGTCTCACATCAATTTGAGCCGACCGACAGCAACTTCGCCAAAAATGAGAAATAAATTGACTACCTCGATCCGAAATTAGAACCGAAGGAAAACCCTGCAGTCAGACGATGTTTTCGAGAAATTCTCGGGCCAGAGTTGCTGCTGTTGGCAAGCCTTTGAGCGGAATGAAATGCGCCATCTTGGAGAATAAGTCCACGATTACTAGAATCGTATTGTATCCGGAGCATGGAGGTAGATCGGTGATGAAGTCCATAGAAAGCGTATGCCAGGGGCGAGGTGGGATGTCAATAGGGCGTAAGAGGCCTGCTGGTCTTTCCTTTTGACTCTTGTTTTGGGCGCATACTCCACAGGACATTATAAAGCCTCTGACATCTTTTTTCCAAGACGGCCACCAGAAGTAGCGCTTGATCTTTTCTGAGGTCTTGGCTATACCGGGATGACCTTCCATTAAAGAGTCGTGATAACAAGAGATTACTTTTTTCTGTAAATCTGTGCTGGGTAGGTATAATCGTTCTTGGAAATACAATAAGTTGTCCTTTACTGCAAAGTCCTTTCCCTGCAGATGCCAATTCTGTATGTCTGCTGGAGTTACAAGTTGCCTGGCTTTATCCTTAACTTCCTCTATGGATTCTGTGGCGATTACACCCAGAATTCTTTGTTCGGGAATGATTGGTACAGGTTTAGGGTTGACCAAGTGTTCTTCCACTCCCATCCGAGAAAGGGCATCGGCTTTACCGTTCTTTGTACCAGGTCGATAGGTAATTATGAAGTCAAACTCGGCAAAGAATAATGCCCAACGGAGTTGTCTAGAGGATTGGGCTTTTGCGGTCTTCAAATATTGCAGGTTTCGGTGATCCGTAATCACAGTAACGGTGTGTCGGGCCCCCAGCAGATAATGCCGCCAAGCCTTAAAGGCAGACTTGATAGCCAGAAGTTCCTTGTCAGTAATCGTGTAATTGATTTCAGGAGGCGAGAATTTGCGGGACCAAAATGCCACGGGATGCAACTGATTGGTTACCGGGTCCTTTTGTGATAGAACTGCCCCCATGGCAAGGCTTGAAGCATCAGTTTCCACGATGTAGGGGAGTTCGGGGCGAGGGTGTTTTAAGATTGGTGCAGAGATAAATTTAGTCTTCAAATCCTGGAAAGCTTGTTCCGCCTCGGTGGACCATTCAAAACGTTTGTTTTTCTTTAACAAGGCAGTGATGGGCTGGACTATTCGAGAGAATTCGGGGATAAACCTGCGGTAAAAGTTAGCGAAGCCTAACATGCTTTGCACACCTTTTACGGAGGATGGTGATGGCCATTTGAGAACTGCATCGACCTTCTTTGAATCCATACGCACTCTGCCAGGTGATAATATGAATCCCAAGAATTCAACTTCAGTCACGTTGAAAACACATTTTTCCAACTTAGCGAAAAGTTTGTGCTGACGCAATCTTTCGAGGACCATTTTCACGTGTTTCCGATGTTCAGATTCCGATGAAAAATAAACGAGGATGTCGTCAATGTAAACAACAACACATACATCTATGAGCTCTCTGAGGACATCGTTCATAAAATATTGAAAGGCGGCCGGGGCATTGCAAAGTCCGAAGGGCATGACCTGATATTCAAATAGCCCATACTTGGTGCGGAAGGCCGTCTTCCACTCATCGCCCTCTTTTACTCGTACCAAGTGGTAAGCTCCTCTAAGATCCAGCTTTGTATATATGCATGCTTTTCTGACTTGGTCCAGGAGTTCAGGGATCAAAGGTAACGGATATCTATTCTTAACGGTGATCTGGTTCAGGGAGCGATAATCGATACAAGTTCTAAGGTCTCCTTCCTTTTTTGGAACGAAGAACAAAGCTGAAGAAGCAGGGGACTTGGAAGGACGAATAAACCCATTTGCCAGGTATTGATCCAGGTATTGTCGAAGGTGAAGGTTCTCAGGCTCGGTGAGGGCATAAATTCTACTACAAGGAGGAGTAGATCCAGGTATCAGGTCTATCTGGCAGTCATAAGACCTATGAGGAGGTAGAGAGTTAGCCTGATCCTTCCGGAAAACATCTTGGTATTCTAGGTATTCGGGAGGTAACTGGGGAGTCTCTGAAGAAATTGCGGCCAGTGCAACACCAGGTGGAGGGTGACAAGTAGAGACACATTCTGGAAACTGGACCGTTCTTGCTCGCCAATCGATCAGAGGATTGTGTTTCTCTAACCAAGGTATTCCTAGAATAATCTGAAACTGAGGGGCCTTGATCACATCGAACACGATCTTCTCATGGTGTCCATCTTGACTTACTAGCGTCACCTCTTGAGTGGTATGCGTTACTGGCCCGGAGGCTATCTCCGTACCATCCACCGTAGTAATGACGTCCTTTACAGCCTTGGGACAAAGAGTTAGATTCATCCTCAAAACCATTTCATGATCCACATAATTGCCGATGGCACCGCTGTCGACGTAAGCTTCAATTGCATGTAATCGATCCGGATTATCAGGGCTAATGAGGACCATAGGTATCACGAAATGCGAGGTCACGGAACTGGTTTTCACGCTCGGCAAGAGGACCTCTATTCTTGTCGGGCGAGGTCGTTTCCCTGCTCAGAGTTTGTAACTTTGGTAACTGCAGCTCCTACTGCCTTCTAGGCAGGTTTCACCGGACAGTCTCGAAGAAAGTGCCCTGAGTTTCCGCAATATAGGCATAATTGCAACTGTTTCCTCCTTTCCCGCTCCCTTTGTGTTAGGGGACCTTTCAGACCCCCTATTTGCATGGGTTCCCCGGAGTCTACTCCTTTGGAAGGAGTTGGCGGTTTGGAAAATACTCGAGCATCAAACTTGGAACGATCGGCCTTCCTGTTCTGCAGCCTGTGATCTATTTGAACGACCAAGTCTATATAATCCGAACAGTCTTGTGGGGGATTCACTACTTGGGCTAAAACGTCTTTGAGCTCTCCACGTAGACCTCTATAAAACAGCGTAATCCTTTTGTCCTCAGGCCATTGAGTTTCCACTATTAGTCTATTGAAAGATGCAATATAAGCCAAAAGGTCTTGATTACCCTGTCGCAATGAAAGAAGCTCATTGTCCAAGGCCTGCCCCTGTGAATGTCTTGCGAACAGTTTTTCCATACTAAGCTGAAAGGCTTGAAAATCATGGAGAACCGGATCATCTTGATTAACTAGAGGGATCGACCAGTCTGCCGCATTGCCACTAAGGTACGAAAGTACAAAAGCTACTTTTGCTTGATCAGTTGGAAAGGCTGCTGGCCGGCATAAGAAGTGCAACCGGCACTGATTGATAAATACTGCAAACCTCTTTGGGTCACCAGAAAATCGTTCGGGCGGAGCCAGAGGTACATTCCCAGGTAGGTTGATCTGCACTGGATTCATAGAGGATGTTGAAGGAAGATTTGCCCCTGATGCGGGTAACGGGGTCTGTCCGGCTTGTGACTGTAGCACTTGTCTAGCAAGATTGTCTGTTCTCTCCTTGGAAATAATTAGTTCCCTTCTTAGAGCATTCGTTTCCTGACGAGCTGCATGCACTTCTGCCCTTAGTTCCCCAAGTAACCGGGCTAGGGGGTCAGTATCCGAGGTTTCCATAGCGCCTGGGCGAGAGTTTTGCGGTGGGCTTTGCGTTCTGTAACGCTCACCTGATTCTCGCAGAGGCGCCGGTCTTGACTGGGCGACTACCGTATCTTCAAAGGTGATGTGTAGCACCCGGTTGGCTCTTTGGGCTGGACCTCTGTGCACTGTATGCCTGATGTGTAGAGTAAGATGTCTGCAGATAGAAAATATGGGGTTAATGAACTGGGGTTATTGGGGTGTCCCTATCTCTTTCCTCTTCTCCTCTCCTGTAGACCCCCAAAGGTTAACGCTCTCACCTTAGGTAAGTGAATGCCGAGCTCTCCATCTGCCTCGGGGCAGGGTGCTGTAACCAGTTTCTTCACTGGATAGGTAGCGCAGGCCTCTTGACTTCAGAGGACTGCTGTCCGTCGTTTACTGCACGAACGGTAAGTTTCGAGTCATTCAAATGTCTTTAAAGTCTTTAGTAATGATGTCTCTTGTTTTGCAGGGTTCCGGCGATGGCGGATGACGGGCTGAAGTGAGTTGAAGATGGAGCCCGTGTGATGAATAGAAGCGCCTGGAAGCACGTAAGTAAGCGCTTGTTGCCTGCTTCACTATGCGCTCTAACTGTCTTTTTATTTTGCAGGTACGAGTTCGGAGCGGCTGCAGGGTGCCGGAATACCCACTGGATTAGATGTGGAAAGGAGTAATGGCACGTGAGTATTAAAGTTCCCCAATGTCTTTAAACGCACCTTGTTTTGTCTTTCAGATGCCGGAATGCAGTGTGAAGACCTCCGGAGCGCACAAAGAGTAGGTAAGCCTTTGCCTTTCAGATGCCGGAATGCTAACCTGTTCTTTCTTGTCTTTATAGGTGTTGCTGAAGACTGGATTCAGGATGGTAAGCCTTTGCCTTTCAGATGCCGGAATGCTAACCTGTTCTTTCTTGTCTTTATAGGTGTTGCTGAAGACTGGATTCAGGATGGTAAGCCTTTTTCCTTAGGCCCAGGACCGGATGCAGAAGACACGATGAGCGTTCTGCTGCAGAGGTTGCAGAATAACGCAAAGCAAGATTCATCCACCGGGTGTGGTTTAAATAGCCTCCTGTAGTGCTTAGGTGTCTCCTTCCACAGCCACGCCTAAGTAAGAAAAGAGTTCCTGGTAAGAAAAGAGTTCCTGCCTTCCAGAAGAGTTCCAGTGTTCTGAATCTAGGGAGTGGCTCCAGCCCCACCCAACAGGAAAAGTAGTTCCAAACAGAAGAGGATCAGAGGCTCAACTGGCAGGCAAGTAAGCAGCATGGTCTGCTGAAGGTAAGTCCACCCAAGCATTATGAGCCCGGCGCTTCCAGCGCTGGGACTGGGCATATTTATGAGCCTGGTGCCACTGGCGCCAGGACTGGGTCCAAAAGGTCCCAATTGGGACTGGTTGGCACTCGGAACCTGGGTTATGGATCTGCTTCCAAGGGAGTTGGGAAAACCCTGACCTTTTGGAAGCAGAGATCATGACAGTCAGCAAGAAAAAGGAGGATTTGTAGTCCCGGTCACAGCATAATAATATACGCATAATTGGGATATCTGAGGATAACATTACCGGCTCCATGGAAGACTATGTGCAACAGAGGCTTCACTCACTGCTTGAGGGCCCCAAGTTCTCGCCTCAATTTGCTTTAGAACATGCTCACCACTCACTATCTGCAAAACCTAAACCAGGAGCCCCTCCTTGCCCAATTATTGCCAAGGTCTTGAACTACCGAGACAGAGACGCGCTGTTGTGGGCTGCCAGGACCAAGCGTGAGCCCCTGTTGGGATCTAATAGAATTCATCTGTATCCGGACTTCTCCATCACAGTGCAGCAGGAGCGGAAGTCCTTCATGGCAGTTAAAAAAAACTGCATGACCTAATATGCCATTACATGCAATGTTAAGAATAGAGCACTCTGAGAAAGTTTACTTCTTTACAATTCCCAAAGAAGCAATGAAATTCCTGCATTGTGGGCCACATAAGCCTTATGTCTTGTGCCATGTTCAATCAAGTTCTATGTTAGTATGTTAAATTGCATTAACCCATGTGACATCTGCTTTTCATGTTTTGTTCAGTCTGAATAAGTCGATGCTAAGCTCATGTCAGGACTAGGGAGTTAGGTATGATTAAAATACTCAAGTCTCGAAGGATAGGATTAAGGAGTACAGGATTAACAGAGTTATGATGTCATTGGTATGTACATGCAGGCTATCTCTTCCCTACCTTTCCCTTATCTGTCCACACCCTTTCCCTAATTCTTTCTTCCCCCTATAGGCTGCCACGTGGTAACCTGTGTTATTAATATCCAGGCGCCTGTGCCAACCACGGTGGGAGGATCGATCTATTCGGCTTCTGTGGTTCCGGAGAGGGGATTGGCACCCTTCCAACCCTTTAAGTTATGACATCTACACTGAGATGGCTGACCTGTTAGCAATGCACCCATTAGTTCCTGTCTTGTGGGGCAGGGACTTTAACACCATTGTAGATCTCTTCCTTGACAGATCTGGGGATAGGGCTTGACAACTAACTAGAGCTGCTCGGACGATAATAGAAAGGCAGACCAGTCCACCCAACTTGAAGCATCTGTCGCCCAGTCCAACAACTAAACACCTTGTCAACTGGACAGGTAACACCTTAAACCATAACCACTACCCCAGTCTCTTTTCTTCTGTTATATTTGATCTTATGTTGTCCTATTTAGTTGTTTCGTTTTGAAACTGACTGTGTGCAATTACAGTCTCAGTTCTTGGGAGGTGGCCTTGAGCGGCCGCCAATGTTACGTTGTTATCTTGACGTTATTGAATATGTGTTTCCGGATGAGAGTGCCTCGTGGGCGACAACACAGGCGCACCAAGGTGCATCGAGCCCCCTGGTGCCCGGGAAGGAGAACGAAAGGTGTGCGGCCGCAAGGGTCCTGATTTTTTTCTTATCTTCCCCTCCAGCGCATCAATTATGAGCTGCGTTGGGACTTTGAAATTCTTACAGTATCGCATATGAGATGCAAGATGGGGTATTACCACATAGTGTGTTTATTCCACGTCCAATGTTCTGATAACAATAGTATTCTGGCAGATGGTGGCCTTCAGCCCATTTAATAATGGTTGTTCACATCATCTCGGTTGTTGCTCAACGGGCGCATCCATTTCCGGAGCTGCTGGTTGTATGACTGCCGGAGGTCTCTCTCGTGGGTCTCGGTCCGGGCGGGGTCGGGGTCTGCCCTCTTGTCTTCTAATCAATGGATTGTTGATCTTGAAAGCTCGTTATCCTACCCAGGCATGCATCTATGAAAAATGCTCTAAATCCTTTAGCAAAAAAAGTATAAGGCTTCATTGCCTTTGCTGTGGGAAATATGAACTTTCACCTTCCAATAACTTCCAATAACTTGAACTATTGAACTAATTGTTTACCAGACTTTTAGGTATGGCAAATATTGGACTACATGTGAAGTTTGGTGAACATTGGAGAACGGTTCATGGTTTTTAGGAGTGTAAAAATGGAATGTTTCATTTTTCGTTTTGGCTACTGAGCAACGCCTAAAAGCTGAAATGGTTGCATTGGAGTACAGCTAGGAGAGATGACATGTGAGGAGGGACACAGCTTGTTGGTGTTGTTTGGTTATTTACCTACCCCTTAACTGCCCTCAGGCATGCTAATCGCTATTCCCACCCACTAACTGCTTATCCCCATTCAATGCGCATCCTCCTGGAATCTCTTTTAGTTAGCTCTATCAAACAGTAACATCAAACTTTGGCATGCCCTTGTTGTTTCTAAGCAGTCTCCTGAATGTTCATGGCTTTAGCGCAGCCATAAATGCGCTGCTTCTGTAATAAAAATGTCTTGATGCCTTCAGCCACTTGATGTATTCCTGGTCCTTGCAATGGAGTCTGGTTAAAAACAAACACTGACAAAGCAAACAGTTTTGGCTTACATGTAGATATTGGATAGGTGCGGGAGTGTGACGTGATGAGTGCAGTTAGAGCACAGTAGGCTCTGCACATTTTCCTGGTGGCAGTCTATCCACGCTTGCTCTCACCTGGAGGATGATCTTGCTAAGACTTCACAGTCTGCAGCCTCGCACAGAGCACTTAGAGAAGTTGGACAGGCGGTAAGGTGCCTTGACTGAATTTGCCTATTAATTATGTACGACTTATGAAGAAAACCTGGTGTGCCTTAAACGTTGTCTAAATCACTGAGTGAAGTATGTGAAGTCATCTCCTCCCCTGAAGCTAAATGTACACGGCCTTTACCAAAGAACAAAATCACTGCATTTTTTAACATAGCAATGCCTGCTACTGCATCCACTTGAGGTGTATCAAGTTTCGTTAATGACAGATGTCCCCACCACCCACGAATTACCGATTCCCGGGTGCTTAAATTCCATGTGTAATCCTGTTGCTGCCCCTACTGACACAACAATAAGCCCTGTCTCTGCTACTATTACTGAGGTAGAAATGCTGGATTTTTTAACACTGAAACTGGAACACATAACGAACTCTGAGGGGGTCCAGTCTGCGACTGCAGTTTTGCCATAGCCCTCTACACAAGATTTGAATATTTTAATATCAGCTGATGATTTGCTTCAATATAATGGGAACAATTATCTAACTCTGATCATTCTGCGTAAGCAACGGAAGCTCTTCCAGGCTACACTCCTCTCAGCTAATCAACCCATTTCAAGCTGATGCAAATCTAGGGCGGCTTTCATTTCTACTCTCAACTTTGTACTGAGTTCTCTGGTTTGTTTATATGAAAACATCAAAGAAAATCAAAAAGTGCATCAAATTGCATTACATTCAGTCACCAATAAGCTTAGTTTCCTGAAAGAATGTATTCTTTTTATTTTTTTTTTATTTTTTTTATTTGTATTTAATCAATTTAGAATTTTACAAAAACTTTTTGGGTCTAGAAGAGAGAAAAGTGACATTTCTGTGTATTTGTAAGTTTGAATGTGTATTCTTGTTTGCAAACAAGGGACTAATCCAGAGACTATCATCCTCTACTCTACTCCTCTACTCTGCTGATAAACTCGCAAGGAGCCGTGATCCATGAACCAAGCCTGAGCATAATACAGGCCCCATTATCCTGCCAGATATCTTAACTTCCAACAGTCAATTGACTGAAATGTCTGAGTCTCTTTCAAGTTAAAATTCGATGTACTTTGTCAACGAGATACCTAATTTTACCATTTTTCAAAAAAGTTAAAGTAGATTCTATTCACTTGGAACCTGTTCAGAAGATCAAAAACCCTAACAATTTGAAAAACACATATGCAAATAAAAAGAATGGGTCAAGGATATCCCTAAGGAACTTCATACAACGAAACAACACAGAGAATCTGTTTTATTCTAATAAGGGTTCCAAAAACAAGTCTGATTTTGTGAAGAAAATAAATAAAAAGAAATCTAGAAGTATCTCCAATTTGAATTCCATGACTGACGTTAAATCTTTGCGCACCCTAAACCAATCTCCTGGTCCATCCAGAGTTTTTGATCCTCATATCGTCAATTTACCATCTGAAGACAACCTATTACTCAATCTTTCCACTTACTCCAACTTTGTCATGCTACTTCTCACCCTGTTGCTGACATTTCTAATAACCAGGTTTCACAAACAGCAGTCACTAGCACGTGGCCAGGCGATTTCTGCATGTTAAAAGAAAAACGTTCCCATTTATCTAAGTGTGTCCATCAATATTCAAATATATACTGCTTGTGTCTCATCAAAATCCCTGCCCTTTCTTTTAAATTGAATTGTTTAGGTTTGGACTCTTTCTTCTCCACACATAGTAAAACAAAAGAGGTGATGGCTGAAAGGTTTTGAATTAATCTTTACATCCCTTCTGCATGAGACCACAAGCATCCCCAAACATGTTTCCGCCTCGTTGGGCCTCATCAGTGAGGAGTATCTTGGGCCTCTAGGCCCAGCAGGCACGGGGCCCATGTCTTGGCATACTTGTCACACTTGGGGTAACTACAACAAAACAAAGAGGTGATGGCTGGTGATGGCTGGAAGGATTTGAATTAATCTTAACCTCTGGCATTGCTCTGGGCAACCCTCCAGACCATCATTCACCTGCAAAGCTAATACAAAAGGGGAAAGACCATATTTTAGTTTTTTTGTGGTTATAGTTTGTTCTCCACACAAACCAACATTAGTCTTAATAGAAAACACCTTTTAGCTGTATTGTATGAAATTTCAAAGTTACACTATATAACTTCTGCAGACTTTCAGCAAGTCGAGGTCAAAGATCAGTAGTATTTGTACAGGGTTATTTTGCACATTCCATCATACGTGGTCTATCATACTCTACTTGCTAAAGCATCTACCCAACTCTCTGTGGGTGATGAATTATTTCCACTTAATGACAATTTAGAAACTTGCATTCCTTCAAAATTCTTGAGAGGCAGGATGGTGCTCGGATTACACCTACCTTCGAGAACCACACTGCTTTACAGATCTATTGACATGTTAATAAGCCTTCCAGTGGAAAGGTCACTTGTGCTAGCATTGTTCGTCCTGCTCCTGCTGACAGACTACAAGACTGGTCGTGGTTATCAGATGCGTTGGTACCTTCCAAATTAAAACCTGAGGCTAAGAACTGTCTTTAGTATTCCATTTAGGAACATACCATCTTAGAATATTGGGGGCTTCTGCACTTGTTCAACATTTCTGGCAGTCCTATTTCATTCTTGAAGCCTGATATTCTCTTATTGCAAGACGTTTGTCTCCTTGATCCCCAGTCTTGGACAGCTTTACCATCCTTTAAGCTCCCGCTGTTAAATGTACTAAGGGTGGGGGGCGCTGTTCAGGGTGAAGGAAGATGGCCGCTTGAGCAGGTCGCCCCATAGTTCGAGATCCCAACACAGCGTGATACGCATCCCTCTAAGTGCCCTATGAATCCAGAAAGGTGAATAACTCAATCAGAGGGTTGAGTCTTCCCTCAGGCTGCCTCAGGGCTCTATCGGCCCTTCCGTTTGGCATCCGGACCGTTTCCTTGCTGTTGCTCTGCTGCTGGGCCCGCCAGGCGCTGCTTTTTGTGGGGTAGCCACTATTGCTACTGGGGGGTAGAGCAGGTGCTGCTGCTGGGAACTACCTGCTGGAAACTACCTGCTGCTACCGGTACATTTGATGTGTCAGTGCACCTTCGCCCTCTTTGACGTTGATGGACCCGGTGCCCCAGAGTGTCCCCAGGGTTCGGGCTGGCCACTGGCTATATTCTGACTTTCCGCTGCCTCTGCATACCTCTGCATACCGAAGTGGCTGTGGCCCCAACCCGCCACCTTCCCTGTGTCGGCCCACGACCGGAGCCCTGACTCACTTGGTGTTACGTGCGCACTGTGGAGGGAGCCGTGGGGGCCTGCTAGTTCTCGCTGACACCGGTGATACCCGCATGTCCTGATCTCCAAGGCCTCTGCCGTGCCTGACTGCCTTGGACATCCAGATTGAAATGCCTTGGCTTATGGAGGCTGGTCCGGTGAGTAGACGTGTGGTGGCAGCAGTGGGAACACTGCTACCTGTGGACCTAACCTGAGCCCCTTTCCTCCTCCATTTCCACACACCTCTCCGTGCCCTTGTGTGTCACTGCCAATAGTGGACTTTTCTGCCATACGCTGGGAATCGTAAGCTGCTTCACTGCTCTGCCCTCCTGTTGTTGTTCACATGTCCCCCGAAATACCATTCTTTTTATAGACTACCCCATAGAAACAGCACACTTTTTCTGGAAACTGCGGGAGCACTACAATGTCCTGTGTGGCCTGCTGGTTGGATGGCAGATACTGTTTCCACTGATAGCAGCAACACTATAACTGTTCCTAACTGGACCCCATATGCAGGGTTTAAACCAGCATATGTGCAGTCTCCCCATCCCCTAACTGGCAGCTGGGGTTCATCACACTCGACTCAACACAGCCGGGGTGGTACCCTGACACCTCGCTATCTTTAAGACCCTCCTGAGGCCCTTAGCTCCTTTTCTGCCTTGCATCTCCTCAAACCCCTGTTTGCTCCTGGCACTGCCGTGCCCCTCTGATCCACTCCTAGTGGCCCTTAGCAGACTCAATGCTTTAACTCCCATATGCTGCATGTCTGTCACTTCAAATACAATGCCTCCTCTGAGGTCAGGGGTGCGGATGAGGTTAGGGCGGGCCCATCCACACCTGCCACTATGGAATCCACTGAGATGCAGCGAATGATGTACTACATGCGGGAAGGGTTTACAACCCTTAACACCAAACTTGATGAAATGAGTGGCACGATCAGCGCCATAAAAACCTGCATGGAGACAACCGACACCCGGGTCGCAGAGGTTGAGTCCAGGGTTGAACTAACGGAAGATGACAGTAATGGTCTTTGACAGCATTTACCAAACAGGTGCAAATCGTCAGCAAGAAAAAGGAGGATTTGGAGTCCCGGTCACAGCATAATAATATACGCATAATTGGGATCCCTGAAGATAACATTATCGGCTCCATGGAAGACTACGTGCAACACAGGCTTCACTCCCTGCTTGAGGGCCCCAAGTTCTCGCCTCAATTTGCTTTAGAACATGCTCACCACTCACTATCTGCAAAACCTAAACCAGGAGCCCCTCCTTGCCCAATTATTGCCAAGATCTTGAACTACCGAGACAGAGACGCGCTGTTGTGGGCTGCCAGGACCAAGCGTGATCTCCTGTTGGGATCTAATAGACTTCATCTGTATCCGGACTTCTCCATCACAGTGCAGCAGGAGCGGAAGTCCTTCATGGCAGTTAAAAAAAGACTGCGTTACCTAATATGCCATTACATGCAATGTTAAGAATAGAGCACTCTGAGAAAGTTTACTTCTTTACAATTCCCGAAGAAGCAATGACATTCCTGCATTGTGGGCCACATAAGCCTTATGTCTTGTACCATGTTCAATCAAGTTCTATGTTAGTATGTTAAATTGCATTAACCCATGTGACATCTGCTTTTCATGTTTTGTTCAGTCTGAATAAGTAGGTGCTAGGCTCATGTCAGGACTAGGGAGTACGGTATGAGTAAAATACTCAGGTCTCGAAGGATAGGATTAAGGAGTACAGGGTTAACAGAGTTATGATTTGATTGGTATGTACATGCAGGCTATCTCTTCCCTACCTTTCCCTTATCTGTCCACACCATTTCCTTAATGTCTTCTTCCCCCTATAGGCTGCCACGTGGTTACCTTTGTTATTAATATACAGGCGCCCGTGCCAATAACGGTGGGAGGGTCGATCTAACTGGCTTCCCTGGTTCAGGAGAGGGGGTCAACACCCTTCCATCCCTTTAAGTTGTGACAGAATTATCCGCCCCTGATTTTGGGGTATTTGAACCACCCAGTCCAAATGGAGTTCAATCTGCCCTCTTTAGCGGAAGTGCTAAAGGCTTTGCAGGAGATTGCAGGAATTGAATGAACACACGCAAGACAGGAATCAGGTACCCTTAAGGCTCAGGTGCAAGGGTTAGTAGCGCAAGGTACCCCTTTGGAGGTTGCGGGGCCAACCACAGGGATAGCAGCAGGTAGGCCCTCCACAGTGATTCTGCAGCCCCCTAGTAGTGTGCCGTTAGCAACACCAGAACGGTTTGCGAGTGATCCTTAGAAATATATGATGTTTTTGACACAGTGTAGATTGCATTTCTTGTGTAAACCCACAGCTTTTGAGACGATAAAGGCCAGAACAGCATTTGTAATTTCATACTTAACTGGAGATACCGCAGCTTGGGCGATGTCTTTAGTGCAAAAAGATGATCCATTATCATACAATTGGGAGGGTTTCTTGGCAGAATTTGGAAGATTGTTCGACCGTAGAGAGGTTTCTTTGGCACAGGATAAAGAATTGTTGGCCTTAAAACAGGGTACACGAGATTTGGTATCATATGTGAACCAGTTTAATAGACTGGTCATTGAGACAGATTGGCTGGAAAATAAGCGGACCGTTTTGTTCTATCAAGGGTTGAGAGAGGAATTGAACTGTGCTATTGCTCAAGTAGAACCTCAACCTAGTTCATGTACGGCCATGATTGACCTAGCATTGAGATTAGACCATCGTATGAATGAACCCAAAGGAGATAAGAAGAGACCGGAGGTGGTACCTCTTTTACAATTGGATAAGGGTAGGGAAGGCAGAAGTGCAGAAGGAGACCCTATGCAGATTGGAGGAGTGAGAGGTCCCTTATCGGCAGTAGAGAAGGAGCAACGCAAGGCTAACAATCTGTGTTTGTATTGTGGGCAACCCGGACATTATATCCGGACATGCCCTAACACTCCTAAGAAGGGAGCAGGATGGGATCAAAGCAAGGGGGAGACAGGAAAAGGATTGGGCCGGCCTTAGGGGGAACTCAGGTGTCAGGCCCAGCCAAAGATAATTCCCCGGTTGGGTAGCAAATACGGTAGGAAACAGGAACTCACATTTGTACATCCATCCTGGTGAAGTTATTTTTTGCTTTAACTAAACAGATGGTGTCAGCTATGGTGGACTCAGGGGCCCCAGGGAATTTCATTGATATCAGCCTGGCCAAGAGGCTGTGTTTGCCTTTGCGGGATAAACCACGGGTGGAGGGGGTGCAGTCAGTAAATGGGTCACCCTTAATTTCAGGGCCCATTTGTCAACAGACTCAACCAATTCAATGAGGTGTGGGTCGGGGCATATGGAAGAAATTGTGTTTGATCTTATTGCGGCACCACAGTTTGGACTCAGTTTAGGTATGCCGTGGTTAGTACAGCATAACCCCAGGATTGATTGGGTCACTCAGGAAGTGCTTTTTGAAATGCTGGAGTGTGTGAGTCATATGGAGGAAGACATGGGACCCGCCTTGCTTTTGGCTGATCGGACACAGGAATCACAAGTGGTGGGAGCAGTAGGGCCAGTGATCCCAGACCAGTATAGCGATTTTGCTGGTGTTTTTGACAAAGGTGGTGCAGAGAGGTTACCTCCCCACTGTTCGAATGATTGTGTGATTGAATACGAGCCTGTGACCAAACTACCTTGTAGCAGGATATATGCTCTCAATGAAACAGAAAATCTACATTTACGTGAACACTTGGATGACATGTTAGAAAGGGGTCTCATTAGGCATTCTACTTTTCCAGTTTTGTCGCCCTTATTTTTTGTACCAAAGAAGGAAGGAACGCTCAGAACTTGCATTGGCTATCGGGTCTTGAACAAAGTGACAGTGAAGAATAGGTATCCCTTGCCTTTAATTTCAGTATTATTGGACCAGCTAAAGACAGCAGTGGTGTATATGAAACTGGATTTAAGAGGGGCATATAATTTGATACGAGTGAAGGAAGGGGATGAATGGAAAACTGCTTTTAGAACTAAGTTTGGATTGTTTGAACATTTAGTTATGCTTTTTGGATTGTGCAATGCTCATGCAGCGTTCCAGTATTTTATGCAGGAAGTATTGAGTGAGTTCCTTGATGTGTTTGTTATCGTGTGCATAGATGACATTCTGATTTATTCCTCTTCAGAAGATCAACATGTAGGACATGTGAGGGCAGTTCTGAAGAAGTTGCAAGAATATCAGTTGTATGTAAAATTGGAAAAATGTGTATTTCATACCACTCAGGTGGAGTTTCTGGGGCTTATTTTGACTCCTACAGGCATAGTCATGGACAAAAAGAAAGTACAGGCCATCACTGAATGGCCAACACCACAATGTATTAAGGATATCCAGTCTTTCTTGGGCTTTGCTAACTTTCATCGAAGATTTAGCTCCAATTTTTCACAGATTGTTACTCCAATAACTAAGTTGTTAAGGAAATCCACTCGTTTTTGATGGAATTAGGAGGCAGAAGGGCTTTTCAAGAGTTGAAGGATGCATTTACGTCAGCCCCAGTTTTGAAACACCAAGACCCTGTAAAACCTTTTGAAGTAGAGACGGATGCATCAAATGTAGCAGTGGGGGCAGTGGTGTCTCAAAAAGATGAGGAGGGTGGTATTTTGCACCCAGTGGATTTCTATTCCCGCAAACTCACTAGTTGTGAACAAAGTTACTCTATTACAGACAAGGAGCTGTTAGCCATCCAAGCTGCTTTCTTGGAATGGAGGCATTATTTGTTGGGAGCCAAGCATCAGGTGGTGGTATTGACTGATCATAAGAACCTTCAGTACTTTAAAACAGCACACACTCTTAGTCAGAGGCAATTGCGTTGGTCTCAGTACTTTAAAGGGTTTGACTTCTTGGTGACTTTTAGACCAGGAAAGAGAAATGGGAAACCTGACGCTCTGTCAAGAGAGCAACATTTAGAAAATATAGTGCCAGACGTAAAAACAATAATTCCAGCATAAAGGGTGGTGGGGTCAGTTACGAAAAAATTGCTGGGACAAGTGAAGAAAGAGATGAGAAAACAGGAGATGTTGAAATGGGTGGTTGAGGACCCCTTGGAAACCTTCCGTGAGGGCCTTCCTTATTATGCAGGGTAGCTGTATTTGCCTATTCAGGACTTACAAGGAAAAGCTATGTATTGGTGTCCTAACTCTCCATTGGCAGGTCATTCTGGAAGTAAAAAGATATTTTTGGTTGCCAAATTTGAGACAAGATACTATTAAGTACATTCAGAGATGTGAAACTTGTGTTTGCAATAAGGGAGACCATGCAAGGATAGCAAGGCGGCTTCAGCCTCTGCCCACTCCTGAAAAGGTATGGACTCATATATCAATGGACTTCATTACTGATTTGCCCCCTGATAAGCAGTATGACACTATTTGGGTGGTGGTAGACTATTTGCCCAAAAAAGCTCATTGTGTGCCCTGCAAGGGAATCCCAGGAGCTGGGTAATTGGCAGAATTAGTTTTATAACATATTGTCATGTTACATGGGCTGCTGCAAAGCATTGTATCAGATAGAAGTCCTCAATTTACCTCTAAATTCTGGCGCACATTCTGTCAGATGTTAGGAATCAATTGTGCTTTATCCACAAGCTATCATCCCCAGACCGATGGATAGACTGAGCGAGTCAATCAGACTCTGGAACAGTATTTGAGATGTTAGTTGGATGATGGCATGGACTCTTGGGTTCAAGCGTTGTGGCTAGCAGAATCCACATGTAATAATACAGAGCATGCATCACTTGGTATGGCAACAACTGAATGCTTATATGGGCATGTGCAAAATTTGTTGCCAGAGCATTTACCAGAGGCAGAACAAATTCCAGTTCTTCAAGAAAGAAAACAGTTTCTTCTGAACATTAGACAGAAGGCACGAGCCAATCTACAACGGGCAAAAGAGAATTACAAGAAACAAGCAGACAACAAAAGACAAGATGCTCCCCACTACAAGGTGGGAGACGAAGTATGGTTATCAACGTACAACTTGCCCTTGATAGGACCTTGTAAATTCGCACCCAGGTTTATTGGGTCATATGAAATTGCGAAGTGTGTGTCTTCGGTGGCTGTCAAATTACGATTACCTCCAACTTTAAAGATACACCCAGTATTCCATGTGTCTTTGCTTAAACCTGCAGTTCCTGGGATGCGTGTGCAGAGGCCACCAGCAATAACAAAGGAGGGGCAGATGGAATACGAGGTTAAAAGAATACTGGATTCAAGGAAAAGACAGCATGTGTTATGTCATCTGACTCAATGGTCTGGTTATGGTCCTGAGGACTTTTCTTGGGAACCGGCCAGTTCTGTTCATGCTCCCCGATTGTCGAGACAATTTCATTTGCACCAACCTGATAAAGCAGGTCCTGGAAAGAGCCCTGGGAGAGGAGGTACTGTAAGGAATTGGATTTGGGGCAAGAGAAGGTGCATGAATTTACAGAAAATGAGCCCTAAAGTACAGAAAATTAGCTCTGAAATACATTACCCACTAGTCTGTGGGCCAATGTGTAGTTCGGGGTGTTCGTGCAGTGTGCCAGCTGGGATTGATTATGGGTCTTCTTAAACCACCGGCCGCCCGTGCTCAGGTGCAGAGAATTAATGATGTGTAACACGGGCAGCCACAGCGTTTTCTGGTGAGGAGATCTGGAGGAAACTGAAACGCCAGAGGAATGCTGATTTAAGGGCCGGGCCGCAGCAGTGAGCAGAAACGGCACGGCACAAACCTCGCGTCATTCTACTGATTCCAGGTGGCATTGTGAGGCACCCTGACGCACAGATAAGTGGAAATAAGCATTGGTTATGTTCTTGGGAATACTTGGGTCCACGCTTCCTCTTAGATGCGTAGTGGGATCTGGAACAAGTGACGTTTTCAGGCTATTGTTTGTGATATGCAATGAGCTGAACCAAAGATGCTAAGGACACATTATTTGAAATATAATATGGTGAATGCCTTTTGTAGTGCACATGCCACAGAGTTTCAGAGCACGACACAAAGGGCCTCATTACACGGTAGGAGGTAACCATGGCGCAATTAGCACCATGGCTACCCCCTACTGCCTTCTGGGTCCGGATAGGCGGTATGGGGACTTACCAGGTCATTCAGACCCTTGAGGACCTGGAAAGTCCCCATGCCAATTGCCATTCCCCATTCCGATTAGAGCCCCCATGGGGCTCAATGGGAATGAGGAAAGAGCTAATAACGGTACCGCTATTAGCGGTACCGTTATTTGCTCTGAAATCCCTCAGCGGGTCCCTTCCTTAACGTGTGGTCTGACCACACGTTAAGGACGGGACCTGCTGTGGGACCTTGTAGTAGGGCAGTAGGGGATTACCGGCACCGGTGCCCTTACCAGTGCCGGTAATCCCCTACCGTCTACCGTGTAATGAGGCCCAAAGTGTTGATAAGAGACGTTATGGACACATTACTTTGCATATTACATGCCATATAGGGGTGCTCCTCAAGGCAAGGTGGAAGGGGCGCTTCTAAATGTAATGTGTGCTTGTTTGTTTGCTTCTGCTGGCCCAAAGGGCCATGTGTCTTGTTACTTCATGATATGAGAATTCCTTTGTTTGTGCCATACAGCTTCCTTTCAAAGCTATGTCCTGCATTGTGGGTCACATAAACCTAATGTCATGTGCCATGTTCAATCAGTTTCTATGTTTGTATGTTAAGTTGCATTTACCCATGTGACATGTGCTTTTCATGTTTTGTTCATTCTGAATAAGAAGGTGATAAGCTCATGTCAGGACTAGGGAGTTAGGTATGAGTAAAATACTCAGGTCTCGAAGGATAGGATTAAGGAGTACAGGATTAACCAAGTTATGATGTGATTGTTATGTACATGCATGCTATCTCTTCCCTACCTTTCCCTTATCTGTCCACACCCTTTCCCTAATTCCTTCTTCCCCCTATTGGTTGCCACGTGGTAACCTGTGTTATTAATATCCAGGCGCCTGTGCCAACCACGGTGGGAGGATCGATCTATTCGGCTTCTGTGGTTCCGGAGAGGGGATTGACACCCTTCCAACCCTTTAAGTTATGACATCTACACTGAGATGGCTGACCTGTTAGGAATGTACCCATTAGTTCCTGTCTTGTGGGGCAGGGACTTTAACACCATTGTATATCTCTTCCTTGACAGATCTGGGGATAGGGCTTGACAACTAACTAGAGCTGCCCGGACCATAATAGAAAGGCAGACCAGTCTTGGAGTGGGGGCCTGGAGACTGTTACACCCTCAGTTCCAGGGGTACACATCCTACTCAACAGTACATGACTCACACTCAAGGATAGATCGGTGGCTTGTATCTGGGGCTCTGGTGAACTGGACAGAGGAGTGAGAAATACTCCCTAGGGACCTACTCGGACCATTCCCCAATCACTCTGACACTGACTTGGGGTAAATGCTCATCCCCCAAGCACCTATGGAGGCACAAGCCTCAGTCACTATCAGACCCAGTGTTCAGGACCGAGCTGAAAGAATGTGTGGGCGACTATTTGAGGATAAACTCAGACATATTTGATTCCCTGGATACTCTCTGGGATGCCTTCAAAGCTTACATCCACGGCATGGCCTTGGCCAAAGAGTCTGGAATACTTAGGGCGATCTGCCGAAGTATTCAAAATAGTGAGGCCTCTCTCAAGCAACTTGAAACACAATACGCTATGAACGCGGCTTTCCCTATGCTTGGTGACATCAAGGAAGCGCTGGACAGCTTTAGAGGACCTGCCGATAGGGAGCGCAGGTTTGTTGATGAACCAGGGGCTTGTAGGCGATATGGGTTTGGTTAACACCCAGGTAGGCTACTGGCTAGGGTGGTGCGACAAGAGGAGGGGGGACGCCACATACCACTCATTGAGGAGTCCAATGAGGTCTTAGTCCACACTGACTTAGGCATAAACGAGGTATTCCACACTTTTTATATGACACTTAATGCCAACAGGGAGGAGGCGCCAGACACCGATATGGACACGTTTCTAGATGGGCTTCCACTTTCAGAACTCTCTAACGATACCAGGGATGGCCTTGAAAGCCCAATCGCGGTCTGAAAGATATTGAGTGCTATTGAGGCTTTGCCCTCAGGCAAGGCCCCGGGCCCAGACGGCCTTTCTATGGACTTTTATAAATACTACAATTCCCTTCTGGCCCCACATCTACCTGCCTTATGGGACGAAGCCTGCACGAAGGGGGAGCTACCCCACACTTAGGGAGGCAGTGATCACTGCGCTTCTCAGAACTGGTAAACCCAGCTCACACTGCAGCTCATATCGGACCCTATCACTCATCAAAAGCGATGTTAAAATATTTGCGAAGGTACTCGCCCTCCGGCACGCCTCCTACATGACACACTTAATACACAATGGCCAATCTGGATTTGTACCAGGCCGTTCTATGGCCCTCAATTTGCAGCATCTCTTCAACATATTAGCCCAAATCCAACCGGATGTTGGTGCAGTTGTGGCAATATTAGACATCCAGAAGGCCTTTGACTCAGTGTCCTGGCAGTTTCTCTGGGCTTTGTTGGAAAAAAGTAACTTTGGTGCCTGCTTCATCTCGTGGATACGGCTACTTTATGCAAAGCCTGTGGCCAGCATCATTTAGGTCATCTATCCAGACTCCGTGTCAACTGTGCCAGGTCAGAACTTTTTCCTTTGACTGACACTACCTCAGCCGCCACTGACCTCATGGGGTTCACTTGGGCTCCTACTGAAATTAAGAACCTCAGGATCATAATCACGAGAGAGCAGGGCACAATGTACAATCAGAATTATGGATACTACATGCTACAGCTCAAGCTGAAGCTGGGCACGTGGGATAAGCTGTCCATAACCCTCACCAGCAAGGTATCACTTCGTGAAATGATAGTGCTTCCACAATTACTGTACCGTTTCCTCAATGTCCCAATATGGTCCGGTAACGCACTTTTCGATGAGCTCAAGTCAGCAATAAACGGCTTCCTATGGCAGTCAGGTGCTGTGAGGCTAAAATAGACCACACTTACGAAAGGCATACAACCAGGGAGGTCTGGTAGCCCCAGACTTCGAGAAATACTGGTTGGCGGCTCAGGCTCACTATGCTGCATTTTGGTCTTCTGAGGGCCCCCCGATCCGCTTGTAAGGACTGAACGATATGCGGCCGGACCTCGCGAGCGCTTACCTCGAGACCTTGTGGTACTACACCCATTGTGGAAAGATCCTGGGGTGCCAAGCTCAACAGCCATCACAGCACTGGCATGGAATAAAATAAGGAAGCTGATTGATATCCCACACTCCTTTCATATGGAACCTTTACCCGGGATTTCCCAGAATAAGCAAAACCACTGCAGACATGTGGGCAGCCGACGGCTACTCCACAATGGGTGACATGTTCGAGGTGGGCTCCTTTGCGGGATGGCCTGATCTTCCCATGTGCCCAAGCAAACAATCCTCCTGGTGGTTGAAATATGATGGGATTCGCCGTGCAGCCAGTAAAACGTGGAGGGAGTTTCCCTCACTCTCCCCAGATGAACGTCTTTTAGCATTAGTTGCTGGTAGTGTGGCATTTACTGGGGTGGTACCTTGACTTTATAAGCAGCTACAAGACCAAATCAATAAGTCACTATCTAAGCTCCGTGACACATGGGCTCTGAACTGGGTATTGACATCACAGACGCAAGGTTGGAGGCTATTTGCATGCGGACACGGGAGGTTTCCCTAAATGCCAGGTTTTGACTGATTCAGTGCAAAGTTCTCCATAGATTTCACTTTCTTCACTCCAGCCAGGCTGCATGCAATGTATTACAACCACTCCTCCTACTGCCCCAGATGTCATGTGGATGCGGCAGGGCATCCACATGACATCTGGGGCAGTAGGAGGAGTGGTTGTTCCAGAATTTCAGGGTATTGGACAGGGGTCTGTACTTCTGTATCCAAAATGCTTGATTGCACTATTGACCTGAAGCCGATGAACTGCCTGTTTCACGAGCTCTCACCACTTCAGGGAACCGGTCGTAAACTTGCTAGTCTCTGTATGATTCTTCTTGTGCGCAGTATAATATTATTATGGCTCAGACCCACAAGTCCTACCATCAAACAGCGGCCCTGCGATGTCACCTGGGCTTCGGATACGGATGAACTATTGATCACTCTGCAACTGGCTAGTAGCAGGCCTCCGGATATATGATCACCCTTCCGAGCTTACCTGCATGCAGTTGCCACTAATGATAGGAATGGGGAGGGTCCCCCAGACTCCTCTGGCCCGCTTTGAGGACCGGATGCCGAATGGGTTGTGGTGCATGCACTTATGATCTACTGTTATGTACCTCACAATACAACATACTGTATCAAACCGGAAAAAATTTTGTTTATGTTTATGTGTAATGCCTTGCATAATGCTCCATCATGGTTGCCCTTGTTTCCTTGTCAAGCAACTAATAAAGAAAGTTTAAACATGTTTTTTACTAAGGGTTGACGTTGTGGGGGAATTCTCTTGGCTCTATTAATTCCTTAAGCATTCATTGTACTAGTTGAATGACCACTATTTCATGTCTTCAAGCTGTGAACCTGGAGTGGGATAAAATCAAGTTCCCTTCATTATAATCTATTTTGTTTATTCACATTTACTGGAACCCAGACAGGATCACATCTAATGTTTTATTTGAGAATATCACTAAAATCCTTACTGCATGGTCTGAATCCCACACAACACAAAGGATTATCACCTCATTGGACCTCGTCAGTTTATGTTAACAATAAGGACTGTAGTAGTGGTAGCAATTTATATAGCGCCTTTATCCCATTACTATGGCCTTAACGCGCTTGTGGTGGGGACGCCTTTGGGGGATCGATGTCTGAGATATGGGAACATTTTCTGAAGGCTTATAATGTTTGTGTACATTTGGCCAAGATAAGGAGTTAGGTGGGCTGACCAAGCTCCTTCAAGCTACCCATGAGATCAGGTATGTGGATGGGTGCTGAGCGGAGAGGAATATGTTCTGTGGCAAGAGAATCATTATGTGTCCAGCTAGACCAGATTTTTGTCGTAGGTCATCGCTGCATTCTGGTGCATGTAGGTGGGCAGCCGTGTTTGAGGCAGAAGTCCACTGTAGTGGTGCTTGCATACATACCTTGAGGCTTGGATGGAGCCTTGTCCTTGATCTAAATTGTCTAAATTCAAAACATGAACAGTGCTCGAAATGTTGTCTAAATTTGAAGCCTGAGCCATCGTAGAAATGAGAAAGGTAGCTAAGGAGTTAGATCTGTGTTTGATGTGTGAAAACCCTGGTGCGAATGTGGTGCCTAAGCCTATCGGGATTAAAGCAACATCGATGTTAAGGGAGTGAATTTCTAATGTGGATATAAGGGTGGCTTACTTCTATTACACTAGGGAATAAAGCTCCAAACAATCTCCAAGAATAATGATGTGAATTGCAAGAGGAGGCAGCTTATTTTTGCCTGGAGGAAGGTGTTTGCCTAGGAGGCACTAGGGATACATAGCAAGTTCTGTGCAGTGGTACACTTTACATATAAAGCCAGATATAATGAAGTGATGACAGGTTTTAGTAGAATATGGCAGTGGCAGGGTTTTACCTGTGCGTAGTACTTGCTATGCTCACTGCCGGTGTCACCCTACCAGTAGTTGTCACTGTATGCTACATCATTGAGTCAAGCATTCGAGAGTGAACAGGGGCAAACAGGGAATGGGAGCTTCCCCCAGGGGAGCTGCCCTTTGCCTTGCAACCCTTGGCTGGCTGCCTGTGCAAGGTTTTCCTGGGGACTTAGGGAAATAGGACCTTCCGTTCACATGTTGCAGCTCCTCATCCAATCGAGTTTAGATGGGGGGGATGTCCGCAGGAGGGGGAAGCAGAAGAAGCCTTTCCAAGGCATGACAGAATAGAAAAAAATGAAATACAAGCCTGTAATGCAAGCGCTTACCAAGTTACAGCTGCACTCAATCAGCAGAAAGTTTTAAATGGCAAATGGAGCTCTGCACGCAATGGGAAAAGCAAATCCGAACACAGAGACCTTCCCGTCACGCGTTGTAGCTCCCGGTCCAATCCAGCTCAGGTGGGTGGGACGGGGGCTGCGAGCAGGAGAAGCCTTTCCAAGGCACAGCAGAATAGAACAAAAATGAAATGTGTGTTAAGTATTCCCACACATCGATCTCCCCTACAAAAAAGGGGAATGACACTGCCTTGGTCAGATTTGCAAGTAGATTTCATTGGGCCAGTGATTCACTTCTCTAGAGTAAATAAGTACATTTTGATGGTAACATGCTTATTTGCAAAGTTGGTAGAGTGTCTTCCTCCCCCAAATTGTAAGGTCGAGAGAGACAGCTGCAGCACTAATGCGCATTCACATCTTCTCCCATTTCGTCCTTCCAGAAAGGATTGAGTCAGGTAGAGGGAGTCATTTTACCAGTGAGGTAATGACCAAGATGTGGGATATTCTAGGGGTAAAAAGAAAACTCCATATAGCTGGCATCGAGTGGAGGGGTTGATAGATACAATAAGACCATTGTGAGAATACTGAAGGAATGTGTGGTTGACACTAGGCCCAGTTGGGACATTCAATAACCATTTTCCTGATGTCTCTTAGGCCTACACCACCTCCAAAAAATGGTGTTACCTTAGTATCTGCTCTGTAGACCTCAGGAGCAGAAGCTGATTAACGCGTTCACCAATTTTGAGTATATTGAGAACCTAATGAAGCACCTCCAGAACACTTTTTCTTATGCCGAGCACAATTTAGAGAGGTTGGCTGAAGGGATGAAGTCATGCTCTGACTTGAAGACCATGAAAAAGGAGCAAGAGGTAGGTGAAAAGGTCTATCTCTATAACTTTCAGGGGAACCAAACAAAGGAACAGAAATTCCTTCCATCTTGCCGTGGCAGTTTTGAGATTGTGGATAAAATATCACCTGGAGAACAGATGGAAGAGAAGTGGGTCCATATCAATCAGTTAAGAAGCTGTTATCCCAGACTAACTTTAAGAGTGATAGAGGAGCCCACAGAAGATAGAGCCAAGGAACCATCCGTGGAATGAAAGGTAAAGTTAAAACCCCAAAAAGGAAACCAAAAATATATAACCAGTGAGTAATTGAATTAAAAGTTCATCTGCAATGTTTGATATGGGTGGACTGCTTATGGCTATGTTCGGCACAGAGGTGCAGGAATATGGAAATCAAACTATTGGTCATCAGACCAAACAGCCAGCATTTAACTATCAACTACCAAACATCTAAATAGTGATTTTATAAAAAAGAAAATGAAAACGAATTGTGCCTTGTGTTAGAATTACAAGGCAAAATGAAATGAGGTTTACTTTCCATTACAGGTGGCAGATGCACTAAAGTGCAGATTTGCTAAAACATGGAAAAGTCTGTGCATTTTGCAGCTTTGATGGAACTATGAACAGCACATAAAACATGAAACTCCATTGCCAGAGTTATTTAAATATATATCAGAATGTAAGGTTGGACATTGATGGCGTGGTGCAGGAGAAAAATACATATGGTGTAAAATATTAAAGCAGGTCTCATGTAAAGAAAGACAAATGCAGAATTTAAAAGCACTTGTTTCTGTTCACAAGAACAGATTTCAGCCTGTGCTGGAAGACCCCGAGAAACCTTCCTCCCATCAGACCACAAAGGCTAAACACTCATCATCTCTCTATCAGGAAACCCTTTGAAGCTCAACAGATCCAGGAAGGGGACAGAGCTTGTGCCTGTGACAGAGGTAATTGGATGCAGGCCATGAATAATTGAACTCTGTAAAATAAATTAAATCAAATTTGTGGTGAGATCCTGGGTTGGCTGCCAGTTGACATGTGACAGGGGAATGCCATTTGATTTAGGGGGCAGAGTTATACTCCTGTTCAGGCAGATAAGGAAACTCACGCTTAGATCATTAGCTTTGAAAGAGATGTTAAGTGGTTTTATCACGGGCTAGGTCAACAAAAGCCAGAGGGTTAAGCCACCTTAGGGCTGGGAACAGAAATGTGCTGTTTCATTGAATTCATAATATGCATATAATTAAAGGGTCTCATAGGATTATATGGGAAAATCATATTTTGCTCATAAACTGGGGAACCGTAATAGAGACAGAGATGGTTAAGATGTTCTCGGAAAACACATGAAGAACCTTATCTGTTGCCAGGAATCCCCTCAAAATTTTAATTTCAGAACTGAAGTTATAAGCTAAAATGTGAGTGTAGCTTCTGTGAGAAACCCAAAGGCACTCCCACATCTATTCCCCAGGAATCTTCTATTATGGTGGCCAGGGAAGGGCCATCAATTTTAGATCCTGACCCTGGGGATGGACTAGCGAGGGAGGACCACCTAGGCAGAGCGTCCTTGGGGATTGGGGAGAGAGTGCCAGAGGGCGAGACATAGTATCCCCCCCTTTCATGACAGTGACATAATTCACCCTTCCTCAGCTTTCATATGATATTGTCACCTTTATCCTATTGATTCCCCTGAAGTGGAGTCTAGTACTGCGAAGAAGAAGATCATCCCAAGAGTAATGCAGGTAACCTATAGAAAGTCCCATTAAAGTACTGGGATGAAGAAGAGGGCACCTAAGAATTGCAGATCTAAAGGTCAGGCATGTTCCAATAATTGGTCTGATTGGAGTCAGCCAAATAAGGAAAGTGGTGCACACCTGAAACTTCTTGAAGGGGGCACGGGTACATATAAAGAGAGATCTGAGAGAGAAGGAGGAGGAGAAACGAGAGCTACAGTCTAGAGGAGCAGGGGACACCAAGACGCTGGAAGGATACATTGCCAGATGGAGTGTTGATGTGTGGCTAGGGTGCTGCATCTCCAAGGAATCGGAGTGCGAGAGGGGAGGGAGCCGTGGAAAGTGGTGTCTCCCTTCACTGTGCTTAATGAGTGCTCATTCCTCTGGGTGGAAACATCCTCCAGGGGTGGCTGAGGGGCAGGCGGTAAGACCCTGACCTCATGTATTAAAAAGCTGTTGAACAGAGAAGCAAACGGGGCAGCCGGTGAGTTTCATAGAAGGGTATTGAAACCTGGTGACCGTATAAAAACAAAGGCAATTAAAGGTGTTACATTGTATCAGAGTGGTCACGTGCAGCCAGCATGTTGCCGAAAGCCTCTAATGTAACTCAATTGAAAAGGCTTGAAGTTCTGAATGCTCCTATAGTGAAAGAAACAATGTTGCTGGGAAACAAAACACTGGTAGAGTAAACCTGCAGCCGAGGGGAGATAGCTAACGTTCCTACACTAAACCAGCAGAGTGGAGGCTTTTGTAGACAGCCAAGGAAGAATATTAGTGGAACAGAAAAAAGTTACTAAACAACCGCTAGCCTTCCATTCTTTGAATTACTGTGAATTTATGAGCCTGAAAGAAATGCTGGGGTGGCTGAACGTAGGACAAACCACACTGGTTGCATGACCTGTAATGGGTGGATCATGCAGCCCGTTAATTGCGCCTAGAACAGGGAAAGAAATTCCAGTTCATCCAAACGAAGGCTGGCAGCTTGGGTAAGGGAGCCCCTAAGCTACTTTTAGACTTTTGTTTTGTGTGAATTAAGGCTGGAATGCAGCCCATCTAATTGATCCAGCCCACCTAGATGAATGCTGGAACCCTGGGGAAGGGAACCCCTAAACTCTTTGAACTATTGCCTCATAAATTACCAATTGAAGCTTAGGGAAGGGAACCCCTAAGGTCTTTTGAATTGTTACCTCATAAATTATGAATTGGAGCTTCAGGAAAGGAACCCCAAGCTACTTTGTTATGTTATGTTATATTATGTTGATTTGTACCATGCACCGCTACCACCGAGGGGCAGGCTCCAGGTGATTGCGGGGCTCTGCAAAAAAAAGGGGGCTTGCGGGTAAGTGGGGGTAGGATGAGAGGATAAATTTAGAACCACGAGGAACTGGCATCTGTTGTTTCACATATGGCAGTTTGTGAGAGGCCTCATCCATCATAACCGTATGGGTGAGATTCCGTGGCTCAGGCGTGTGGTAGTGTGTGTTTTGTGTTGGAGATTAGTGTGTTGTGTGGTTATGCAGGTTGATCGTGTGCACTGTTTGGGTAGTGTCCATAAGGGATACAGAATCACAGGTGGTCGTAGCTATCAGGTAATCATGCATCTTGGTGTGTAATTGCATTGTTGGCATTTTAGGGCTATGTGGGTGTTTACTATAGGTAGTGGTGTCACTTATGTAGCTGGGGCAGCAAGGGAAAGGGTTAGTAAAGTTGGTCAGTTTGTTGGGGTCGCGGCCCTTTGGATGCTGCTTGATGGTATCCACCCATGTTCTTGTCTGTGGTTGTTTTTTTTTTTTTGGGTCCATCTCGTATCCTCTCTAGTTGTTTGACTGCAGTGTTGTTGTTGCCTGTGTCCCTTCCAGGTTGTCATTGTCTTTGAGAATGTTGTTCCAGATGTTAGCGATTAGACGTGAGAACGGTGTTCCACTGAATTGTTTTTTTAAAAAATGTTTGCCTCTATTTGTAGATCATTGCTGGATATTAGTTCCCTTCCTAGGAGATACTGGTTAATCTTGTCTTGGAAGAATTCTGCTCCTTGTCTCTGTAAGGCTTTGTGGGCACTGCAGAGTGCTTTGAATTTGATGCACTTACTTTACTGCCTTGAAAAGCCTTTACTGGTAACCAGTGTAGGCTTTTCAACCCTGGGATGGTGTGGTCTCTTCGGTTCAGTCTTAATAGGATCCTAGCTGCTGTGTTTTGCACCCGTTGGAGTTTCTTGGTAAGTCTTTCTTGCATTCCTAGGTAGAGGCTGTTTGCATAGTCTATTCTTGTGAGTATCAGTGATATGATTTTGAGGGTTCTGTGGGGGAAGGAGAGGTAGGAGAGTAATCCCCTCAGTAGTCGTAGGAGGAAGAAGCATTTTTTGGTGATTGTGTTGACTTGTGGTTTCAGTGATAGTCTGTTGTCCATGAGTAGTCCTAGGTTATCTACTACATCGGTAGTCTCTGGTTGCATTTCCATGCCGATCGGCCAGTCCAGTTGTGGGTTCCTTCCATCGAATCCTGTGGTTGAGAGCAATATTTTCATTTTTGCTGGGTTTAGTTTGAGGTTGTCCGTTGTCCCCCAGTTGTAGATGTCTGTGAGGCAGTCGTTGAGGTTATTTTGTTCCTGTGTTCTGTTTGTTTTCACAATCAGTTGTGTGTCATCTGCTTAGTTGTAGGTGGTTAGTCCGTGAGATCAGATGATTTTCATCAGTGGGCACATGTAGATGTTGAAAAATAGAGGGGTGAGGCTGGAGTCCTGTGGAACTCTGCAGGATATATTTTCGGTGTTTGCAGTGAACGTGGTTGGTAGGTTATTTCGGTTTGGTTTGTTAGGAGCGAGTAAGCCACTTTAGTGCGAATTCCTGTATACCACATTCCATCAATTGTGGAACATTTGTTTGTTGTGTGCCAATGCAGGACGTTTGGGGAAGGGAACCCTTGAGCTTCTTTGAACTGCTAACATGTGAATTTCGACGAGAGGCTTGTGGAAGGATCCCTGGGTTTCTTAAACACATTGTTTCTTGGAAATTTTGTATTTGTGAACTAAGGTTTGAAGCTTTGAGACTTTGTTGATTGTACACCAGAATTTACAGCCTGGGGAAGGATCCCTGGGATCCTTAAAGACATTGTTCATTTGAACATTTGTGTGGTGTGAACCTAGACTCGAGGCTGGGAGAAAGGGAGTACAAGCCTTTAATGAACATTATCCTTTGGAACTGTATCATGAACTTGGGAGCGGGAGCTAGAGACTGCTCCAAACTTTTACTTTGAACACTATTTTGAGTTGGCATATCCTTACACTACATTGCAGTATTAAATGTGAGGGCAAGCATAGGTTTTGACACAGACAGACTTTAGTTTTGGACTTTTAGACATAGAAGTTCCTTAGTTTCTTTCAGTAGGGAAATTCCCACCATACTAATAGAGCAAGTTAGGCGGTGCACTCATCCTGATATTTTAATAAAGGTTTTTGAAACTGTTACATTTATTGTCTGTGTCATCTCTTGATACCATGCCTGTCTCACACTTCCCAGAAAAGGTTACACTTCAGAGAGTCAGGAATATGGTAGCGTATTGAATCAGATACCTGTCTGTAAAAGAGCAAGATTTTCACTGAAGTCCTTTTTGGAGAAATCGCAAAAATCTGTCATTCGCACATGCAACTGCGTGCCGCCACCAGAAATGTCTTGTTGAGACCAACATGATCAGACCAGTTTAGAAATATATGGGTTGGGACCCTTATCTAAAAATTGAAGAAAAGTGGCATGTTAGAGATTTTTAAATTCAGATCTGAGTTGTTTATGAATGCCATTTCAGATGGGTGGAGCAAGAACTCCCAGAAATGGGACCTAGAGATTTAAGGGCAAATTAGAGCGAAGGGGCTAGGCCTTATGTCGGTGGAAGAGCAATCGATGTCCAATTATGATCATTAACCAGTGTGCTGGTCCCTCCTAATTTAGATATTCTGGGGTGTGGTTAGTAGGTTTAAAAGCAGATGCACAGTTGAAAAAGGAAGGATCAGATCATAAAGAAAAGGATTAGACATTGGAGATCATGAGAAACGACAAGGAAATACTGTGATAAGATCTTGAGAGCAGATCAGATGAGCAGACAATAAGACAACCAGACAAGGATGAGACAAGGAGAAAGGATGAACTAAAATCTGGTGGGAACCAGGAGAAGGACTGAGGCTGGAAGACATCCATAACCAGCGGCAGAAGGACTGATGCAGGAGGCCACACATAACTGAATCTGGGGAAGAAGTCCAACCAGGTCTCTATACACCCCATAAGGTGGCCCAGGAGGCCTCATGCACCTGTGCAGGACCCAGAGAGATTCTAAAGTAAGTCCATGATTCCAACAGAACAAACTCTTGGAGTGGTTCTATTTGTATTAATGTCTACCCCTATACAGACGTTTTTGTGGTGAGCATCCATAAGTAAATCCCTAGTGTTTCCTGATTATTTAATAATTTTATTAATTGCCACATAGTCAATGGACACTAGAGTAATTTTGGGGACATTTGAAATCTTCAACATCTTTCCAAGTGTTAATAATGATAGTATTTTAAAATTAACTGTCGAACATCTATTGCCCTTTTGTCAATCCCAAAAATCCCCTAAACGTGTTGGGTGGGGGGCAGTTAATAAAAATGAAATTATGAATTTGAGTGAGAAAGGAAATCCAAATTTAAGGGAGATTTTCACTGAATAATGATAAAGGAAAAGGGTTCTTTATATGTTCAGAAAAGTATTTTGCTGAATGATGGTGGTGCCAAACCGTTGCTAAAAATGGAAAGTGTGTAGGGAGAAAAGCACTGTGAATGTCTATTCTTTTGCCCAATAGAAAAGGGCTACTGTTTATTTAATTTAGACCCCATGCAAAGTATACTGTAAAGCACAATTTCACCGTCAGATTCTAGGGTGCTGCATTAATTATCCTTACATTAGAGGTATTCTGATGAGCGATCCAAGCCTCGGAAATATTTTTAGAACTGTGTTTTCTACTTACTTGTGACCATGGGGGAATAGAAAGCAGAATTAAGTGTTTCTTGATAATGATTGTATAAATATGTGGATATTGTCTCTTAATTAAAGAAAAATAAAATGATATTCTTTCCGCACATCGGCCTGATTCTTAGCTTGCCTATTGCAAAAGGGGCGAGAGATTCTAGGGGTGTTTTATGGGTCAAAAGTTATTAATTAATTGGTGTGGCATTCTTGATTGTGGGGTGTGGGGAACCGAACTGTCCAAATTAATTGTGGTCCTATAAATATATCCTTTGGTAAGGCATGAGAGGAGAGAAGCACTGGGTGGAACAGCATTTCTTTGCCAGTTGCCTGTCTGCTGACGGAACAGAGGCAGATTTCTCCCATACCAAGTATTGGGTCCTCTACTGCACTTTGAAGGGCAGGAGTGTCTACTTCGGATGGGCATTGCCCAAGATATTGCATAGCTTGTACTGACTCTTTCATCTGGATGCAGCTGAAAGCCCCAGAGTTCTGACCACCTTAGCCATCAAAGGCTGGAAGGTGGCTTGAGGCTTTACTGGGGTGAGAGCTGGCAAAATGTCCATCTCTGGGGAGGTATTGAGGTCACTGGTGAACTGCAGGTCTTTGGCAAGCCCAAGGACATCCTCACCTTCCCTGTAGAACTCCTCTGTGAAATTCCTCACCCCGCCAGAACCTAGAAGAACTCTTACGTGTAAGACAGTCTCGATCTCATTTTAGGGTAACAAATGGTTAAATCTAATGTTACACTGGGGCCTTCAACTTGTAAATGGTAACGTAAAGGACAAAACCCCCGTGCAAATGACTTGGCACAATGGTTTCAGTAGCTCTGTGATTGATTACATTTTTGTTTCCACTAATGTATTTGGGAACTGTCATTCTGTGGAAGTGCATTACACCAGCTTGCGTGGTCACTGTGCGCCACATTAACAACCCACTCTGTTGGAACAACGAGGACTGCTTTCAATCTGAACATCAACGGTGGTTTAAATCGTATTAGATGGAACTCCAAGAACACACATACATTTAATAACAACTTAGTTAACACTCTTGCCATCACTTCCCACATGTCTTTACTGTGTGCACAATCCGCGATTTTAGTAATCTCTTTGCTGATTTTTATGATGCACAAACCTCTACCTTGAATTCTAATGTTCATAGCATGATTTGGCCAAAACAAAAAGCGAAAGTTGGGACAGCTGATCAAATCTCTACACTCACTAACTTTAACCATTAGATTGGAACACCAAAGGATCCTACTCCAACGGTATAAAAAGAGGTTTAAATCCTATAGGTCATCATTTTACAAAACGATTCTGGAAACCTGTTGAATTGTATTCTTCACTCAGACATAACACGTTTTTGGAACATTCTGGCTAACTTTTTTGAAACCCAGGAGGCTTTTCAAACTAATCCAATTAGTGAGGATTTGTGGTACACTCACTTTACAAACTTTTATGCTGCTATAAATGGATCGTATGGTTCTGTCAGAGTAAAGTTGAACACTCCATGGCGGTTGCCTTTCATCCAAGATGACATTGTTCATCTAATATCTGTGGGCTCACTCCTATTTCATCTATTCAACTAATATTAACCACAAAGTCTGTTCCTCTGAGCTGGAAGCTTTCTCGTTTGGTAGCAACCTTTAAAAAGGGAGATGGGCTTAACCCTTGTAACTACCGCCCCTTTGCGCTTCTGGACACCTCCAGCAAAATCTTTTCGCCCTTGATTCGGCACGATTTGGTGGCTTGGTTACATCGGAGTGGTAGGATTGACCCTCTGGAACCAGGTTTAGGAAGGGACTTGATATCGCCCTTAATGGTCTAAGCCTGTCTCTGAAAAGGATTTTAAAAAAACCTCATTCTACTGTGCTTTCATTGACCTAACTACCACATTTGATCGAGTTGAAAGACACTGACTTTGCTGTAAACGTTTGGCTTGGAATTGTCTGCACACCTTGATTGATATTCTGTGTCACATTTATGAAGATTCTGCTGTCCAAGTTAGGCTGTCTAAGAAGGCATATCTAACTAGAGCAATTCAGACCTTTCCTTGTCTGCGGCAGAGGTGTGCACTTGCCCCCTGTCGGTTTAATCCCTTACATTCTGATGTGGGCGAGGCTCTTTCCAAAGTTAGATCATTTGCTCCTCACTGGGGTACTTCCTTGGTTTCTCGCGTAGCTTATGCAGACGATCTTGTGCTAATTGACAGCACGCCTATTGGACTTCAATGTTTGATTCATTGGTTTCAGACCTAACTGAGGAATAATTATCTGGAGGCAACCCCTGCTAAATCTAACATCTTGATTTTATCAAAAACCTCAAGACCGATCTATAAAGGGTTTAGTTGGCACCTCAATGGTGCTAAACTCCAGGTGTTGCAACAACTGATTTTCTTAAGCTTTCTCATAGGCACATCTAAATCTTTTAATTTCATGTACAAACACGTTTGTAATACATTGTTGGGTTTAACTGCTCAAGCAAAAAAGATGAATTCTAAACTTGGTTGTTTTACTTTACTTTAAAATGTTATGAAATAAAGGCCATTTCTGTGATCACATAAGGTAACAAATGTCTAGATCCGATCCAAAACTTGAAGGTCTGTTTTGGAGAGATAGTCTAAAACTTTCTAAGGGTACTCAAATATCAACAATCTGTTACGAATTAGGTCTATCCTCTTTAACTTTTTACTGAACTGGAAAATATTATGGGTCTCATTACGGGTCCGCCAGGAACCCTGCCAGTGCTACTGGCGGGTTGGTGCCGGACCCATAAAAAATTACTGGCGCCTGACTTCCCGGTGCCACTGGGCTATTCCAAGTCTGGTGGCCGGGAAATCAGGCGCTGGTAATTTTGTTAGACCCCATTCCCATGGGGTCCGATAGGACTCCATGAGAATGAGGACACAAGAACACCGGCACTGTTAGCAACGGTGCCGGTGCTCCCGTCAGAACTCTGCGAGCGGGTGCTGTCCCGCCAGGCAGGTCTGACCCTGGCGGGTGGAACAGTACCCGACCACAGAGTTGTAGTGTGGAGGTTCGGAAACATCAGTGCCGGTAGGCTCACCGGCACCATTGTTAAAGGGCCGGCACTATTGTAATGAGGCTCTATGTCTTTTTAACAGGCTCCTAAACCCACCAGAAAATTCTTAATTTCATAGTTTTACTTTATCACAGGATGTGTGTCATATACCAGAATTGTCGACCTGGGTCACTCATTGCCAAAATTTGTTATCTGTGATTAATTCATCTATGGATATATTGGCTAATAGACCAGGTGAAGTAAAAACGAAATTACTAAGACTAGACTGGTGTAATATGCAAAGTGAAGTTTGAAAAGATAAGCTTTTTAGAGATATTGCACTTACGGGGGAAACAATGTAACTGTTTTTCGATATATCTGCCCAAAATGTCCATGTCAAACATTTCAGCAATCATTTTTAAGATTTCATTTGAATCTCCTTTTAACTCATGAAATAATTGGTGCTAGATCAAAGATTGCACATGAAGACCCTTTTTTTGTAAATTATGCCTAGATTGTACGAAAACTGAAAATTTAGATCACTTGATCACAGATTGTGTCACTTTGTACTCCAATCATTCTTTGAGATTTGTGCATGATCCTGCGAATTTAACAAATAGACATTTCTGGTACAGCATCGCCTTAATAATTTAATTGTAAACATTTTTGGTTTTTATGTTTTTTGAAAGATTCTCATTTGTTTACAGATGAGAATCAAAACACAGTTAAAAAAACAAATAATTGTTACAGTTAAATGTTTAGAAAAAACCTTTTATTAGTGCACAATTGGCAATTTGTATTCACTGAGTATCGTACAGCTGTATGATGCTAGGATCAACATTGTAATTACTTATAATGTTAAATGCATACTGTATTTATAATGTTTTGCTGTATGTATGTGAAAGGTTTGTTTAAGCCATATCACATTAAATAATAATTTTAAAAAATGTACCAGGCGTTGCAATGATGTCCCTCAGTAATCACATCATGTCCAGCTGTTCCCATCTTATGGTCAGATAGAACCATTATGGCAGTGTCTGGCAAATTGTCTATCCTATGCCCACAGCGAAGCAAAAACTGAAGAATTTACCCAATGCTTGCTATTAGATACATTGCAATGGGGCTAAAGTGCAGATTATTTTAAATCAGCTGCACTCGTTTTTACCAACTTCCACGCCCAACCAAGCAGGCCTTGTCATCAGTTGGCGGATGTGTAAAACAAACCGGCCAGTTCAGAAAAACAACTCGGAGCAGACGTGGGAAGATTAATAGGTAAATTGGCATAGCTCCAACTGTTTTCTTGCCATAGCAACGTCTCAGCTGAAGCAGTTCATGGAGAACTCTAAATATAAACCCGCAACCCCATCCTTATCAGGGCTGAAACCAGTGGGGAAAGTAACGTTTGGTGTCGGGGGTGCAAGTAGATCTTAAAGGTGGTTCTAATTAATTCAAGGTCAGCGGTGCCTGGTGGATATTTGTAGCAGTGGGGCACTCACTTACTTGCCAACCCTACAGATTTAGACAGTAGGCTACTGCTTTTTAAGCAGTCCTACCGCCTACAGATTTGGGTGACCGATCCTACTACTTTTTACGGTGACAGGTAATTTATGTGACTCTAAGGCATGCTGCAGGACAAAGCATGCAACACATTAATTATTCTGTCTGTACAGTGGGCTGGTAGGTGATTACTTAGATTGAGCTCAGACCAATCCACTGACCTGCCAGCTAAGTGACTCTGTCCTGCACTCTTGCCGGGACAACCCTTAGATGAACCACCAGTGAAGGCAAGTGGCAGAGTGTAACACCATCACACAGCATCTGCCTATGAGACTGGGGGGAGGGGGGAAATCAGTCTCCATGTCATTCAGTGTTCAACTTGCACTGCAGCAATACATATGTATTATTGCACATGCTGCTGCTACAGAGCAGTGGCAAACGTTGCCTACTAGCACTGTGTGATTACCCTCTGTGAAGTCGGGTAATTGAATTTGGTGTTAACTTACCATTCAAAATTATAATTTGTAACATTTGAACATCTTTTCATGTTGTGCTGTTTGATGGGTTGTTATTTTAGAACGCTTCTATAGTGCCAACAATGTATGTTTTGTAATTTCCTGTGATGTCAATGTTATGCGTATTATTATTTTGAAACTTGAAAAATCCTACATCTTTTTGGTCACAGAATGTTGGCAAGTAGGCTCAGAATGCCCCAAACAAGTGGTTTTGATCGAGCAGAGTGAAGGAACCTTGGGTAATGTACGCTGGCTCTAAGGGGGGGATTATCCCACAGAATTCTTTTGTTATAATGGAGTAAAATAGTGCAATTTACAGCGCCATTTTTAAGCAACACCGTGTAAAAGTGAATGAAATTTGAAACCGCTACCATCAGGCAACACGCAACTGCACAGACGCATTTCAAAACATTTTCATTATGCAGGTGCACCAAATATATGCTAAGATTGTCACTATAAAACCTTTTTATGCTGCTGGCGCAGATCCAGCTCCCCACCAGAGAAACACACAATGATGCTCATTTTCGTGAGCATGCAAAAGCCGCTCAAAATGGCCAGTCCGATAGTACAGTGAGTCGAGTGCTCGCTTTGACATCTGTGCAGAGCCTGCTGACGCAGGTTCGAATCCAGGGAGGGTTGAGGGAGGGTCAAACTCTCTTTCTGAGGTCGATAAATGAGTACCACACATCATGAGTAATAATAAGCAGTGCTCCTGAGGGTTTGTAGCGCTATATAAATGGTACATTATTATTATTAATACTGCCTACAAATACGTACACGCGTGCAGTCAGTCTCAAGGCATCATTTTGATGCAGTTATGATAAACATTATCTTTCCATGTGGATCGAAGACTATGGATCAAAAAGCATTGCACGGCAAAAAGCACATAGCCATTAAGTGTGTAACATCTGCATGTGATGACTATCTTGTCGGGGTTATTATCCCGGGGGCCAGCAGAGCCGTCCGCGGACCTCCGGGCTGGAGAGGCCCCAACTCCTCCCGCGTCCCAGAAGGAGTATGACACACGTACACAAGGAACAAGCCAATGACTGCTGTTTATTAGAGTAACGGCAGGGATACGCTTAGCCCGTATGCATCCGGCAAAGCTCTCATTATTAGCGGGGCTCGCAGGCCCTTTTTACAGCAGTATGACGCGCTACTTGCATCACCTGGGAAAAATCATCACAAAATATATTGCCACTTCAGATTGGTTCCCCGAGTGGTAGGGTAAGTATATGTCCCCTTTAGGGAGAGATGTTAGTGGTGGAGGACAGGTCAGGTGGTATACTTGGGCTGGTCCTAACAGTTGCTACTTTGGAATTGTTACAAGGGGACCCTTGGTGATTGGCTAGGAGTAATGGCATCAGTAATAAGCCCCCTGTATTCTGATTGGTTCTCCGGCGAGCCCCCAAGCCTGGGACCATCGCTATTCCCAGCCCGCGGTGTATCTGACATTAGCAACAATGTGCAATTATGTGTTAGTGCGGACAATGGACAGGTCTGCTTACGGGGTGGTGAGCAGGTCTTTCCCATCGCTGTAGGTGTCCATCTTTGCCGCTTCGTTGTTGCAACCTGTGTCCCAGACGTGGGACCCTGGCGGCTTCTCGTCTCGTAAGCTTGGCATCTTGTCAGTTCGGCTTGGTCACGTGTGTGGAGACCGTAGCTGGAGCAGAATTATGGGCATTAGATTTTGTATTCTGTCTCTGAGGGCTTGGCACCTGCAGGTGTAACCTTGGCGCTCGGCGTGCGGGTTGCAACATCGTGGCCTTGACTGTGGGCTCTCGTTAGGGCTCGTTCTGCATGGTCAGCACTTGTATTTCGCTCTGGGAGGGTTTTCGTTTGCGAGGCTCCTGCCTGGGGACTCTTGCTTGAGGCCTACTTGGGCCTAGTTTCTGGGTGGCGGTACATAATCCATAGTATGGAGGTCGCGGGGCGACAGAATGTCAAAGGCAGCGTTAGATATACATGGTGGTGTCCTCATAGGGATGGGTGCCGAGAAAAAGCGTCAGCAAGCATGTACACGAGCTCTTCGGGCATCTTGCGTTTCTACGGTGCTGTAGAAGGCCTATGTGAAAAATACCAACGATGCATGTCTGTGGGTGTGACCGTCCGCTGTATCGTAGCACTGAGTATGTTCTTCGTGTGGGTTGGTGTGTGAGTGACCAGTGTACATGGTGGCACATGTATTCTTGTCTGTTGGCTATGTCGTCATGGCATCTCTAACGATGTGAATACTCATGGCTGTTGTTTTAGTCGAGCTGATCCATGTCGCAGGCGTTGGTTTGAGCCTGGCGTGCTGGTGGGCATAGTCCTCGTATGTGTAGGGTTTTTGAACCAGGGTATTTTGTCATCTGGTAAGTAGATGAACTCCCCTCGTGGGGGGTGTCTGGGCTGTGATCCCCTAGGCCATGGTCTGGATGAGATTGGGGGGAGGGTGTTATCCCATTCTCCCACTTCAATCTCATTTCTATTTCTAAGCACAAGGAAAAGGAAGGAAAACAATGGAGCATGAGGACCGACGCACCACGTTGTGTCCTGAGAGGAAGACAGGCATATGAGCCTCCAGGCTTCCTCAAAGAGGAGTCTGGCCCCCATGAACACTGGCTCCTGCAACTCCCTCACTCAGGAATTGAGGCAATTTATGTGTCCAAACTCCTACACCAAACCCATCAACTTGTGCCGGTACCTGCCCCTGTGCCCCCCTCCCTGACGGCTGTGCCCCATTCATGAACGCTGCTTCCCATCCTTGACTGCTGCGCACTCCTGCCTGACTGCTGCGCCCCCACCCAGACTGCTGTGCCGCCCCCTCAGTATTGTGCACCCTGTTCCTGGCACTGCCATCTAACCCTTGCAAGGCTACCTCCTTGGCTTACCCACAAGTTGCATCTTCCACCCTCATTTGAGAGCCCAGAAACTCCAGTCAGCCAACTCCCTGCTTCTGCAGCCAAGGCCATGTGGCTCTCTTCCTGTTTAACCAGCTTGCCTCCATGAGAACCACATGCTACCGGACAGCCACCAGTGCCATGCTGGAGGGGAGATACAATTCTTTGACGATGAGCTAAAGATCCTGGTGAATGGTGTTGTGAAGGAGGTACCCCAACTTATAAGTCAGCGGACACAAACAACACATTCCACCAGTGCAATCAACTCTGGACTGCAATCTTGGCCATTGTACTGACCACCACCCACCCCCACTCGCAGAGGGGGAGCAAAACCTAAAAGCAATGGCAGAACCTCAAGAGGATTGTGCGGAAGTAGTTTGTCGAGCTTAGCCACAGGCAGTGTCTCTGCATCACCACCTCAGGATATGCGTCTGGGGGAGGATCAGACATCAGTCAGACATGGAGAATGTTTCCCAACAGGTCTTCATTAGGGTTTTCTATAAGGACACACTAAAGAAATTCTCTTAGGGGCAGAAAACATGCAAGAATAACTCAATCATGGTCAAGCTAATAGCGCCCACAATATGCATCAGTGTCTCTAAGAAAGCTTCAAAAAAAAGGTTGTTTAAGTTCACATTGTGGTCGGATTTTGGTCCTTCCTGGTGGTTTAACATAATAAAAACCAGCTGTGGTGGTAAGTGGGGGTATTCACACAGTATCCCAAATAAAATGTAAATAATGCCCAGGAAAAATGTCTCTCTGGGTTCTTCTGGTTGTTTTCTAGTCTCTCGTTTTAGTAGCCACCTTGACAATGCTCTTGTGCAGCTAGAGGACAATACTTCTCGCTCGTTCCCCTTGCGATTTTGGGGATGAAGTCTCCACTTATGTGAGGGGAGCCGAGCAAGTAGGCACTACTGGCGCTGCTGGATCGTCCCTCATAACTGAGGTAGAACTTTTAAGGTGGAAATGTGACGAACCCTTGCCTCTTTCTCATGTTATGGTCGAGGTGGTCATTATAAATACCCAATAAATACATCCACTCCATGCCATCCATTGTCCTAGCATCACCTGGCGTGTTGCAGAACCCGCCTACCTGGGCATCCCACTCCATCCACAAGTAAGGTCAGGCAGTGTATTTCATTGCAGCATATTCCAATCAACTTGACAGCACAGAAATAGATGCAGTCTGAAAAACACGTTTCGCACTGTCTGAATATGTCTTCTTATAAAGTCATGAAATCTGCAAGCTAATATAAACAGGCATTTCCAGTATCTCTATTCAAGGTTATCTGTGATGGGGTATCACAGCTGTATTTAAAATTTGCAGAGGAATGTAAAGTTTCAACTGTCATAGCATTCAAATAGCTCAAACAATTTCTTATTATTTACAGTTCCTCCCTGATGCCGTCGTCTATGTCTCGGGTAATGACGAACAGTAAAAGAGCACTATCTTAAAGCTACACAGGCATCGATCAATCTGCCCGAACAACTCTGAAGTCACGCCATCTTGTACAACTCAGTCTAGCAAACCTGTCGGTACCAAATTCTATACCATTCCAGTTAGCTGAAACATGATTTCACAGAACCACAAAACTTAAAATATCTATTTCATCAGCTGTTACCATGCATATGATTAGCAGACAGAGATCATTATTGACCTCCCCTCAACTACTCAGAATGTTCAGAGGGCATTCAATAACTACTGATATTGACTTCATTCTGAACATTCCCACTTTAAAAGCAGACAGGGAAACCACATTGCAATTTAGAGGCAAGTTTTCTTTCAACAAGACACTTGGGACCTAATTCACAGATGCGTTTTATAATGGCAAACCCCATTGGAAAACACTCTATGAATAAGGACGTTGGTCTCTGGGAGGTCTTTTTTTTTTGCTTCAACTTGCTATTTAACCCACCAGAAAAAGGGCTAAAATAAGGGAATATGCTTTCACTAAAATGTTTACTTGTGCCTTACGCCTAATGCGTGTGCATGTTCAGCCCACTCCAGTTTAACGAGGTTATCAATTAACATACTTAACTGGTTAAGACAACCTTGTTATTTAAACACTACAAAAACACATTTAATGTATTAACTCAGTTTGTGTATTTACTTCACTCCTTATCAAAGTAACAGGTTTACTTCACCAGCAAAACATGTATAGCTACTGCCACTATCTGCTAATAGCCTTGTAGACATTGGGAGGGGTCATTATCGATTGGAATAATGACCCTTTCCAACGTATGGCCCATAACTTGGTGGCGTGTCTTTATACCACGATAACGACCCCTCCTTTGGTCTACAAGGCTATATTAACAATGTAAAGGATATCAGTCTTGTAAACATGTCTCAAGTTCTCCATCCACATTTATTACCTGTGTCGTACGTTTGAATTGCTCTTTATTGACACCTCTTTGTTACAAATGAATGGTTGTTATTCCAAGAACTCTTAATTCCTTCAATTCTGATATATGTGCATGTGCCCAGTGTCTAGCATGTGTGTGCGTCAGGAATCTAATTTTTCGTGGACGAAATGTGTTTCTCACGTGAATCAAGAAGCGTTTTCACATAATTTTACAAACTACAAAAGAGCTTCTGCAATTGATAAATTCAGAGATGGTGTAACTATGTCAAAGGCAAACCCTTATGCTTTTTAAAAAGATATGGGCAAACCAAAGACTTCCCCTATCCTGAAAGCCTTGCATGTTTCCAGCCAAGACTCTTATTTCATCAGTATCTTCAGACTAGTGGTGATCACATTTCTAAACATGATTTTATAAGTGATCTGTGGGAACAATTTGAGGTAGTCCTACATGCCTTCACCAATCATGAGGGTGCGCCAGTGTTTTTCAAGAATTTTGAAAACAGCTTTGTTATGTAACGTAGAAAATCCTCATTTATCTCTGTTTGACATCTAACATCTTTATTCAAAATTTCAGAGTAATTAATTTTTTCAATTTTAGTTCAGTCTACCTCTTCAGAATATCTATGTGTGTGAAATATTGATGAGACCTTCCTCTATTGTTCTTCAAACTCCTCTGCTCTGCCACAAATGCTATCTGCTGTGTGGAATATTAATAAAGTAAACTAATGTGATACTGATGTAAGTTGTGTATATTTATTTAATTCTCCATTGTGCTATGGACCATGTCAACTAAACGTTTTACCTCGCCTACAGGGGAACATGATAAATGTCCTGAGCATGATGGTGAGGATGATGACAGTGATGAGAAGGAACATTTGGAGTGGGCATGCAAACCTAGCCCACACACTGGGAAGGAGTCACTGCCACAGCAACCACCGTCACAGCCCCTATAAATACCAACCAGAATTTGTCCTCCCCCAGCCCACCATCAAGCTTCAGGACCATGTTGACACCGCCACCACCTCCATTTCCGCATTGTTACTGTGAATGGAGCCATCCCCCACAGATAATGGCAAGGGACATCCTGTATTTGATGGATCTAAAGGCGACACAGTCATTCCCCTGCCAGTTAGTGAGTTTACCGCTCCTCCATATCCAGTGGGACCTGTCTCACTCCCGGGCAGATGTCCACTGTCCCTCTCCCAGGACATTTATCCCTTGCTCCTGCCTCCATTAATGGCAGTATCATATGCAGACCATTACAAGTTACTGGCAGTGAAGGAACCAGGCCAGGAATAGGTAGAGACGAATGGAAGGGATCTGATGGATGCCTGTTCCTGTGTGATGCAGATCCTTGGAGATGTCCACCAGTCCCCGGGGGACATGCACAAAGAGCTGTGGAAAGTCAACTATCTAATAGAAGAGGTGATAGAGAAGATAGGGGCCAGATGCAGGGAGGACAGTGCAGCAGCCTCTAAAACTGAGGATGCTGCAACAGTGTCTGCAAATGTTGCTGCAATAGCTGCAATGGGTCAACAGAGAATAGGTACTTGGCCAGAAGACAAGACTCCAAGCACAACCATGCTGCTTGCTTTGTTGCCGGTGTCTCCTCTTCAGTGGTGCACCAAATGGCCCACACAGATATTGCCCTCTGCTTCCAGATAGTGGAGTCCAGCCAGAGGCACACCTCCAGTCCGACCATACCTGACTGTGCTGCTGCTCAGCAGGAGCAGTCTGTCTGCCACAGGCAATGTGTTTGTGGGGAGTGCAGTCACCACCCCTCTCCCTCGACAGTCCCTTCTGGCACGCCCTCCATCTTCTCATCTGCTATTTGAAACCCCACTCCTGCCCCACAAAGCACCCACACAAAGCCTCCAAAAGGGAGAATTAAATCCACCTCCCTGTGTGCTTATTTCCCCTATGGCATTTGTTTGTGGCCCCTTATGTTTGCACTGGATTTTCTCCACCCTGCCTTCATCCAGGATTTGATGTGGATGCCCTTTGAGTCTGGTTTTATTTTGACCCACTCCGGGCTCTGGATTTGTTTGCATCAACAATATCCCCCTGCTTAGTTCTCTTCGGTGTTATTCAAAGTTGGTTTGATTCAGAGTTGCTGTTGCCCTGATTAAATGCAATGCTAAGGATGGAGCCTACATGTTCTCCATTTTAGTGATACATTCATCTCGAGATGAAGAAATGGTTGATAATTCACTCCCAAAAGCATGATCCCATTACATTGTCCCACTGCTGCCCAGGTCCCAGTGTCTGCCCATCATGGCCATCAGTGCCATCATCCAACTAATCATCTTCCTTTACCTCATCTGGCAGTAGTATATTGCGTCTTATGGAAATGTTGTGCATCATGCAACACATGGCCACGATGAGGACTGCACATGAATGCACCACCGGCCCTACGAAGGTGCCCGAAGCTGTTCTTGGGGGGCTGGGGGAGGGTGAAGTTATGAATGTGAGCCATACCCTGGCACTTCTCCCAGGGGCTGGCCATCCAGGGTTGTGTGGGCTTGAACAAAAGGTAAATTGGGTATCCACAGTCACCTGGAAAAAGGAGAGGCGATGGTGATTATCGTTCATGCGTACATCGTGCATGTTGCAGTGTAATTGCTTATGCCTCTATTTCCAACAATTTGACTAGGACATGCATTTCAGTGATTGTAAGGCTGCAATGTGATGGACACATACATTTATTCAGAGGTCAGGTGAGACTGATGTGCTGGTCAGTGAGTGGGACGTGTCATCCCACTTCAGCCCACAGAAGAACAAGTTACTTACCAACTGTAACGTTCTTTTGATTGGATGTTCCTCCCACGTATTCCTCATCTTAGATATATCCTTACCTTCAGCTTTGCTGCTTCGGAAATGTTTTCTCTCTCCACCAGAGGGCGCTCCACTCGAGGCGGCGGCGTCGATGTCCCTCGACGGCATTCGTCGAGTGTCGACGTCATCCGTAGTATAAATACCTCGAGCGCGCCCGTTGGCCTCAGTTCTGTTTTTTCGTATCAGAGCCCATGTATTATAAACAAAGGCATGCCTCTTATTGACCCAAACCTTGAAAGAATTTAGAGTGTAAACCACGTAAACTGTACTGTGGGGTAGGATGGGAGGGTCGACGAGGAATACGTGGGAGGAACATCCAATCGAAAGAACGTTACAGTTGGTAAGTAACTTGTTCTTCGAATGGATTGTGTCCTCCCACGTATTCCTCATCTTAGATAGACTCCCAAAGCAGTTTTGTATTGGAGGCGGGAGTACAGATGCCTTTTAGTCATGTACCGAATGTAGTACAGATTTGGCAAATAAACCTCCTTGAGATGTAGTTGAGTCCAAAGCATAATGTTTGATGAAAGTATGCATGGATGACCATGTGGCTGCTGCACAAATATCTTGCACAGGGACACCCCTCTTAAGTGCTGTTGAAGTTGCTATGCACCTAGTTGAATGGGCTCTTAAGCCCTGAGGGGGATCTTTTCCAGCTAGCCTAGAACACTCTGTTATGGCTAAAACTATCCATCTTGATAATGTTTGTTTGGTTACGGCTAGTCCCAATTTACGGCCAGTGTATGCCACAAATAGTTGATCACACTGACATATCTTTGACAATCTTGAGATGTAAAAGCTTAGAGCCCTTCTGGGATCTAGCCTATGCAGTCTTTCCTCTTCCTTACCTGTGTGAGGAGGAGGGTAGAACGCAGGTAGAATTATTTTCTGTGACAGATGAAAGTCTGAAACTATTTTTGGCAGAAAAGATGGTTTAACTCGAAGGACAACTTTATCTTTATGAAAGATGGTGTGAGGAGGACCACTCGAAAGTGCCTGCAACTCACTTACTCTGCGGGCTGATGTCAATGCAATTAAAAGTATCGTTTTTAATGTAAGAAGCCTTAACGGACAAGAATGTAAAGGCTCAAAGGGTGCACATGTCAGAAATGTAAGTACCAAATTTAAATCCCACACAGGAACTTGAAAAGGTACTGGTGGAAAAACATTGTTGAAACCTTTTAGAAATTGTATTATTAAGGGTATCTTAAAATAAGATCTTTCTTCTGATGAGCGCTTGAAGATAGATAGCGCTGCTACATATCCTTTTATTGTCTTAACATGGAGCCCCAGATTAGCTAAATGTAATAGAAAAGATAATACCATTGGAATGTCACATTCAAAAGGATCCACATTCTTATCCTTGCACCAGTTACTGAATTTATTCCAACGACACCGGTACAAAGATTTTGTTGCTGGCCTTCTGGCCGAGAGCAACACCTCCATGACATCATCCGGAAGGTCCCAATCCTTGTATCCCAATCTCTCAGAAACCATGCATGAAGGCTGAGTATGTTGACCTCTGGATGGAGAATGTGACCTCCCTCTTGCGAGAGAAGATCCTCTCTTTTTGGAAGACGTATTGGAGGGCAGATGGACATGTCGAGAAGGTCCGGGTTCCACGTTCTCCTGGCCAATCCGGGGCAATTAGGATCATGGTTTTCCTGAACTTTCTCAACCTCCTGATTACCTGAGGGATCACAGGGACTGGAGGGAACGCATATAGAAGAGGAAATTCCCACTCTACTACAAATGCGTCTCCTAGAGCTCCTCTCGGGGGAAATTCCCTTGAGCAGTACAGTTCGCACTTCGTGTTGACAATGGTCGCAAACAGATCCACTTGAGGGGTTCCCCAAAGGGCGAAGATCTCCATAAGGACTTCCTTTGCTATCTCCCACTCGTGAGAGACTGTGCTCTGCCTGCTCAGAGCGTCCGCCGCTGTGTTTTGTTCTCCTGCTAGGTGAATGGCAGATAGAGAGATCCCTTCTTGTATTACCCAGAACCAGAGCTGCATTGCCTCTCTGCACAGTGGCAGTGACCCTACTCCTCCTCTCTTGTTGAGGTAGTACATAGCCACTGTGTTGTCCGTCATGATCAGGACATTCTTTCCCCGTACAGAGGGCAGGAAGGCCTTCAGAGCTAGTCTGATCGCCCTCAGCTGCAATAGTTTGATGTGTAGTCTGGACTCCGATGGAGAACAACGACCGCTGATTGTCAGATCGTCGGTGTGGGCTCCCCACCCCGTGAGTGAGACGTCTGTCACTACAGTGATCTCCGGCCATGGCTGCCAAAAAGATTGTCCCTTGAGGATGTGTTCTTTGCAAGCCCACCATTGTAGGTCCTGAGCTACTCTGGTTGGAACTTGTAAAAGATCTGTCATTTCCCCTGAAAATTGGGATCATTGAGTCCTGAGGGCCCATTGAAGGGATCTCATCCTCAATCTGGCCTCTGGCACCAGACCAGAAAAATGCAGGATGCCATGAGGCCGAGCAACCTGAGAAAATCAAAGGCCGGTAGATACTGGGCATTCTGGAATGTTGTCACCATCTGCAGAATATGGTGAGCTCTCTCTTCGGGAGGCGAGGCTTTGCCCGAACGAGTATCCAAGACTGCTCCTATAAACTGGAGCTTCTGTGATGGTATCATGTTTGACTTTTTTAAATTCAGAGAAAACCCTAGTTTGTGAAGGAAGTGGCAAGTCTTGGATAGATGATCCTGGACTTGTTCAGGAGAACGTGCCCTGATCATCCAATCGTCCAAATAGGGGTAGACATGAATCCCCCCTCTTCTGAGACTCGCTGCCACTACCACCATCAACTTGGTGAAAACTCTTGGGGCGAAGGTCAACCCGAAAGGCAGAACTCAAAACTGATAGTGAGAGTTGCCAATCGCGAACCTCAGGTACTTTCTGTGCTTGAGATGGATTGGCACATGAAAGTAATCATCCTGAAGGTCCAATGATAGCAACCAGTCTTGAAGTTGGAGAGCCTGAAGGATCTGAGAAAGAGTGACCATCTTGAACTTTTCCTTCCTGAGGAACTTGTTCAAATTTCTGAAGTCCAAGATGGGTCTCAGTCCTCCGTCCTTCTTTGGAATGAGGAAATATGGGGAATACCAACCCTTGTTCCTCTCCGCTACAGGTACATGTTCTATTGAAACTTTCTGTAGCAGGGTTAAAACTTCCTGCAACAGGAGCGGGTCTGGATTATTTGTAGAGTTGTATTCCGGTGGGTAATTCTGAGGTTTCTTTAGAAAGGGAAGGCAGTAACCTTGGGATACTGTTTCCAGTGCCCAAGCATCTGAAGTAATGCCTCACCATTCTTTCAGATGCTGTGAGATCCTGCCTCCCACTGGGGTCTTGTGAGTCAAAACCTCAGAGTGGTTTTGCGGCAGCTCCAGCAACGGCTGAAGGGGCAGATGTTGCTGCTGGGGCAGATCTAGCGCCTCTTCCTCGCCCCCGAGGACATTTTCTTTGCTCTCTTTGATTGGCCTGTCCCCTTCCTCTCCCAAATGAGGAGTAAAAACGAAAGGGACGACCCCTCCAGGAAGATGAGCCTGTGTAGGGGCGTTGTTGAGCTTGTCGTATAGCGGCACTAAGTGACTTTGCCGCTGCCTTGGAGGTCTGCAGCTTCTCCAAACTTTCATCCGCCTTGCTGCCAAACAACCTCGAGCCATCAAATGGCATGTTAAGGAGTCTAGATTGAACATCTGGTGCGAAACCTGACTTCCTTAGCCACGCAAATCTGCATAGCACTGCGCTAGACGCCATGGACCTGCTGATACTGTCAGCAGTGTCCAAACCTGCTTGAAAGCATTCTCCCGAAGCCTCCTTACCATCCTTTATTATGGATAGGACACGATCACGTTCCTCTCCTTCCGGGATGTGTTGAGCTGCCGCTGACATGCAGTCCCACAGAGTATAATTAAATCTAGCCAATGTACAAGATACATTGGTTGACTTTAGAGCCATGCTCCCTGATGTAAAGACCTTTTTCGACCAAGTATCTATTTTCTTGTCATCCCTATCAGGGGGAATAGTAGGGTATGCAGCATTTTTTGTTGATGTGGCCGCCTGAACTACCAAGCTCTCAGGAGAAGGATGTTTGCTCAAGTACTCTGGGTCAGAGTTACAAGGTCTGTATTTTGCCACATGTTTTTTATTCACTGCTGCACTAGATTCCGGTCTTTCCCAAGCAGCATTTACTCTCCTTTGCAGGGCAATATGAAAGGGAAGTATGGGGTCTGGTTGAGGTCCTCCTGACAAAATATCTGTCATATCATCATCCTGGTATACAGGTGCATTACTACCCCATCCCATAAACTCTGTTACTCTATTCATAAGTTTTCTGTAACCCAGATCAGCATGTTCTGCTGGATCTGGTCTCTCAAATTCATATTCAGGAGAGGTGTCTATTCCACTTGCAGACTGTAAACATTCGTACAAATCCTGCATTTTTGATTGAGGATTGATTAACTCCTCTGGGACATCTCTTGTCCCATATTTTACACCTGCTGATGTAACCTCAGGTTCATCTTGTCCATATTCTTCATTTTCTGATGACATTTCCCCATATACAGAAGACATAGTGTGGAAAAAGTCACGTCTGTTTTCAGGGTGAAATACCTTCTCAGGAATATGTTTCAACCCTATATTTGGTGTCGATGTCGACAGAAACATCGATGGCGTCGAAATCGTAGCCGTTACCTTCGAAGTTGTCGAGGTATTCTTTGATGTTTTTGAAGGCACTATAAATGGTGTCGAAGGAATCTTCGAGGCAGTCAACGTTGTCGAAAGAATCTTCGAAACACTCGACGCCGTCGAACAAGTCTTCGAGGTCATCGATAAAACACTCGACGTGCCTTTTTTCTGTTGGGTCGTCGAACCTTTATACTCGATAGCCTTCGACAGAGGCTTCGAAGATGTTTTTGTCAAAGTCTTTAATGACTTATCGACGTCGAAAGTCTTTTTCTTAGAGTCTGTCTTTTTAGGTGTCTGGGACGAGTCCCTAGAAGACACCCTCGACAATTTTTTGTTGGACTTTCTAGTTTTAGACCTTCCTCTGTCACTTTTGTGAGAATAGGCATGACCTTCAACAGACATTTTTGAGGGGGTCTGGGCCGCATTCTCAAAAATGTTCATCATAGACTCTCTAAATGCTTCCCACTTTTTAGGAGAGTCGTGTTTAGTTGGACAAGTATTAACTTCCTCTGAAGTTGAGGAAGAAGAGGAAGAGGGAGATCGGTGCCGTCTCTTTTTCGCCTTCTTAGACGAAGAAGAGGAGGACTTCCTTGATCTACTCCTCGATCGTGATTTTTTATGGCGTTTCGCCGAAGATTCATCCAAATCTTTACTCCCCCTCGAAGAAAACTTCGAGGATTCCTCCCCCACCGCCAGTTTACCTCGTCTTTCTTTCAAGGCCTTATGGGTCATGGATTGGCACGAACCCGCAGTCGTCGATCCGATGATCGGACCCGAGACACCAGAGGCAGTTACGGTGAGGGTCGGTTATCGACATCTTCCTTCCGCACTTTAGACACTTCTTAAACCCTGTTTTCGGAGTTGATGGATTCGAGGAAGACAACATTATTCAATTAACTGAAGCACCGTTTTTATACAACTGAAGCAAAGCTAACGGAAAAACGGAACTGAGGCCAACGGGCGCGCTCGAGGCATTTATACTACGGATGACGTCGACACTCGACGGATGCCGTCGAGGGACATCGACGCCGCCGCCTCGAGTGGAGTGCCCTCTGGTGGAGAGAAAAAAAAATTCCAAAGCAGCAAAGCTGAAGGTAAGTATATATCTAAGATGAGGAATACGTGGGAGGACACAATCCATTCGAAACATACATACTGTTATTATCTTGGGTATAGTAGTGGCAAATTAGGTATGTCATGGTTCTCAACGTTAGTCCCAGATTCAATTATTGGTAGTGTGTGAATGCGGTCTCATGCATGTCTTTCACGCTTTCCCATATCACGCCTAAGTGAGACGTCCAGTATTGTGTTGTTGATGCCATTCGGTAAAGGTATAGTTTTAAATTCAAAATGGGTCAGGGAACTACAAGTTTTATAATGCAAGGAAATGAAAGAGGACTTGCTGTCCTACTCATGCATGGCATGAGGGAGCATGGAAGCTATGCCTCATGTGGACACACCTGTTGGCAAAATCCCTTTTGCAAGTTGTGTCCCTTCACCTCTGCATGCTCTCACCCAAATGTGTGAGCAGTGTGGTATGTGGTTGGCAAATGTTCAAGGTAAGTCTTTGATGGTATGAATCTATAAGGTGGTGTGGGTTCATTTATATATCCAGCAGCCATGCCCAGCATTGTTGTAACCCCTCCATAATGTGTGTCAGGTTACATTGTGCCAGGATCAAGGATGCATGTGTGGAGCATGATGTGATATGATATTATTTATAATGCGCCTGTACACAAGTGTTTCTAGGTGCGACAGGACAAGGAGGGGGAAACATAGGGAGGACAAAACAACAATATTACAAGGCCCTGTGTCATTCAGGTCGGGCAAGAGCAGGGAAGAGGAAATGGAGAAGCGCTGAGGGGGATGGGGGGAAGTGCATGTAACTATGTAACTCAGAAGTGCAGCCAGCGTATGGCTCAGTGCCTGTAAATCAAGAAGTGCAGCCATCGAGTGGCTCATTAGTGCAGAGAGAAGGACTATAGGGTTGTAGATACAGACCACAAGTGCTAGGGGAGCCAGGAGGCAATGTGAGGTGCAACTGGACATGCAGGAGCCTGGGCCCAAGTTCAGAAGGTAGCCAGGTGGCCAGTGCGTTGAGAAGTCGGGAATCAGCAGGAGAGAGGAAGACAGAAAGTGGAAGCGAAGAGGAAGGTCTTGAGTTGCTTCCGGAACCAGAGATGGTTCTGCTCAAGTTTGAGAGAGGCAGGGAGGCTGTACCAGAGGGAGGCCCCTTCCGAGGATAGAGATCTGCTTCCAACTCTCTGCTTGGAAAAGCGATTGACCTTCCGAGAGTTGGAGGTGGATGAGCAAAGAGCTCAAGAGGGGAGATGTTTAGGAAGAGAGAGTTGGAGGTAATGCGGTCCCAGGCCCCAGAAGGCTTTCTGGGCGATGCAGAGGGTCTTGAACTTGATCTTTGCCGCCACTGGGAGCGATTGAGGAGATTTCAGATCTGGAGAGATGCGATCCCTGGGCTTGAGGCCAAGGACAAGTCGTTCTGGATAAGTTGAAGAGGTCGGAGAGTAAAGGTAGGAAGTTTTAGAAAGAGGCTGTTGCAGTAGTCCAACCTAAAGAGGACCAGAGCTCTAGAGACAGTGAGCTTCTGGGGGAAAGTGAGGAAAGGAAGAATACCTCTGAGGAGGTGCAGTTGATAGTTTGACTTCTTAGAGACATTACAGATGTGAGGAGAGAAGGAGAGGGTGGAGTCGAAGATGACTCTAAGGTTCTTAGCCTCACAGGTAGGAGCAGGAAGTGGGCCCAGAGTGGGCAGCCAGAGAGAGAGAGGAAAGGAGGCAGCTGGTGTTCCGATGATGAGGATCTCAGTCTTACTGGTATTAGGACAGAGTTTATTGGCGGCACACCATTCCTAAATTGCAGTCAGACAGTCTGGAATGAGAGAAGGAGAAGAGGCATCTGAAGGGAGCCTGAAAGAAAGCTGGGTGCCATCCGCAGACCACTGAAAGTTGGAGCAGAAGGAAGCGATGCAGTGGGAAAGCGGTGCCATGTATTGATTGAACAGCCAGGGAGAGAGGTTAGACCATTGGGGAACAACACAAGTGGAGAGAGATAGATAGAAGAGAGGAAAGACCCCAGTTAGACCTGGAAGGATCGGTCAGTGAGAAAGGGGGTCAGCCATGCCAGGGCCTGATCAATGATACCCAGGTTATCACAGAGGCGATTGAGCAGGATTGCATGGTTGACTGTATCAAAGGCAGAAGAAAGATCAAGGAGAGTGAAGGCAGAAGGAAGGTTAGAATCAAGGTTTGAGAGCAGATCATCACAAGTGTTCAGGAGAGCAGAGTCTGTGCTTCTGGCAGCTCTGAAGCCTGGCTGGTGGTTGTGGAGACAACCAACAGGTTCAGTGTGCAGATTAAGCTGGGATATGGCCAGCTTTTCTAAGAGTTTGCCCAGGAAAGGGGTGATGGAGATCGGGTAATAGTTAGACAAAGAGGAAGGATTGGCAGAAGGCTTCTTTAGCAGGGGGTGCACAAGAGAGTGCTTAAGGGGGGAAGTGAAGGTTCCAGTGGCAAAGGAGTGATTGCAGAAATCAGCCAAGGCTGGAGCAAGAGTGTTGATGTGGTCCTTGATGGCTCTGGATGAGCAGGGGAGAACCTGTTTTCACGAGACATTCATAGATCGGACTTGTCTAAAAAACATTGTCAGGGATGAACAAGGGAAAGGAAGAGAAGGGAAGAGGAGAGACAGCCACAGGCAGACCAGGAGTGGAGGAGGAGGAGGAGTAAGAGAAGGAGGAAGAGGAAGAGAAGGAAGAGAAGGTGGACAGGATGTCCTGAGTTTTAATGATGAAGTGAGAAGCCAAAGCCGTACAGAGGGCCTGGGAGGAACAGGAGAGGTAGAGACTGCAGCAGAATTGGCCAGCTCCTTGCAGATTTTGAAGAGTATGGCCGAGTTGTTAGATGCTGCAGAGACGCAGAGTTGGATGTGGGCTCTCTTCTTGGCGAGGACAGAGAGTCTGTATTGCCGTTGAAGCAGGCGACAGGCCAGTTTGTCAGAGGTTGTGCCTGATGCCCTCCACTTCCCCTCAGCCACACTGCACTTGCTTTGGAGGGCCAACGAGGTTACACTTGGATTTGGCTTCAAGCGGATCCTCATGACAGGGGCAAGTACATCAAGAGAGTTAGCGATAGAAAGAAGAATGTTAGAAAGGGCTGTGTCAGGGTGTGAGTCAGCCAAAGGTGCAGAAGGAAGGGAGATGGTAGGGCCAAAGCCTCAGCTGACACACGCTTCATGGGTCAGATGACTGAGAAGATAAGTGGCAGTGCTGGAGGAATAAAGAGAGAGAGGTGGTAGGAAAGGAGAAAGTGATCACTCCAGGAGAGAGGAGTGGTGAGAGAGTTGGAGAGGGGGAGGTCTGAGATCAGAACATCCAGGGTGTGCCATGCAGAATGAGTTGGGCCAGAGGGAAGAATGAGAGAGAGGGAAAGTCACAGAGGTTGTGAAAGAGTCCTGAGGAAAGGCAAGTGACATCCAGGTGGATATTAAGGTCTCAGAGGAGGAGAAGTTGAGAGGTAGAAGGGAGGAGAGAGGCAGTGAGGTCCGCCCACTCAGAGAGGAAGGGGGTGACCTGGTGAGGCGGCCTGCAAATAGTGGCCACAGTGAGAGAAAGCCAGGAGAGATAGAGATCCTGCAGAACAGGCATTCAAAAGAGGAGTAGTGCTGCATAGGAATGATAGGCGCAGGGATCCACTCAGGAAAGATCAAGGCTACACCCCCACTGGTGCGGTTGGTTCTGGGTTCGGAGAGGATCTTGTAGCCTTTAGGAAGGAGAGTGTCAAAGTTTGTGACAGAGCTGGCCGTGAACCAAGTCTTGGTCAGACCGAGTAGATCCATATCGAGTTCTTCCAGGAGACGGCAGATGTCAGAGAAGTGTTTGACAACTGAGCGAGAGTTAAGAGTAGCATTGTGGGGCCGGTTGCCCCCTTTGAAGGACTTCCGTTGAGGGGTACAGGTCAGAGGTACACCCTGCAGAAGTGTTGCAGGTTCCCGAGGATGGACCGAGGAGCAGGCAAGGTAGCCAGGGAGGAGGTGGTGGGTGCCAGAGGGGTGGCAGAGGAAGAAGGCAACAGGGTGGCTGGAGAAGCGGCAAAGGCAGCTGTAGAGGTGGCAGAGGAAGGAGGCGGCAAAGAAGGCAGAGAGGATAAAGAAGGAACAGCAGGAGAAGAAAGGACGTTGATAAGGTGCAGGAAGCATCTATCAAAAAGTAGGAGGTTGGCCTGAGGGCCTTGGACCAAGACGGTGCCATTTAGGTAAACATTGATGATGATCTTGGAGGAGTGAAGGGGCCCAGGGGGGCCTCCCGATGGGTGCCACCATTAATGGGTGAAGAAGAAAAAGGAGAGAGAACAGAGACCACTGGGGGGGTCCATTGACCCGAGAGGGGGAACGACAAAGGGAATGTTGGTAAGGGTCTGTTTGTAGAAAGCACTAGTGTAGGTATCAGCGATAGGGAGGCCTGGGTTGGAGACCAGGATATCCCTCTTGAGATTCTTCCTGCCAGACCTAGTGAGAAGGATAGGATAGTTGATCGAAAAACAGTTAGAGAACATAGTTGAGATAGAGAGCACCATAGAAGGTGTACAGAGGAAGAGAGTGGGTGAAGAGAGAGGGTTAGGTTGAGCCCAAGCAGGGAGGGGCATGGGGGTAGTGCTGGGAAGCAGGCAGGGGGGAAACACTAGGGGGACACAGAAGGAGGGACACACACAGAGGACAGAACATAGACAGAAAATCAGATGCAATGCATAGACAAGTCAATCATCAAAGGAACCTAGAAGAAGGAATGAACACGCAGGAATGCAGGCAGTGCAAGGTAAGCAAACAACCCTGGGGAACGAAAATGACAAGGAACAGAACAATCACCAAAGGGACCTAGAAGTTAAGCAAACAACCCTGGAGAAACAACCAGGAACAGAACAATCACCAAACAGCCTAGAGGTAAAGAGGACAGAGCAGGAATGCAGGCAGTACCATATAAGCAAAACAACCCTGGAGAAACAAAACATGTCAAAAATAACAAGGAACAGAAGAGTCACCACAGGAACTTAGAACAAAGGATGAACACAGCAAGAATACAGGCAGTACAATGCAAGCAAGCAACCCATGAGAAACAAAAGTGTCAAGAACAGTACACAAAAGATCACAGGGGGGAGCTAGGAAGAGGGGAATGAAGGCCTGCAGAGGATGCGGGGGGCGCAGTGGCCAAGGGAAGGAGTGGGATTGCATGCCCCTGAGTAGAGAGAGAGTGTATGCGCCTTGAAACACTTGTGTATAGGCGTATTATAAATGCCACAGCATATCATATCATATCTAAGAAATGTGCGGTGAACTCGACCTAGGTAAGAGGGAGCACATGCGGACTAGGTTGTGAGGGAGTGAACACACCCTAAAGTAAGAGGGACACACGCAGCCTTTAGTTGTGCGGGAGCACGTGCAGCCTAAATTGTGAAGGAGTGAATGCAACCTAAAGTAAGAGGGGGTGCACGCAGCCTGGACTTGTGCGGGAGTGCTCACAGCCTAAGTTGTGAGGGAGTGAACTCAACCAAAATGTAAGAGGGAGAGCGCACAGCCTAAACGGCAAAGGGAGCACAAAAAGGCAGGGGGGTGCAAGGACAAGACACAGGGAAAAACATGCATTTGCAGGAGTGAGAAGGGGCACCAGGTCAGGGGGGTGCATGGAGTGTAGCAAGCTAACTCTCCCCTCATCTTCTTACCCTGCAGCCACAGACAGGAGGGTGAGGTCGTCCGCACTCACTGTCTATGCCGCTACTCATCGCTGCCAAACACCTGAGTCGCACAACACCGTGGCCTTGTTCTGCAAGAGCTTTTCTGCAGAGGGTCCGTACCTCGGTTCTTATAGGCACGTAAGCATGGACATAGTAAAACGTGCTATGTATAGTCGGGCAGCGTCTGCTGTGCACCTGCGTCGCTCAACACCACAGCTTTGTCCTGCAATGGCTTTGCCGCGCAGAGGGTCCGTACCTCGGTTTTTATAGGCATTGAAGCATGGACGTAGTGAAGCATGCTTTGTATAGTCGGGCAGCATCTCCTGCGTACCTGCATTGCTCAACACTGCAGCCCTGTCCTGCAAGGGCTTTGCTGCAGATGGTCCATACCTCAGTTTTTATAGGCACGGAGGCATGGACGTAGAGAAGCATGCTACGTATAGTCAGGCAGTGTCTCCTGCAGACCTGCATCACTCAACAACGCAGCCTTGTCCTACGAGGGCTTGGGAATCTTGTCCTGCAAGGGCTTGGGAATCTTCTACACATCTGCATGGGGTGCACGCCAGCATCACCAAACATCTGTACGTTGTTGTACTGCTGCATATGCCTGTTTCTGAAAACCTGCTCCCTTAACATGGGTAGTACAATGGCCACGTGCTCAATGCCAAAAGCACATTGGGTAAACCAGCTATGGCAAAACACAATTTTTTGTGGGATAGATAGTCACAGAGTCACTGGGGAATGCTGTATAGTAGCACATCCATCTCATCGTGGCAGTTAATACCTGTGGGAGAATAAAGGAGAAGAAGGGCTGGATAATTTTTTGCATCAGGGCCACAGTGTGTTGGGATGGGATAGGCCTATGTCAGAGAAATGGACACTTTATGAGTGTATGGCCTTCATGCTCTCCTCACTTTCCTACTACAAGGTGGCTGCAAGGTTGATGGGCAGCCTGTGTGTTTGCGTTGAAGGCCGAGTGATGGGCTGCCTGCAGGGGAGGTTGCAGGGCAGACTGAGGGGTTGCTGTGAGGTTATCACCATTCCAGGAATGCAGTACATCCCAGACTACCCTCCACAGGTTCCACCTGACACTGAGTTCACAGTTACAGGGCCCTGAGAAAATCAGCAAATGCAGAATACTTAGGAGGTGGAGGAAGATGTTAAGAAAGAGCTTATGCAAACAGGAATGTGGCAGCGGATGGTGTGATGAATTGAGAGTATTTGTCCCTTCTCCCTAGGGGGGGAGCCAACCCATTTGAGGCTAGGGAGGGGAGCTTGCTTCGCAAGACCCCCCATTGGGGTCTGAGCAAGTGGGATCTCACTGGCAGTGACTCCGCTCTACAGGACAAGGACTCATTCCCACAAGGAACTCCCACCCAGCAACATTATCTGCCTATATGGGATTACCTGCAAGTACAAGTAATGTGTCTTCCTCTTCTTTAGCTTCAGGCAATGCTGGATCGAATACTAAGCCCAAAGGAAAATGGAACACCCCTTTGAACGTGTAAGCGTATGTAACTGGGGTGAACTGAGCAAACGGAGAGAGAGAGCCATATGCAGGCAAAGCCCTCTAGTGTAACAACGCCTTGGTGGGACGGAGCGTTGTGGAGCCGCAGAGCCCAGTGAAGCCCATGAAGCAGAGAATGCCAGAGAAAGCCGCCGGAAGCAAGAGCCAGTGGAGAAACCACAGCTAGAATAGAAGGATAGAGAATGTTCTAAGTGGTGGCGTGACCACAGAGAAGCCATGGTGGGCTTGGGGCCCAGCAAACAATACTGGTACCGGAAGGAACAAGAGGGACATCGCCCTCTGAAGGCAGCCATCTGCCGACCACACCGACACAGCGAGATGCCAAGAGTGAGTTTGCACTGAAGGAACAAGAGACGGCCACAGAAGTGGAAGAAATCGACCTGTGTCGACACCTGCCCCAGGAATCCACCCAGCATAATTCAAGCTAACATGTGGAACAGAGAAGGGGGTGGCAACCAGAACCAGACATTGAGTGAAAGGAACTGCAAGAAGGATTATGAATCAATGTGAAAGCATGAATATGATTGTGAGGAAACTATGCAAAAGTTGCCAAGTAGGTTGGTGGAGGAAACATGGAAGCCATTAGTGAGAGACTGTGTTAGTTTAAGTTCAAGTATTAATCTTCAATATCAGAGAGAGGAGAAGGTGAACCCAGTAGGGAGGCCCCAGGACTAGTGGTACCACACCATCAATAAGGGTATAAGATATCCCAACAGGGAAATAATCAAGTATACATCTCTCTCTAGTATACATATCTCTCTAGCTTGGACTATTGTAACAGCCTCTTTCTAAATCTACCTGCCTCTATTCTCTGCCCTCTGCAACTAATCCAGAACAGGACTGCGAGACTTGTCCTTGGCCTCAAGCCCTGGGATTGTATCTCTCAAGCTCTGAAATCTCTCCACTGGCTGCCAGTGGATGCAATGATTAAAGTCAAAACCCTCTGCATTGTCCACAAGGCTTTCTGGGGCCTGGGTCCAAAATACCTTCAGCTATCCCTCCGCAAATACCTCCCCTCTCAAGCTCTTCGCTCCTCTACCTCCAACTCCCTCAGGGTCAGTCGTTTTTCAAAGAAACGAGCGGGGGCAGCTCTCTGTCTTCAGTTGGGGCCTCCCTCTGGAACAGCCTCCCTGCCACTCTCAAATTTTAGGAGAACCAACTCCGGTTCCGGAAGCACCTCAAGACCTTCCTCTTTTCTTCTACCTTCGCTCCCCCTCTCCCCTGCTGATCTGTTCTCTCTTGGCACCGTGCACCTGGCCACCCTCTGTCCTTCGGGCCCATGTACCTGCTCACCCTGCCACCCTCCCGCACTGCCGCCTCCGTACCACCCCTTGCACTGGGTCTGTATCTGTACCCAGACAGCCCCCCCTTCTTCTTCCTGCACTTATCAGACCTACCCTGTCTGCTGCCTTAAACCTAGCACTTGCAAATTGCTGGCTGCATTACCACTGTTTGTTGCCTTTATTATTTATTTATTGTTATTTATCTGTTTCTCCTCTGCTTCGCAATTTCCACTTCTCCCCCCTTCCATGCACTTTTCCCCTCCCCCCTCTCCCATGCACTTAGGCGTTCTCAATGTCACTGGGCCTCGTAACATCGCTGTTTTGTTCTCCCCTGTTCCCCTCCCTTGCCTTGTTGCGCTCTGAAACACTTGTGTACGAGCGCGATAGAAATAAAATATCAATCAATCAATACAGAGTCCAAAGGCAAGAAACATAAAAGACTACATCAAAAGGGGTAACGAGAAGGAAACTGATAGGTGTTACACACTTTGGGATAGCCAACCTATGAACCTATACAAGGAATTGCAGAAACTCATGAAAAAGACACTGACAATTAGAATCAATAGTTTCCACTAACTTGTTGTTGTGGAGATGACAAAGTCAGACTTGTGATAATTCGAAAACACTAAACGAAAGCTCCCAGAAAGACAGCTAAAGGGAAGGTGCCAAAAGAGATATTTTGACCATTCTTATTTATTAGTTCTAGTGATAGGGTCAGTTAGAGGTAGGTTTTTGGACTGAGGACATTTTGCTTTGGACTTTGACGACAAACAAGCACCCTTAGCTAGTTTGGTTAGGTAGGGAAAATTCCCATAGCAATAGGGAGAATTAGAAACTTTCCTTATTATTTAAATAAGAGTTGCAAATGTCCACCATGAGTCTGACTCCTTCTTGCGAAACGTCACAATGTGTAGGGGGATTGCTATGAAAAGTTGTGTTTCTTTGCTTTTTCCCACTTTCAACAAGATGTTTACACTCTTGTCACTCTTTACTCATTCAATCATCATTCAATCATGGAATCACTCATGCATTCCTCAGGCACTCATCACTAATAGCAGGATGTTTCCTCTAATTATATGCAGCCTCTCAATCTCATCCTCCCTGTTATGGTGAAAAAAGATGTTAATGGGCGAGACAGTACCTTCCTGGCTCCAAGAGACCCGCCATGGGGACATCTCACACCTTATGTATATGCAAATCCCTGACAGCCTCGCCCTATCCCTGGAAAGACAGCCCTTAAAATATGGATGAATAAAGCGTGCCTGTTTTCACACTGGTTTCTTCATTTAGCCTTTGCACAAAGCTTGATAAGGAACTTTGGTAGAGATCCTTACCTAGAAACGGGCCAGAAGGACTGCAAACTTGAGATTGCTGTGTTATTGGACTGTCGATCCCATCCCACCTCCGAAACAAGCTTTCTTTCATCACCAGTATGCTGCTCTTCACCTTTATGCAGCTGATAAACCTCCTTTATGCCAAGGGATGGTGCACTCATCTTAGTGTGGCACCTGAGAGAATCCACACTTTCTTCTCTGCTCATCGTTTCACTGTGCACATCACTCTGAAACCAAAATCCTGGCACAGCCCCAACACCTGGTGAGTTCTGCCAGGTGGGGGCAATCTCATTTTGGCCTATACCTGTGTGGCCCTCTGTGAGAAGATTTTGGGGATTGTGGGAGACAGGTAGACATCAGAGTCAACCTCTGGGAGAAGGAGCAGGGAATCTAGCGCCTGCCTTGACCATCTGGCAAATGCCTAGTGAAGCACCCAATGGGCTCTGCCGTGACAGGCAAAAGATCCAACCGGCTACTTAGTAAGCAACTGAGCATGTTAGAGTAAGGGTATAAGACATCTCTCTGCCTGCCAACTAACAAACGAAACCCAGTGAAATGTGTGCCTGTTGTCTTCTAATTTCAAGCAGCCCTTAGTCTGAAGTAAATGAAGTAAATGTTCTTGCCTTCCATAACCCTTAGCATAAAGTATAGACACCCCCACAGCCCCCATTTTTCTTATTTTTTTTTTAACAGAAGGCTGTAGGGGTGTCCCCTGCAGCCCGCGCTCACTATATCATAAAGTATAGTGAGCGGGGCGATGCGTGGGACACCGCCACACCCCCGTTTTTTTTGTTCAATGCTACCACCAAAGGTTTGAACTTTTGGTGTTCGAACCTTTGGTGGTAGCATTTTTAGAACTTTTGGTTCATGCAAACCTTTGGATGCAGGAAAATCATCCTAAACTGGTAAGATCCCCACACGGGATGGGCAGGAAGGGATCAGAATCCTTTTACCTAAAGATCCCCAACCTAGGGTAGGGGATACGACGACAGAAGCCAGGTACTCCATCTGGAGTTGGGGCCCACTGGAGCAGGTGGCTTTTGATGACATTAGAGGTGCCCTCACGGCCGAGGACACCATGTCGTTCTTTGATCCTGCATTACCGTCGGAGATCATTGTCGACGCTAGCCCATTTGGCATGGGTGCTGTACTGACACAGCTTGACCGCAACGGCGACGTCCGGCCGGTTGCGTATGCCAGCAAAGCACTGTCTGACGCAGAACAACGATACTCGCAGATTGAGCGCGAGGCGTTGGCGGTGCTGTGGGGATGCCGCCATTTCCGGCTCTATGTACTCGGACGCCCGGTGACGGTGGTAACTGACCACAAACCACTGCTGCCCATCCTAGCGGGGTCGTCATCCAAGCCGCCAGCATGCATTGAGAGGTGGATGCTGGCTCTTTTGGAGTATGGTGTGACTCTGGTATATCGACCGGGGTGAATAACGCAGCTGACTACCTCTCCAGACACCCCGGGGTGCCGGGAGGAGGGGACCGAGGCACCTGTGAAGAAGAAGCTGAGGAGCATGTCCGAGTCGTAGTGGAAGCAGCCACGCCGAATGCCATGCCTCTTCAGGAGCTGGAGACTGCGGCGGCACAGGATGAGTGCTTTAAAATTCTGAGGCAGTCCATGCAACAAGGCTCCTGGAAGTCTGTGCTCGAGGCCCTGGCGGGGCACACTCAGGAGGCCCGGACTGGGCTGGAGCAACTATGGAAGGTCCGTGAAGAACTGTCATTTTCAACATCTGGCCTTTTGCTTCGGGGTGATCGGATTGTAGTTCCCCAGTCAAAGGTGGGCGATGTGATTGCACTGGCGCACCGGGGTCATCAAGGGGCCGCCAAGACCAAGGCCCGCCTCCGGATGAAGGTGTGGTTCCCTGAGTTGGAACGCAAGGTGGATGACTTTGTGGCGGCCTGTGTCTGGTGCCAGGCAGTGTCGCCTGTACAGCGGGAGCCAGTCATTGAGGTAATGCCGAGGGGGACCCATCCGTGGGAAGTAGTTCATGCGGACTTTGGGTCCACCACCATGGGCACCCACTTCCTGGTCCTGGTTGACGAGTACTCCAGGTATCCCGAGGTGGAGTTTGTGGAGTCCGTGGCGTTTGAGCACGTTGTTGTGGCTGTAGAAAAAGTGTTTGCGGCTCATGGGTTTCCACACACGCTGTGCTCGGACAATGGTGCGCCATTCCAGAGCGAATGGTTTGCAGAACTAATGGAGAGCTGCGGGGTGGTGCACCGGAAGATCACACCTCTCTGGCCTCGAGCAAATGGGGAAGCAGAGCGTTTGATGAGGACTCTCGATAAGACCTTTAGGATCGCCCAAGGACAGGGGCAGTCCCTACAGAGAGCCCTTTACCAGTTCTTGAGGGTATACCGCACCACGCCCCATGCGTCCATGGGGGTGGCCCCGGCAGAGGCGCTGTTCAGGAGATGTCCTCGAGGATTGCTGCCAGAGGTAGGAGAAAGAGAACCTGGGGTGATCGATAACCAACAAGTCGAAATGGACCGGCGAGTGAGAATTGAGCAAGAGAATGTGCGGAGGGGGCTTCGCCCACAACAGCTAGAGCCGGGCGATGAGGTCCTCATTCGCAATCGACATCTGCATAGAAAGCTCTCCCTGCCGTACGAGCCTGAGCCACTGGACGTTGTGGCGGTCCGGGGCTCCATGGTAACTGCATCAGATGGCCGGTCGGAAGTGACTCGTAATGTAAGCTTCTTCAAAAAGCTTAGGGATCCCAGAACTGACCCACCTCCTGATCCGGACCTGGGAGAGGTCCCTGAGGACGAGGGAGAACCACCCTGCATGCCGGAGTCCCCAGCCCGGGGCCTGTCGGTGGACAGATCACCCGTGCCGGAGGCGAGCCGGAGGTACCCCCAGAGGGCTGGGCGAGGGAAACCTGCTCGCCTCACTGATTATGTGTTGGGACAGTTGGCTGATGATCCGAAGGATGATAACTGTTAGCTAAGGGGACCCGGGTGGATGCTAATAAAGGGGTGTTTATGGCATCGGGGGTTTGTGAATTGTTCAGTTTGCAGTGTTGTTTGGTTTGTAGTGTATAGTTGGATTATGCTAGTTGGTTCTCCCCGAAAAAGGAGGAGTGTGGCGCTGCCTGATGACGGGCGCGCACGTGGCGGCGTGACGTTGCACGCCGCCGCGTGCAGTACAAATAAACGGGGCGTTTCCCGGCCGCGTTAGAGCGACCGGGAAGCCCGAACCAAGACGGACGTGTGCGCCTCAGTTCTTGGTGCCGGGGCTTGCGGTGATGCGCACGGGGGGCGCTAGTCACCCCCAACAGTACATAGTACCTAAAATGCCTTATATTGTACAGTTGTCTGCATGTATTTAGACAAAGCTACTGTCATGCGGCCGATCTCGCTACAAAAGTGCTAGTGCATTGAGTACCGTAAACATTTATGAATGGCATCACTCTAAAATGGCATGTGCCTAAGGTGCTATACAATACATGGTGCTTGGCGCTACATATCTAATTTAGCTCATAAAAGTAATCGAGTGTGGGAATAAAATGTATGAGATCTTGGTACAGATAACTGTACATTTGACACGTGCAGTAAATGTATGGCATAATTCCTATAGAGTGTTACATGATCCAAAGAATGGTACAATATTCCTGCCATGGCGTTTGTCTCACTTTATATCTGTATGTACCGTGCATTCTATCTCATAGTTTTTAAAGTGCATGGTGCTATACAAATACATGTTAATGCAATGCATAATTGAAAGGTAATTCATGCTCCCCATGATATTCAATATGGCTTAGCATAGGACGCCTGGGCAATCCTACCACATGGCTGGCGAGGCATGACCCATGCAAAGATCAATTCAGACACTATTTGGTAACATATTAGGGTGTTAAAGCTTGTATAATCATAACAAGTCTGTTTTTTTCAAAATTAATAGAAAAGTATGAATGGTGACTATCCTAGACTCCAATTGCCCATGATCTAAGGTGCTAAATGTATGTATGTTCAATAGCTGGAAATTGAAGAACAAAGTCGTGTGTGCATGATTAGGGCCTTAATTCAGTTTAAGGGGCAAGAGATGCCTAAATAAAGGGAGCAGTCATATCGCATGAAATGCCCCATACTTGATATTTTGATTGCTTAGTGCATGTACTTAGATGCAGCGTTTCTTTTTAGACTGGGTTTAACACTAATGTGTTATATGAGTAAGTCATCTTTAGCCAGAGCTGATGTGTGTTAGGCAGAAACCTGTGCAGTTCCCTTAGGGACCACTGCAAAATAATAATAATAATAATTAGGCATTTATATAGCGCTACGAACCCTCAGGTATCTGAGCGCAGCTTATTATTACCCACGTGTGTTTCAGGTATCTGAGCGCAGCTTATTATTACCCACATCGACCTCCAAAGGATGAAAGGCTGAGTTTGGCCCGGCAGGGATTCGAACCTGCGTTAACAGGCTCTGCACGGATGTCAAAGGGAGTGCTCTGCTTGCTGTGCCACTTCACAGGTGTTTGGCAGTAAACCCACTTGGTAGAAGTCTATACCACACAGATTCATTTGGTAGCTGTGGCTGAGCAGTCAGACTTCCCTCAAGAAGAGTTAGGCAGTATATAGAGTATACACAATAGGTACAGAGATGCAGTAGCACAAGCAAACACTGACCAGAGCTTTGGTGTAAAAGTATATAATTATTTATTTAAAGACACACTTGTAAATTACACTAGCATAAAGAGAAAAGTAAATTCAGCACACAGTCACTATTATATATATATACAACCCTAATTGCTTATTAGACAAGTCTTAATGAGAAACACCACTTATTTTCAGACAGAGGTGAGCGCTTAACATAAAATGGCACTCTAATAAGTTATTAAAAAGGGAGGGAAAAAGGCAGAGTTATGGAAGCACACAAATTTCAATACTTTTTAAAGAACCACAGTAAGGCAGGATAGGCAGAGTTCTACTGCAGAGCAAGGAAGTCAATTGCAATGCCCACTCTTGGAGAGAGCAAGCAGAAGGGGTCCAGGTTCACACAGTGGGGTTATGCCCAAAGAGTCTTGTAGATAGTTTGCACACAAAGAATGAAATTAAAGTCAGGAGAAGTTAGCAAGGTTGTCCCAGGCTAGCCCAGGTTAGAAAGTCGAGGCTTTACTGTCATCCCGAACGATCTGTCGCAAGGGAAGCCAGGCGGGACACAGTACCTTAAGTGTGAAGGAAGCTCCAGCGGGGGCAGTTGTTCCTGGCAGCGGGTGCAAGTCGGTGTTTCGTCCAGAGGAAGAGGAGGTCTCGCCGTGGAGGAAAGATGAAGGTCGTTGCACTGCCAGGGAAGGAACCAGCCGCGGAGTTCTTCGGTTAAAAGGTACTACCCTTCTCTTCGCTGTAGTGGTAAACCGTGGTGTTCCGGTTGCCAGGGTGCTTGGCATGGACAAGGCGGCCACGAGATGCTCCAGGAAGGTGAAAAGAAGGCAAAACTGGTTATCCCCACCAGTCAAAGGAAGAAGTCTCTCGGACTGGAGATCTCCTCTGTTGTCGGGAAAAGTGGTGAGACGGTTCAGAAGGGCTCCACCGGTGGTGTCATCGTTGCAGGTCGGCTCAGCTTCTCCCTCCTCAGATTCTTAGGTCCTGTGGCGACTTCTGAAGTTCCAGTCCCCAAAGCCCTGCTTTTATGCAGCAAACCCCCATTCATTCAGCCTAGCTGTCAATCAAACATGCTAAGTGGTGAGCCGGCCGGCTCACCACTTGGGTCAATCACACAAGAGTGCGACTTGAGTTGTCAAGGCAACTCAGTCCAGGGTGCCTAAACCCCCTCCCACACTCCCTGTGGTACCCAGACAGAGTGGCACCACTTTTGGAGGCTTCTGTGGAGAAGCCCGCCAAAAAGTGGAACAAAGGGCTCGACTTGGGTTGGAGTCACAGAAGAGAACACAAATGCCATTTTAGAATCGAGTTCTGGCAAAAAATATCAACCGGTGAATTAATATTAAATAAATAAACCAGCGGTATGTTTGAGGCTATAAGAATTAAATAATTAAAGTTGGTAGCCTCGAACAATGGGAAAATCCCATAGAGATATATTTGCGGTCGAATATAAAAAGTAGTATCCACTGCCACCAGCCAAAACTCGATCAGGGGGGACGGAGACGTGCCCCCTCGAACAACAGACGCCGGGGCAATCGAATTGCCTCGAACAGTACGTCCACAATATGATGGTTTGTACTGGTTTCTGTTCATAATTTGGGACTAGTAAAGCCAATGGTGACTTTACATGCCCTGGGAGACAGTAGTCAGTCCCAGGGTATGGAGTCTATGTTTGGGGGTCGCTACGACACCCCTGTGTTATGGCACGGAGGGTTCTGTGTAACCTACATAAAAAAAACACATGAGACCCTATGGAGTAAAAGACCCCATAGCCCATAAAACACATGGAAAGACAAAGGAACACCTCAAATCATGTCTAAGAGTGGGAGTAAAAGAGTCTCACTCTTAGCAGGAGAAAAAAATAAACCCCAAAAATCCAGCAAAGCTGCTGGGGGACTCACTAGGTTTGGGAAATTAGCCTTTACGGAGAATTCTCCCTAATAATGTGCACGGAACATTATCTGACGACATGTACGCTCGATGTCAGGGCTAGAAACCCTGCTAGCTCGTTCCTCAACTCGAGACCCTACTTAAAAGTCAACAGCAGACATTAAGGTTCTACTGTGGTATAAGTGAAAAAAAACTAATAAGAATAACATCTTTGATATATCTGTAACGATAAGCATTGATGATCACAGTTAAAATAAATTAGTGATCTTCTAGGGCATGAAGGGCTGGTTGTAGCCAAGGTACAGCTCAAACAAAAGAATGTGTTTTAATGCATTATACAACACACTTTCTGAGAAAAACTGGCTAAAAACCCTGAGCGTTTACAATTGTTTTGTAGGGTAACAGCAATTCCAAATCCAATGCATGCAAGTCACCAACAGTGCACATGAACATTAATGCTTTAATTAATGTAATGCATTGCTATTAAAAATGCCATGCCACAGTGAAAACATGTCCAACTCGCTGCACAATATAGACCCGTCTAGAAATGTAACAACATATTATAGTAAAGCATGTCAGGCCACATTTAGACATATGTAGACTGGTTGCACAAAAATGCTAGTCAAATCAATAACACAGATCATGGTTATTTCATCACAGAGGCCCAGAAAAATATACAATTCCACAGTAAGAAGCTGCTACAGTGGCAGCACCCAAATGCCTGTTTAACCAGGTAATTACACTTAGCAGGACTGTTTTGTCAGAGATGGACAGTTAAAAAAAAGTCAAGCCAAAGTAAGAAATGGCTAGACTAGCTGCGCCAAAATGCCTCTCTATCCACTAATACCACATATCATGCCTGTTTAGCCTGGACATGGATGACCATTTTGATTTATCGCAACCCCCCACACTGTTAGGGAGAATTCTCTGTTTAGGCTGAATTTCCTAACCTAGTGAGTCCCCCAGCAGCTTTGCTGGATTTCTGGAGTTTGTTTTTTCCATCCTGCCAAGAGTGAGACTCTTTTTCTCCCACTCTTGGACATGAATGTGGTTAATTCCTTTGAATGTCAATGTGGTTCTATGGGCTATGGGGTCTTTTACTCCATAGGGTCTCATATGTCTTACTATGTGTGTTACACCGCACCCCCCGTGCCGTAACACTGGGGCGTCCTAGAGGATCCCCACCATAGACTCCATATCCGGGGACTGACTACTGTCTCCCAGGGCATGTAAAGTCACCATTGGCTTTACTAGACCTAAATTTACTAACAGAACTAGTACAAACCATCCTATTGTGGACGTACTAGTAGGGGTAATTCGATTACTCCTAGGTCTGTGATTCGAGGGGGCACTGTCCCGTCCCCCCTCGTCGAGTTTTGGCTGGTGGCAGTGGAAACTACTCGTTATATTCGACCCCGAATATAACTCTATGGGATTCTTCCCATTGTTGGAGGTTAATACTTTTTCTTGTTAATCTCTAACATACCACCGGTTTATTTATCTTAAATAAATCTATCATTTGGTATTTTCTGCCAGAACTCGGTTTTTAAAATGGCGTCTGTGTTCGTCTCTGTGACTCCTAAACCAAAGGTTGAGCCCTTGGTTCCACTTTTGGCGGGCTTCTGCACAGAGGCCCTCCAAAGTGGTGCCATTCTGTCTGGGTACCACAGGGAGTGTGGGAGGGGGTTTAGGCACCCTGGACTGATTTGCCTTGCCAACTCAAGTCGCACTCTGGTGTGATTGGCCCAGGTGGTGAGCCACCCCGCTCACCACTTAGCGTGTTTTGATTGACAGCTAGGCTGAATGAGTGGGGGTTTTCTGCATAAAAGCAGGGCTTTTGGGACTGGATCTTCAGAAATTGCCACAGGACCTAAGAATCCGACAAGGGTAAAGCTGAGCCGACCTGCAACGACGACACCTCCGGTGGAGCCCTGCTGAACCTACTCACCACTTCCCAACGACAGAGGAGATCTCCCGGCTGGAGAGTCTTCTTCCCCTAACTGGTGGGAACAACCAGTCCCCCTTTGCTTTTTCTTCGCTCCAGGACGTAGTGGTCGAATTGCCCGTGCATAGCACCCCGGCAACCGGATAGCCACTACCCACTGTGCCGCGACCAAAAGGTGGTGCCTTGTGACGGAGCACTCCGCGGCTGGTCTCTTCCCTGGTGGTGCAACGATCTTCAACTTTCCTTCGACAACGAGAGCATCTCTTCTCTTGGCAAAGCCCCGACTTGCATCCACCACCAGGAACAACTGCCCCCGCCGGAGCTGTCTCTCCACATACAAGGTACCGTGTCCGCCTGGCTTCCCTTTCTGACGGTTAGCGTGAGGTGTCTTAATCCTCGCCTCTCCATTGGGTCGCCTCCAAGCCTTCTTAACTTTCTGTTCTGAACTGGTCCAATCTTTCTGTGACAATTTGCGCCAAGAGACTCAAAGTGCATTTCCACTGTGATACTTTTTGGGACATTTTGCCTTGCCTCTCTCCGAGTGTGCCTGGCCTCTGAACTTTGCGATCTACAGTAGACCCTGCCTTACTTGCCTTGCATTTGTTCGTAAAAGTGTTGGTACCGAGTTGATTTCATACCCTGCCTTTTCTCTCCCATCCTAACGAATACTAGAGTGCCATCTAGGTTAAAGCATTCACATCTGTCTGCAAATAAGTGGTGCCGTTGAACCTAGACTTGTCGAACTATTGTTAGGGGGATTGATTTACTTATAGTAATTGTGATTGAAGTTGTTTGCCGTATTAGTGCCAGTGTGTTCTTCATAGATGTGTTTTTATAAATAAATAACTATATATCTTTACACCGAAGCTCTGTTCCGTGTTTGCTTGTTCTACTGTGTAAATTGCCCTATTTTGTATACTCCACATACTGCCTAACGCTTCTTGAGGGAGGTCTGACTGCTCAGCCACAGCTACCAAGTGAATCTGTGTGGTACAGACTGCTACCAAGTGGGTTTACTGCCAAACACCTGTAGTCCTAAATATTTTGCAGTGGTCCCAGAGGGAACTGCACAGGTTTCCGCCTAACACACACCCTCCCACACATCCCCTCTCCCTCCCATCCCTTTGCCCCAACTCCCAAAATCAGCTCCTCAGCCCAGAATGACCTCCACGTCCCTCTTTCTAGTCCCAGTGCTAACATATGAGGCATATTGCCTCATAGGTAAGTACTAGGATGAGCAACGAGAGATGGACTCATGCTCCGTGAAGTGCAACTAGAGGTGGTGCAGGGCAGATCCCTCAGAGCACCCTGCCCCCCATGTTTGGTGACTGGTGCTGTCAGGTGTTTCCACCTGACTGCCACTCTAGAAGCCCCTCTGGACATCTGTAGCCCTGGGCACCCTTCTCAAAGGGCGATCCCCTTCAAAGGCTTTGATTTTCATTATTTGTTCCTGTTCGTGGCAGATATGTGCCGACTAGACATTAATCTGTCTATTTTTTTCCTTTCTATCTTTATATCTTGACCTATCCCATCTAGGATAACCTCTTGCACTCCTCCGGTGCTACCCTCTGCTCATTTACTCAATGCATCTAATTTGTCCTGTCCTTTCATTTCATCTGATGTTCTCCTGCAATTCCACTTTGGTCTCTTAAATGCTTGCTCTATCTTCAATAAATCAGATTCTATTCTTGACCTCTTTGTTCATTCTAATTTCCAGTTTCTTTGTCAAACTGAAACCTGGATCACCCCTGATAACTCTGCAACCCCTGTTTTTCTTCACACTCTATCTACTTCTTTCTCTAACCTCCACTGCCCACTTAGGCACAGGGGGGGCGCAGCAATTCTCTTCAATTACTCCTGGACTCTTCTACCTCCCCGTTTTAATCTCCCAAGCTTCCCTTCCTTTGAATACCACTTTTCTTTTTTTTCTAATCATGTCCGTTTCTTTTCTTGTTGTCTATCGTCTCCCTGGCCCACTTACTGACTTTCTTGAAACTTGATCTTCACCTATGCCATATCCTTTCATCCTCCTCCCCTTTCTTTCTCCTTGGGGACTTTAATCTTCCCATAATTAACTCATTACTCCCTCTGCTGATTTTACTTGCTGACTCTTCTCACTTGCACTTCTTCCCTTCTCCTTCTTCTTATCAGTCTGGCTCCTGCCTAGACGTAATCTTCTCTTCTTTTCCTCCCTCCCTCTTTTCTCCTCTTCCCCCTTTTATACTTCTGATCATCTACTTCTCTCCTTTTCCATTTTTCCTTCTGTCCTCCCTGTTCCCCCTTTGACTATATTTACAAGTCGTAATCTCTCTTCGTTGGATTCTTCATCTTTCCTCTCGTCATTGAACTCTTCCCTTCCTCCAATCTTGCTCTCTCTTCCTTTTCTCCTGACTTAGCTGCCAGTATTCTGCACTCCTCTGTACTATCTGTCCTTTACTCAACTTTCCCTCAACACCCTTTTTCTCTGACTCGCAAAACTTCACAGGCCTGGGTTTCTGCAAGTCTTTTTTCCCTTTGCCGTAGTCTGCGTAAAGCTGAGCAGCTATGTAAAATCTCTCACTCCCCTTCTCATCTTGCTACACTTTTAATGCTGCACTCATCTTTTGACTCTGCTTTGCTTATTGCTAAGAAATCCTACTTCTCTGAACTTACACTTTCCCTATCTCACCACCCGCGTCATCTCTATCAGCTTCTACAGAATATCCTCTTTCCAAAAGCCCCTGATCCTTCTGCCTTCTTGTCCCTCTCTTCCTCTGATTTTGCAAACTACTTTACATCTAAGTAGCTAACCTTCGTCTACCTTTCACCCCTTCTGCCTCTCTTTCCCCTCCTCTTTCTCCTGCTCCATCACTACACTCCTTTTCATCATTCTCTCCTGCATACAGGCTTTGACACTTCTGCTCATCCTACTGCCTCTCCTTCTGACCCTCTCCCCTCTTCTCTCATCCCCCAAGTATACCCCCATCTTCTTCCATACCTTACTTCTCTCATTAACTCCTCCCTTGGACGTTCCAGCTTTCCTGTGGCTTTTAAACATGCGCTTATTCTCCCTATCCTGACAAAACCTTCTCTTGATCCCTCTTCCCCAGGTAACCTCTGCCCTATTTCCCTTCTACCCTTGTTTTATAATATTCTTGAATTGTGTGCCTGTAGCCAGGTCACCCATTATCTGAGTCTTTACTCTCTTCTTCCTCCTTTGCAGTCTGGTTTCCGTCCGTCTCACTCCACTGAAACTGCCCTTCTTCATGTTTCAAATTCTATCCTCACAGCCCGTCACTCCAAGCTTTCTTCTATTCTTATTTTTCTTGATTTGTCTGCGGTGTTCAACACTGTGGACTACTCTCTTCTTATCTCCTCTCTTTCCACTTTGAGTATCTCTGGGCCTCCTCTCAAATGGTTTTGCTCTTACCTTTCGCAATGGACATATTCTATTACCGGGGTTGGACACTCTTCTCCCTCACTTCCTCTTCTCTATCGTATCCCTCACGGCTCAGTACTTAGCCCTCTTTCTTTCCCTTTACACTGCTCCCCTCTCTGCTCTTATCTCCACCTTTCTTTTCACCTTTATGCCGATAACACCCAGATCTTTCTCTCCTTCTCCTCCTTTGATTCTGCTTTGCACTCCACCATTTCAAATTGTCTTTCAACTGTCCAGAACTGTATGTCTTACCATTTTTCTACATCTTGATCCCTAAAAAACAGAGGTTCTGTTCTTCCCCCCTCTCGCACAACCGCCCCCTTTTCATCTCCTTTCCCCATCCTCTCTTTCCTTTTCAACTTTAGCATGCAACTTGGGCATTATCTTTGATCCTTCCCTCTCCTTCTCGCTTCATATTTCCTCTATTGCCGCTTGTGTCGCTATGCTCTGTTTAACATTTGATGTGCTCGCTCGTATCTTTCCTTTCACACTTCTAAACGTCTTCTGTTTTCTCTTTTCTTTTCCCGTATCGAGTACTGTTCATCTTTATTGCTTGGCCTCCCTACCTCCCACCATCTTCCTCTTTGTTCTATTTACAACTCTTCTGTTAGTTTCCTTTTTTCCTTACACCCTCGGTCCCTCATAACATCTTTCCTACTCTTAATTTCATTACCTCCTTTTGAATCCCATCTTCTGTATCACTTTCTCTCTATTATTTTCAAATGCACTCATGGCCTGGACACACCCTAACTCTCCTCCCTAAGGGATCTTGCGTCCCTTAGGATCTCAGAATCTATTTATTTAACTGTTCCTAAGGCTCCCTGTGCCTCGTCTCATTTCTGCTCCTTTTCTCTTTTGGCCCCTAAGCATTGGAATGCTCTTCCCCTCACTTTGCTCCTCCTCATCTCTTTGCATCTTCCAAACAAAATCTCTACCTTCTATCATCTTGCTTCTTACAATTCTTTGCTTTCTCTCCACCACCCCACTTTACAAATCTGAATGATAGAGGCCCATTAATTCATCACCTTGAGACCTAGTGCCATGTCCGTTTCCACCTCATCATGCCAATTTGTGGGGGCTGAATGCATATCAGATGGCCGTACTCGTACATAGCTTAGCCCGGGTAGATTTGGTCAATTATCAGGAGGAGCAGGCTTGATTCACAAAGTGTTCACCCTCTTAGAACCTCAAGAGAGGGGGTCTGCCAACAAGCCAATGCAGAACCTTCCCTCTCCATGCGAATGACTGAACACCCAAACCACTCTCCCCATGTTTCCCAGTCTATTCACACGTATTGAGCCACTACATAGATTACACAGAACCATGCTTGCTGGCATGGAAAAAACTCTGGTGCCAGCAATGGAACCGCAGGCAGAAAGGACTGATTCCGCGTGAGTCCAAAATGTGGCATGACCTTTTGTGTCCTTGCTTGCAGCCATGGAATTTATCATTACATAATTCAGCAAACAAGGCACATAAAATTAGAAACATGGGGAAACACAGATCAAACATGAGGGAACAACTGGGAAGGCACAATCTGAAAGTGGGAAAAGCTAGTCAGAGCCCTGCATCCAAAGGAGCAGGGGTTGTAACTTATTAGGAGAAGGACTGGATGATGCAGAATGTAAAACCCCACACAAGATGTTAAAGAAATCGTGTATGAGACCCAAGATCAGAGTCATGCTGTGTTATTTCTACCCTCCTGAGACAACTACCTTTTCAGGGTTCTCATAATAAAGTTATTAATCATCACATGTACAATACAATTTTTAAGAATCTGGTACAAACCTCTGTATTCAGGTTTGAAAGTTTCTTCCAGACAATTTTACCTGCATGAACCGTTTTAAAATACTATCTAGGGGTAATGCAGAGTGCTTTATTCCAACCTAAGGTGGTATCACGGACAAAGGAATAGCAGTATAGATCCCATTAAAGACTGTACGTATTGTATTCTGGAATATAGTTGGTATTTTAAATGGAATAAATAGTGAGTATTTTATTATAATTTTTGTAAGCACCTTTGATGTTTTAATGCAACAAGAAAGTTGGACAGACAAGGAGGTAGGCATTGATGGCTATATGAGTTTCCAAGCCAAAACTAGCAGCTCTGATAGAGGTAAAATGGGGGAGGGCATTGTCACATGGATATCAGTGGGTCTTAAGATTGTTTCTGTTGAGATAATTGCAGTTGGTGATATGATGCTTGCGGTTAAACTAACTTTTCCATTGAATTACAGAGCCATTTCGGCACATTTGTACCAGCTAACTACGGAAACTTAAGACAAGACATCTGTAATGAAACTACAGCCTTTTATGAATATGATACTCAATGAAACCAGAGCCATTGATGAAGCGGTAATTATGAGCAGTGATATTATTGTCAACATCGTCTCCATTCAGAGTACAATCTTTTTTATTTATTTATTGGGTTTTTATAATGTGCCTATACACAATGGGCCTCAGTACGAGTATGGAGGTAGCCATGGTGCTATTAGCGCCATGGCTGCCTCCATACCGTGCTCCAATACCGGCTTCCTTCAATGAGGAATAACCGGGTCATTCCAACATTGGAGGACCCAGTAATTCCTCCTTCAAGGAACCATTCCCTATTCCCATTTGAGCCCCGATAGGGCTCAATGGGAATGGGAAGGGAGCTAATAACGGGCACGCTAATAACGGCCCGTTATTAGCTCCCTGTTCCCCTTGCGGGACCCGGAAAGGACGTCTGGTTTTACCAGATGTCTGTTCTGGGTCCCGCAAAGGGAACCTCGTAATAGGCGATCCCGTAATGAAGGGTGCCGGTACAGGACCGGCACCCTTCATTACGGGAGCGCCTGGGTCGTATTGAGGCCCAATGTATTTTAAGTGTTGAGATGGAAGGTATGATTTATGGAATCCACAGAGTACAACCTCCTGATGGTAGAAGAGATACCTGTGGTTCTTGGTTCGTTACATAACTAAATGAGTCAGGTCTCCAATCGTTGAATGGAAGAATGCCCTCTGATGTCCCTGGTAAGGCTCCTTTCAAAGGCCCCTTCCATCCATGTCTAAATGGGAGATCTCACTTTACCAAATCTACCCTGCCAGATCAGACTACAAACAGAGAGAAATAGGATTCCTACAAAAATTGGTTTCCAATGGAAAAAAAAGCCCAACTGCACACAAAAAAAACAAGATTAACTAGAGATTGGAAGGACATTTCTATTGCAAATAATTAATAATCTGCTAGCAAATAACCTTGAATCAACATGGAGGAACATAAGAGTTACGACTACGCCACATTCTGCCACTACCCAATTGCATATAGAATGGCGACCAATGATGATAAGAAGGGATGTGCAACTAACTACCATAGAGGAACAGCAAACAGCAGCAGCATCCACAATTGTGCTAATCCTGGAACAGTAATGCCTGAGATAGCAGACACCTTTGAACACAAAGACTTGTGTTGCTGTTTCTACTACAGGAATCGCCTAAGAGCACACAGGATGTTGCCTTGCGGAAAGACACAACCACCAACCTCATCCATGGTGCATACACCTCATATTGTCACCCTGGTCCTGATGCTCTAAAATACCGTGCTGGATGCATGCATCGCACCTGAACACCACACTGGCCTTGATGCCATGCTGAACCAGCGGCCCCCAAAAGCTCTGCTCATCCTTAATGTTCATGTGTCGTGTTGGCCCTAATGGTCCAGAGAACCATGATGGTGCCATTGGTCCAGAGATCCTTTCTGGTTCCAATGCCCCAAGGGCCATGCTTATCCTAACGTCAGCACATGATAACATACCCCATTCTTCAGGGAGCACCAGGTTTATCATAAATCTGACAATAAAATCAACTAAGTGCTTGAGGGTAGTAAACCAAACATGCCAGTTCCCACAAACTTTCACCAACAGGTTGGTCTTTTGAATGAGATAACTTCTGCGGCCAACCTCGAGGAATTTGGACATTGGCCATTTCCATGGTCTTCAAATTCTACATGACAATCTTTTTTTAATTTTTTTTATTGTGTTTAGTTTGCAATTTACAGACAAACATTTACAGTTTGTATACAAAGAAAAAGCAAAATTCTTTTACAATAAAATACTAATTACATCAGACTAAATATAAAATGCAGAACTAACATTTGTAATAGCAGCAATTCACAGTGTTCATACATATTCAATTTAAAACACACAACCCACTGGAATACAACATCCAGTAAACAACTCTGAGTGTATGTCCTCTTTTTCTTTTGTTTTAAGAAAATTATTGGCTGTACTCTTTTCTATATGCACAGAAAACCCTTTTTATGCGTTGGCCATATATAGCCTCTCTTCAATTTTCAACAGTACTCTATACAACGCCAGTATCGCTTGCATATTGTTTCCTTCCATACTTCTTCCCCAATAGCTTTCACAAGAGATAACAGTATCCTGGGGTGCATACATTCCTAATACTCGATGTCTTTCCGCTTCAAAAGTCGGGCAATATACCACAAAGTGTTTTAATGTGTCTATCTGGATTGTGGCTTTGCACATTCGGCAACTCAGATCAATTTTTTCTGTAGGCGATTTGTACCATAGTGCAGTGCGTTCCAAGGTATGAAGCTAGTTCAGCTTAATTCTTATATACATGCGGCAGACATGCACACAAGGGCACTTGATTAGATAAGGAGAGAGCAATTCTCTCTTACGCGATTATTGGGCGTATTCGCTATATAATTTGTATTTTTTAATTGAATCAATGGTAGCTATCAAATCAAGTTCATATAGTTTGCATTTAGCTTTGGGGAGACCTAATTTAAGGTCTTCAATCGTCACATTTATGTTGTACAATGTTAGGTTAATTTTGTCTCTGAATTTTACCATTGAAGGGAGACTCCCTTCAGTCATTAGTCTTAGCAAGTCCTGATATAGAGAATTGGCTGGCGGTGACAGAATTTTTGAGTAACTTACCAATTTACGCCAAGCCCATCTGGAGGCCAAAGATAGTAGGCCAAATTCATGATGGACTATTGCGTTAGGCGTGGAGGCCACAAGACCCATGACACCTTTCCATAATTGCCCTTGCAGACAATTTAATAAGGAGTCAATTTCTAGTAGGCAAGTATCAAGGCCGTATAACAGAATGGGTTCGACCTTGAGTAAATAAAATTGCATTAGAGGGAGTAAAGAAAATGTGCAATACTTTATTTATTTATTTGTATTTGTAAAGCTCACTAACAGCCCACATGCATCAAGGCACTGTTGCAGAAATTGTCTTCTATACACATATTTGTCTTAGTTATGTAGGTATGCTTGGCTCATGGTTACAGTGAGCATGAAAATGCAATAGCATTGTTGCGTATGGAGATCTTAATACAGGAAACTTGATTTAGCTCTTGGTTACAGTGAGCATGATATATTTCTAGTGTACAGAACAGCAATAGGCTGGTTTGACAAAACAGCCACATTGATGGGGTGAGGCCCTTAAGTGAACAGCAGTGTATTGATAACTTTCCATAAAGCAAGTTGCGATTCAACCTTTCTGACTTGGGGAGGGAGGGCATTCCAGTGTGTTGCTGCCAGTACTGGAAAGCTGGATCCTCCTGCTCTCATTCTCTTAGTTTTAGGAACAGAGATCATGTTAGCATAGGCCATTCTGGCGGGTCTGCTGGGTACCTGCATGACAACTCTTTGAGCTAGGTATAGGGGTGCACGGTTGTTAACACACTTGTGTGTTAGAGTGAGGGCTTTAAAGACTATCCTCTCTTTAATGGGGAGCCAGTGAGGTTGCTTTCTGGTCTCAGAAATGTGTTCCGTTTTGGAGATGCCAGTAGCTGCCCTAAGGGCGTTATTCTGGACTGTCTGCAGTTTGGAGAGGTTTTTGTTGGAAGTCCCTAGGAAGAAGACATTACAGGAGTCTAATCTGGATCCTATTACGGCTCTTGCAATGGTGAGACAGTTGGTCTTCGAGAGATATGGTCTGTCAGCATTGATTAGTTTGGAGTGATAGGCGGAGGTCGAGGCAATGGCAGTTGACCTGCCTATTCATAGAGAGGTCCGAGTCCAGGTAGACACCCAATGTCCCTCATTACAACTTTGGAGGTAGCTGCCTCCAAAACCGTGTCCGGGTTCCCTGAATGGGGAATTACCGGGCCATTCCGAGTTTGGAGGGCCCGTTAATTCCCCTTCAGGGAACCCGGGCCCGGTCCTTCCCCATTCCCATTTGAGCCCCCATAGGGAATCGTAAACAGGTTATAGAGGGTGGGAGAAATACAGGATCCCTGTGGGACTCCACATTTGATGAAGCTGGGCACAGCCTGAGTCAGAAAAGACTTTCATAACCCTTTCCTGAAGAAACGAGGTGATCCAAGCAATGGCTGTAGTTGAGAAGTTAGCGGCAGTGGACAGGTGGTGACAGAGGGTATGGTGATCCACTAGGTCAAATGCCGCTGATAAATCAAGGAGCAGAAGGAGAGCGGGTTTGCCCGCGTCTCTCAGATCATCCATTTGATTTTTTAGGTCTAGGAGGGCAGTTTCGGTGCCGTGCCCTGGACGGAATCCCGAATGCCTAAGGCCAAGCACATTTTTTGCCTCCAATAACTTTTGGATTTGCATATAGACTTCCTTGTCCAGAATTTTTAGAAGGAAGGGGACTGTTGTGATGGGTCTATAGTTTCCTGGACAGTCGGGTCAAGGGTTGGCTTTTTAAGGAGAGGGCGAACCCATGCTTGCTTAACACTAGAGGGGACATGGCCAGATTGGAACGAAGCGTTAATGAACGCTGTGAGGCAGGGAACAAGGGGGAGGGCACATTCTTTAATAAGTTGAGCTGGGCAGGCATCTCCCTTGCAGGCTGATGGTTTAATTGAGTTGAGGAGAGTGATAAGCTCTTGTTCGCTCATGTCCTTGAACTCAAATGAGGGGGAAACACTGCTAGCACTGGTCTGAGATTGAGATATCTGGTGACTGAGGGCTTGTTGATGGGCTAGGAATTTGTTCTGGAGCATGTTAAGCTTGTCTAACATAGCCGTTTGGATTTTGTTGCACCAATCTTCATCCTTGTGGAGTGTTGGTGGGGGGTAGTGGGTGTTTCCAACTCCCTGAAAATGGCAAAAATGTCCTTGGTGTCAGATTTTGCATTAGCTATCCTAGAGTTGAACAAGGAGGCTTTTGCTTTGATAATTGCCATTTTATATTCTTTGGATATAGTCTTGAAGGTGGACTTGGTGGCGTCATTGGGGTTTGCTTTCCAATGGGAGAGCGCTATCCTTTTCTTGGCCCTAAGGTCATATAGTTCTTTGGATCAAGTGCATGTGCGGGGGGAGCGTGCATTGATGAGGGCACATTTGAAGGGAGCCACGGGGGGGCCCTATATAAGGGACTAGATACAGAGCTGCTCCCACTAGGGGCAGTGGGCATAGGCAAGTCAGGCTGTGCAAGGGTACATTCACGCATATCAACATTCCTCCCAATAGGGGCAGGCGGCATAGGCACTTCAGGCTGTGCAAAGGTACATTCAGGCATATAGGCATTACTCCCAATAGGGGCAGTGGGCATAGGCAAGTCAGGCTGTGCAATGGTACATTCAGGTGTATCAGCATTAATCCCAATGGGGGCAGTGGGCATAGGCAAGTCAGGCTGTACAAGGGTACATTCAGGCACATCAGCATTACTCCCAATAAGGGCAGTGGGCATAGGCAAGTCAGGCTTTGCAAGGGTACATTCAGGCATATCAGCATTACTCCCAATAGGAGCAATGGGCATAGGCAAATCAGGCTGTACAAAGGTACGATCAGCCAAGTAAATGGTCTTGCTAGGCATCACTGACAGGAAGGTCTTAAAGGGTTTATTACATGGCAAGACATGCAGTGGTGTGTATAGATGTGATACCGTAGTGGAGTATCTGACTGGCGCGTTCAGAGTGGTTTCAAAAGTCTTATGGTGGGCACATATAGGGCTTGAGCTTTGGTGATCACAGATTTCATTCAGGGTTTGGCAGGGTTCAATGGTGGCTGGTAAATGGTGTCTGGTAGGGCAGGTTCGTTCCGTGTCATCATCAGCTGATGGCAGGGTGGACAGAGCTTTGTGCGGGAGCGCAACCTGACATTCCTAATATGAGTGGGGGGATGTTTAGAGGAGGTGTGCTGTATGCGGGTCTGCGATCTCAGCTGTCTGGCTCTGGCTGGGGGGTTGAGGTGCTGTGCGGGTGCCTGGGGTCTAGTTGGAGGCGTAGTGCGTCATCGCGCAACGGACAGTGGATGCTGCTTACCTTGGTGCGCTGCTGGGAGGTCCCTAAGGGTGGCGGCATCCTGCAAGCAGCTGAGAGCTGCGGAGAGGGTGAATGGCCTTGACTCCCGGCCTTCACCCTCCGGCTTCACCTGTAGGTTGGCCACCTCGCTCTTTAAAGCAGGAGGAGGCAGGCTGGCAGGTTTGTGGGGCCAATCTGTTTCCCGGGCTGCGGCTGTGAAATCCTTCATAGCTTTTGTTGTGGCTGAGCGCGACTTCCGCAAAATGATCTTCATCATGGAAGCAAGGGGCCATATTTTAATTTTCAAAGCAGAAGACCAGGAGTTGATCGAATTGACATCAGAGAGTGTATGACCAAGATACCGTAGCGCGGTAACTCAGTCAATTTTAGCATGACCTGTGCACCAAGTGTACGCTTTGATGTTTTCTTATTTGTAAAAATAATAATTTTAGATTTTTCTGCATTTACCTTCAGATTATGTTGTAGGGCATACTCATCTAAAAGTTTTGTTTATTTTGGAGTTTGGTCCATTAACAGAATGTCGTCTGCAAAACATATCCAATTTAGTTTTATGGAACAGAGCCGCATTTGATACATGGATGCATCAAGCCATAATTGATCCATGTTGCATATATATAGATTAAAGATAGTCGCTGCTAAGTTACAGCCTTGTTTTAATCCTATATTAGTGGAAATGGGCATGGTAAGCGCACCATTTCTCATAATTCTGATTGGAAAGGTTGTATCGACATGGAGCAAGGCGATCAGTTGAATCAGCCTGAACGGAAAGCCCATTTTTATGAGTTTTGCCCATATTACCTCTCTTACAATGGTGTCAAACGCACTTGAAAGGTTGAGTGCGGCCAGACATATCGGGCTAGAATTCGCATCTTTGGATTTCGCAAGTATGTGTGCAATAATTGTAGCGTTTAGAGAGGTGCCCATCTCCTTGCGGTAGCCAATTTGGCATTTGGAGTAGATGTTATTGACAGAAACAAAGGTTTGCAGATGTTTTAGTGTTAAAATGGCAAACACTTCAGCGGCCGCATCCATCAATGCAATGGGGCGAAAGTTGGACGGCTCTCTCGTATTGCCCTTTTTATATATAGGTATAATAATTGCATTACGCCACGAGGCAGGAATTTGGTTGGTATGCAGTATATTATCAAATGTATTCAAAAGGACAGTGGACCAGAATAGAGGATCCAATTTAAATAGGCAAGCAGGAACACAGTCCGGACCAGGAGCTTTAGAGGGCTTTAAGATTGAAATTGCCACCATTATCTAATCTCTGGAGAATCTGATAGAGTTTTCGCAAGAAATATGCAAAATAACTGAATCATGACTTTGGAAGGTGATCGGCAATTCGAACTTGTCAGCAATATAGGACTGCCAGCAATCTGCAGAAATAGAAGATACAAAAACATTTTGATGATTCTGTTGTCTGTCATTGAGCATGGACCATATGTTGCGAGTGTCCCTTTTAACCAATAGGGACATAACCGGTTGGTTTTCTTTGAGATGAATTTGGTGTTTTATAACTTTGATCCGATTGCGATACTTTAAGTATATTGTATTTTTTGCCTGCTTATAAGCGCAGGAGTCAAAATTGGATCGCTTTAAGGCTCTCAAGTCAGAGTTTATAGTCTGTTTCAAAGCTGCTGTACTTGAAATGGTAGAACCTGACTTATCGGGATGAGAGGATTTAACTCGAAGAGATAATGCTTTTAGCTGAAACTGAATCAGTGAGTTATTCCATTCCTCTCTAAGCGAGGAATTAAAATTGGAGGTTGAGTTGGATCTCCTGATTTCCCTATTAATCAAATAGGTAAACTCTCTACATAAGGGTCCATTCCATCCAACAGATTTGTTTGTGTGATCCATTTCACTCATGGAGAGCCAGGTTTGTTCAATCAGTGTTTTACACCTCTGTGTTATTGACAACAATAGGGCGATGTGATCACTCAAACTACTATTAACACGTTTTACCTTCTCATCCATGGGTAACATAGCAACAGAAACAAACAAATAGTCGGTATAGGATGAATAAAAGCCCCTTGACCATGTCCCAGGTATTACATTGTCCCCAAACTTGACAACATGAATATTCCAGTTTAATAGATGACACACTCATATCTTGCCCTTAGTTGCTAACTGTGCCTGATATGAGGACCTTACTTGAGGATTTTTGCCTGGAATTGCTGTGGAGCAAACAAAATTAAGATCTCCACCAAAGATGATACAATAATCGGGATTGTTTACATATGCAATTTCAAGAACCAAATCAAGTTCATTGAACAAATCGTCGAGGGTTTGTCTTGCAGGATTGAAGTCGATGCAAATCAAAAGCATATGAATAAGAGGTTTGCAACAGGAGTTATATTCAATCACCAATATTGTATGTGAGGAAAATTACATAGAAGCCGTGTGTTGAATAGCATTATTTAAAATAATTGCTATTCCACCACTAGGGCCTCCCATAGGAGCCTGTCTTGCTGGTACTGAAAAAGTTGTAAAGACATCAATGACAAAAGTTTGAGAACACATAGTTTCCTGCAGGAAAAACACAGCTGGATGATCATCGTTAGACATACTTCCCAACCATGCCTCAAAGTTGTTTAACCCACAGCCATTCCAAGATAAAATCCTAAAAACCTCTTGGCTAGGATTGTCTTGTGTTCTTTGTCATTTCAATGATTGTGGATAGGAGGGCAGCTAGCCAAGAGATATTCGATGCCAACCCTATCAATGTGGAAATCTGTGTAACTAGTTCCACTTCTTGGTTAGAAGAATGGGCGATGGAATTTACTTGAGCTTCAGACTGCTGGGGAATTGAAAGCGGTTCCTCAAGAAAAGTTGTTGCCTCCTCAACTGTTCATGACAATCTACAGTCAGAGATGGAGATGGAAATCGAGAGTTCATGAGATATAATGATACCTTCTTCATAAAATGCATGAAATTATTATCAGCAAATTATGGCTGAGAAAAGAAACAATTTACAATTATTTTTGCAAGAGTCAAAACAACACACATATTGTTTTAAAATCAGATTGACTCTCTCCAGCAGGGCCTTTAAGCATAATAATCGGATGAGAGGATCCATTTGTCACATATGTTATGTAGTGTTAGCGGTACTTGTATAGCGCACCGTCACCAATGGAATTGGTCCCCAGGCGCTCTGGCGGATCTGTAAACAGGAAGGGTTGGTAGGGTTAGTTGGGAGGAGGGGAGAAGGAGAGTGGGAGAAGTGGTGTGCTGTTGGCAGCTTCAGCTCGGTATACACCGAGTGCTGGGCTTTGGTGCTAGTATCGGATCGGATGAAGGCCTCGAGTGCTGTGAGTGAAGTTTTATATGTTGTTGGTGCGGTGTGGTAAAGTGCGTGTGGATTGCTGGGAGAGAGATGGTTGTGTGGTTTTGAATGGGTTTAAGTATGCAGAAGATTGAAGGTTGGGTTAGTGGGGTCTATATCCTGGTTCAGGTACTTATGATTCCGTTAGAGTTGTATACCTGTGGATTCGGATGTTGCTGGTTCCTCGTGGGCCGACTCGGTTTGGTGGTGTTGCGCTGATCCAACTGTATCCTATTGAGTATAGTTTGGATTGGTGGGTGCGTCTGAACCTAATCTTCAAGTGTGGGACTGGGTGGGTGATATCTATTCTCAGGTGATCTAGTGTGACCCTGGTCGGTTAATGCTTTGGGTGGTTCACGGTCAGGGTCATGTTGAAGTGTTGTCCTAGTGGATCTGTCTTGGTGAGCGTGTATATTCAGACATTTGTATCCTTCTGTCCCGAATGGTTCTTTGATTTCCGTGGGGTGAACATCCTTGGGACTGTTGTTTAGTTGTAGTTTTGTGTGGTGGGGCATTGTGCTTCCTGCTTTGTATTGGTGGACCGTGTGTAGTGATGAAACATTCTGTTTCTCACCCATCGCATTGGCCCGTGGTGCAGTGCTTTCTTTCCCTCGCTATGTTTTGTTCTAAGGGCTGTAGGGGAAGGTCAAAGTTAGGTCCTGGTCCTCTTGATGATTCGTTCTAGTCTTTCTGTCTTAGTTTGCTATGTTTACTGTCTTTGGTCGTATTGCGACTGTCTCCCGTTTGGTCCTTTAGTATGCCATGGGATATTTACCTCAGCTTTTCCCATTGATTGACCGGTGCGTATCGCGGTCGCTAAATGTTCATTGATGTTTTTAGTTATTGGTGCCCCTGTGGCCAGTCTTTCTAGTTATGACGTGAAGAGCCAGGTTTTGAGTAATTTCCTGAATAATAGGTGGTTTCTTGTGTTACATATGTACTTTGGTAGGTCGTTCCAGGTTTTCGGGGCTTGGTGAGAGAAGGAGGATCCTCCAAGTTTTCTTTTGTTGTAGGGCTTTGGTTCCAGGCGGATGTCCATGCTTGATCTGAGCGTTCTTGTTGGTTGATGTAGGTGCAATTTGTCTCTTAGGAACTCAGCGTCTTCGTTGTGTACTGCTCTGTGCGTAATGCACATTGTTTTGAATTTTATTAGTTGTTTAATTGGTAGCTAATGTAGTGTTTTCAGCGCTGGTGCAGTGTGTTCTCTTCGGGGTAGTTTCAGAAGTAGTCTGGCTGCCGCGTTTTGAATGCGTTGTAGTTTTTTTAGGAGTCGTTCAGGTATGCCTAAGTATAGGCTTTTGGCGTGGTCTACTTTGGACATGACGAGGGCGATGATGGTGGTCGTTTTGTTGGCGAACGATAAGAATGGTAAGATTCTCTTTGCCACTCGCAGGAGGAAGAAGCATTTCTTGAGGAGATCGTTTACTTGTGGCTCTAGCGTGAGATTATTGTCCATCAGAATGTATGTATGTACAGAACTTATAAATGGCAAACCTAGCTCTGAAGCAATTGAGTGCTGTACATAGGGGGGGCATCCAGGTGTTAAAGGTAGGGTGTTGGGATAGGGGGATGCCAGAGTGTAGGTTAGGGGCCACAGGGGAGTGGGAAGCTCCAGGCAGGGAGAGGGATGCTCCAGATGGGGAGAAGTAGGACTGAGAGGAGAATCATGATTGGAAAAATGTTTTTGAAAGAATAGGATCTTCAGGGCCTTCTTGGAATGTATGATGGGGGCTGTTTTATCTGTGCTGGCAACACAAGCAGCATAGTAGGCAAGGACATGTTTGCCAGATGTTTCCCTCATGTTGTTTGCTTTCGGTCTGGTGGTGCTGTAGCTTCTTGTGGTGAGTTGGCGTTCAGAGATTATGAGTTAGCATCACGCTTTGGTTGTAACTGCTTTGCAAGTGATGCATGCTGTTTTGAATATCATGCCTGCTTGAAGGGGTAGTGAGTGCAGCTCCTCAGGCATGGGTGTGATGGGGTCATTTTCTTGGTCCTGTGTTGAGGTGTGCTCCTGCATGCTTGATGGCTTTCACAGGGGCCAAGGTGGCATCTGTGACTCCTGCAAGCAGGGTGTTGTCACTGTCCAGGTGGGAGATACACAGGGCTTTGAGAACTGTTTTAACCTTGGGTGCGTGATGAAAGGCTTGACTTTGGAGAGTATTGAAAGTTGGTACCAGGCCGTTTGGGTCTTCTTGGTAATGTTGTGCTTTGAATGAAAGGTCACTGTTGATGGTGCACCTGAGAGAGTTTGCAGCATGTTGGAGGTTAGGCATGAATCCATCGAGTTTCATGTCAATTCTGCACTTGGCCATACTTGGTGCTCCATACCCCCCCCCAACCCCAAGACCACAGAAACAGCACTGAAGAACACACAGCATTCCTCCGACCTCCAGGACTCTGGAAGGACCAGGGAATGCAACAGTGCTCTTTCTGCACTCTGGAGCGCAGATCTTAGACGCAATGTGCTTAACCTTCTATTCCTGGCCTAGAGGATTTGTCAGTGCCACCCCCCAGATAGGGGGAAAATGCGTCATCTCTTTACCTACGTTAAAGCTGGTAGGTTCTTATGTAGGCCTTACAGCCCATAAGGGGGCTGACATAGGCAGCAGTTCCCTGTGGAAAAACTCTCCCCTCGGGCATTCACAGTTCCCATCCTCAACCGTTCCATTTACTGGTACAAACAGCTACGTACCATTCAATGCAGTTACTGAGGGCTGTCCAGTCTGGCATCCAGCTTCCCGGCATTGCAAGCCAGCCCCATCTCAGGTCAAATCATATTCAGATATTTCAGGGTGTTCAGCAAAGAGACACCCGGCTCACACCCACATGAATGTTTGCCTTTCTTTCATATGTTCGAAAACAGACAACTATAACAAAGAAAAAAACCTATGTACAATTACATGGAGCATTACATAAAAGAGTACTTTGATCTAGTAAATGATGAGCAGACTATATAGGCTTAAAATGGTGCTCAGTAACACTGGGAATTGCAAGGGAGTATTACACTAGTGGCTACACATTCTCTTTTCCACACTCAACCATTTTTCTTTAGTCACCACATCTCTGTATATCGCCTCCGCCCTTCCAAGCTTACATTCAACTCTATGTCCAACTCTGGACTGAAACCAGAAATCGCCAAGCCATTCTTGGCTTTGATATTATGCAATAAACACAGAACTCCTCTTTTGGTTCAGACATCAATGCTACCAGATCAGAATACCTTAGGCCTGAATGCAGATGAAGACTCCTCTATTGGTGAGATAGCATGTATCAATGTTGAGAAAAGACCATCCATGCTTGCTAACTTTCGCATGGACACCTTGCCTGGGATCAGCAGCTTCCACGACTGTAGTTGATTCCCTTTCAACTTGTCTCTTAGAAGTTATAGCCTACATGCTACGCAGTCTATTACAAATGTCAAAAACTGCAAATCCTGTTTTGGCAGCAAGCCTAGCAGTTTCTCTACCATTTCATGTATACCCCGGTCGATGCCTCTTGTGCTGTGAGCAGAATGATGTCTAAATATGCAACCAACCTCACTCCTCTCACACCTACAAAGGTCACCATTAGTCCATTTACTTCCGGGCACATCACTGCACCAATGCTATCAAAATGGGAGGCATGTAAACCTCCACTTCGTGCCTCTCTGAAAAAAGCTCAGGGACCTCTGATTCCTGCCACAGATCATTATTGTTTAATAACCATGCTTCAGATCCAATCTAGTCATGTAATACCAGCCCTCAAGGTATATCTCAGAAGATGGACCCTTTCAATCTTAAAATGATGATATACATCCCAAGTGTTGAGATCCCTTACATTTATAACCAGCCTCATTTTCTTGTTCTTTTTCGGATCCAGAAACCCATTGCTCACAAAATAGCGGGTTTTGCAAGAGTCCCCTTACCTTCTGATCGACCAACCGCTGCTGTTTGTTTGTTGAAACAAATGTCCCTGGAGACCCTGCACTTAATAACCTAGATCCCCTTAATACTCTTTGTGCAGTCTTCAACACCCACATACCCTGAGTGATCTCTCTTCAGCACTACACGCATTCGAAGAGTCGGCCATCCATTGTTACCATCTTTTCTTATCCACCTCCAACTCCCTCAGGGTCAGTCGCTTCTCCAAGCAGCGAGTTGGGGGTAGATCTCTTTCTTCTGCTGGGGCCTCCCTCTAGAACACCCTCCCTGCCTCTCTGAAACTTGAGGAGAACCATCTCCGGTTCCGGAAGCACCTCAAGACCTTCCTCTTTGCTTCAGCTTTCTCTCCTCCTCTCCCCTGCTGATCTCCTGGCTGAATCTGAAACTGCACTGGTTTACCTGGCTACCCTCTGATCTCAGGCCCAGGCCCCACCGCCAACCAGTTGCACACCTGCACTGCCCCCCCTGGCAACCCTTGCACTCTGGGACTGTTTCTGTATCCCTACAGCCCCTACTAGCACTTGACGCCCGATGTCTGCACTTACTCTTGCACTTGCCACCAGCTCGCTGCACTTCTATTTATTTTTCTATATTTATTTCACTGTCATCCTATGTATTGCACTGCCCCCTCCCCTTTCCCCGGCACTTTTCCCCTTCCCCCCTCCCCTGCACTTGTGCAATCTGAATGTCACCTGGCCTAGTAGGATCGCTGTCTCTGTCTTCGCTCCCTTGGCTCGTCGCGCTTTGAAACACTTGTGTATAGGCGCGTTATAAATGCCATATCATATCATATCTTACCGTAAAACAAGACCAGGCACGTTTTATGGGCTATTTTGGCCTGATAGTCGTACCTTTAGGCTCCTGTCGGTTCTCCCTCGGCAGCCGCTTTGTCTCTGTGGGTGTGCCTTCATAGTCATACGGGCCCTTGCACATGCTGCTACTACAGTGTGGGAATTTGCCCCACATTCCTCTGGCCCTGTTAAAAACCCTTTTGTTAAACTTGTTTAATGACCTTCTGTGACTTCTGCAGGCACTGTTTAGCTTAGAGATCTTTCAGATTTGTTTTTTTTTTTATTCCCAATGGGAAGTATTTCTATTTTGACTTCCTCGCAATAGTGGAACTATCCATTCCTAGGCGGAGCGGAGGTGTCGGAAGCGGCCTCTTTCTGTGTACGCACGAGAGCACGTACGAGAGGTGCGGTTTGACACGTCTCTGCAGGTCCTCTCTTCTAACCTCAGCAGAGCGGAGTGGCGAGCGAAGAGCGAAGAGCGGAGAGCGGCCAGATATTCGGCACAACTTGGTTCCGGGTCTCGCGTGGCTCCTCCGAGGCTCTGCCCTAGTCGCTCGGGTGATTCTGCAGTGGAGTGGAGCTGCAGAGCTACGGGGACGCAGCCGAGCGGTGGGTGAGCTCATTGAACGTTCTGGGGTACAGTGTTGTGGCTGGCATCACTAGGTAGCAGGTCAGACGGGTAGTAGAGAGCCTACGAGCCCGGGTTGACTCCGGGGGCGGAACCCCGTGGCCGGATTGTGGCTGGAACTGCTGCAGGCCACTCCGGTCGAGGTCACAGTTTACTGCTCCCTACGACCTCTCCAACGCTGGTTGTTTGGCCCATGAGTACACTCCTTGCGGTGTCGGAGGCGGCCTCGCGCAGCGCGATATCGCACATGCTGGGTGGAGGTGCGGCCTGACACGGCTTGCTATGGTTGTTTGATCTCCCTGCCCCAGCTTAGAAGCGGCGTGCTCCTCTGTATTGTCTTGTGTATACAAGAGTTACAGGTGGAGCTGATCAGTGCCATGAAGATCGGACACTAGAGGTGGGAGCGGGAGCACTCAAGGACTGGGATTAACATTATTTGTCACAGCCTTAAGTACACGACTACAATTATAACACGTGATCCGAGTCCTGGTTTTGTGCCTGGCTGGCCGAGCGATTGTGGGGGGCCTCGAGTAACTTCCCAGTGGTGAAATCTTGCTGAATAGGGTCTGTCCACTACCTTGGAGGAGAGCAGGGAGTCGGAAGTAACACTGAACTCAGCCCATTGAGGCCTATTAGCTCTGTACAACAAATAACCAGCGCAGCACATTAACAGTGCTAAGCCCGGTGGATCTACCGGAATTGTCAGCCCTCTATTGTTCCACTATATTATCTGTTATCTATCTAAGTGGATAACATCTGGAGACTGTGGGCTGATGCCTTTGACCCAGGGATAGAATAACAACAGTGCGCAAGCTGGAAAATAAAGTGGGCTGAACCCTGCAAATTGTGAATCGCCGAAGCGAGTGGACTTGGTACCTGTAGAGAGTCTACTTGAGTCGTCTCTAATGCAATCAGACAAGAACCTGAATCACCCTGTGTACAACCTAAGGAAGACCAAGTCAAGAACAGTTGCTTGGGGCCCCGCCAACAAGAAGGCTGAGATGGATTATCTGATACCAAAAGTAAAAGCAAAAAAAAGCTCTCCGATTAAGCAAGGTGTGATTACTTCCTTTCCCCCCCCGAGAAATAAACTCAACTACAATTGAAGAAGTTACATCCGACCAACAAGAAAATCCTTTATTGAGTATATCTAATTTTGAAGATATTGACAACAATTCACTATTAGACCTATGTCTAAATATCCAGGGAAGCATGACACCACAACCTGAAGTAAGATTCAATAACAACAGCAGTCTACCGATAGATAAACCAATGATCATACTTTCAGGGACATCCACGGCCAGAGATCGACTAGAGAGACTCTCTGCATCTCCTAACCTGGCGTTAGCCTCAATGTAAGACGATCCTGATGAAGTAATTGACAGTACAGATAAATCCAATACAGGGCTAGCCGAAATTGCCGAGATCCAGGCATCGGTAGCCTCGCTTCAGTTTGCACTTAAGATCTTTCTGAAAATGTCGGGGCGGATCCTAGCTAATATGGACATTCTCATCAGGGGAAATAAGGAGAGAACGATTTCTATCGAAGATGTGGAGGCAAATCTATCTGAGGCAATTCATACAACAAGTGAGATTGAAAAGCAACAAAATTTGGAGATCCATGAGGAGACAGATAGACCCGATCCATTTTTCTCCAAAAAACAGAAGCGTTTAGCAAGAAAAACAAATAAGGGCAAAAGAGACAGTGCCACACAATTAACACCGACAGAGAAGAATGGGAGAGGAATGACTACCAAGAAGAGCAGGAAAAGAGTCGCAAGAGCCAAGAAAAGAAAGGCAGCTTGCGATGGATATTTGACCAGCTGGTTACTCCCTGAACAGGGACAGATAACGGACCACGAAGAAAGAGCAGAGACTGTGGAAGAGGTGGAGGCGAGCCATAGCATCGCAGTAGATACAGCTATGGCAACAAGTCAATTGACAACACAGGAAGATCCACCTCTTGAAGTAACGGTCACTTCGGTCAATAAGAATGAGAAGAAAGGCAGTCGAATATGCCTGATTAAAAATCTTTATCAGAGTAAGGTTAACAAATGGCTATCGCGATCAGAGTTACTGACAAGATTATATTCTGTCCCTCAATTGCGGGTACTAATCTCAGATGACTTTCAATTTGTTGAACCACTGAAAGGTCCGAACCCTAATGTCTCAGCCCTTCACTGTAAATTTGCAGCTACGGCGGATTTGTTAAGAAAGTATAAAGAGGAACTAAAAACAGTAGACATGGAAGTGGATGTTGACCTAAATTAAATAGATCCCAGCTGCCGGGAGGAAGAGGTCGCCGTTGTTGTGGATACAGTACCTTGCCCAAACATACAGACAGATAAGAAATAGAAGCGTCTGATGTCCAACAGGTCTTGAAATGGTTGGCTGACACCCTTCCTGAGATCTTAAGGAAACCATGAGATTTATCTGTTGTATCTTGGAACTGTCGGGATTTTACGCATTTACTTACACCAGAGGGCTCTACGAAATTGTTTGACAAATCCAGCTGCTTCTGCTTGCAAGAGACTTGGGCATTGGACCCTTTGGTACTAGATGGGTATACGCTGTTCCACGCAGCTGCCAAAAGAGGTGATAAAGGCAGGCCTTTTGGCGGACTGGTGGCAGGAGTGGCTAACACTTTAGGCTCCAGGCAGATTAGCTGTAACTGTGAAAACAACCTACTTGCAGTCGAAGTGATATTTGATGACATAGACTCTATGGGCTCTTTCTTGCTGGTAAACCTTTACAATCCACCTGGAGCAATATTAAGTGAACAATTGCAAGACTCCCTGCAGGATGTGCTGGCAAATTGGACACCTGCAGCTACTAACTCGGGAGTAATGGTTGTGGGTGATTTCAATTGTCATATGAGAGGGCGGGCGTGCAAAATGCAGAACCCTAAACTGAAAGAGAAAGGTATTATGGTTCATAATGAAAAAGATACTGAGGGCAGTGCCTTGGAATCCCTGTTTGAATTTTGGGATATGATAATGCTTAATGGCAGAACAGCTAGTGATCACCCTGGACAATATACTTGGTCCAACAGTGCTTCTAATAGCACGTTGGACTACATATATATATGTCCTGGGCTTCAAGAGCAGATTGAAGATCTGACAGTTATGCCCAATGCTTGGAGTGATCATGCCGCATTAAAATGTGTGTTGAGTATTTCCCGAAAACAGCCCTCATTTAGCAATATGGGTATCGTAAAAAGTAAATAAGACAAGTACCAGGATTTCCTGGTCAGACAAGAATATCGCACTTGTGGCAGAAACTCTGGGAATAGTAGCGCCTAAAGAGCTGCACAAATTTAATGATATGTCCATTAACTCCATAGAAGATTGGATTAGTGCTTTCTCAGGCAAACATTCTGCGGCCCCTATGGGGTGCATGATGAGTAGTGTGGGGAATAAATTACGATTTGATAAAGTAATCAGAGATATGAAGCGTAACCTTAGAGCTGAGCTTCATAGAGCCAAGAGATCAATGGCCCCCGGGGAAGCCTACTATAGGACAATTAGAGAGATTAAAAACAGATATAGATCTACCATTAAGGAGAAAAAAAGGGCGGACAAGGTTCTTTCCTGGCAAAAATTGGTGAAGACTATATGTGAAAAGAAGACCCGTAGAATCTGGTCTCTCTTGAGTGAGGCTCAGGGTACACAGAGGGGGGCATTAGTTAACCCTATCGAAGCGAGAGTGTGGGTTAAATTTCTAGAAAACAGAAATATGGAGGGTGAGGAAACAACAATGCTGGGCAGACCGCCATGTGAGGCCCCAATTTTCCGTAACGCACAAGCTCATTTTGAATAAAATCAAAGAGATAAAATCATCAAGAGCACCGGGACCCAACGGTCTGGCTAACATTGTCATGAAAACGTACCCAGAGTTTTGGGCAAGTTTACTAAATATCCTGTTTCAGAAAATATTAAAGACAGGTAAGATACCCTGCTCCTGGCAGACGGCAATATTAATCCCAGTCTTTAAAAAGGGCAATAGACTCGACCCAGGCAACTATAGGTTGCTCTCTATGCTAGATGCCACTGGAAAGATATCTGCCTCACTTTTGCTCAATGAGTTACAATCCTGGGCAGAGGACAAAGGAGTATTGTCTAGATTCCAAAGTGGGTTTAGACAAGGCTACTCCACTGCCCATAACATCATGATTATGGATATCCTGCGAACCAGAGCTTTAAGAATCGGATCGGTTCCGCTCTATGCATTATACATAGATTTCTCAGTGGCGTTTGACTCCATACTTCGTAGTCAGTTGTGGAACAAATTGTATTCAATGGGCTGCCCTGATGGTCTAATATACTATCTAAGACTCCTGCACTCAAACAATTCAGTCAAACTGAAATTAGACCAAGAAGGCCACACAACTCAAAATGTCATACAAAATAGGGGTGTCAAGCAAGGATGCGTAACGGCTTGTTTAATCTACAATCTATATGTCTATGACATCCCTGATGCATTAACTAAGGTTAGCAATTGCCCACCGAAAATTGGGAAAGTTAGCTGCCCAGTATTAGCATATGCCGATGATTTGGTGATATTTGATCACACCATTAGCGGGATGAGAAGATCTGCGGTTGCATTATGGGAATATGCTGAAGAGAATGGCTTGAGCATTAATTTAGGAAAAACAAAGATCATGAGATATACAAAAAAGGTCTCCCGTGTTCAACTCACAGTAGGGGTAGCGATTATTGCATATGTCCCTCGGTATTGCTATTTAGGCATTGACTTTGAAAATATTGGGGATTATGTGGCATGTAAACAAACACGCTGTATTAAAGCTGCACAGTTGACCCCTATTTTATAGATTCAAGATTAGTCATGGCGGTTTCACTTTATGGGTTATACGGCAACTCTATATACAGGTGTTTGCCCCGGCGATAATATACAGCCTGGAAGCACTACTAGAGTCTGATCTGAGATGGCTACAGATATTAGAGAGTACATTTTGGCGACGTATGCTCGGTCTACCTCCCTCTATTCCTATGGCCATCATCAGATTAGAATTGGGTCTGACCTCTCTAAAGGCATTAGTGTTAAAGAAGAGAGCCTCGTTATATCTCAGAATGACTCGAGATACAAGTAATGGACTATTAACAGCGGTACATCAAGAAATAGAAAAGGAAGGCTCGACTTCCTCAATTGTAGATCAGATTAACAATCTGTTCTCCGAAATAGGCTGGCAACCCAGAGATGGTAAATATTCAGAGAAAGTAAATAGAGCACTGAGTAAACGTGTTGACCTCTGGGATTGGCTGGAGAATTTTGAACATCTTAAGAGTTTGAGCAGCTACCATTTTGTGCAATATAGACTATTTGAATTTAGGAAACCCCAGAGATACTTGAATATCTGCCCATCCATTAGACTTAGACGGTTTATATTATTGCTTCGCCTAGAACAACTACCTACCCTAAGCAATACGGGGAGAAAAGACAGGATGGCCGTCGAGGAACGTATTTGCCGACTATGTAAAGTACAAGAGCAGTTGGAGACGGCAAAGCATTTGCTGACTGAATGTTCGGAGATGGCTGGTACTTTTGCTCCCCTCCTTGGTAGCTATGTGCATGAAAGAACATATATTGGGGAAGCCCTGTTTTGGCACCACTGCCTCAACTCCAATAGTTTACGTCTGTTAATAGCTCTGTATGCTATTTGGTTGCGAATTGAAATAAGATTGGGTATAACTCTTTAGAGGAATAGGTTTATGAAGGTAATTCTTATATAGAAGGCATGAAATGTATATATATATGCGAATAATATGAATCATTTGTTTAAAAATAGTATTTTGTATTGCAAATTATGTGTATTTAAAATTGTATTTGAATTATGTTTGTATTTTTTTCTATGTTATTTAATGTTAAATTTGTGTAAAGTTTATAATTTAAACTATAGCACAATAAATATTAAATTAAATAGTGGAACTATATTTTACCTGGCCCACCTTCCCCACTAGCGCCTACATAGTGCGATATTTTCTGCACAAAGTCACCTCCAAATAGCTTTGTTTTAGCAGGACCACTACCCTGCGTGTTAGCCAACTCAGCCAGATTAGGGTGTATTTTTAGCAAATTGGATTGGGTTTCTGTATGGACGGGGACATGTAACAGTTTCCAACTACTGAAGCAGCTCTTTAACCTCTACCTGGGATTTTGTTGAAGAGGCTTCCTCCACCAAATCAAATACCTTTCCAGGTGACCCACCGTACCCAGCGGCCTGCCCTGAAAGGATTTACGCTTGCCTTGCATGCTCTTTTCTCTTATGTGTGAAAGGTACTTTTCCGTGCCTTGAACAGCAACACATCAGAAAATAAATTAGGGCAGGGGGAGGGCCATTATAGTCTCGTTCCGAATAATATTTGAAGTGCCAAGTTTCGCATAGGTTCTTGCAGCTGTGAGCAAATAAAGGAAAATGTTGCATAACGTTAGCCTCCTTGTCTAGGAGGACCAGTTCAACCAGTCCTTTGAAGGATTTGAAGGATTTGCCAACGTATCATTAGCCTCACTCTTAAATCCCTTACATCACAAAGTGCATGCTGTTTTCTCAGTTGGAACGTAGTGATGTAAGAAAAGGATATATGTTTCCATGCCCATGCCACTTGTGAGAGTGTGGCTACTCGCTCTGTTTGGGGTTTCAGTAGGTTTCAGATCACTACTAGCATAGGAAAGTCAGTGGCGTCATCAGGAATAAAAATGTAGGGGGGCACAGAGGGGGCCAAAGACAAAAGTAGGGGGGCCACAGAGAAAAGTAGGTGGGCCGCCTATGAAAGGGAATGTGTGATGTCACACGCGCACTCCTGCAGATAGGTTTTTGTGCACACCAACTACCAAACCCCACTGCACCTCCCCTCCCATCAGAATGTAGGCACAAAACCATTTAGTCACTAATGACCCATCATTCATAGTTTTGTGCGCTATATTCTGATTGGAGGGGCTGGTTTTGATGACAGAGGGAACTTAACAGCTCTTCATTGTTGATTGTGAGGGCGAACACAGCACTGCAGACAGTGCCGAGTGAGTAACCCGGCTGACGAAGGGGGCTCCAAGAGGGGGCTCAGGATTTCATGAGAGGGGCCCAGCCCCCTAGCGACGTCACTGAGGATAGTCAAGAGAATTTTTTTGTAAGCAGATCTACGTAACTGTCAGTTTGTGGTGAATGTAGGGTGGGAAACCGCGCGTTTTTTGCAGGACTGACATAAATGAACAGTTTGGGTCATGCGTCCTGCAGACACCCTCTCAGGGGCAGGCAAAAGGAGCAAGAGCTTTTACTTCATGCAGCCTGATAAAAAAGAATGTCCAGTCCTCACACTTTCGCGCCAAAGATGCCGCTCCACGTAGCTCTGTGAAGCATGGAAACACATTTCTCTGTGTCAACAGAGCGTTATAAAGGAAGCAATTAGACACTGAGTGCAAGCATGGGGACCAATAACAAGGACTTTTGTCCTTTAAGGAATTTGAAGGAGGTGATGAGAAATTGGAAGGGTGCATAATGTGTATGCTGTGTTAAATAATGACTATAGTTTTAAAACCCAAGGGAGATGTGTGCAGCCATCTTCCATGCAGGTTAGGCATACTGAAGCGACAGCCCTGCTCTTTTTGCTCAACATGTACCTATGCTGATTTATATAGTGTAAGGCTAATTTATTATCAAATTGTACTTTATTATGTAATGCCGTGGGTTCTCTTCATGGCATTGCTATACGTATTATTTAAGCATATGAAATCCACACCAAAACCGTAATTAAAAATTATATCAACGAAACCTGGCAAGATATGTGTTCAATTGCTAAAATTACCCCCATCCCGGATCCACCATTTAACAAAAGAGTGTGATCCTGGGCAAATCCGTTCATCTCACTGTGTTTTATCTGGAGCCCCTGTTTGTGATTCAGTCCATGGCTTGTGTTATGATAACACTCGTGGTTTGATGATCATAGAGTTGCTCCATATCCATGTAGATCACACACCACAGAGTTAACGGCGGCTCAGTTTATGGCAATATGTTATGGCACTTCCCGTGTTGCCTCTATGAATCAAAGACTGGTGATGCTCCTTGCAATGCTCTTTTCTGTGAAGTCACTTCTTTTGGCGTCAATGCATATACAATAGGAGGTTTGCAAGGTTTGCTGCCCCTAAGCACCTGAGCCGAGCTCTATTAGGTGAGTTTCCTGCATATGTTATGGTCTTACCGTTTGTTATTTTTATGTGCTGTGCAAATGCCATCTGGCACTAATGTTAACAAAAATGTTGATGTGTGGGTGGTGCAAATGATACCGTAAGGGACCACGCGCTCTGCATACCGCTTCTGATGCGCTACCACATCTAAAGGGTTCTGCGAAGCCATTTTGTAAAGTTGGCCAGCATAGGTGGAGGTTAAGAGGCATGAACCGATGGTGTCATTAGAAAACATAACACAATATATATTAAGATTCTGCACATCATTAGAAACATATCCCTCGTTGGTGGACCTCTCTTTTTTCAGCTTAGAGATCATTTTTTTAAAGTCCCAATGGCAAGTATTTCTATTTTTTCTCCCTCACAATAGTGGAACTATATTTTACTTGGCCCACCTTCCCCACTAGCCTGTGTCAATGTTTGGGGAGGGGGAAAAGAGAGAGGTCCACTGGCTACCTAATTAGGAGGGAGGTTTGCCACCCACTGATTTTGCATATGCAGGGGCGACAGTAGACTAGATTGCGTTTCAGCCTTTATATTTGTGTACGTGAGAACAACAATAACCTATTGTGTTAAAACATGAAACAATCGCACTTATCTGTTAAAACCTTTCACCGATAACGGAACTTATTAGTGGCAATTGCACCAGTCAATAACCCTAGACCGGCTGTGTAAACAAATGTTTATACAATTGCCCGAGTGCACAGCACGGCAATGGAGGAAAGTATGCCTGAACAACGTTCTAGGGAAATCTAAAACACGTCTGTAGCACCAGGATGTGCAAACAGCCAGGCAGTGGACGTTTAAATAGATTCCCAATTTTCAAAATAAACCCTTAGGTCTGGAATCTTTCGGAAGACCTCGCCCAACTCTCTCCAGTAGCATTCCAAAGATTCTCGGCATGCTGCAGTGTTAGGCAAGGACACCTGCGGGTACAGTTGCAGGGTGAAAGCGAGAGTGCCACCTTAAATACTGGACCATTTAAGGCAAGGAGAAAGGACCTGACAAGAGGGACAGGGGAGGAAGAGGATGGGCTACTGGAGCCCGGGGATAGATGCATGTAGAGGGCAATAAAGGAGGTTGTTTCCTGAGTTGTCTGTCTTCCGCGTGTCTTTGTGCGATAGGGCCCCCTCGGGGCTCGCAGGCGCAGAGGTGCATGCTGGCAACATATTGTGGTCCAAGTGAGGACTACAACAGGTACTGCCAGGTCCCTGTGCCCAACGCCACATCATGCCATTACATCTCTGGTGTGAATTCACGTGCACATGACGGAGATATGTGATGGCGACCCCATGAAAAAACATGACGGCCTTCATTACAGCGGATCCCTGTGGACTGCCTTCTTTTAAAGCACACGAAAAAACCGGCAAGTTCTGCAGGGACCCGGCCCTATCTGCTAGCATCGCCAGCATACTGATGTGGGCGCAGATGCATACAGACGGCCTGCACAGAGGTGGGAAGCACACAGGGCAGATTTCCCATTGTGGTGCCTGCTCTGTCTGGAGAGCCAACCTAAAACGGTGCAGGTGCAACAACAAGCGTGGAAAGACCGTTTCTGCGGATTTTCATGCCTCTGTGCGATTATACATCCTCATTAAAAAGACAGCATTAATAGTGAAAGTTTACACGATTGTGTCACTGCCTTTAGTCCCGTATTACTCAATAGTGTCCCAGAGGGAAGGTTTGGGCAGCTGATACTAAACGACGACCTTGTTTTCAACCTTGACAATAATGTCTACTGTAGCTACCGTCTCGTCTCCCTGAAAACAGTACAATTCTTCACACTCGGCCAATGTCCTTGTAAATCTAATTCCGTCCTTGTCTGGCAAGGTTAGACCAATGCTATCAGCTTGTTGACAAAACATGCTTGTGGTATTGTTGGCTGTGTGTCTCATCAGAGGGTCTTTATCGCCATAGAGGCAGGGACAGAAGGATTGTGCTGTCGCATAGTTGAGATGTTAATGACCTTGAATCAGAGCTGGGCAAATGCCTTGTTTTCATGATGTTGTCATTGGCAAGAAGTGAACTTCTAGCGTCGTCTACAGAACGTCTACTTCATGTTGGTCACATTAGTCGTTTAATGTATGGGACTTGAGTTACCAATGATGTAGCGTGCGCCATGCTACTGTCTCCAAGGCAAAGCACAGGTACAGATATCTTTTACCCCAAGACCCTGGGACACGATCCATTGAGACGCTGTACTAGGGGGACAATTTGGAAACCCTCCAAAATCTAGTGTGCACTCAAGGCTTTGAAACTGTAGAATTGTTGGTTCTATGCCATTTTATGTACCAAATTGACTTATTGGTGGATTGAATGTAAATACTTATACTCATCACCCACTGTATATTACTGCCAATTTGAATCCACATATGTACTACCAGCATCAATTAACTTTAATTGATGTTATTATTGATATTGATTTGCGTTGCTTTTTGTATTGATATTGATTTGCATTGATTTTTTGATTGCTTTTTTCTTTATGATATTGCATTTTGAACAAGTGAAAAAAGTTTGAGCTGAAAAAATTAAACAATCTCTTATCACACGGTCTTCAGGAGCATCATAGACATCTAGTAGCTCCTTTCCCTCCACATTTTTTCATTCTTAATAATAATTTGGCATTTATATAGCACTACGAACCCTCCGGTATCTGAGCGCTGCTTATTATTACCCACGGTGTGTGGTGCTCATTTACCGACCTCGGAAGGATGAAAGGCTGAGTTTGGCCCCGCCGGGATTCGAACCTGCGTTAGCAAGCTCTACACGGATGTCAAAGCGAGCGCTCTACTCGCTGTGCAACTTAATGTTGGCCTACTAGAATTTGAGTGGGTGACCTCCCTCAGACCAATCGTCCATAGACCTCCAAAGTAAGGAGTCTGGACACCAGAAAACCAGATTAGACATCCACACTATTCCGGATTGTTTGAACTTGGCATTTTCCTTTGAGATATCGGTAGGGATACACGGATTTGTAGACAAAGCACAGGTACATAGCTTGACTGAGATACAAGAGATGTACCGTAAGCCTTAGTCATTTGAGGACTGAATTAGTCAGGATTCGCAAATAGCGGAGATCTATAATGGTGACACCATGAAAAAACATGTCGACCTCATTTACAGCAGACCCCAAGAAGAGTCTGTTTTTAGTACATGCTAAAAAGCAGGCAAAGTCCACAGTGGTCCTTGCCTCTCTACTGATGTGGGCAGAGATGCATAGAAACTGCCTGCAGGTAGCAGGTAAACACACAGAGACGATTTTTCCACCTGGTGCCCGCTCAATGTCATTTCCAAACAGCGGTCAGTGAGGCCAAACCTTTGGAAACGTCGTTGTTTGCTTGGGTTTTCACAGATCTGCACGATTTCACGTCCTCATTAAAATGACTGTTAATAGTGAAAGGCTACACGATTGTGGTCAGTGTTTTTCTGCTTCTTTCATTCCATGTTGATTCATTAGGTGTCTAAAGTGAAGGTAGATTAGATGATACCTACTAACTTACTAACTTGTTTTCAACCCTGACAGTAATGTTAACGGTCGCTACTGTCTTGTCTCACTGGAAAAAATACAGTTTTTCACACTCAGCGTAAGTCAGTCCTTGTCAATCGAATTCCTTCCTTTCTGGCTAGGTTAGAGCACCACGATCGTAGGCAAGATCCCTCCGACTCGGAGGGGGCAAGGCTGGAAGCAGCAGGCCTTGGCAGGGTGGCGTGTGTCGGGCTGGTGGTGGGAAAACCGCCATTTATTGGTAGCCCGAGGAGGGAGAGGGCATCATCTTCCTCCTCCTCGGTGTTCCCACTGCCAGTCTTGCTATGTGCCTGCTGCTCCCACACCACTGCTTTTCATCCCACCCACGACAACATTAGGGAAGGGAATGTGGGGGCAGGTGGTGGAGGACCATGTGGAAAATGATTTGCACCAGGCTGGGGGGGGGGGTCCTGTGGCGGCTTGGGGGTGGGATCAGGAGGCAGTCGGAATAGGTATGAAGAATTGGGCCTCCTGGTACCGCCCTCAAAGAGAGCATGGCAGGGAGGGACCCTTACTGCCATGCACCGCCCATGGGGGCGCAATGGACCACCTGTCAGAAAGAAGGAATTTGAATAAGGCAATGGTGTTGTTTTTCAGATTGTATGTATGTAATATTGGCGGGTCACATTTGAAGGTTTGGTTTTTCTGCTATCTAAGGAATGCATGTGGCCATAAACATTTCTAAAAAAATTGGTGTCATGTGTTCTTCCGCCTTATCGCAGGATCTTTGTCACCATGGAATCATGTACATAACAATTGTGCTGTCATGCTTGGGACTTTAAAACACTCTAACAAAACCTGGCCAAATCCTTCTTTTCATAATGTTGACATTGGCCAGAAGTGCATTTTCCAGCTTAGTCTACTATATAATGGCGCTCATTACGAGTTTGCCAGTATTCCGGTGTTAAAACTGCCGAAATACTGGCAAATGGTTTTACTGATACTGCCATGTGGTCAGACAGTATTACCATTGGAGGTATTACCTGTGGTGGTAATAGCACCTGATTACAAGTGGCGGTTTGCCAGTGTAAATCCCCATTTAATGGGGTCCGTATGACTCCATTGGGGATTTTTGCCAGTATTACCGTTGCCGGTAATACCAGCAAACTTGTAGTTTGATGGTGCAGGGAAATGGAGGTAAATGGCATTACCTCCACTTTTTAACCGCACCGCCAAACTCGTGGTTGGTTGTTCCCTGGTATGCTCGGGGTTCTTCTTCTCAGATTATTATAGTTCAAGTTCATCAATTTTATATCCAACATTTGGTCAACGAGTTTCCTTCAATTTTATGTGCAGGGTTTTGTCAATTTCACTGGGACAAGTTTCTCTCAATTTTATATTCAGGGTTTTGTCAATTTCACTGGCACACGTTTATTTCAATTCATAACGAGTCCCTTATGGCCTCCCAGTCCTCCTGTTCCCCCTGTTACCTCCATCTTTACAGGGCAACGTCTCAGGGGCCTGCAGTCCCTCAGGACTATACTGTTCCTTCCACTTCTTTGTCGGCTTGCTCTCAGTGGCGTCCTTTTTCCGTTCTGCTCGACGTGCCAGTATTTATTCTGCTATATGGATGGTTACTGCACTCTCAACCAGGTGGTGTTGGCATTGATCTGGTCAGCCTGCCCACTACAGAGTCACCATGGTCATGCCAGCTGTTGTACATGGGTTCTCCTTCTCTCTGCCTGCACACTGTGGTTTTCCAGCATCTGTCTCTCACGTTCAGATTCAATCTCTCCACCTCCGTCAAGTGTTACATTTACAGGGGGCCTCCCCTGTTGGCGTATGCGTCTCTCTCCTCCTCTTTCATTTGGCATGTCATCTCTGCTCAACCGCCTCATCACAGTCCATTGGAGGTTTTCTCTTAAAGCGACAGGGCCTCTCTCTTGATGAAAATGACAAACTTTATCCTCGTCTTCAGCCAATGTGCTGAATGTGGTTGTGCTTTGCATATCAGGTCGTCCCAGGTATGCCAGCACAGGGTATGGCTTAGGGAGTTCCTCAGTGGAACGGGAGTCCTTGCCCCCTAAGGCGGAGTCTCTCCCAGTGAGATCCCACTTGTCCAGAACCCTAAGGAGGGTCTTGCGGACTGGGCTTACGTCCCTAGCCTCAAAGGGGGAGGCTCCCCCTTGGGGAGAAAGGATGCAGTTTTGTTCTCCGAGAATCTGGAGATTTGGTTTGTTCCAAGTCCCATACGGAAGTGTCAGAGAGGTCCTTGGAGGGTAGGCACTAAAGTTGTCTTAATGGATGTTGGTTGATTTCTATCAAAGAGAGAGGGACTTTAGGGTACCTTTCCACACCCCATGTACACAGATTTGTTTTACTGATTGGTTACCCTGAAGGTCTTCTGGATATAGGAGGTCGGCTCTGTTTTGGCAGTTTGTTGGCTTCTTGAATCTATAAGTGCATTAGCCCATATCCCATTGATCTGTACTTTCTCGTGGGTCTGGAAAGGCTGGGATGTATGTGATGAATCCTGTTGAGTCATCACTGAACCCCAGTCTAAAGTCTCCAACCATGTGGACAAGGGACAGCAGACGCTACCTGATCTTGACCCTGGGGTTGGCATTATGAGATCACATTGGAGGAGATGGCTGTCGGGGAGGTATGATGACTCCATCAGGAGGGGCGCAGTATTCTTCCATTCATTTTGGAGATTACCCTATAATACCAAAATTCCTGATGTCATGTTGTCATTATACCAATCCTTCCAGTGGTAGAACCCTAAAACCCCTTCTTGCCAAACACCCTAGACAATATATCATTCACACTTCAAATGTACATAATGCTCACATAACATCTCCTGTTAATGTTGGTTTTGATGTGAACAAAAACCTAAAGCAAAAATAGCTTTAAATGGTCCAAAACTCCTGTGGATTCCAACTCCCATAAAACCTTTAGTACTGGGATGAAGAAGAGGAGAAAGGAGTTAATATGGAACAGAAAAAAGACCAATATGCAGACTAGTTGTTCTAATGCCCCTTAGCTGTGCGGGATGTGTAAAAATGGTTTGCATTTTCATGAAGGCAGTGAAGGAGGAGAAGAGAGATGCAGAGCGGATGCAGCAGGAAGCAGAACCAAAGGCAGACACACGCAAGCAAACTCTGTGGAGGGAAGCAGGCGATTGATACCGGGAAGGCGAGGGACCGGGAGAAGCAGAGCGGGTGTCACAGAAGAATTGTTGACAAGCTAGAAGCAGTGGAGGCTGTCAAGGACGCGGTCATGGTGAAAGGCAGTTGTTCCATTGGCAGATCATAGAGAAACCAACAGGAGAACCGAAGGAATGTCTACAAAGCAGGGAACGCTTTACCGACGGACAAACATCGCTGCATTCATATGCCATCGGTCAGACAAATGAGTGACATAGAAAGAGTAAAGTTACACAAGTGTCCGTATATGAGATGTCGATATGGGAAAAGCTGGAGTAAATGTTGTCATGAGCTAATGAACTATAATGAAGCAAGTAAAAGGCAAGATCTGTATAAATGTTCATATATTAAAAGTCAATATGGGGAAGATTGGAACAAGTATTGCCACATGCCAATGAATTCTAACAATGAAGATAACAATCAGAATTTGAACACGTCTCCATATAAAGGATGCAAATATGGGCAAAGTGGAACAAGTGAAAGCTGGAGCCCATAGAGTATAAACTGTGAAGGAATACAATTGTGTTATACTTAAAGAACAGGAGAACTGAAAGATTGTTAGAAGACCTGGTGAAAGAAATGAATCAGGCCGTGACCTTTGAGGGAAATATTCCTGGCAGGGGAGTACACCAAGAAATCCAGTCGAGGGTTTATTAAGAGAAAGACATTTTGAAAGGGTTTCCTGGCAGTGGAGAATACCAGGAGAACCTCCTTGATATATTGTTGAGCAAAAGAGACACTTTTGCCATCCTTAAAACCACCATTGTTTGGAAAAGACACTTTTCATCATCTTAAGGAAGTTTTATGTTAAAAAGATAGTTCTACCACTCTTAAAGAACTGTTGTTTGAGCTGAACACTTTCAATAGTCTACCCAAAACAGTTCAGATGAAGGGAATCATCGCCTGGATACAAGGATTGTTTTGTTGGGTTTACACATTTGTTTTTTTCCACAATTGTTACTGAACTTAAAGCAGAGGCATCTACCTTGCACATGTTGCTGTTCATTTTTAGTGTGAGGGTCAGATAGGTTTTGGGCACAAGGACAGTTTGCCTGCCTCTGATGACAAGACACAGACTGATCTTTAGTTTTGATTTCCTAGGCATGGAAACTCTCTTTAGGATAGGGACAGAAAGGGCTTTATCCAAACCCTTTTATTGTAATAAATGTCTAATGTTGAAAACATTAATACTTAATGTCTGTCTCGCATTTCTGACCCTCACATGTATAATAGAGAATTTAGATTGTGTCTGGGTCATACTCAGTCTCTCCTTCTTCCTTTTCCCATGGTTTGGCTCCTACCGATGGAGCATGGGTCCAGATGAGAAGGATCTCAGTTTTACAGGCATTGAGGCAGAGGTCATTGGCGGTGCACCAGGACTGGGTGGCAGATAGGCAGTCAGGGATGATGGAGAGGGTAAGAGGGTCAGCAGTGAGCAGAGAAAGGTAGATGTTAAAGAGCCAGGGGAAGAGGATAGAACCCTGGGGGACACCATAGGTAGAGAAGGAAGTAGGAGAGGAGAAAGTGCCCAGGATGACTTGGGAAGAGCAGTCAGTAGGGAAGGATGTCAGCCAGTCCAGTGCCCGTTCCGAGATACCATGGGTATCGTGGAGCCTTTGTATGAGGATGGAATGGTTGACTGTGTCAAAGGCAGAGGAGAGATTGAGAAGGCTAAGGACAGCTGGGAAGTTGGAGTCCAGAGCTGTGAGCAGTACTTCACGGGTGTTCAGAAGATCAGTTTCCATGCCTCTGGATGCTCGGAATCCAGATGGATGTCCGTGGAGACCACCAACAACTTCAGTATGTGAATGATATTTTCATAGGAGTTTTGAAAGTCTCCTTTTAATAGTGGGGGTTTTAATCCCTCCTCCCAATTAAATTGGGTGGCAAGTAGGACCTCTCTGGGAGAGACTAATCCATAGGGGACAAGGACTCCTGTTCCAAATGCCCCAAAATCTTCCCTGGCCTACGGTGGCATAATTAACGCCTTCCCCACTCCCATTATGCCCTATGGGGCAAGAATGGGAATGGGGAAGGGTAAATGGGGATTGGGGAATTACCGCCCCGCCAACCTTGGAATGGGGCGGTAATTCCGCCATCCACCAAGGCGCTGCCGGTCCAGGTACGGCGTCAACCAAGGCGTTAATAGCGCCATTGGTTAGCGCCGTACTCGGAATGAGGCCCATTATATTTTTAGAATATACCATATTTCGGTGACTACAGTGTTCAAATCTGATAAGTAAATTCATCCAAGACATTTTTCTTTCTAAGATTGAAAGTTAAATTCTGTTGTCTAAAAATAATTTTGTGAAGTGTTCTAATAAGAGGGTAGATACTATTTTAAAAGACTCAGTCTGGTAAACCATGGCTATTCCTCCTGGTTGCAGAACTAATCACTATTTGATACAGCTAGACAAGACAACCCTCACTAATCATTTTTGCGATACATCGAAATAAGCCACACCCTCGATGCATTCAATTTCCTTAATCAGTGTTAAGTATGCATTCCACTGCTTTAAAGAGGAAACATTTGCCTTAGTCTAACTCCAAACTACCTCTGCCAACGGGATACATTTGATTATGATAGTTTCCATAATATATCACAGTGGCTGTTAATGGATATGGTTTTGTTAGGAACACAGCCTCTGCTCTCAAGAACTAACACTCACTCCAAAGATATTTATTCCATTCAGATTCATAATGAGAAAAGACATCTTAGAGTTTCTCCCATGACAACTCTTGCAAGCTCATGGCACGTGTGTGTGCATTGGTATGGGGCCCCTCTTAAACTGCCATTCCAAACATAGTAGGGAATATGAGTGCAGTACCCTCCTTTCAAAGCACTGGTGTACAGTATCTGAAGAATCCACATCTGCCTTCACAGAGACATTTCTATCTCCCCCCTCAATTCCTGCTTTTCGAAGATTTAGTTACCCAGGGTAGGGGCAATAGGACTAGGGTTTCATTGGTTGGATATGTTGGTGCTGCTAATATAATCTACAATGGTATGAGTTTCACTGTCACTAATCTCTATATCCTCCTTAGGTTCAGAGTGTCTTCTTGTTTATCTAAAGCCAGCATTCTAGAATCTTGCTAAATCATTTTGAAAACATGTATTAAATTATGATAATGGGATTGCATGCAATACAATCAAGTACCCTGACCTGAATGCTCTGTTTGTCAATTTGAGTAATCTATTAACAATTAAACAACAAATAAACAATCATTAGTTATCCAAGCTAATTGATTTTAAATACAATATTTGTTGTTAAATTAATTTTTATATTACACAGTTCAAATTCATATTAGATAGAACTGTATCATAGAAAACTGCAAGTAACTGATGCAACTGCTAAAACAAGGTCCATTCTTTGTAGTACTCTCCTGATTACAATTGGAATACATGTAACTCAATTATATTGAAAATAATACACACTGTTAGTTAGATCCAAATACCTTACAGATTGTATCATTTACGGTGGCGTTATGTACCCATTCCATGGGCAACAATGGGGGTAATGGCCCATGGCCCCAGTTAATTGGCCCGAGTGAAGTGAGGGCATTAATGTGGGCCCAGGGCCATTACCCCCCGATGTTGCCTGTGGAACAGGTACATAACGCCATTAGCACCCCGGGTTACCAAAGCGGCAACCGGGGGTGCCAAAAAAAAAAGGGAGTTCTATTATGTGTTTGTTCTCCGTTCATGTTATCCAATTCATGACTTTGGATTATTATTTTATTCAGGCCACTATCTTGTGATTATAGTCGATCACTGTAAACCTTTTTATTAGTATCTACTTGATAACAATTCTTACATCCAAGCATATTCGATTAAATCTGTGGGGATAACAGAAATATATGTGACAGTGTCTTGACTATGACCTATTATTTATTTATCTTTATTCTATAACAGGTGAATCACAAACATCTACATACTGTTACGAGTGGTCGCGGCTTCGGGCCGCAGACATGGTCGCCATGGCAATGTTGGCGACGTTGCTCTACTATTGTTTTATCCTCTCCCAAGATGGCGCCTGTAGTGCAAGGCACCGTTCTAGGTATTCAGGCTGATCCCGAGGTAGACACTCCTCCTACGTCCCGGAAGAAGCATTTCAATCTCTGTCTCCTGCATCGCCGCACGTTGCTACTCTTTATTGCAGCTATGCTCCGTAAGTTCGAACTTTAGGTTTCATTTTCCAAACTGTTACCATTGTTAGCCTTACCCCTCTTTTCAATGCCTTTGCCTGTTTCAGAATTTCTCGCTTGCCTTTCGGATTCCCTGCAGCGGTTTCTACCCAGCAACTCTGTTCTGGCTTTCAGAGGTTCTATGCTTATGTAGGTTTTCTTACTTCAAGATCCTTTCTTTCAGCCTTGTGCGGCGGGTTACGGAGATTAACATCTTTGCTCTTTTCAGCAGTCAACCCGCGTATCATTTCCAACGGAACTACAGTACTCGCCCCGCGGAATCCACTAAGCGTCTCCCACAACTCCCTCGAGAGGTCTCCAATTCCCAGATTATTCCGGTACGTTTAGGGCAGAATCAAATCCCTTTTCGTTCACCTTTTTACCCTACGCTAACTTACCTCATATCCTTCTGTCTCTTATCAAAAGGCCACGTACATAGCAGACAGAGCGGGTCTTCTACTCCTTCTATCTGCTTCCAAAGTTCTTTAAAAGGTATGCCTTCTGACCTAAAGAGTCTTCTTTCATATTTAACTTATTGCTCTAATTGGCGTATCTCTTCTACAGCCTCCTGCCATCCCCAGAGCTAGCGCTACCTGCGTTCCACCATGCTCCATCTTCAGTCCAGCTTCATCTGGATACCAGCAACAGCGCTCTCTAGCTTCACAGGGTTTATTCTCCCAGAGGGTTTCCCTGGGTCTTTCTCCCTGTGCCTGTCAATATAGGCATAGCGAGGGAGCTACAGGTGAGCCTTCCATTCACTTTATTATACCGAAGAACAGGTCAGTGATCTTTATTTTCGGTTATATTCAAGTTGCTACAGTGAAGGTTCTTTATTTTCTAACGTGCTCCTTAACTATAAAAGTTGGATAAATTGTATTGGATAATTGATAACACATACCCCATTTTTCTAAATAGAGCTGAAAATATGGTAGTATCTTCACTCCCATACTAAATACAAATATTCAAAAGGGGGATTTTCCATTTTTGTGCAACAATTTCTGGCAGAAGAATAGATAGATTGATCAGAATCTACATCATTCTTTCACGATGCTTGCATGCAACAATTTAAATCCTTTCAATCAATGACTTTAACGGAGAGTAACTGGAATCTCCTGTTCTGATCATGTCTGCTATCTTCAAGATTCAATTTCAACAACTAGTACCCACAGAAAATGAAAACATTTTTCATTAAAAATAAATCATCAATAATAACTAGCTCCCTATCTCGCTCTAGGGATTGAGTGCTTGACTCAATTCGTTATCACATCCTGTGCCTGTCTAGTTGTGAAAAAGATTTGCAGCTAACAGCATTCTTCTTATATGGGCTGTGGACTATGGTCTCGCGAGAATTCCAGCACACTGACATCAAATTTGAGCATCGGCTTGATGGGGATTGTAGTTTGAAAATGTACCTTTTTCCTTACCTATAACTATTAGAGTACTTGTGTTAGTTGAATACACTTCAGCTTTGGTGTACAGAAGTAGCATTAACAAAACCTCTTTTTCAATTCCAATTTCAATTCTTCTTACAAATGAATGGCACTGTCATGGGATCACCCATGGTACCTCATTTAGACAACCTCTACTTGTATATGATTGAGTAAATAGTCATATATGCCAACACTAATCCTTACAAATCAGAAGTAAAAAACTGGTTAAGATTTAAAGACAACATTTTAATTATATGGCAAGGGACAAAGGATGATGCTTTGACATTTGTTAGTTGGTTAAATACACAGAATCCTTATTTAAAATGCACTTACACCATTAGTAACTCAGAAGTGGATGTTTTAGATATCATCATTTATCACCACATTGGAGTCCTTCAGGCCAAGCCTTACCGTAAGGCGATGGTGCAAAATTCTTTCCTTCACTGTGGTAGCAATCGTGCCAAACATGTGAAGTACGATCTTCTGTTTGAACAGTTTTTAATAATAGAAACTGCAGCACACAAGAACCTGAAAAGAATGCCAACATATTGATAACAAAACTACAAGATAGAGGGTATCCCACATCTCTAGTAAAAAGATCACCTGAAAGATCTCACAGCAACAACTGAGATACCCTTTCAGAGTTTAATCACAAAAGAACATCCAGCAACAGGTAGGTCCGTGTCAAGATTTTCACAAACTTCTCTTATAAAATCAAATCTGTTGTGAAAAAGAATTGGAAAAGGTATTTAATAAAAAAGAAATGGAAGAACACATTTTTGCATTAAGAAAAGCACAAGTATTGGAAACTTTGTAATGAAGAATGACATAAGATAGGCCATTCCTAAACAAAGTACACTCACAAAACGATGGGGGTTAAACCCTGTTACAGGACATTACTCATGTGTAAAATGCGTGTCATGCAAAAACGCAATGACACCCAAAAACATGGAGATAGGACTCTCAAGACCATGGGAATTCATAGATTTGACACATTGTATTAGCACAAATGAAATATACATGATTACATGTGCATGTAATCTTAGATATATTGTAAATACTAACAGAAAATGTAAAACAAGAATAATAGAACACAAGAGTTACATTTAAAACCAAATAGAGACAGCCCAACTAGCCAAACATAACACAACCAAGGGTCACACACTTGACAATGTCAAGTGAAAAGTCCTCAAATAATAAAATGAAGTGACCAAAAGATTATAATTAAGAATTTAATTTATCTTGAACATAAATTGATTTATCTAACAAAGAGCCATTTAGGGGGTCTGAATGACAATGTCGCATCGCAATGTAATATGAAAGTTATTCAGTTTGCAAAACTGTAAAATCTTTTTATCAGTTTCCTCTAGACAAGTTCCACCTTTTGGTATTAACAGGCACATACTCATCATACATTTTCTCGCCCACATCCAAAAAGATGGGGCACATGGACACATAGTTTTACATGATGATGTAATCAAGTCACATAAGCATGCACATACAAATAATGGTCATTTTGGATTATTTCACAGCGTGAAAAGTTCACAATTAATTGAAACGTGGCAGTGTTTGCATTGAGAAGACAACTTCTAGAAAGCAAAAGGGTAGGCTATTTCTCCCTCTCCTCCCACAAATCGCTCATTGGGAACTTCTAGGTTTCCTAGAACACTTAGGAAAGCTAGTAATAACATGTACATTAATAAATCTTTCACCTATGCACTCAGTTTAACAACCCTTCAAATGACTGAAGGGCAGATAGACACAAACCCCAAAAACAAGACTACAATCACAAATGAATTCCGATGGATGAAACAAGACATATCCTCTATACACATAACAAGGTAAATCCTTTGATAATAATTATTTAATGTCAGGCAATAGATAATACTCAGCTACCCTAAATGTTTGGATTCATCTTTAAACATCTCCTCCTTTTTTGATTTCACAAAAATAAGGATTTTCTCCAGCCTTTATTACATTATTTATTACATTATTTATTACATTAATAGTAGTACAAAAGTTCATCAGAAAGACACCACTTCAAGTGTTTACAGGTACCTCCATTTTTCTTTCCATTGATGTATATATTTGTATACCAGTTCATTTAAAGATAACATACGTTAGAGATCAGTGTTGGTTCACATGGATTTCTTTAATGATTTATTTCTTGTCTGGCATACACAGGGTACATCATAGTGAAGAAAAATATTCATTTAAGGAAATGGGAATTGTATATACAAAAATATGAATAAGGTTTCATAAGGATTTCGGAGACCCCTCTTAGAGACCGAATTGGAGAAAACATATACCTATTATCCATTATCCTAGCACCCCCGAAAAACGTCCAGAAATTATAGCGATGGGGCAGTAACATGCAGGGTCAGCTGTAAAATACATGCATATGTTGATGTGTATCTAGGAACATCATTAAATAAACTTCATATATTGAATTCTTTTTTACAGTTGAGCATATTTCGTATGCATCTCATGAAAGTACAGACTCAGAACATTTGTAATTGTGAGTCAAATGTTTTCTGGTCTCGTCTAAAACTAATCTCGTATCTGCATGTATGAGCAAAGAACATTGAATTACATTTCTGCATCAGATAGTGCACTTTTCAATGAAAATACAAAAATACAATAATCCTTTATATAACTTCATGTTTTACACAAGTGAGTCTTTCCAATTTTAAAATTAAATTATTTTATATGTGGAATTTGCAAAAACAATAAAGATACACCAATAATTTATATGTGGGATTTATTGTTATGCTCACCTGGTCTCTGTGGAGGCTTTGGGGCACGGTTGCAGCCCTCCTGGGGGTGAGGTTGCTCCGGTCCGACTTCGCCCTCTGAGCTCATGTGGTGACTGGTGATAATAGGTGATGCTGTTTGGGACTGCTCCTGCGTGGAGAATAGGGGGTGTGAGCATGCCAGCTTGTGCACCTGATCCCCTTCCAGACCCCTTCTCCCAAACCCTGGTACCCGTGGTATGCGCTGTCCCTGGAAAGCTCACCTGTTGATTAGTTTTGGCAAGCACTCCATCCTGCTGCTTCTTGCAGGGGTGCTTGTATGATCTGGACTGAGTTCCTTCACTGGTCCCTTGCACGTGGTAGTCCAGTCCTGCTGTGACTAAACCACTATACTTCAGCTAAGTGTTCCTGTTTGCTTTTGTCTTTCCTCATCTGTTTTTGTTGTATTGTAAAGTTTGTTGTCTTGTATTGCTGTCCGTTCCACTTTTGATGTTTGCTCTTTTGCTTTCTTCCCTTGCAGGTCATGTTGCCGGTCGGGCAGAAGCTGCGGAGCACGAGGCGACAGCCGGAGGGAATGAGGAACGAAGCTGCAGCGGTACAGTAGCTGGTAAGTTGTTAACTAGGGGGCGCGCGAGGTTCAAATGTGGTACGGCCCTAGGACAGATGTTCTAACCTTGTCTTTCTTTTTCTTTTCAGGGTCCGAGTTTGTGGATGCAGAGTGCGATGCTGCGGCAGCGGGATCAAGATCACTGGATGTCAGGAGATGATTTGCAGATTAAGCACCGGCTTCCTGGAGGTGAGTATGCAGGAGAACGCCGGGTTTCAAAGGTAAGTAAACTGGTCCAAGCGGCGGTGAGCGTCACATTGCACGCGAGTGTACAGTAACGCGAAGCACCAGCCTTAAGGATGGAGCAGCTTATATAGCTGAGCTTCTCAAGCCTCGCCCACCAGGTTCAGCCTGCCCGCCACACCCTGCCACACACGATGAGTCAGCACATGAGGATGTTCTCTGGAATAAAAGCTTTCAGCTCCTGGAAAGTTCTTGTAAAATAAAAGCACTCCTGCACTGAAATAAAGTAAAAGCACTCCTGCACTGAAATAAAGTATTCCTACTCATATCTCTATATGAGACTGAGTCCAGCCAGGGCCCCTCTGTTTATATGTTCCAAAGGGACATAAGTGAGTCAAGTGACCCATTGCCCCGATCACTAGATGGTGTGGTTTTTGTGTTCTGGGGCCTGTGGCCATGACATTTATGTGAAAACCAGACTTTAAGGGTTAGAAATTGGGTGAGTGGGCACTGCTTGTTGATTAAAGATAAGAATTATTTGAATACAATTTATTTAAAGTATGTGGTCCTGTAGCCAACAGACCTCACATACACTATAAGGTATAGGGATACTAGTGGGAAAATGGATCCTAGGTACGAAAGCCTAGGAAGTTGAAAGGACCCCTGTGCATAATTTAACACATTGGGGGCCATTACGAGTACAGCGGTAAGGGGTTAACCCCTTACCGCCGCATTCCGAGGTCCATTAGCAGGTAAAACCAGCCGTCCTTAGCGGGAGCCGCTAAGGGACCAGGGAGCAAATAACGGGCCCGTAATTTACGGGCCCGTTATAAGCTCCCTCCCTATTCCCATTGAGCCCTATGGGGACTCGAATGGGAATGGGAAGGGTTTTTTGCATGGGGACTTACCGGGTCCTCCAAGGTTGGAATGACCCGGTAACTCCCCATTCAGAGGACCCGGACACGACTTTGGAGGCAGCGATAATGACCCCCATTGACTTTCTTGCAATTATATAAATATCATACACAGGTTTATAGTGATAATGTATAGTCTTTGCTTGTATGAATTTCTCTTGACATCAATTTGAAAAGTCAAAAGAAGTTGTTTTATTTTCAAAGACACAAGCAGTTAGTGGTTTGTCCAATGCATTTCTGCCTTCAAACCATATTTTGGTACCCAATTCTAAAAAAGTGAATAAAACAATCCCTGTAACTAGATACATTGTCTGTGTTCAATATTCAACTATTGGTAATTAAAGGTCTTTGAACATTTTGGGGCAATTTTTACCTGTCTGTTGTTTCATGTTTAAAATAAAAATGTTGCCAGCTTGGACTACCAATAAGCATACAGCTTCATTTGTGAGGATTTACAATCCGATCCTAAATATATAAATGTTGCTCTCTAAGTACCAAAATACAATGTTTGTTGAGTATTCACGTGGGATAAATTCTGTTTTTCTAACAAAAAATGGCAACAATAAAAATCAGATTGGAAAAATCCTACCTGCTCTTGTTTTGTCCTAGGTTCCCTCCTGGGTAATGTTCTGATTGCCTGCACTTAGGGTGATGCTTAGTCAGTTGCTAGTTCCCTGTACATAATGTCAGACTTTCTATCAGTGCTTTCTTTCTAGTGACTTACCAGGATTGCTTGGAAAAAACATCTGACACCAGAGGAATTGCTTGGTCAAGCTGATCCCCGGTGTCAGTACAGTTTTATATGTTTTTACCTGGTGCTGGCAGGTTGGATTTATTCAACCTAATTTTTATTGTTGGCATTTTGTTGGATAATCAACTCTATGTTATCCTCTGGAAAGTTCCAACACCCAGCCACACACTGATGGAGGTGACAGAGACATCCTGAGAATACTGTCCTGGGACATAGCAGCACTGTCAAAACATACATATGATGATGTTTGAAGAAACCAGGTGAGAAAGTACCACATACTATGCTTTCAAGAAAGCTGGGCAGTGTCTGAGGTCATATTAATGGGTGTGTGCCTTTCCACAAGGCAGCTGGGGAGCAGGTGCAAGTGGATCTAGTCACCTGACCTAAGCCATGCCTACCTGGTGCCTTCCTGGTTGCAGCTTTTTTTCCCCACTTAGAAAGCCTCACCCACCTGGTGCCTTCCTGCTTGCCGCTCTTTTTCCCTACTTAAGGAGCCCTCCAGCCTCTTTTCCTTTGTAGCTGGGGAGCAGGTGCAAGTGGCTCTAGGTCACCTGGCCTAAGCCCTGGCCACCTGGTGCCTTCCTGGTTGCCGCTCTGTTTCACCACTTAGCAAGCCCCACCCACCTGGAGCCTTCTTGCTTGCCACTCTTTTTTACCACTTAGCAAGCCCTGCACACCTGGTGCTTTCCTGCTTGCCGCTCTTTTTCACCACTTTGCAAGCCCCACCCACCTGGTGCCTTCCTGCTTGCTGCTCTTGTTCACCACATAACAAGCCCCGCCCACCTGGTGCCTTCCTGCTTGCCGCTCTTTTCCCTACTTAAGGAGCCCTCCAGTCTCTTTTCCTTTGCAGCTGGGGACCTGGCCTAAGCACCCCCTACCTGGTGCCTTCCTGCTTGCCGCTCTTTTCCCTACTTAAGGAGCCCTCCAGCCTATTTTCCTTTGCAGCTTGGGAGCTGGTGCAAGTGGACCTAGGTTGCCTGGGCTAAGCCCCGTCCATCCCCGTGCCTTCCTGGTTGTCACTCTTTTGCACCACTTAGCAAGCCCTGCCCACCTGGTGCCTTCCTGCTTGCTGCTCTTTTCCCTACTTAAGTAGCCCTCAACTCTCTTTTCCTTTGAATCTGGGGAGCAGGTGCAAGTGGATCTAGGTCACCTGGCCTAAGCCCCACGCACCTGGTGCCTTCCTGGTTGCCGCTCTTTTTCACCACTTAGCAAGCTCCGCCCACCTGGTGCCTTCCTGCTTGCCGCTCTTTTCCCTACTTAAGTAGCCCTCCAGCCTCTTTTCCTTTGAAGCTGGGGAGCAGATGCAAGTGGATCTAGGTCACCTGGCCTAAGCATCACCCATCTTCTTAGCCCTGCCGCTTCCTTCCTGCTCTTAACTCTTAGATCAAGTGCGTCTCTCGCCGGGTGTCCGAAGTGAAGGGCAGACAAAGAAAAGGGCAATTCCTGTTTGGACCTGTTCGGACCAGGAGGACCCAGGACCCGACTCCCTGATCAGACAGAAGGTAAGCATGCACCAACATGTGTTTACACCCTCTGTCCCCATAGACCATTCCCACCTCCTCTCGTCCCCCGTGATCTTCCCTTGTGCCCCCCCTTCTCGCACACAGGTGCTGCCTGTTTTGCTTGATTCTTCTACACTGCATCCCCTCCCCCCTCTAGCCTACTTCTGCAGGAGTCTATCTTGATACATTCTGGTTTCACCATCACTATCTTGTTGCCAATGCTGCATTTGACTTTTATAGGATTCATTGATTCACGGTGCGTCACTCTTTCTCAACTCTCATGCTGGACTTCCTTTGCATCTTGTACTCATGGTGGCCCTGAATCATGCTGGTCCCATCTTCATCTTGTATCCTGGCTTGCAACATTATGTTTTACTACTGACTTCTGTAATTGTATTCACTCTTCCCTCTTGCTTCTCCACTCTTTTTGACTGCTTACTCTCTGTTGTCTCCTCCTCTCCCATCTCCCTTTTCCTATCTCCTCCTCTCCTCCCCTTACTTTCTTCTATGCACTTACTCTATCAGAAGTGTCCCTGGACCTAGTATGATAGCAACCTCGTCTGTCTCTCCTTTTACTGCCCCTCCACCACTATCTTAAATGCTGTCATGTCTAGTACGATAGTCACTTGTTTTGTTCCTCCCCTCCCTTTCTGCACCCCTCTCTCTCACCTTTTGTTTTTCTCCAGCTCTACCACAAATGTCGTCAGGCCTAGTACGGTAGTTGCCTCTCTGTTTCCATTTCCTTCCCACTCTCCCTTCCCTTCCTTATCCATGCCTTAGCTCTTGCACTATCTGAAATGTCGTCAGGTCGAGTACGATAGTTTATTTCACATCCTTAATGTCCATGGCCTGTAAGAATGTAATTGTATTTTCCCTTGTTCCCTCCCTTGCCTTGAAGGGCTTTGAAACATATTCTGTATAGGCGCTATATAAATAAACTATCATATATCATATCATATTCCTGTGGAAAAAGGGACCAGAGGTCGACCAAGATGGGGTCTTGTGACCTGGGCAGATTATTCTCTAAACTGTGAAATTTAGTCCAGTGACACCGGGTTAGACACTATACAAGAAATTAATTTGAGAATGGGGCTGGAGGATGTACTGATGCTTTTTAACATCTGTAACGACCCAAGAGATTCTACTTGGGCTGATACTATTAATTTAGTAAAGCAAAGCATGTGTCATTGGAAATATTCTTGGCCAGACAGCAGTCACTGAAGAAAGAGTGAGAAAGAAATCATTGAAGTTAGAGAGCATGAGTTTGTGAGGAAGGAAGAGAGGGAGAAAAATCAAGAGAGTAAGAGTGTGTGAGTGTGGTAAAGAAAGAACGCAAATGAGAAAGCAAGAGAGAGAAAACCAATGACAGAGAGAAAGAGAGAGAGAGAGAGAGAGAGAGAGAGAGAGAGAGGAAAAGGAAGAGAGAGAGAAATGAGAGGGAGTGAGCGATGATCAATTTGATCCTTTGAAGTCCCCAATGAACAAGGAGGTGTCTACCACACTACAAGAGCAGGTACCTCCAGCTCCTTGTCACTTTCATCTGTAACGCTCACCTGGTATCCACGGGGACGTCACTCACCCTGTTCTGACCTCTTACAACCTCGAACCCTTCCCTGGAGGCTATTCGACTGGAGACTGGGCCTGAAACACAGGATTGGTAGTTTAACTCCCTATTGTCTCTGTGTGCTTGAACCCCTTCTTCCCCGGGGTCTAACCCTTCCTTTTAATCCAAAGCTCACCTTGTTTTCTTGGATAGTGTGCTCTCCATCCTGCTTTTAGCGCAGGGGCGCGATGATTGATGCAGGCTCGTTGCTGCCTAGTTACTTCACTGGCAAGAGTCTGACAGGTAAGTATAATGAGTTTTTTGAACAGTTCTCTAACTTCGTTCCTTTCCTTCCTTAGATGATGGCCGGCGTCCGGGGATAGCGGCGTGCTGCTGAGATGAGTAGCGCTGAAGGTGAGTGAGAGTGCGATGCGCGATGCACCCCTTTCGTGTTTGTATTGAACTGAGCTCTTTTTCTGTGTCTTTTAGGTGCCGCAACGTTTTCAGCGTGGATGCCGGTTATGAAGAACAAATGCGGTGAGTAGGCACGGTATGCGGCGCCTCTAGATGTTTCCACGCTAACCTGGAGTGTCTTTTCCCTCTTGCAGATGGATGAGAAGTTCCGGAGACAGAGTTCTCCTAGAGCGGCTGGGATTCAGGTAAGCGTTTGAAGCTCGTACAGTATTTAAAAATAAGCGAAGATTTGCAGAATGCTTACTAATGCCTTTTTTCTGTCCTTTTCCCTTTTCCTTAGGAAGCGGCGTGCCGGGATGGAAATGACACCGCCGAAGATGCCCGCAGAACAGAAGGAGCGATGAATGATGGGCAAAAGCGCTGCAAGGTAAAGCTGTTCCTAACGGTGTTCTTGTTCTTGCAGGAGCTGAGCGCAAAAGAAAGATGCAGGCCACCTGGAGACCGATCCGAACACGGTGATTGTCACGCTGCAGGTGCAGAAAACACAAAGCATGTTTCTCAGCCTGGGCATGGCTTAAATAGTCTCTGGGTATCCCATGTGTCTCTGGGCTGAACCACACCCAAAAGACTAGACTGAACATGCAGTTCTGGGAACCACAATATGTGGGGGCATCCATCTTGTCCCCATCAATGCACTACAAGTCCAATCCCCAATGTTATCCTATGGGAGTGAGTGAGTCTGGTGCCACAAGTGCCAAGTCTGACTCCAAGTGGGTCTTTGGAGGGATGGAGAGGCCCTTTAGGGCCATGTAGGTGATAGTGGCCTGGCTCCGCCTGACATCTTGGAGGGCTGGGGACATGAGGGGCAGGAATCATGACATCATCCAGACAACTTTACAAGGCGCTCCGCCCCATATCTTGGCATCTAGAGATTTCCCTATAGATCATTTTCCTTATCCCTGATCGGTTTGCAAAGGGGAACCCTCAGACATCCATCAGCTTTGACATTTGCAGATTTCTGGCACTGGAGACTGGACAAGGACAAAGCAGGAAACGGATGCCCAGGCACAGGTTCAAAGTCATCTTTTACACAGATTCAAAAGAAGCTAGAAGCAGCAATGAGCTCCTACAATCATCTGGCCTTTTATAGGCATTTGAGAATGATGCAATATTTCATACAATTTCAGAATACATATCTGATTGGCCCCTTCGACCAAAAAGAAACACCTACTTGTCTGTGATTGGTTGGCTTAACTGCCACTCACAAAGACCACATTAGCTCATTTTGGCGAGCATTAATTGACTGACACATAATCTGATAAGCTTGCGCGACATCCAGCCGGACTGCATTATAAATCCTTAAATGCCTGCCAAGAAGCAGCCCTTATCTACTCATCGAGGCCTGACAAATTCACCTGGCAAGCTACACTGAGAAACTTCATGAGTTCATCTTATTTGTTGCTATGAGAGCAGCTGTTCCGTCTAATGTGTAGCCTTCCCATGCTCCTTATCAGATTTACTATCAATCATTTTCTGCTTTTCCTGCCAAGAAATTCTAAATATACCATACCAGACATACTTATCTAGAGTGAACTGTTGCCAAAGAATTACTCATTATCTGCATGAATAAGGGCTTTTGACTCCCGCACCCAAGATGCCATTGTTTCTCTTGCATCCATCTTAGAATCTATCCAAGCCTATTCAGCCTGGATGTTCTGCTCAGCTACCAACGGTGAGTTGTTATTTACTTTTGAGCATAACTCTTTTCATTTCTACATACAAAAGTTTTAGATATTCATGATGTACGTGGAATGCCTGGGACACCCTCCATCTCCTGGGTCCTTCTGATGCCCAATATGCACTCTTTACCTTCACAAAGCACTATAATTCTGATTTTTGCAATACTGGACCCACTGATAAGCCACTATGCCATTCGCACCCAGCTTGGGGAAGGCGAGTGGGGGGGTGGAGGGTTTTAGCACCTTCTCTACAGGTTCAAAACAAATAACTGTAAACTAGAATTCAAAGCGTTTGTGATGGATTTTCCCCACTTGCTAATGCCATGCATCTATCCCATTTCACAAATCTGCTATGATTCGACGAGTCCATGTAAGTGCTTGCATTTCCATTGTTACTATGCAAGATAAACTGCTTTTAGCTAGGTGTACACTACAGAGTTATGAGAATCAACATCACTCATTCAAAATGTACATGACTGACATGCTGAGTTAATGTGATGTCTCATTGATATGTACTTTTCAAAATATGCAAAATGCAACTGGACTACAAGCTCTAAAAAGACATGCTTTAATTAGTGACTATGGGGGGTCATTTCGAGGTTGGAGGTAAGGAATTACCGGCAACGGTAAGGGTGCCGATGCCGGTAATCCCTTACCTCTGTATTCCGAGGTCTCTTTGCGGGTCCTTCCTTACCTCCTGCTTTTAGCAGGAGTTAAGTACAGGACCCGCGAAGGTACTTCGGAGGTAATTACGGTGCCGTAATTACCTCCTTCCCCATTCCCATTGAGCTCTATGGGGCAGAAATGGGAATGGGGAATGGCAAAAGGTGAATGGGGAATTACCGGTCCCTCCAACCCTGGAATGGACCGGTAATTACTCCATTGACCATGCCGGATTTGGGACGGTTTCGGAGGCAACCATGGAGCTAATTACTCCATGGTTAGCTCCAAACCCGGAATGAGGCCATATATGTTAATTCTGAATTAGATGTAGGCGGGAGATCTGACTTTCCATTACCCGACCTGTAGCTTTCTGAATGCAGGCTCCCAATTGTTTTCCCCTTTCCAATTGTTCCTACATAGCATTGGTGCACCCATAACTCCTATGTTTCCCCACCCTTAGACCCTTTCCCTTACATCTCCATAAACCATTGCCCAACCACCACTGAATATATTTTTAAAATGTGTTAATGTTAAGAAATTGCATTTTTCAGGAACATGTACCCCGAACAAGCAATGTTAACATTTTGTCATGATAATGACAGCCCCCTGGTGAATTGTTTTATTTCCGACAGCCGATATATCAGAAAAGATATGCTCAAGTGCATTCATATGTTAATGTTTCATGAAACAGTTTTCATTGACACATGGTGACCTGCATTAGTGCTTACTGAGAGACAGAGACAGACTGTATGCAAGAGACCAGTGGAAGGAGTGCAGTGTTGCAGGTGATTTTGCCTTGTGAGACCTACTCACCTAATACCCTGACTAGCAGTCTCTCCTCCAAGATCTCCTATGAACTTACACTACTCACACAAACTCCACACAGATGGTCACTACAGGCCTACGCGGGAACATATCAACAATGACCAAGCCACGATTAAGTTCTCCTGTTTAGCTGTGTTGCACTCTCACATGAACGGCTAAACAGACCCAAAGCACGGTAGTTTGTTAGATCCTGTGCTCTTACCTATGGATCACATACTCCCATCTTTCTTCCGCCAAACCCATAGACAGCAGATTGGCACTCAGGAACCGGTATTTCTGATCTGCATTCATCACCACAACAGGTTTCGAATCAGCTTTTCCCATGGTCCCACTAATGAATCTCACCCCCTTTTTTTCTTAAAGAGCCAAGCGCACTGAGGCCACCAATAGTGGCAGATGGGCGCTATACAAGAGCAATTAAATTACATAACATTAAGAACAACACTTCCAGAAAGGAGAAGAAATAGGGGCTTATAATTCTGTAAGGTATTGCAGCCTCCTTTTTTTCTCGGGAATGTACTTACCTAAACTGTACTGGATGAGGCAAGACCAATCTTCCATTTGATTGTTGAGCTTTTTGAATTTGGAACATCATATCCCAGCTTAGTCTAGTAAAAAAGCCCTACACAAAGCAAGGAAAGGCCCAATAACTTTATGGAATGTAACTACATTGGAGGTTCTCAGTTGCCTTTTAGGTCTCTTTGTCATGCCAGAGGGAACACCCATTCGCTTATTAGTCTAATATGACCCAAAATGGATCGCCCAAAAAATGACAGGCAAATGCTCTTTTAGCAAGAGTAAGAATAACAACCCCAGACAGGTCTTTCTGCCTTGTTAGGTGTCATCCGTGATGGGGCATCTGATGTGCAGCTGTTTCTCTTGGCACAGAGAGTAAGGAGACATTTTCTACCTTCATATTACTTATTGTGCACCCTGATGTGACTCAAAATAAGACAACAATGGGGGTCATTACGACCCAACGTTAACCATGGTGCTATTAGCGCCATAGTTGATGCCGGTATTTTACTGATTGCGCCATGGTGGATGGCGGAATTACCGCCCCATTCCAAGGTTGGCGGGGCGGTAATTCCCCATTCACCATTGGCCCTTCCCCATTCCCATTTTTGCCCCCATAGGGCTTAATGGGAATGGGGAAGGCGGTAATTCCGGTACCGCAAATTGCGGTACCTTAATTACCTCGAAAGTCCCTTTGTGGGTTCCTTCCTTAACGGCTGGATTTACCAGCCGTTAAGGTGGGGACCCGCAAAGGGACCTCGTAATTAGGCGGTAAGGGGTTAACGGCGCCACCACCTTTTACGGCACCATTAACCCCTTACCGCATGGGTCGTAATGAGGCCCAATGTGATATATTCCTTACCGGGAAATGTAAAGGTTCAAGAAAATTAATAATCCTCTATAAAGACTAAAATAGTTGCTTCAGTCTTTCGATCAGATTGCGAGGAAAGGTCAATAGGATGTGATCTTCCCCTTTCTACAAGCCATGGCACTAGTTGTGGCAGAGTACAATGAAAAGTAAAACACAGAAAAAGCTAACCTAGTAGAGGAACTGACAATGCACCATGTGAGTTTGCAAAAAACAGGAAATGGAAAATTTGAAAGGTTGCACTTTATAGCCATTTTTTACCAATATTGTTTATTCTTTTAAAAGTTATACACACAAACAAAATACATTTTTTGTCTTAATACATGAGTGTAGTACCTATATGAATACATCTCAATGATTCAATTTGAGAAGGAAAAGAGCTAAAAGAGAAAAAGGGGAGTAAGAAGGAGAGAAGAAAGAAGGGTAAAAGAGAAGAAAAAGAAGGGGAGAGAAAAAGAAAAAAAGGGGGTGGGGAGGGCATAGAGTAATGAACCACACACAGGGCGGATACGAATGGGATGCAATAAACCTTAGAGGGTGATTGAAGTTAACTAAGCAGAGAGTTCGTTAAACACCCCCAGATTCCCTCGTATCTATGATGTTGATCTTTAGCATCAAAGGACACTTTCTACCTCCTGGACAGGAGCGACAAACTCAGTAGCCAATCATCAACACAGGGGGCAATATCACTCTTCCAGAATTTCAAAATGTGTCTCTTAGCAACAATGAGTGTTGTGCATGGCCAAAATAACTTACCATTAGTCAAAACAATATCAGAAGGAAAAAGGCCCATCACAGCAATAAGTGGATCCTGGGGTCGAGATAGGCCCAAGAACAGCCCCACTCTCTGAAAAACATCATCCCAAAACAGCTGAAATTTACTACACAGCCACAGCATATGGAAAGTGGTGTCTACATCACTGCTACATTTCCAACAAACATATTCAGTGCACAACTTGCAGGACCACATCTTCCAAGGAGACCAATACAAATAGTGATTAATCTGCTGCTGTATATCCCGCAGTTCTAAATCAACTTTGTACTTAACGGCCCGCACATATGCAGATCCACTCAATATCCGACAACAGATTACCTAACTCTGGATCCCAATTCCCTCTACCACATTGGGATGCTAATGGAAAGGCAGAAGGCGTAATATATTTGTATAAGGTGGATGCAGAGACTGGCAAGGCCCTAGAAAGGAGTAAGACCGCAGGCGGAGCATGCATTGCAGCATTAATTGGTGAAAAATATCAGCGAAGAGATCACGCATTATATGATAGCAGCACATTCCCCCCGCCTTCACCTTGTACTTAAAGCGCAACAATCCAAAGTTGAGCATATTCTGAGCATCATGGACCTGCCCAAATCTCAAAATTCTTGCTTTCTGCCACGAAATACATGACAATGCAAAATTACCCTGTTTCACAGCCGGGTTTCTCCACAAACTAGAGTCCAAACACAATATATATTTTTCACCACGAATTTCATTACATCTCTTCCATTCTTTCACAACATTTTTTATAAACAGTGGAGTTGAACTAACTGGCAGTCTTTTGTCTGCAAACAAAATAACATCTAGGGGTGTCGGTGAGACAGCCTCCCACTCAATCTTAATTCAGCCTGCACAGTCAAATTGGTCAATCGCAATCCAGTGATGCAACATATGTATTGTAAATGCAGTGTGATAACGTCTTATATCAGGATAACCAAAGCCATTCAGATGTACTTTTCTCTGAACTACATCTTTCGGGACCCATGCATGGCCTCCTTTCCCCCACATAAATTTATTCAAGGATTTATTAATACTCAAGAGCAGTTTATTTGAAAGCGGCAGAGGGAGCATACTAAAACGTAGATACTTGAAACCCGAGTCAGCCCATACTTCACTTTCCACATTGAATAATCCCCTATGACATGAAAGGGAGATAGAGAAAACTAGAGTCTTAGAGGCATTCATCTTATTATTAGAGATACTGCAACATTTCTGCAGTGTCAATAGAAGTTCTCGATATGAGTGGTCAGGATTTGAAATCAGAACCAAAAGGTTGTCTGCATAAAAGAGGACTTTTGAAAAGGAGTTCCCAAATGGAAAACCCTTTATATCGGGATGGTTCCTGAGTATAATCGCAAGTGGTTCTATAAATATAGTAAATAATAGCGGAAACAAAGGGCGGCCCTGATGAGTTCCTTTTTGAATTTGGAAACATTCTGATCTACAGCTTTTAACGCACAGGACTGCCTTCGCACCACCATACAGAGCTCTAAAAATCTGGAGGAAACGCGGTCCACAATTTACTTCAAGCAAAACTTGACAAAGGAAAACCCAACTCTTCCTGTCAATACCCTTTTCCACATCAAGACAGCTGCATATGCATCAGCAGAGTGTCTCTTGAGACAGATGACATCAAGTAACTCACGTAAGTTATCTTAACTATTACTTCCATATGCAAAACCTGTCCGGTTTTTATGAACCAGTCTTGGAAGCAAGCCATTCAGTCTTCTTGTGAATACCTTTGCTAAAATCTTATCATCAACATTTAAAAGCGGGATAGGCCGGTAGTTCTCGCATAACGAGAGATATTTACCATGCTTGGGAATTACCATGATTAGTGCGGTCTGCATTGACTCAGCAACCGTCTCATTAAGCACAATCTCTGTATACAAATGTGCAAGGAAAGGGGCCGGAACCTGACTGAAAGTCTTATAGAACGCTAGTGGAAATCCATCAGGGCCAGGACATTTACCATCTGGTGATGCTTTTATTGTATTTACAATTTCCTGAACTGTTATTGCGGCATCAAGATTTAACCTCTCTGGTTCATCCAGATTTGGCCTATCTATTGAACACAGATAATCGCAACTCTTCAATTCGGAGACAAGCCCATCATCTCTGTAGCGAGACATAATGTCACCTGAACTCCTCACAAATATCCTCATTCTTTCTCAAATTTGTGCCCACCCCGTCCACAATAAAGAGCACCAGCCTATTGTTCTCGTTCTGCTTTAAATGGTTCGCCAGCAATGCCCCCGATCTCTCGCCCTGCTCCCAGAGAGCATGCCTCAAATAAAATAAGTATATCTCTGCTTTCTGGCGGAGTTCACAGTCTAGCGCCTGTTCAGTATGGGATAAAGCTGACATGTTCTCCTCACGCCGACAGCTGCAATAGCGTTCCGTAGCTGCTTTGTGTTCATTCTCTAGATTGACCATTCCGTAGCTGCTTTGTGTTAATTCTCTAGATTGACCATTCCGTAGCTGCTTTGTGTTCATTCTCTAAATTGACCATTCCGTAGCTGCTTTGTGTTCATTCTCTAGATTGACCATTCCGTGGCCATTCCGTAGCTGCTTTGTGTTCATTCTCTAGATTGACCATTCCGTAGCTGCTTTGTGTTCATACTCTAGAATGACCATTCCGTAGCTGCTTTGTGTTCATTCTCTAGATTGACCATTCCGTAGCTGCGTTGTGTTCATTCTCTAGATTTACCATAATCTTCTCCCTCTGTCGCTTCTTGTATAAAGCAAAACTAATAATGTTTCTTCGTATTGTTGCCTTCAATGTGTCCCAAACCACTGACATTGAGTCAACAGATTGCAGATTATCTTTAAAAAAAACATTGAGATTCTGCTTCAATCTGGCTGACAAATTCTAAATCAGATAGCAACTGAGTATTTAGGCGCCATTGTTTCTTAGTTCTAAAGCTAACACAATAGGTGCATGGTAGGAAATCATAATATCGCCAATTGTAGCGCTGTAAACATCCCTGCAGAGACTTCTACTAACTAGAAAAAAGTCAATCCGTGAAGAAGTCCCATGCCTGATCGAGCCAACTTCTACTCTCCCCATTGAAATCACGCCAAATATCATGCAAGTCCCACATTATTGCCATTGTGGATGCAGTTATATTTCTATAGTCAATATGAGGCAAAATGTGTACATACCAATGTTTAGACATAGTGAAAACAATGTTTTTCAGCTATGAAAGGACATATGTTATGTTAACTAGCTCTGCTTTTATACTGTGGCAAATCACCACTGCAGTCGTTTCACAGCACCTGATCCTTGTCTGTGGCGTATTGTGCTCCCTCCCGCCCGGATGGCTCCAGACCTTAGTCTGCTTGAAGAATAGTGAGGAAAACATTTGTTTAGGTACTTCAGTTGTCTAGAGATTTTAAGATATGGAATATAATGTGCATCATAGTATACAAAGTATGTAAGGTACTTTACAATAATAGAAACACTTTTAGTGTGTGTATGGTACCCATATAAATTCTGTAATATTAGAAACTATCATAACACAATATAATGGCATTATATTTTTTCATCACAAAGGTATGAAGGTTGAGTTATCTTCAATGGATTCGCATTTCTGGCATACAGAATACTTGCATACATTTGCAATTTGCGCTGCGGTAATAGTGCCGCAAATGGGCGGTAACTCACCAGATTTACCTCCAGCTCAAAGCAGAGCGGTAATGTGGCAGTAATAGCGTTACTGCCACATTTTTACCGCTCTGCCCAACTTATGATGAGGTTCTTAGAACTCATTCTGTGTCACTCAATTGCACAGGATGCCTCGGCGTATTGTTTTGGGCACACCAAAAGTCAACATATTTCTTCGACACTGTACTCTTTTTCTGAGTAAGTGTTTGATCCTGCATTGTCTCAAAGTCCCTAAAGTGGTAAAATAGGCAAATTGGTACTATGGTAAAGTAAACAAAATAGTACAATAGACTGATGCAGCAGTTGTCCTGACAGTTTTGCAAGAATATGGATTGCAGGCCCACAGATTCGTCAGGGCAGTTGTCTGAGCCTGCTGGCACCTACTTTTTGTATTGTTCAAAATCAGAGAACTTGTCGGAGACCAGTGCCATGATTCTATAATAGACTGTATAAAGGTGTATACATCTGAAAGAGTGGACTTCAAAACAAATGTATACATGTACTATTTATGCATGTATTCTACACACAAACGCCATATCACCTGTGCAGGCTCAAAGTTGTTGCATTATTATTGTACTCATGATTAATGGGTGCTATTCTGTTGATGTTTGTTTTTATGTTTATTACCTCGAGTACCGCCAACATAGCTTCTTAGCTCTAGTCTTTAGAGTAACACTGCTGGTATTATAAGAGACTCAACAAGGAGCTTCTATGGGCAGCGTGGGCATCTGTACGCATTCTGTTAAGCCATCATTGGGGGTTTCTCACTGAGAATACACCCCTATCTTTAGGTGACAACAAATGATAAGATGGACATGTATGTTTAGCTGGTTCCAGAGATTTGTTGCCACTACAGCAAATAACTCCTTTGCAACCAAGCCTAGCTAAAACGGCGATGCAGCGGTCATTTTAAAGCAGACACTGCAAATGAACGCACTCCCTTGGCCATTCTGATTACAATGGTGTCAATTCCTAACTTTCAATGGCAACAAATACAATGATCTCAGTATTAGTAGTAGTTGTAATTTAAATAGCACCTTTTCCCATTTGTATGGCTGCAATGCACTTGTGGTGGGAACCCCCTCGGGGACCGAAGTCCAGGTATGGGAACATTCTCCAAAAAGGCTTAGAATGTGTGTGGATTTGGCCAGGATTAGGAATTAGGTAGGCCAACACGGCTGCCGCCAGAGTCATGAATTTTCCGGCACCTGGGAATTGGCAATTACCAGGGCATTACAGCCCCAGCGGACCCAGTAATGGTTGTGTGTGCCCCCATGCCCCCTGTGATGATTGTGTGTGCCCCCTACCCTCCTCTTGCCCCCGTGATGATTGTGTCTGCCCCCACCTCCCTCTTGCCCCCGTGATGGTTGTGTGTGCCCCCAGCCCCCTCTTGTCCCATGATGGTTGTGTGTGCCCCCACCCACTCTTGCCCCTGTGATGTTTGTTTGTTACCCACACCCCCCTCTTGCCCCATGTGATGATCGTGTGTGCCCCCTAGGCCCTCTTGCCTATGTGATGGTTGTGTACGCACCTCATCCCCCTCCTGCCCCCTGTGATGGTTGTGTGTGGCCCCCACCCCTCTCCTGCCCCCCATGATGGTTGCGTGTGCCCCCCACCCCTCTTTTGCCCCCGTGATGATTGTTTGTGCCACCACCCTCCTCTGGCGCTCTTGATGGTTGTGGATGCCCTCACCCCCCCGCTTGCCCCGTGATGGTTGTGTGTGCCCCACATTCCCTTTTTCCCCACTGTGATTGTTGTGTGCCCCCCACACCTTTGTTACCCCTGTGATGGTTGTGTGCCCCCCTCTTGCTTCTTTTGCCCCCTTGATACATGTGTGGCCCCCCTACCCACCTTTTTGCCCATCGTTATGCTTGTTGATGCCTCCACCCCTACCCCCTCTGGCCCCCTGTGTTGTGTATGTGTGCCCCCCTCCTCTCCCTCTCTGCTCCCCTGTGACGTTGCTGTGTACCCCCCTCCTCCCTGTCTGGTCCACCCCCACCTTTTTTCTTTTTTATTGCTGGAGTTGTCTTGATTCACAAATAGTTCACCATCATGTACTTTTGCCAATGCTTGGATTAACTTTTTTGGACACATTGGGGCTTCACCCCATCAACTCACATACTGGACCTTCCATGGATCCCCCACTCAGGTTGTCCCTGAATCATGCTGTGCCCTTGTCTTCGTGAATTACTTGCCTACGTTTTGCCTGCAACTGTTTTCGCTCTCCCCTCTGCTTCTCTGCTCTTATCACTGATTTATTCTCTGTTCTCATCTCCTCCCCCTTCCCCTTTCTCTCCCTCTCCTCCCCCCTCTTACTTTTTTCTATGCACTTACTCTATCTGAATGGTCCCTGGACCTATTATGATAGTAGCTTGTTCGTCTCTTCCCCCCCACCTTACCTGTTATTCTCCACCTCCCCCTCCAGCACTATCTGAAATGTTGTCAGGCCTAGTACGCTAGCCGCTTGTTTTGTTACTCCCCCCCCTTCCCCTCCCCTCTTCCCTAACCTCTTGTAATTTTCCAGCTCTACCAGAAATGTCGTCAGCTGTAAGCGATATTCAGTCAACACTACAGCTAAGTCAATGCCTAGTCTGGGATGCTGAGGAAAACCCTTATTGATGTATTTTTATGTCCAGTTCAGTACTCTGGATGACAACCCTTGTATAACACCCCCCTCTTAGAATCCCCCTGACCCCACTGAGCCAGGAAGTAGGTTTGTTTTGCAAATTAAAAGGTTTATTTGAAAAATTAAACAATATATATGTGTCACACTTTTATAACAAATTAATATCTGATAGTACACTTAGACATATGATGTGGATCCACAATGGGTAATGTTACAGTGGTACACTTGATTACTTAGGAGTAGTATAGAGGATGAGGTAGCTGAAATGCTTTATGGTTTCAAGGAAATGCAAGGTGGAATAAATGCAGTACAGAAAATAAACTGATATGGTTTCACAAGAGATAATATGTTCACTTTTCCCCTGGTGGCAATTCACCCCCCCTATATGCAATGCAAGGAGATGGAAGTAACACACGAGGTCTTCAGGAATACAATCAAATACAATACGGAACTCAGTTCCCCCCCAGCAAGCTTAGAGGAAACAGGTAGAAGTTTGAAACACAGGCCCAAAATGCTTTTAAATGTGATGGCAATGGATGGGAAAATGTGCTAACTGATTTTAATTCCCTCTAGAGATTCAGGGTGAGTGAGAGATGCTTGTTGGTATTAGTTCAGGCTCACTTTAGCAATGCTCTATGAGTTATTACCAGGTTGCAAACGGATTTTAACAAAGGAAAGAATGGAGCTGCTATTTTGACAAGTGGAGAAATTGAGCCAAATAGCAAATCGCAGTAATTTTCGCGAGTGCGGAAAAAGTATAGGGAGTAGGAAGTCGGTTCTAGGTTCGTTGGAAAGCCTAGAATCACAGCTTTAAAACGTTCCTAGCCCAAACGGTTCAAGAGATACAGACGATTTAATAAAGGTAGATTTTCGGATTTAAAGTAAAACTCAAAATAACAGGTGACAGTTGCAGCTTTAGAATGACAGGTGACAGGATTACTAGGAGGCAGTTCTTCTTAGGTTAAAATAGTTTGGATTAGATTATTTTAACTAAGAGATTGGTTCTGCACAGTTCTGCTAGGTACTCACAATATAAATTTGAAATAGGCCTCGTCACGGATCTGGTCAACACGTCCAGCAGCGGTTCTCTCTGCTTGGCGGGTCAATCAGGCACCGGTTCTGCTCACAGCGATCCGGATCTCTGGTTCTGCTCACAGCGGTCTGGGTCTGGTCTGCGGTTCCGGCAAAAGTTCTTGTCACAGAATTCAAACAGCTCGCCCGGGTGTGGAATAGTTTGCAGATGATTTTAAGGATGCTGAGGCCTGCTGAGAAGAGTTCTCAGTTTGTGGGTTTAGGCCCTTGCTTTAAGTTCTGAAGTAAAGTTCTGGTCTTTGGAGATTCATGGATGTGAAGTCTGGAGTCTCCCGGCAGAGCGGCCCGCAGAAAATTGGAATTGAATGTCTCTACCTGTCCCAGCAGTCTCTTTTTATGTGTTTTGGAAGTGGGTGTGTGCGTGGCATAACTGAGCCTCCCCCTCTCTACTTGTCATTGGCCCAATTCTCCCCTCTCCCATGATTGGGGGAAGGAAATGTGAGTCAGAGTGATGAGGTCTGTTTATGGGTCAGAGGATCCTCCCCTGGTCAATTTGCCCACAAATCTATATTTGATTCAAATACATATTTCCCAGATACACAATTTGTTGAAATTACATGTACACATTATATATTCCTTATGGTCCATGCTTGTCCGCCTCTGATCTTCCTGGGGGCTTGCATTCAAAAATGACAACATTTTGCGCTTTTTGACTGGTTTACCAATATCGGACATTTACCAAAAATTACACACATGTGCGCAAGGAGTATGGACATTAATTGATGAAGTGTCAGATTTTTAACATGCAGACATTTGGAGTGAGACCCTATTTTCCGCTAGCAACCCCCCAGAATACACCACAGGGTTCTAACGCCTCTTAAAACGTGCACAGAAAAATCACAATAATAATAATATTACTTATATAATTTTGACCAGTCCGCACTATGAGTTATCTATCTTTTTAACTTATGCCCTGGTCAAAAAAGGGTGTGGCTTCCCACATCACATGGTGGACGAACTGGTTTATCCACTTCCCCCAAGCTCAGCTGGCTCTCACAGGCACTTCTCCTCCCACTTCTCCCACGAGGAAGCCACTTTACGCCCCCCCCCCCAATATAACATTTGCCTGAGTCCATTGTTCAGTTTCCTGCAGTCCCCAGGTAATTCAATCAGAGAGGTGTCACCTCCTTTTTGTGGGGGCAGCAGAATGCAGCCAGGCCTGGGAACACAGCTGTTGATCCAGTTTCAACTCCTGTCGGGGGTAGTTGTCAGGCAGAATCCAGTTTCATTAAGCCAGGTTTCAGCTAAATGTCACTTTTTGTTCCCAGTTTTCTACATTCAAATCAAACTGACAATTTTTACACATGCAGCTAGAATGCTGATTTTAAGTTCAAAACTATGACATTTCAACAGTTACAAACTATGTGACACTCAAAAGTAGGTCCCTCATTTAATTTAAACATTTCGATTTTAGTGGTTTTCAGTTCAGTTTAACTTAAGCTGCTGACCTCCACAGCTCAACCAGTTTTGTTATGAACATTGTTTTGGGCTCTTTTTCTTTCCAAATTTTGTATGCACACAAAACTTCATTCTGCCAAATGTCTGCTGGTGTTCAGTGAGATTTTTGAATAGCCTGCAATGTTTGAAATAGGCATTTTGAGCTTGCATTCAGAGAAACCAAGGTGATTTCAAAGGGCTTTTTAAGCTAACAGGCACTACTGTTTTTCCTTTGGCACACATTCCCCTCATGGCACCCCTGGCCCATCACGCTCGCACTGGAGGGTGGAAGGTTAGGCGACCATTTTGGTGTGCACAAAAACTGCGCGGTTCTCCTGGATTCTGGCGCACATGTGGGCTTTTTGGCCATCTTGGACTTTCTAAGCCCACAGCACCAAATGTTGCAGTTTAATGACTCAAACGTGGGTCAATACACCTGACACAGCCTAGTACAGTAGTCGCCTGTCTGTTTCCCATTTCCTTCTTCTTTGTGTCTTAACACTTGCACTATTTGAAATGTCGCTAGGATGAGTACAATATTTTTTTGTTGCACATTCTTGTTGTTCATGACCTGTAAGACTATCTTTGTATTTTCCCTTGTTCCCTCCCTTGTCGTTAAGTGCTTTGAAACACATTGTGTATAGGCACTATATAAATAAACCATCATATCATATCATATCCTTGATCTAGCCTGCGGCAAGCAGCAGCTCCATTACATGCTAGAAAGCACTGGTACGCTCAATACTTCGGCCGGCCGTCTAGTCATCCAGTCCCTGGACTCCGCTCATTCCAAGTTTGGTCTGCTTTCCACTCTAGCTTGGGCAAGTGAGGTCAGGCCATAGGCTATGGGTTTTTACCGTTTTGAGGTGACCTTAGGAACTCATCTTAGTGAGGCAGCTGGTCTCCAACCTAGAGGCAAGCACACATGCCAGCCATGCCTGATCCTCTCTACAGCCACCTCTCTTTGCCCGCCCTCAGACTGTGCAAAGATGCAGCAAGGCAAATGGGGGGAAAAGTCAGTTGGCTGTGTCATGGCATTCTGATTCCTGCACCCCTGGATAATCGAGTTCCTTGCCTTAAGTCAGATCTAAGCCCTACAGCATCCTCTGTCTTTTACATTCAACTCCATCGGCCTTCGGTTCATTGATGACACGCAGGGTCACACTGGGACAATAAATAGGCGTGGGCACAAAAAGGAAAATCTCACATTCACAAATTGCAATTCGTTTTCGCTTTTGCAAGAAAACCTATTTTAATGGTAGTTGGAGATGCAATTTTGTCACAATAGGTGGCAAATCGTGCATTTTAAAGTATTTTGATTAGTAGGATTGGTCAAAACTATCAGCTGCACAGTGCACCAAGTTACTTTACTAAACTGGGCCACATTGTCCCAAAAATCGAGACCACACTGTCCCCTTGTTCGCGCTGTTCGGATAGTGCCCTGTTGCCCTATAGGACAGTCTGAATATGGTGACCCATTTCAAAAGCATGACTTCTATGACAGCAGGCGGGGACAAGATTATAGGGAGTGCCTGAGAGGCCAGCCCAAGAGGTTGGTGTGGGTTGATTCCGTGTGCTATCGTGGGCCACTCTGAAGATTTAGTGCACTGTGCAGTGTGAAAAAGAATGAACTTCAATGATCGCTTGCGGGACACATTTTCAGACTTGCCCAGGACCATCGATGGTTCGGCCGCGCGTGGATACCGATGACAGGATTTTTGTTTAGTACATTAGCACATTAGGTCCGCAACATAACTTCGAACGGAAAATTAATTAATAGTATGCGTTCCTTTCACTCACGCTGAGCGCTGCTTTCCCAGCTACTCGCACATGAAAGAAGCCTTTGTTATTTTCTTCCACAATAATCTGAAGCAAGCGATGCAGCTGGACCATGATTTCCTTCTACCCCCCCCCCCCAGCCCTCCAATGCTAAATCCATGGCAACCATACCACGATTAGCCGCGGTGGCGGAGCGGGGTCAGGTCATGGCGTGAAATGTAGTTCCTCTATTTGAAGGCCACCTAATAACAGGTCCCATACTCAACATGAGTGGATATTTCTTTCCACACACGTACCACTATTCCTCAGATAACCAATACCAGAGCAGAGGCAGTGTTGAGTTTCCAATGGGAGCTCTGTAAGGCTATCTTGCACAATGAAGGCGCACCCCAATAAAACACGAAGGCCACTGAAAAACAATGTTGCCTCTTCCTTCTTCTGGCGCGAACTGGCAGGAAAGCGGTAGTCCCGCCTTCACCATCACGTGGGTTGCAGCCCACGACATACACACTGAAAGGGGACAGTAACAAACAGTAAACAGTAACAACAGAGAGAGGACATTACAGGCAGTACAATACATCACTATGGTGGCAAATAATATGCTAGCTGCTTTTTTTTTTTATAGAATACACTCTACTGTGACTTACTGTGAAGTGTTGAGAAAATTAGCACACCACTCTGAATGCATGACTCCGAGATGACTGTGCCGTTCTTAACTTTAACTTATAATGGCACTGTGAGTTCTCTCCGTCAGCTCCCCATGCCCAAGCACTTTCCCACCCCTGCCGAGCACCTTTGCACCCCTCCAAACTCTGTATGCCAAAAATCCCTGCGCCGGCATGGCCCCTGTATAAGTTATGATGGTCATGCAGGGCTACATCGTTGGGAGCTTGTAGTGTTACCACAGGCTCGTGTTTTGACTCAGTGCCCGATTCTGAGCTCGGGGTAAAATGAGTGTAGAACGGCCTCATCCTCCCGTCCAGTTTTCAGCACCATTCTGAGGTTTTTGGAAAGATTGCAGGGAAAATGTTGTGCTTTCCAGCTGTAAAAGCTGCTCAAATCTGTCTTTGTAGGGTCAACGTGTGCACCACTTAATAGGGGAGTATCCAGAATTGCAAGAGTGGGGGGATTAGACACTGTTGCTACTTTTCCTCCTAAATGGAGTGCATGCGATTACATACGGTATCATTCGCACCCCCCCAATCAACTTTTTTGGTAACATTAGTGGCAGATGGCATTTTAACACAGGCACATAAGAAGAAACAACTCAGGACCATTACAGATGTGGGACATTCATCGATTACAGCCCTGTCCAGGCTAACTGGGAAAAAATACATGCAAACCTCCTAATTTGCAATGGATTGCACCAACAGAAGGGACTTAACAGAAAAGGATATTGTGAGAAGCATCATCAGTCTTTGATAATACATTTAGAATAAGTTGCCATAAGTAAGCCAAGTGGCAAATAACTTTGTGGCCCAAAATACCTAAATTGCACTATTATTATGTATGGAGCCACTCTATAGTCATTAGGTTCTTTTTTTATAACAGCATGATATACTAACATAAGCTATGAGCTGAACCACAAAGAGGGGCTTCAGATAAGACACAGTGAGATTAAATGATGACATCGGGATGTGGACTATTGAAGCAACTGAACACATCTTCCCAGGGTTAGTTTATATAGATATTTATTAAGGTTTTGCTTTGCATTTCATGTGCTTAAATAAGACTTTATGTATAGCAATGCCTTGGAAGCAACCAACACTGCATAATAAACTAGCCTTTCATAATAAACTAAATTGGTTCAACTTCATTGAAGTCTTTGACACTGAAGCTCAGAGGTGAGTTATATTTGAAATCTTCAGCCTCCCTTCTATGCCCACGTCTGAGTACCCTTGCAGGTTATTTTGAGAAGGAATCGATCATTAGGGGGATTAGTTTTGCTTTAGCTAATCAGTCCTTATTTGGAATGATCAGCTGGTCCTTAGTAGGCTGCAATGGTGAAGAAAGTGTGGACTACCATGGGCTTTTAGTAATAAAATCTTGTTGTGGGATTGGAATTTGAATTGTTCACATTTAGAAAAACTGCCCTCCTATCATATGGTAGGACAGTTAACTTATAAATTCCTCTCTCCACAAAGGAACCTAATGGAGAGCCCCCATCTGAGTGTTAGGCGGCTGATGTTGCAATTACACACTAATCCACTGCAGCTCCTCTCAATTACGGAACTAGGCATGGTTTATTGCTCCAGAATAGAACTTGCAGGAATTGTAAATTGCCATTAGGTTATTCTTTATAGTAACATCATATATAAACATAAGCTATGAACTGAATCACAAACATGGCTCTATTTAAAACATATTAAGATTAAATGATGAAACTGGGATGTGGACAATTTATGAAAGTGAACACATCTTCCCAGGGTTAGTTGATATAGATATTTATTAAGGTTTTGCTTCCCATTTCCTGTGCATAAATAATACTTTATTTATAACAATGCCTTGGAAGAAACTAGCCTTTCATAATAAACTAACTGTACACTATATACATTGTCATAGAAATATGTTGAGCCATAAGAGTATGGCTTTTGTTGTACTCTCCCAATCCTGCATGCAAAGTCATAATAGCATCATGTGGATTAATGTGAACCTAACACATTCCCCTTGGGTTTTAAAGCCATAGTCATTATTTCATAAAACATGCAGCATTATGCACCCTACTCCCTTCTGTTCACCTCTATTCACATTTCTTAAAGGACAAAGGTCCCTGCTAATAGTTTTAAGCAGGGACGTTTGTTACTGATGGGGGTCCCATCAATACCTAATGGCTCCCATTGTAGTGCTCTGTTGATACTGAGCAACATGTCAGGTCTATGGGAGAGCCACTCTGGTGCCCGAAGCTCGAACTTACACAGGGTGGGTCCTGCGTCCTGCAGACCCCCTCACAGGCACCTCAACAGAAAAGCGTGAATTTTGCCATCCTGCTGAGGGGGTTGGCAGATCGCTGAACATTATCCTACAAGCAGGGAACCTTTTTCGGTTCGGCCCCCTCATTGTCAATGAGGATGCTGAACGGGAAAGGTGTCCCGGTGCAAAATGTTCTGATGTGGCTCTTAAAAGAGGGGGTGAGGGGACAAGTTGCCCCCCTCCCCCAACCCCAGTTTGCTCAGTACTCAACTACCAGTTACATTGCAAGCATTTCTAAAAGGTCTGGCACTTTTCTTATTTACGTAAGTATCCCTGAGCTTTCAGTGAAAAGGAAATGGTGCTGCACACTGAGAAATGTCTTCATTGCAAGAGAAAACTGTGTGCAGTAGATGTGAACGACACCTGCCAGGTGCCAGATTTGAACTCATTTTCTTTTTTACATGCAAAACCCTGAGTTTGCTAAGATAATTCCCTCCCTGTCCTGCCTTAATGATGGCAGATAGGGCTGTTGTCAGGCCGTAAATCAGGCGCATGCAAAAGCCTGGGCTTCCATGTAAGTACGCCACTTTCTATGTTGCTTTTAAAAAATGTGTTTCTTGTAGGAACCACACATTTCTATTTTTTCACAGAACTCCGAATCGGGCCCGAAATCAGAATCGGGCCATGAGTACTCCAGAGGCTATATTACAGAAGGAAGTGCACTTTTTGGCTTACTGCACAAAAACCCAGACTCATTTAAAAGTGGAAAAGGTCGCTTTAATGTGACAGGCCAAAGCTTACAATCAAACGCTTAACTGGCTCCATGGCCTAACAAACTAAAGAAATATTTTAACCACCAATTAAATAAATTAAACATTTTCATTTTCCCCCAACAATTAAATAATGAAATAACCCAATTCCTCCCTAATGATCCCTTGGGATCCTACCGTCTCCTTGCCCCTTTTCCAGGCATCCCGCTTTCTCCCAGGGGCCATGCCCCTCCAGGCTCAATACCTTTTCCCCCGGGGTGACCTGCTTGTGCAAACAGCGCCACCCCATCCTTTCCCGTGTCATTCCCCCATTGTGCTTCCCTCCCCCCACATCAAAAGGGGCCATGTCCCCGGCGCCCCGACCCACTTCAACACCCTTCAAACTCCCCTCTACACCAAACTCCCCCTTCCTATGACCTGCAGCCAGTCTGACCTGCCACATCAGCAACATATATTACACACACTTTTACAATGCCCTGACCTGTCACACAAAACTACCAAACCCTACCCTCCTAACAGACCCCAAACTCATAAACTCGCCATGTCATCTAAAAAAACCCCTGCATAATCCCATGAACAATGGACCCCCCCATATTACATAACCAGACACTACCCTAAACGAAAATGAAAGGGGTGGGAGGGCGGGACAATCATCAAGTCCTAACCGTGGCCTGCCTCCCGAACCTTCCCTGAGCCCTTAAATACCCCCCCAGGAGGCGCTCTGCCCCACGGCCACTCGCTGGCCATGTGCAGCGCCAAAAACTCCCCGGGGGGAAACGCTTCGCGTTCCCCCCGGGGCCCCCATTTTGGCTTACTGCACAAAAACCCAGACTCATTTAAAAGTGGAAAAGGTCGCTTTAATGTGACAGGCCAAAGCTTACAATCAAACGCTTAACTGGCTCCATGGCCTAACAAACTAAAGAAATATTTTAACCACCAATTAAATAAATTAAACATTTTCATTTTCCCCCAACAATTAAATAATTAAATAACCCAATTCCTCCCTAATGATCCCTTGGGATCCTACCGTCTCCTTGCCCCTTTTCCAGGTGTCCCGCTTTCTCCCAGGGGCCATGCCCCTCAAGGCTCAATACCTGTTCCCCCGGGGTGACCTGCTTGTGCAAACAGCGCCAACCCTTCCTTTCCCGTGTCATTTCCCCATTGTGCTTCCCTCCCCCCACATCAAAAGGGGCCATGCCCCCGGCACCAGAAAACCCCTCCCCCGAGGAGTTCTTTCTGCCCCACCCCCCCCAAACTTTTCTACCTCAAACTTTTTACCTAGTCTCCCAGCCCAGAACCTAAGAAGAGCCACACCCGTATCCCTCACCAGATCATTTTCCCCAGCAAAACTACCCCCCCCCCATCTGTAGGCCCATAGCTTTCCCTCACTCCAGCCAACATAGGAAGCAACTAATCCCAGCCCAGCCCCCCAAACCCGGACATCTTACCACAACATCTTTATAGTTGCACCCCAGTTGCCTGCCAACAACCCTTTTCTCAGCTTCTTTCCCCGCCCACTTAACCCTAGAATGACCCAAAAACCAGATTTTTGACATCTGCCCGGACCTCCTAGCAGCATCTGAAAAAGAAATTACAAAATCACTTACAAATCAACAACATCCTAATAAATGCAACACTCTTGCTACCTACTGCAAAAATTCTATAAAGACCTTCTGTTTGCCCCTGTCCCTGACATACCCTTTGTATCTCCCTTACTCCCAGCGTCCCAACCTGTTCACCTACTCCTCTTAATAGCCCAGCCTGGTACTTTCAGGTGCTGCACCCCTCCTGAATGAATGAGTTCCAACCTCCTAACCTTTCCCACACCACTAGTAACACCTCCTCAGTACCCTATCCTCTGGCCATCTCCTTAACCTTCTCCGGAAACACCTCAGGTCTTCTCCTACCGTCCCCCAATATTTCACCCCTTTCCCTAACCTTTATACAATACACCTAAACCCACTTAGACCCCCTCTTTCCTCTAAACTATTACCCCCCTGCTCCCCCTTTTCCCCCCCACCTTCCATCACCTTATTAGTATTGGCCCTGCGTTGCCCCCCCCTGCACCGGGGGCCCACGTGCACCCCCGTCCATGCAGGCCCTTTGCTTTATTGCTCCTCCCGCCACTGCACCAGAGGCCAAACCTGCACCCCCGTCCATGCAGTCCCTTCCTTCTCACTCATTTCCAAGATCCTCGCGTCCATTACCACCTGTTTCCCCCTGCACCAGGGGCCCTAGTGCACCCCCGTCCATGAAGGTCCCTTTTCTTCCTTACTCCTCTCCACCGCTGCACCAGGGGCCAAACCTGTTCCCCCGTCCATGCAGTCCATTCCACATAAATTCCTCTTCCAGCACCTTGCTTCGTTGCTCCACTTCTTTCCCCCAGCTGCACCAGGGGCCCTAGTGCACCCCCGTCCATGCAGACCCAGCGCATCACTTCCCCTAGCTGCACCAGAGGTGCTCCCGCACCTCCGTCCATGCAGCCTGAAGCTTACTCACCTTGTCGTGCGGCAAGCGTGAGAGCTTCGCCACCGCCGTCCATGCCCTCTAAACGACGGCCACCGCCCCTTAACAATTTCCACAGTTACATCCCCCCTGCGGCCCTCCCCTACCTACGCTTCTTCCTCCTCACCCTTCTCCTACCCCCTTTAAGTCACCCCCAAAAACCTTTCATCAAACCTTTTGCCCCCCCTCCTTTTACGTTAACTGAGCCCAAACTACCAGCCCACCCCAATTTACCTGGCATGCGGTCCTTCCCCCCCACCTCCTTTCCCCGCTCCTCGCCCTGCCCCACTGCCCCCTGCCTGAAAACAATCTGTAACTGGATGCCGACCCGCACTCTTGCTGCACTCGTGTTTAAATTTGCACATCCACCTCGTGCAGCCTTCTTTATTGAACTCCCAACATGCTGTCGAGGGCTGTCCTCCGCCTCCTCCCGCCGCCCCCTCATGGGCGGGGCGACCAAGAAAGGGCCGGTAAGGCACAGGCAGCCCACTTGCTGTGTGCAATGTCGGGGCAGGCCTCGTTGGAGCCATCCATTGCAGCCAAAGATCCATGTCTATCTCCCCCCAGACCGCCTGACTGTCCTCCGCCATTCTCGCTCTGAATTCCTCATCATAGCGTACCCAGGCAAAACCCCCAAAACTCGTGAAAGCCTTCCTAATTACGTCCATATATTTAAGCAGGGCCACGCAACGCTCCGGGAATTTTTCACAGTACACACTGGCATAAATGCTAAACGCCGACGTCCAATTCTCAATAGTCACCGGGACCCTTGGGCGTGAAGCCAGTTCCCTCTCCTCCTCCTTAGACCCCTCCTTTGCTCTCACTTCCCTATGGAGCAATTTAAAGACCTCCACAAATTCCCCCGCCTGGATCTTCTCCCTGGTCGCTGCCATCAAGTGCGCCCCCAATGGTTTTGTTATCCCCATGTATGGCAATTTTTTCTCCTTTCTTTTCACTTCACACTCCTTATCTTTTCCGGCTTGCACTTCGAGCACCAATGGCTCCACCACCTTGTCTGTTTGGACCTCCACTGAGCAAATGCTCTTCTCAACCCCCTCAGCTCCAATGGCCCGCACACCAACTTCCTTCATTACACCTTGAAAACCAGCCCGCTCATCCCCTAACCACCTATTTGTAACCCCTCTCTGCCATGCAGATGACCATTCCCTTTCCCGCTCACCTCTTTCCACACCTGCCACCTGCGGCCTGGTGTCCACACCGGTGCTCCTCCTCTATATTCTTAGAGGGCTCCTGCTGCGGGGACAAAACATGTCAGCACAATCACCCCGCCAATAATTCCCTTGACCCCTTTCACCCCGCCCACCCTGCACTTCCCTTTCCATATCCCACCTTGAACTTCTTCTCTCCTCCACCCTTTCCCTTTCCGCCCTGTAATCTTCAAATTCCCATTGCCCCCCGTATTCCTCCCAACCAACTTCATCACCCCTTAAATACCATTGAGGATGCGAGCTCATGCCCGAGATGATTTGCTGATCTTCTTGCGAGCCCGGGGCGTCCGCCCCGCCACTCCCCTGACCTCTTCTCGGCAGGGTTGTGGGAACCTCTGCCTGGTCCTCTTCTCTTGGGCGAGGCGTTCCGACCTCCACCCTGAAATCCTCGTTGCTAGGGGCTGTGCTGCGCCCTCCAGACTCTCCTTGCGTTGACCGAGGAGGGGCCGTACCGAAACCCTCACCCTCCATCTGTACAGCGGGGGCTGCGCAGCGCCCTCCGCCCCCACTCCTCCTACCCGGGGGGGGCCATTCCGCGCCCCGCCCTACCCTCCTCAATTGACGGGGACCTCCCCCTCCTTCTCCCACCTGCGCTCTTCTGCAGGTATTTACCCCCTCTTCCCCTCTGTCCTGACACCCCCTCCTGCGTCCCACCCCTGCCCCCACTGGTGTTCCCCCTACCTTCTCGAGCATTCCCCTCTTCCCTAGAGCTATCATACCCTTCCTCCCTCCCTGGCTGCCCCCCCGACCTCCTTAAACCCCCATCCGCCCTCTTCTCTGTCTCCCTCCTCATCTTCCTGCCCCTGGATTCCCAAATCTCCCCTCTCCCTGCCGTAGGGGTGCAAGCCATCACCGCCTCCAGCGCACCGTCTGCCGCCGCTCTACGCTGCCGCCGGCCCCCACCACTCTCCTCCTCTCCCGTAACTTCCCCTACCGCCCCTTCCAATTGGGCTTTAGTTGCCCTGCTAATGATTTCCAGGGCCTTCTTCAAGGCCCCAGCATCCACCAGCCCCTTCTTGCTTGCCCCCCGGCCTGTCATTGTGCACACTGATCCGCGTGTGCCCAAAAATATGCCCCTTAACATCAAACTACGTACTCTACGCCCCCGAGCCGGGACCTACCCGTGGACTAGCAACCCTGACACTAAATTAAACAGCCCCAGAACCAAAACACACCTTGTGTGATAACCCGTAAAATACCCTCCCTAATATTGATAATTAATAAAAGAAAAATAAACTCAAAATTTCCTTACCTAATTAGCTTTTATTACTGGTGTTGTCACTATTATGCTTGCCTTATGCTAATTTGTAAAATTTTTAAGAAAAAAAAAAAGTCTTTTTTTTTTTTTTAAAACCCTATTAGAATAAATTTATCCTTGAAACCCCCTCCCTCCCTACTACCTAATAAAAACCCGGAAGAGGGAGCCCACAAAAACACTCTAAGAAACAAGCACAAATTAGTGCTTGCTAACAGCAGCGCACACTGCCACCTGGCGGTGCCCAAACAGCACCGCACTTCTCCCACCTACGAGGGACACGGCCCCTTTAACTGCGCTGCCCTGCCCACCAGACCGAGACAAACGCTCGCTATCAGCGGGAAATCCCACTGAGGAGCCGCGGAAAAGCCGCTGCCTCTCTGCTCCCTCCCTGGCCCTAAAACCCACACGCACAGCCGGCCCGCGCACGGATGCAGGATTCCCCCCAAATCCCCGCCGCAAAAACCACGGAGCCCTCACACCCGCCGCTCACGGGATAACCCCGGCGCGCACACGGAAGCCCGGAGACACGGTAAGACGGGAGGGGTGTCTTATCTACGGCACCCCTCCTACACAAACTCCTAAACAAACAGTAACGAACTTATTTATTTTTTTTTTTTTTTAAAACAAAACCTGACCGCCCTCCTCTGATATTACTCCCCTACCTCACCTGCTCTAAATCTCCACCTAGGCCCCAGGCACTACAGGGAAGGCTCGGGAGCAGGCAACAGGACCTGACAATCATCAAGTCCTAACCGTCGCCTGCCTCCCGAACCTTCCCTGAGCCCTTAAATACCCCCCCAGGAGGCGCTCTGCCCCACGGCCACTCGCTGGCCATGTGCAGTGCCAAAAACTCTTATCACTAGGGCAAAAATGTCTGCAGTTCGCAATCGAAAATATATTTTCTTTCGATGAATTGTGTAATTTTGCAACAGAGTAAAGTTTATCTTAGTGCTAATAACATTCCATAATAGCACTAGAGCACACTTTGCCCTAGTCAAGAGCGCATTGAAAGAAAAGTATTTTTAAGTTTACCTATGGCAAATTGTGCCTTAGACGTAATAATGTGCAAAATTGCACTTACACGGGTGAAACGTTTCAGTGATGTGGCCTCGTATGCTCTCCTCGCTGTCTAATTAGGAGAGGCATACACACTGGGGAAGCGGGCACCACCTGTAATTTAAATATATATAGCACAAGTTATGCTATTATTAGTGATTTCAGGTAATTACTTGCTTGGTGAAAAGCTAAGAGAACGTTACTACGGACAATATTATCGCGTCACTTTACGTAACGTCTTGCATTACCACTTCCTCTGTCTAACATATAAGTATTTGGGCACCGGTTCTTTTGCTGACCTTATTGGGTTAAAGAACATTTTCATTACCATTGGAAAGGAAATACCTGTTTAGTTGGCATTTAGTGAGATTTTTAGGCAACATCATTATGGATGTTTTGTTGACATTTTTTGATATGCTTAGGCACGTCATTAAACGTGGCGTCAAGACGTCTCAGCGCGGAACCGTTTTTTAGGCATACACGTATTTAAAGAGCTTCTCATTCCGTGCTCGAACGATCAGATGTGGCGCTTACAGCATGAAGTGCTCTCCCTGACCAAATCGATTGTTGTTCTTTTTTATTTCTTTGGTCATACTGGAGCTACTTTAGATACTTGAGCATTTCCCTTTGCCAGGTATTTTTCTTATGTGTGCATAATTAGGAGAGGCAGCCAGGACAGGGATTTGTTCTGATTTTGCATTAAGAACAGACCACTGGGTATTTGTCATGTAGCGCTCCTGCCTCCCTTCCTGTCCCTCAACAGTATTGGAAATATAAATATGGGAATCCTTTATGCTCCTAGCCTCTTCTTCAATACTTTCCAAGCATATGTTGGGTCAAAAAGAGATGCCATAGGAAAGAGAGACAGGATGCTGTGCGCTGTGCGCTTGTCCTACTTCCATCTGGGTGCCGCTCAGAAGATTTTTAGCAGTGCACACAGGCAATTCTCACCCATGCAGAAAGACTTAATAAGCCACAAGCCACAGCAATTACCTGTCATTTGCACTCTCTTAAAATAACTAACTAGTCATGATGTGAAAACATAAAAATTGATATGAGGCTGGGAAGCCCAAAAGAAACACACCAACACAGGTTACAAAGGACATACAAGTGCTTTATTTAAAAGTACAACAGTTACCAAAGTCAATTGACAAACGGATAGCTATTCGGCTCTCAGAGTAATGTAACAAACTTCAACGAGGGTTCGATGCATTAGTAGAGAGACCGTACATTCGGGATACTTGGGCTTTTATATCCTTTATCCAGCCCTTGGCCAACCCCCTCGCGGGTTAACCATTCTTGGGATCAGGCCTAGGGCTCCTTGCCAGGTCAATCCTATAATGTATGCACTTTGATCAGTTCCGCTGATACAGTTGTTCATTACACATAGGTCAGTGATAGGACAAGGTCTCAGTTCGCGACCCCGACAAGTGGCCTGCAGGCATATTAATTATTTGTGTGTGCGGAGGTCACAACGGCCAGAATCTCACTCAGAATGTTATTCAGCCCCCATTTTGATGTTCAGGGTGACTTCCACATTACAAGAGAACCTAAAATGGCGACTAAATCCAAGATGGCGACTTACATTACTTTTCGTTAAGGTCAAGACCTTGCCGCGGAATATATTTACATGATATTTTAGACAACTTGGCATAGGCCTATACACATTCAATTACTGCAATAGGAGGCATAATATTATTTCAATTCCAACAGACCCTCCTTTTGGCCTATGCCAAGTGCTAATATCATTTCTAATACTTTTGCAAATAACTCCATGTATTGTCATCCATACATCCCGAATCATTGTCTGTAATATCTATAGCCATTAGGTCGTTCATCAGAACCTCTTGATACACAAACTCTTTGGATGCTGTATCTGGGGCATATATTCTATGCCCTATTGTGCTCACTGCTTGGGCACAACATCCCCCTAGCATTCCACATATACTCGGAAGATATTGAAAACAGCAACAAAGGAATAGCAGGATCCCCAAAATAACCAGAATAACAGAAAGCACCTTCCAACCCCAAGATCGTAAAGAATCCCAGAACCAGGTGCTAAGATTCCAATCTCCTACAGGGATATGTACTTCAGAACTAAGAATATGCAAGTTCTGTATTGCTTTAAAAATTGTCGGCGAGGAATCTGGTACGAAAACACAGCAAGTGGACCCCACCAATTTGCATACTCCACCTCGTTCTGCCAAAATGACATCTAATGCCATCCGATTTTGGTGTGCTACCAATCTTATTGCTTTTTGTTCTAGTGTCATATTGTAGAGTATTTCCGTGGTCCGGTTGATCGTTCTCTCCAGTACCCTTGCTAATCCCCTAATGTTCTCAGAGTTTGTTATTTGTCCCCAAAAGGGCACAACTGATTTTGCTATATCTCCCAATACTTGCCCAGGGGTATCTCCGTTCTTATTCCGCCGTGGGCGAACCTTAGAAACCTCCAATGTACTAGCTACAAATACCCCGGGTAACCGGATTCCTAAATAACAGGTTCCCTGCCAATCCTTGGGCAACCAGGGAAATGCTAAACTACCACAAACAAAATAAACTGGCCCCCCTACATACAGAGGCCTGTTTTCTCCAGTCAAATTTACAATGTTCATACAACCTTCAAAATCTCCCATTGGCCGAGTGCCATTTCTTTGTACTCAAAAGGGGACCTTGTCAGGGCTATGATTTATAGAGTAAGAAGGAGGTACGGCGTCCTTATTGCCTATCGGAGCCATTTTAAAGGAAATTAAAGTTTGAAAAGGAAGAGACAGTTTATCAGACGGCCTAATAGAAGCGACATTAGGTTTACTTCTATTTGCAAAAAGCGAGCATCCCAGGGGAGTTAATTCACGTTTCTCGAAATCATTCAAATTAGTTCCATCAAAGTTCCCTGAGATGCTGTTATTCCAACGGCCAAAGAATAGTGCTCTAAGAGAGGCATAGCAAGCAGTTGTTAAAGGTAAAGGGTGAATATACCATCCTAGTCCCTTGTTCCCATGTTGCGGTAAATGAGTGCAAATCCAACAATTACTCTTATTAAAAATGGCATGCGTTGCATTCATTACTATCATTAGAGTGTTATTATGATACTTTTTTCTATGTTGGGAGTCTCTAGGGGACAGAGTGTGAAGGTGTACAGAGGGAGTCAAAACAGTTGGTACAATCTCGGTCGGTAGCAGAGGTTTTAGAGGATAGATTTCTTCAAAGTACCAAAGTCCTACAGCAGTAGTTGCAAAAATAACAATTATCATTATCAAAACACAGCAATACGTTTTCGGGGCCCAGGCACATTGTTCATTGTTCAAGTTGGTCACCCCCTTATTCACAAGTCCAGTCCGGGGAGCAGCAGTGGAGGTGGCAGGCATTGTAGTTCCTCAATCGACGACCCCAATGTTCGTTGCTGGCGACGCTACGGTCGCGTGATTTCTTAGTCCTTGCCAACCCTAGCCAGCAGAATCCCTTTTTCTTCCTGTTGTTCAACAGAAACTTTCTTATACGAAAGAAAACTTCCAATCACTTCTCTTTTTCCCAAATGCACGGAAAAACCTGTGCCGTAGTTCTATTTTCTTCATCGAAGGTTGTACCTGGTGGTACCCAAGATTGTTTGATCCAAAAACAAGGCGTCGTCACTTCCTGAGGGAGTCGCAGAACTCGAAACAATGTTTTCCGGAAGTGATTTTTCAAAAGAGTGCGGAGACGAAATGGACTGTTCCCCAAGCTCCACGGGCTCAGAGAAATTCTCCGACGCACTCACAGCGCTGTTTGCTACTCCAAGATCAGGGACTGTACATCAGCGAGGGGATCTGCTTCTTCTGTAACGTGTGGCATCGGGTGAGGAAGTTTCTTGACATGCGTCGCGTGGATCCATTGTTTCTTCCCAGCCACCCGCACTGCTGTCTGGGTGACCAACAACACCTGGTAGGGTCCCTTCCAACGAGGAGCGAGACAGGAAGACCTTTCGTAGGCCTTCACTAGGACCCAACTTCCAGGCTGTATATCATATCCTGGGCCCGTGAACCGTACAGGTAAAGCAGAATACACCTGATGATAAATGAAAAACAGGTATTTAGTTAACTGGTTACAGTGGTCTACAAGCAATACATTTTCCACCTCCCTCAGGGCTTTAGGTTTTGGGAGACCCCAAATGTTAGCAGGTCTCCCCATCACTACCTCAAATGGAGAAAGCCCAGTCTTAGTTTGAGGTGTGGTACGCATAGCCAATAATACAATAGGTAAGGCATCTGGCCATTTCAGTTTGGTATCGGCACATGTTTTTGCAAGCTTATTCTTTAAGATACCATTGTGTCTTTCCACCAACCCAGCACTTTGAGGATGTCTAGCTGAGTGAAATCGTTTCTCAATATGTAAAGCTGTGCATATCTGCAAAATTACTGCTGCAACAAAATGAGGACCATTGTCCGACCAAATTACCCTTGGGAGCCCAAATCGAGTAAAGAATTCTTTTACCATAATCTTTGCAGTGGTCATGGCGGTCGCATCTTTAACGGGGAAAGCCTCGACCCATTTACTTAAGGCACAAATAATTACAAGAACATATTTCAGATTGTTACACCGTTCCATCTCAATAAAATCAAAGTGAATGACTTCAAATGGAACAGAAGGGGGCCCAAAGCTTCCCCTTGGAGTTACTGTCCCCTTACCCACATTGTGCTGTAAGCAGATCATGCAATTTCGAACATGGCATTTTGCAGTCTCCAAAATCTTGTTATTCACCCAAACTTGTTCTAACATTTTCGTGATCTGCTGAGCACACACATGCGCAGGACCATGTGCCATCGTAACCATTGCCAGTACACATGAATCAGGGAGCAACCATTTTCCTTCAGATGTATCCGCCCAACACCCATCATCATCTAGTTTCCCCATTCCTTCGGCCCACCTTTTAGATTCATCTACTGTAGCATCAGTTTGAATATCCCGCACAGACCCAATACCTTCATCCATTACATAGGCATCTTTTGTTTTTCTTAGCACATACATGTCTGTGCTAAGGTCTGTAGCCGTTTGCCTGGCTATCAGGTCCGCAAAGGCGTTCCCTTTTCCCACATCGTCTATGACCTTACGATGTGCTGCACATTTCATGATCGCTAACTGCCTAGGGAGCGAGAGTGCCGAGAGCAATTGCACTATCAAGGGGCCATGCTGAATCTTGGTCCCATGTGAGGTCAGGAACCCTCTTTCCGACCAGAGCCTCCCAAAGTTGTGAGCCACCCCAAAGGCGTACTGGCTATCAGTATATATATTTACTATACGCCCTTCGGATAGTTCACAAGCTCGGGTCAATGCTATAATCTCTGCGGCCTGCGCGGAGTTATGCGAAATTCTCTTAGTTTCAACAACTTTACTCAATGTAGTAACTGCGTAAGCAGCTGTAGATGTACCATCTGAAAGTTTGAAGCAGGAGCCATCACAAAACAGATCCCCTTCTGCATTGTCCAAAGGAGTATCTATAAGATCTATCCTTTCCTTTGTTTCTTGTTCAGTGGTATACAGACAGTCATGTAATTCTTCGTCACCGCAAACTGTGTTTTGCGGGAAAGGTAAGAGTTCAGCCGGATTAAGAACACAACACCTCTTAATTTGAATGTGCGGGGCAAACAGAATTAGTTCATACCTTGTTAACCGTGCAGAGGTGAGGTGTTCCGTTTGGGTTTTGTTCAATAGGATATCTACATAGTGAGGTACCATCAAAATCAAATCATGGCCTAGGACCATTCCCTCACTCTGTTTTACAGACGCGGCAGCAGCAGCGACAGCTCGCAAACATCTTGGCAAAGTGCATGTGACAGGATAAAGGGCAGAGGAGTAGTAGCCGCACGGCCTATTCTTCCCTCCGTGTTCCTGTGTTAACACAGCCAAAGCACATCCATCACATTCATGCACAAACAACACAAAGGCCTTGTCCTAATTTGGAGTACCCAGAACCGGTGCAGAGCATAACGTGGTTTTGAGAAGCTCAAATGATCGTTGATGTTCCGATTTCCATGGCAGTGGCAGAGAAATGCCCTTCTTCGTCAAAGCCAACATCGGTTTTATCACTAGCGAAAAGTTCGGGATCCACAACCTACAGTAAGAAGCCATACCTATTAAGGCTCTTACTTCCTTCTGTGTATTTGTAACAGACATGCCAGAAATGTGTTTTATTCTTTCAGGTGTCAATCTTCTCCCCTCCTTTGACAGGAGGTACCCTAAATAGGTGACCTCCTGACAACAATATTGAAATTTCTTGAGCGAAGCTTTATGACCATTTTTTGCTAGATGAACAAGCAACAGTATTGTGCCTTCTTTACAAGTACTTTCGGAGTCTGCAGCCAAAAGCAAATCATCAACATATTGAAGCAGTGTACAAGTAGGTGGCAATTCAAGGGTGTCGAGCTGCTCTTTCAAAGCTCTACTATAAATGCTTGGACTTTCAGTATACCCTTGAGGTGCCCTAGTAAATGTAAATGAGCGTCCCCCCAAGGTAAACACAAACAAATATCTACTTTCCTTATGTATAGGAATGCTAAAGAAAGCATTTTTTAAATCCACAACGCTGAAGTGTGTAGCCGTAGCAGGGATCATTGTCAATATCGTTGTTACATCAGGCACGATTGGAAATTGTGGGGTGACAACTCTGTTAATAGCACGAAGATCAATTATGAACCGGTATGGGATTGCATTGTCGCCTTTCTTATATACAGGCAAGATCGGACTGTTACACAAACTACCTGTAATCTCCTCGATCACCCCACGATGCACAAAATCGGAGACAATGCATTTCAAAGCACGCTCGCCCTCAACTGATATTTTATACTGCGGAATGCGTGGTAGTTTAACTCCATGTTTCAAAACTATTTTAACAGGCTCAATCTGCAGTACCCCGACATCATTGTCGTCAACCGCCCATAAACATTCCGGGACAATGCTAAAGTCAGGAGGTAAAGGTCGAATCAGAAACTGAGAATTAGGAAGTTGCTGTGGTGAAACCGTCAGCCGTACTCCATCAGAGGAACAATGAATTACTGCATTCAATTTCTTTAACAAATTCAATCCCAGCAAATTCTCTCCACAGTTCGAAGTCAGAAGAAAAGGGCAATGGTCCGTAAAGGGACCCAAAGAAACACACACCGGTGAAGAAACCAGACAGACAATTGGTATACCAGAAAACCCTACGGAAACATTCATTTGCCCTGACAGTGGAATGTTTGGAACCCGAGAATGATCAATGGAGAACTTCTGTGCTCCAGTGTCTATCAAAAACTGGTGTTTCCTATTCCCCACTAATAATTCAACGTAGGGGCCTCTCTGATTAACGGGAATAGGTGAAGGTTCCAAACCCTGCTTCGGGCAGTCCTAATGAAATAGAGTATCGTACGAAAGAAGCTCTTCAGAAAGGTAGGCAGCAGAAGGGTGATCAAATATGTTCCTCGAGTCCACACTCGAGGTCTGATTTTCCTGTGAAAAAGGTTGCTGAGGATCTTGCAAAAACTGACCTCTATCAGGGCCCCCTGCTCCAGGGCGGCCCCTAGGTTGTCTACCCATACTCCCAAACGCACTGTTTGACCTTTGTCGAAGGACGGGGCACTGTGCTCGCCAATGACCTTCCTGGCGGCAATAAGCACATTGATTAATATTCACAGAACCCAAAGGAGCATTTCCTTTTGGGACATACTGACCTCTGGTCTGTGTCGTGCCTCCTCTGGGGTTTCTAACAATTTGTTGCAATAATACTTTGGTTTTCAAATCTCCCTTCCTCTTTTCTATTTTCTCCCTCTCATTATTAACACGGTTCTCATAATTCTGAGCCATGTGCAAAACCTCAGATTGAGATTTTGCCTGCCAAGCGCTCTCAGAGGACATAATCTGTGACTGGATGTCGGGCAACAATCCACACACAAATTTGTCCACAAACAACCTTCTCCCAGACTCTGTACCCAAATCCTGCCCACTGAAGTCAGAAAATACCTGCTCGAATCTATTAAAGAATTCGGTGGCGCCTTCAGTTTTCCCTTGAACACAGGCCGTAAGCTTGTCCCAAATAATTATTTTCTCTGGAATTATAGTTTTTAATTTTGCGACAATTCTATCAGGCAAAGTAAGTATTACCTGTGGTGGTTTCTCACCTGCTGGTCTTTCCCCATTAATCCTAATCATATTAGCCCACATATCTCCCAACCCTGGCACATCGTCTATTGTCCGAACCTGCTTCCATACATCTGCGGGTAGGAGTACAGGGAATAGCAAGTCAATATCACTTAAGGTGAACACAGAGGACTGTAAAACAGACTCTATCTCTTCGTAAAACCCCGTCGGGTTTTTCCTGATATCGGGAACTGATTGTCTAATAGTGTTCACTTCCTGTCGTGAAAACGGGACGTGAATGAATTGTGATACGTAATGTGCAGGGATATCCACAGAGGGTGCACCAGTCCCAGCGTTGGCGGGAATCTCAACCTTTGGGACAAAGGTCGGAGGAACCTCTCTCATAGGCAACTAAGATATAGGTACCTCCGGCCGCTTACTAAGCAACAGAGCCAGGCCGAGCGCTAAGGCAGCCGAAGAAGTATCGGGCGAAAAAGCCCTTTTACAAATCCCCAACAATTCTATGGGGCCACTAACCTTCTTTCTTACACATTCTTCTTGCAGGTACTGTACCATTACCTGAATTACCTTTCTTTGCATTTCTACTGTATACTGACTATACGTGTCATATACTTCATCTGGCGGAATCGATGAATCCGAGATCCATCGAATCGCATCTTTGGTACAAATTTGTACTTCCTCAGGTGCCGATCTACGACATGGAAGGAACCGTTTCTGTACATACATACTATCGTCTTCATCATTCTCATCTCGTGACTTTTCAAAGTCCTTCCTATACCCAAACAATTTTTCAACATGACCATATACTTTCTGCTATGTGTCCCTCGAAAGTGCCAAAGCATTTAGATCTCTCACCCCTTGTGGAAGATCCGAATTTTGTAATCTACCCCACATCACACTTACATGAGTCCCCAAACCTTCGATAAAAACATTTTTCTCGGGAAAACTGTTCAAATTAGATAATGTGGAAAAAACATTAACTTGATCACCTTTCTCCATACAGTGCTTAGCCCATGCAAACAATTCCTGTTTCTTATCTGCAGAAACAGTATTACGAGTGACGATCTTTGATCCTGCACCTTGATCAACTTCAGTCAATACGGGACCACTCGGGAGCAGAGGTGCAGATAAATTTAATAAAGGTGCAACTATCGGCGCAGGAGGAAGGGGCGGTGCGATAGGTGGAGGAACAACAACTAGAGGAATAGGAACAATAGGTTGTACAGGGGGAACAGGAATAACAGCAGGAACAACAGCAGGAATGGGCAGAGCGCCCAAGAAAGGATCATACGGAGGTGGCGCAGAGGCACCAGGCCTGCGTTCGTTTAACAATTTTTCAATAAATTCTTCGGAAACATGGAAATCTTTAGAGGGGTAAATTTTCTGGATTCCAAGTGAAAAAGCCCTATCAATATTTTTAACTGATTCTGAATGTTTTTCTTTATCATATAACAACGCTTTTTCGGCATTTGTTTTATGACGGCGTGCATGTTTTATCCCTACTTTTAAGCTGCTGTAACGCTTCTTTTTTCCAATTCTGTAAAACATCAAAGGCTGCAGGTCTAGCCTTCTTTTTCAGCAAGACCGATTCTAGGTATTCAATACAGGAGATCTCAAAACTGCCATTGATTGGCCACTGAAATTCGGAGGCATGTCTGGCCTGTCTGTGCCAAATATCATTAAATACTATACTACCAATGCCATACTTACAGTACATAGTACATGCCGGCGACCCCTTCTGTGGTGCCGGGCGGCTAAATTCCAAAGATTGTCGATCGCTGCGGAACAGAGCCCTAAAGCAGCTAGACAATTTCCCAGGCATTTCACAAAAAATTGGTGTTACCTGGTCAATAATTGTGTCTGCAGATACAATACGCCAAATTCAAATTGTCAGGGTTAAATTAAAAGCCGGGTCACGACTGCACCTGACCAAACCTAAGGAGGACCGTACGGTTTATCAAAGAACTTACCTAACGAAGTTTACCTTGTGTTTGGTGGTTTCGACAAATCTGCCCGCCTCAAAAATGGACCCTCGTCAAGATGCCGTGTCAGACCACATGACTATCGTCCAAGGATCGGATCGTGCAGCGCTGCCGAGGTATCGCGTCTCGTTTGGTCGGGCCCGCAGAATCACACCGTCCGATCCCGGTTCGATAGTCTGCGTCAACCTTCAATGATCCGGCATCAATCTTGAGGGTCCCTGTTCGGGCGCCAACTGTGAAAACATAAAAATTGATATGAGGCTGGGAAGGCCAAAAGAAACACACCAACACAGGTTACAAAGGACATACAAGTGCTTTATTTAAAAGCTACAACAGTTACCAAAGTCAATTGACAAACGGATAGCTATTCGGCTCTCAGAGTAACGTAATGAACTTCAACGAGGGTTCGATGCATTAGTAGAGAGACCGTACATTCAGAATACTTGGGCTTTTATATCCTTTATCCAGCCCTTGGCCAACCCCCTCGTGGGTTAACCATTCTTGGGATCAGGCCTAGGGCTCCTTGCCAGGTCAATCCTATAATGTATGCACTTTGATCAGTTCCGCTGATACAGTTGTTCATTTACACATAGGTCAGTGGTAGGACAAGGTCTCAGTTCGCGACCCCGACAAGTGGCCTGCAGGCATATTAATTATTCGTGTGTGCGGAGGTCACAACGGCCAGAATCTCACTCAGAATGTTATTCAGCCTCCATTTTGATGTTCAGGGTGACTTCCACATTACAAGAGAACCTAAAATGGCGGCTAAATCCAAGATGGCGACTTACATTACTTTTTGTTAAGGTCAAGACCTTGCCGCGGAATCTATTTACATGATATTTTAGACAACTTGGCGTAGGCCAATACACATTCAATTACTGCGATAGGAGGCATAACATTATTTCAATTCCAACAATGATATTCTGGTGTTGCTCATTTACATTATCCTACTATACAAGTGTGACTGTACAAACCTAAAAACCATAAAAACAGACTACAGCCACAAGAGTTAAAAAATATGAAAAAGTGGCTTCATGAACAGAAAAATCTAAGATATGCTTGCACACATTAACCAATTATTGTTCCCTCCCAACCCATGACTCCTGTGCTTTTACTCTACCACGTGCTTACTCTAACCTCTACACCAAAACATGTTTAGATATTACCAGACAACCAGACAACCTTGACTCTTCCTCTCTTGGCTTTGCGAAAGGTTACCAGACATGTACCTACATCCACTTATGTTATGTTTGTTGTACTTTGCATAATGTTCAAGCACACGAACCTCTGTTATTCATGGTGCCTTATAAAAAGTTCCTTTTTGGAAGGCCTTCAATCGACTACCCTGGCACCTCTGAGATGTGTCCTGCATGCTGCAGCACGACTCATGAAAGGACTCTGGAAATTAAACCCTGACCCTCCTCGAACTGCATTGGCTCCCGCCTGAAGCCCGTATAATTTTCACATCCTGTTGCATCATTTACAAGACTGTCACCCTGAAGTCTTCACGCTACCTCGCTGAGGAACTCAGCATCTCCAGAGGCCTGCAATCTACCACAAGTACAGAAATGTGAAGGCTTGAATTCTGACAGTGCAGGAATGAAAGAACAGCCTTCTCTGTCTATGCTGCAAGACTCTGGAACCTCCTCTGGTCAACATCAGACTTTCCCCATTGCTGCTACGGTTCAGGAAAGAGCTCAAGACCTTCCTTGTCAAGGAATGGGTCCTACATAACACTTAGGTCCACACACCCTCCACTCCCCACTGTACCAGAGACTCTGATCTGCCCCCCACTGTCTCCTCGCCTGATTGCTTGTAGATCCCTTGATGCAAATTGGCTGCTGTTGCCTTCCCCTGTTAGCTCCCTCTCCCCTTTCTCTGCTTCCCTCACTGTGTTCTTCCCCCTACGATTAGAAAGCACTCAGTTGATTCCCGAAGCAGGTCCGCGCTCAATAAATAGATTAATAATATTAATAAAAAAGCATCAACCACACTATGTAACCGAATTATCTCAAATATCGGATACTGACTGTAGGTAAAAAGGCTTCTTGGATGTGTAACCTCATGCCATGCTCCCGATTATTAATATATATGTCACACAAGAACTTTGACGGGGTCCCTTCCAAGTTAACGCATTATACAACTCAAATATTAATTTGCTCCCTAAGGATTTTGAGTGGACAAATGTCATGCTCAGAGTCTCCTACTTTAGCATTGCTAACATTACTTTATAAGTGAAGAGAAATATTGCATATATTTTACTTGGCATGCAAGGGATAAGGGTATGGGCTATGCCAGGTAAAACTCATCCATAGTATTAGGGCAATGGATATTTAGACAGTAGAATGTTTTTCACACAACCTGCATCGAAGTGCTCAGAGCTGCATTGGGCATAGACCTTAACAAATTATATTGTAACTCACTGCTATAGAAAACGTATTTCACTTTTCATTTGTGTAATCCTACCCAACAATATAAGGATGAAATAAGTTGCAAACAATCATGTGTGCACTACAACATAATTGTGTACCTGCAGATTCATGATGCTTTCTTAAAATGCATATAATATCATGGTGAGGCACTAAATATAGTTTGCTTGCAAAGTACTATGGGTATGCAAATGTCCCAGCGAGTATTTCACTTCTACAGTCGCTCATGTTTTACAGTGCTATGTCAACTAGTATTGGAGGTCGAGCACAGGAGCCGGAGAGGGGTACAGGTAAAAGAGCACAGGAGAACACTCCTTGCTGGTGAAGAACAAATCAGTAACTTTCAAAAACCAAGTCAGTTGTTTCGGCAGTACAGTACAGTGTAGGAAATATGTTTGTTTGCTGAAAGAAAGGAAACTTTAATAACAGTCTAGAGAACTGCACTTTCTGTTTCATTCTATGCTCAGCTGCTGAGGGCATTTCAATACAAACATGTGTTCTCTGTTTATTGACTGTAGCATCCCCCTGCATCTTGTTTAACTGATAACAGTGAGTTACAGAGGGATCCCTTGTTACAGAAGGCTCTCACGCTGTTGTAACTCTCAGCATTAACCCAAAAGGCACACATACATGATTTACTTCAATGGGGCTCTATAAGAAGCCTCAGTAAGCCTCTTGTTGAATTTTGTCTAGGCTGTGGTAAAGAAGGGTGGGTAAAAGTATATGCTGCATTATGTGCCCTGTCAGTTTACCTTCGACATCAGGGTTACAAGCCAGGCTCTGATAAGAATTTGCTTCCTACTTAGAGTGAAATGATTTTTCAGGGAGTAAAAAAGGTAATTAGCTTTGCCAACAGGGATACTTTATGCTTATTAAAAGATGTTCTTTGCCCTTATAATTCATCTTGAGATCAGTCAGAAATAGTTCCTTCGTATGCCACTGCTCTGCTGGTCGCTGATTCAAAAAAATATCAGTGGAGCTTTGTGGGCAGAAGCCAGGGGTTGGTTCCTATGTGTTCATTGTTTCCATTTTTATACGGGCACATGTTTATGTTTTTAGGGATTAGAAATGGATGGTGTATATGACACTTAGCTGTAAGGCTGGTTTTGAGTAACTCACAGGACAACACAATGTGGATAGTCAGCAGAAGCCAGGGAATTATGATCACTATATTCTATGGTGCAGTTATTCTGATGCATTTTCCATCTTTACACAAACTGTGAGAGGCATGTTTTCATGGCCCTTGAATTACTTAATTAAAGGGGCACATGAACACCTATTGGCATGTTTTCCGACACATTCCTTTTAGTTGCCTTTATTCCATCTGCCCTTTATTGTATCCGGTCTGATTTTTGGTAGCCACATCAGTTATGAAAAGCAATATTTGTTTTTTTGTAAAACACATAGGTCTTTTTCCAGTGGCATAAAGCACACATTTTTCTCTGCATATGAGTACTTTTGTTAGCTACTGTGGCATATCTTGAGGTCTTGAACTGTTTTTTAAAATTATTTTCCTTTTTATTTTGCATTTTTAAAGCGCTCACACAGCCCGGATGCATCGAGGTGCTGTTACAGGAATATGTCTCTTAGTTGCGTTTTTATAACGCGCGTAACACCAGGAGGTTTCCAAGCGCAGACCCGGGGACTGAACCTGTGTTGCTTCGTGTAGTCTTGTTTCCAAGGCGAGCACGTTGCCGCTGAGCTATTCTCCCGGGTTGATGAGTTCGCTTTATAGTCACGTATAACAAACATTTATTTTAGACTGTGTTTGGAAAAAGTGTTGTAAGATGCACATTTTACGCAGATTTGTAAATAATTGCAGTGGTTTGGAAGGGGCAATTCCTTTCTAAACTCTCTTCAGAGATGATAGCTCACTAACTACGCCTACTTACAAAGTGGCTTACCTCATTAGTCAGTTGTGCCCATTCAAAATAAAGAACGCACGAAAGTTAACCAGTTCCGCACTTAGAGAAAAACAATTAGAGGGAACATTCGACAGTAGTGGCAGTGACACAGCATCCAGGTAAAAGGAAAGGGTTATGAGACTCCCTGTTTAGATCTGTCAACACTCCGTGGCATAGCTTCAAACCAGTTGAGTCCCTGACTAGCTGGAACCAATGTAGTGCATAAGACTTTCAATCTTTTTTGTCCTTTGTTTAATTATCAACACCTTTTATATGTATGGCTTGGAATGAACAGTTTCCTTTTACACAGAGCTTAACCACAAAGTAAACTTATTTATAGCATATTTCACACTTGAAAGGGTCATGCATTGCTTAGAAATAGAGTGAACAGTTCCAAGTCCCAAGGAACATCTCTAAAATACCCACACTGTGCTCAGAACATCAGACACACAGGCACACAGAAATTCAATGGCAATATGGCAGGACCTCTAGACGTGGTTAGAGGTACTGCACTTGAAGCAGATCATAGACATAAATCGCACACTGTGAGTCAACAGAAAATTGAGTGTAGCGCCACCTATTTACAGCAGAGGTTACTGCACTGGGTTTAATCAAAGCTCATAAATCAAAGCATGGGCATATGTACATGAAAAGGGGGATTTTTAACAGACACAATCACGCCGCAATGGGAAATTAGGGTTGCAATGATCAACTTCAACTCCAACACACTAGAGTAGTGGGGAAAGAGAGGGGAAACCAGGCTAGGCAGTAGACAACCACAAGCATTGATTGCTGGCAGATGGAAGCAGCTCCCACAGGAAGAAGGGAGTTTGCATGCAGTCAGGGACCACAGCACCTGCAGAAGTCCCAGCAATAGAATTATGAAAGCAGCACATAGGAGGGTATGGGGCATGCAGGGGAACAGGACTCCAGCATAAGTGGTACAGGCCTCATGCAGATCTGCTAGACGAATGCGGGATGACACAGTTTGTCCAGAAGGTCTCCAGGGAAGAAATACACACCAAGCCCATGGATTTGGGCTAAAATAACTAAAGGGACAGTCCGAGCGGATGTGCTGGCGGGGAGCCACCACAACACTACTACTGCCTATAAAGGTGTAGCAAAAGGAAATGTATTCACAGTAAATTGCAAATGAAGTACCAACTTAATAATTAGGCAATAGAACCCGAGCATCGGGGGCATTACCAGAGTCAGTAATGCCCCCGACGCGAGGTTTCTATTGCTATTAGTACCCCGGCCCGCAAAAATTGCGTGACCGGGGCACTAAAAGTTTTTTTTTGTCCCGAAATGCTGCAGCCATGGGAAGGGAAAACGGAGTCCATTTCCCCTTTCCATGGCGGCCATCGGGAGCGGACGTCCTGGGAACACAAGTGTTCCCAGCGTGTCTGGTCCCGAAAAAGGATCAAAAAGAAGGTATATGGGGTTGGGAGGGCAGGAGTGGGATGGGGGAAGAGGGGAAAAAAAAAAACGTACCTGCGTCCCCGGCGGGGGACAAGGGAAGCCCCCAGCCGTGTGGAGGCGCAGAGCGGGGATGGCCCCGCTTCGAGCCTCCTCATTGGCTGAGGGGTTACCACGCCCCCCCGCCGGGGACAAAGGCCACGGAATCCCGACGGAGGGATTCCCCGCCGTGTAGGGACCTGGCAAGAGCCAATCAGAATGCTTGTTGCATTCAGATTGTCTCTCGCCGGGTACTAATTTCCAACTGTCTCAACTGAAAAGTCTGGTAAACAGGTTATGGCGTATGGGCTGAGCAGCAAGCTGGAGCACTGGAAATCGCAGCCCAGTGAAATCAATGCAGCCGTTAAACAGAATAAGGTCCATAGAAGATAATGGCTGTCCATAGGAAGCTATATAATTTGCAAGAACAGTTTACATAAAACCTTTCCTTTGCGGCCAACTCAGTTATATAGTGCATGTTCTCTCAGTCATTTCTGTTCAAGTCCACTTGCACCTGAAACAGACCTTATCTATCTTTAGCACCCTGGCAAGCGCTGAAAACCAATGAAAATGCTCATAACAAGGAAATGCTGTACTAACCAAGGAAAGCCTGCGCTCCGAGCATTTTACTTGGTTCTGGGTCCTTCCCTTCCCTGCTCCCCCTTCACCACTTTACACCCGTGTAGTTTCCTACACGGATGCAAATGGTGTGAAAAAGAAACATACCTTTGTTTCACTGCCCTGCGCCGCACAGTGCTGCTGCCAGCAGGTGTCCGTTTTCATGTTGATGACAGCAGTCATCAACATGGAAAACAGAGGTCTGCTGACAGCAGCACTGTGTGGCATGGGCCACGAAACAAAGGCAATGTTTTGGTTTTTAAAAACACCTTTAACACCCATATAGGGACCTACACGAGTGCTAATGGCCATGTGCCACTCGGTGGCATTCCGACCCTTTCAGTAACAGCACTAGCACACCCATTAAGGGACCATCGCTCGGTTAGGCCCTTAACTTGGGTGGCGGGCCTTTACCTACAGGTCGGCCTTCCACCTCGGGGCATATCGCTTCAATAAGTCACATGTTGCAAATGGGCAACAGACCAAAAAAATGTATGCAGAATCTGCGGGCCCACAGAAAACTGACCTTTGGATCAGCATTCCATGCTAAGTAAAATCCTTTTTTGGGGGACGTTGTACATACATACTCCCATATCAAACCTCTAAGAGGTAAAGCTGTGACTCATAGAAAAGTTAATGTTTTGGGGGATTTTCAAAGTGGTATGCGGGTGGAATGCTCTGAGCACATGATACCACACATACCTCAATTTTTGTAATTTACGAGCGACAGTTGTCTCCCTCATTCATCTTCCTCATCACAGTGCTTGCTTGTAAGAAGTGAAATCTCAAAACAGACATTACCTACTAACTTTTCCCAATGCACAGGAAGGAGGAATGAGGGCCCTGGCCCATCCATCTTCTAAGTCTGCTTGTGTTTTCCAAAGTCACACCCCTGTGGCCTTTAACTCTCTCTTTCTCAAACCACTTTCTTTTTTGGGTCTGCAGGTTGATGCTGGAGTTATTTCTTTTTCACCCTTTCTATTTTTGGCATGTTTGCTCCACTTTATATTTATTTCCAAAATCCAAGGAGAAATTGCTTATTCTATTTGCATTATTCATGTGCATCTGCTGGGCAGGCTGAAAGGCTGTGTAGTCAGAAGCAGGAACACTGATGGACAGCGCTTGTCTAGCAAGGATGGCTTACACTGCAGCCTCAGGTGTTCATGGGCACTGGATGGAAGCCCTGCAACCTCCCTCTTATCCCTCTTAATGCTGTATTTTCATTCTACTTATTCCACAGACGTAAAGAGAGCTGTAGATCGGACTTTTATGGCCGTCTCTCCCAGTTGGCTGGCAGGCATGAAGCGTCAGGATATTCAATGGAGTATGGGGATGCAAATGATAGTGCCCAATGATGCCATGCTGAAAAGGAAAGTGCACCTATACCTGACTTGGGAATGTTCGACCCGTGTGAGAGTCTGTGAGAACGTGGCAAGTATTAGAGTTGCTAAACAATTTCTTACAATGGGGAATGTTCCAGGGAAGTGCGCTTTGAGCTGAAAGCATGCCGAAGATTACAATTTAGAAGCTCATCAGCCTATAGCCAAGGACCCTCTCATGCAGGACCCCGCAGTTACCCACTTGATGGAATGGAGAATGCAATGAATTATTACAGTTGCAGTAGCACTGCCTGGAAATAATGCGCAGCACAAGCACAAACTGCTGCAGATCCAGGGGACAGAACAGATATTTACAAGATGAGTAGTTGGCTGAAGCATTACTGCACATCACAGACTAATATGAGTCACCAGAACCTGTGGGGTCACCCGTTCAAAAAGCCATTATAAATCTCTTTGTGAAAGAATGGCAGGACATGGATAGACCTCTACCCCTGATTCAGACAATACCTAATGGCAGTCTGACAAGGGTAAATTAATTTGCCTTTATCCTCTGGGAACAGAAGTTAGTCCCATCTGAGGTCCCCTCTCCAATTAAATGATTGCGGTGTTGCTTAAGCGAGCTTGTTCTGATGCCAACTTTTCTAAAAGCAAAGCACAGATACATATGCAACCTAAAGCAGATTTGGGCACTGTTCACCAGGGCGCTGGGTCAATGATTCATTCAATATATGGATGTGGAAGAAAGAACTGATTCAAGCCACATGATTTAGCTTAACCGTATTATTTGTTACTAGAGATATCAGCCAACACGTGTTTCAACCATCTTGGGTCGTTTTCAAGGCTGTGAACCATGATGTGACACAGTACCAAGTGTATGAACATAGATATAACAACCAGATTAGTGAGTCCCAGAGTATCAGTAGATATAAAGTGCATCATGCAAAGTTGTAAGTGAGCATTATCACAGCAGTATTATATAAAAGTATTAATTTTTATCAGATGTTTGTGGACATACATAAATAATAAAATACATGATGTGGTTTTTAGAAGTATCCATGGTAAAAGTGGTGATCGAATGTGCCAGGGAAGAAAGGAAGAGGTGAATATAATAATTAGCTCATTGCTTGGGAATGGGTGTACTGGTAGTAGCATGACTGTGAAGGTTGGTGGGCATGGTTTTACTTTGTAAGATTTAGGCAGTCATGCTGTAGGCCGTAAACTGAGGTTTAGAATAATCTCAGCCATTGCAAGGCCCTGTCTGTGGAAGAATAGCAGGGTCAGTATGCTTGTAGAGGGAGTTAGCCTGTATTTAATGATTAAATATGAGGATGCGAGGAACTTGCCTGGGCTGGAGGTCAGCTATGTGCGCTCTTGGTGGGTTAGCTGCATAGTGCTCCAATGGGCAGATGAGGCTGTATGCCTGTTGACCGGTTACAGAGACCCATAGTGAGCTGCATTGTATGGGTTATGGAATCCATAGTCAAATACATCAACAACATTATGGACATTGAAGTGCCAAAGATCGCAAATTACCTCAGAGACACCATGGCCACCTTCGAAATTCTGCTGAACATAGAATGGAAACCAGAATACCTTCTGGTAGTATTAGATGTAAAATCCCTATAAATGTCTATACAACACTTTCTGGCCTTGCAAGCAATAGGCTTCACCTATGCAAAAGCTTTGGCATCTTTCTCCTCTCATTAAGAGATGACAAAAGAACTGTTAGAGCCCTCCTTAATCAGCAATGTTTTTTGTTCAGTGGCAAATTCTTTCACCAAATAGGAGGAATCGCAATGGGGACAACCCATGCACCAGCGATAGCCAACTTATTGATGAATCACTACAAAAAGGTACATGCACTGACAAACACAGAATTCAATCAACACATCTTCAAATGGTACTGATACATCGATGATGTTCTTCTTATCTGATAAACAGGAACAGCTACGGAATTTTGAAACTTATTTGAACAGCAACTCATTTGGCATCGAGCTGCCAGGTAGCCACAGCTATGGAACCATTGACTTCTTGGATATGAGAATTACAGCAATCTCTGACGGACTCTCAAACCAAAACCTATAGGAAACCCACGGAGGTGAACCTTGTTCTATTTGCCACAAGCTGTCATAGAAGATCAATCATACAGAACATCCCTAAAGGAGGATACATTTGTGCAAAAAGGAATTGCAATAATGAAGACGCATATCAAGCGGAATGCAAACTCTTAAAAAACAGATTAATTGCAAGATGCTATGCGGACAAGACAGTGGAACAAGCAGTAAACAAGACTAAGACCACAACCAGGGATTCCTTACTAACACCTAAACACAAACAGAAACAAAAGGACACTGCGCTAAGATTTGTTACTAAATACAACAAGGACAGCAACAAACTACAAAAAATAATCAATAAGCACTGGCACATATTGGAAATTGGTCAATATATTAAGAAATGGGTATCAACCAAACCACAATTTTCTTTCAGAAAAGCACCCAGGCTCAGGACAATCTTGAACCCTTCTTTTATGACACCAACCAAAGATCCGTCCACAAACTGGCTCCAAAAATTACAAATGGTCAGATTCTACAAGTGTGGTATCTACTCCATGTGTCCATTTGTGCAGAACACTAAGCAAATGCTTTTCAATGACACCAAATTCCACAAGATAGAGCAAATGATTAATTGCAGATCAACACATGTTGTATATGTTATCATATGTGTCTGCAAACAAATACATTGGAAGCACAATCAAAGAATTAAGGACACGGATCAGGGAACATCTAAATATGCTCAGCACTCAAGATATCCCCTGGCCTTGCACTGGCAGGAGAAACACCAACTAGAGAACAAAAAGGATATCTGATTTGTGGGACTCAAAATGGCAGCCTGTGATTTAAGAGTAGGGAACCGAGAGCTAAGACTGCAACCAAGAAGCCAGGCTCATCTGCAAATACAGATGCAGGAGCACAGGCCTCATGAATTTAATGTATTTCTGTAACTGTGTACAGAAATCATGATACGAAGTGATGAAGACTCACTCTTTATATGTGATATCAATGCCAGTATACATTACACACACCATGCACACTTCTTATTCAAGGTTGTCCCTCCCTCTGCTCGCCCACACATTCCACTAACAAACACATTGACTGTGTCCAGAAGCACCCATCACTAGTACAAATTCACACATAACACCATCCATCAGAATATTACAATACCCCAGCCCCCCAACAACCACACATGGTTGGGCCAACATCACATGCATAACAAGCCCAAATATAAAACCCCAGCACAAGCCTTAATGAGCCGATTATTTCTAGCAATCACACAACCGGCATCAATCCATATACTGGGTTTTACCAAAATAATACCTAATTCATTTATTGACCCAGCCTTGCTTACTCACATCCACCCTCATGCCCTGTGGCCAGACACTAAGCAGGCAGACAAACACTGCCACCCCAGGCTTATTATGCCCTGCAGACACTCATATTCTTTATAGCTTTACATGAACTACACAATATGAACAGACCATCTATTCGCTCCAACTAGGTATTATACACCTTCATCAAAATTACACTCAGGCAACTTCATTCATGTTGGCAGCATTCTAGTTGAAACCAGCATGATATTAATACACGTTATCAGTTTGACGTTGCATTATAAATTTCTGACTCCAGCATGGCACCCAGCATCGAAAGATCGCCATCACCGCAGTCACAGCTCTGCATTCACCAAATGACAACACGGTTACATTTGCTCACTATCACCTGTGTATATATATCTACCTACCAAGAAAGGTGAAGTGGGGTACCTATTTGGTTATGCGCTAGAGCCCAAAAGGTGAGATTGTACCTGTATTGGATGAGGATTTTAGCAGCGGTTTATAGAGAAAAGTGGATCCCCCACGCACTTGCTGGAGAGTACTTGATAAAAAGATTCCCCAACCCGCGCCGAAAAACCACTCACATTCATTTGTGAACAAATTTAGTGAAAACAGAAAAGGTTTTGGTGAAGAACAGTGTCAACATTTATTGTACTGAGTGGAGATTTTAAACATATAATATAATAGTCTCCATTAGGCACTTGGTTCCACACTGACTCAAGAGTGATACTGACCCGCTCTTGTATTGGCACAAAATACCAAGAACACAAAAATGTGCCTATACAATAGATTTTTCACATACTAGACAGTAGCTTCCTCAAATATTGATATTGATGTATAATACCAAAGTGATCCTAAGAAAGCCCAATTTTCATACAAGCAGTTTGTTGCCAAAAACAAAGATCTAAAATTATCTAATGGGTTATACCAATGCAATCATGGAAAATACCCAGTTATCATATGAGCGTCTCATACCAAAGACAGACATAAGTAATGCCAACACGTGTTTCGACCTGCTATCGGGTCCTCCTCAGGGCATGTTCTAATTATTCATTCTCTGGGTGCTATACATGATTCAACCCACAAACACTATTTGGATGTCACACAGCTTCATCATTTGTATTTCTACATCTGAGAGCCTATTGGAATAAGGCTGATGCCAAATATTCATGCAACAGGGTGTTTCTTGGAAGAAAGGCGAATGCTAAGTATTCATACTGTTCTTACACAGTGGCAAGCTGGAGATATATAGAGTACAAGGACCAAATGTAACAAACGGACCGATCAAGAGACAGTATTTTACAACAAAGTTTTGATATCAATCCCACGCCGAAGCGTGCTCCAAATATTATTTCCAGTGTCCGGGTGAAATACCCGCAATTCACTGCTGTTCCATTAGGCACGTGTCATAATGTAACGTAAATCGCTCAAATCCCTTTTATGGTTGAAACTAAAGACAATGCTCAGTGGCGCATATTCCAAAATGAAAAAAAGCCAGTGTCTACAATGATTGAGTGACCAGCAAAATATGTAATGACAGCTCCTAGTCAGTGCCTCGATGTGCACGTGTGTCACTGTTCAGCACCTTAAAAGCCTTGACCAGGCTATCACCAGTTATGCAGAATCTTAATTTGAATTACCAACCGGAATCACTGACCACGACAGGCTGGCACTAAACTGGCTCTTGCACAACGTAATCACCTAATCATTAGTATGGCATATCATTAGTATGGCACATCGGATGCCACCTTGCTGTAAGCTTGTGGGAAGACAAATTATAGCATTCAGCAGGTATACATACCTAGCTATCAGCACTCTAACAGCCTTGACCAGACCCTCACAAGCGCTCCAGACCGGCATGGTAGACCAGTGCTCAAACTATGTAGTCATTTAAGCATCAGTACAGCATATCAGACGCCACCCTGAAGTAAACGTGTGAGAACACAAATTCTAGAAATCAGACTAACACAACAAGAACAGCCCAGCAGTTTGCTTCACACGCACAAGGTATATTCTTTACGGGCTACAATGCCTCACTAGCAAACACGCTCAGCTGGAACAAGTGTAGTTATTATTGATGCAGTCAGGCACACACCCTAAATGCCAATCTGACCCCCCCCCACTCAATCACCACAAACTATTTTCAGTTCAAACAGCATAATTCAGTCAAGCAAACAGGACTCATGTTATATAAACCCCTAGTCCTCCCACCAGGAGGCTCATGCTCACATTGCAACAATTGTACATTTTACTCTCCACAGCACCTAGAATCCAGCTAACTGATCAACAGGCATACAGCCTATAACTGTCCACTGAACCACTATCCAGCTAACCCACCAAGGACACACACATCTGACATCTAGCATAGGCAAGGGCCTTGCATCCTTATATTTAATCATTAAATACAGGCTAACTCCCTCTACAAGCATACTGACTTAGAAATCCTCCCACAGACAGGTCATTGAAATAGCTGAGATTATTCTGAACTTCATGTTACCGCCTACAGCATAACTGCCTACATTAAACTACATGGTAAGACCATGCCCACCAACCTTCACATTCATACTACTAACAGTACACCCATTCCCAAGCAATGAGCTAATTTATTATGTTCTTCTCTTTCTTTCTTCCCTGGCGCATTTGATCACAACTTTTACCATGGATACTTGTAAACCCACATTGGGTATTTTATGATATATGTTCTTCCACAAAAATCTGATAAGAATTAATACTGTTATACATCAATATTATGTGTTAATGCTCACTTTCAACTTCACATGATGCACCTTATATCCTATTGATACTCTGGGACTCACTAATCTGGGTGTTATATCTATGTTCTTACACTTGGTACTGTGTCACATCCTGGTTCACAGCCTTGAAAAAGACCCCAGATGGTTGAAACACGTGTTGTCTGACATATCTAATTAAAAATAACACAGTCAAGCTAAATCATGTGGCTTGAATCAGTTCTTTCTTCCACATCCATATATTGAATGAATCATTGACCCAGCGCCCTGGTGAACAGGGCCCAAATCTGCTTTCGAACCAACCACCTGGAGGTGGAAGGGCCCATCTCATTAGAACCCCATCACCGGCAGCAGGGTCGCACTTGTAGCCTAAAGATCAGAGCAATGATCTGCTTATTCTAGTGCACTACTTCCACATATGAAGCCTATGTCACTCAGACCTCAGGGATTTTAAGCGGGGTTTCAAATTCATGGAGAACCAGCATGATCCCTCGTTCCTCCTGGAAAGTACGGAACAGTCCATACATGCTGCTGCCATGTGTGACTCTTGATGGGCTTTGTGCATCTATAGCTTCAGCTGATTTATCACTGGCTGTTAGGTGCCAAATATGAATACATCCATGTAAAATGGGCGTGGGCCAGAATGTGTTGCTGCACCATTCAACATTTCTGGGACACATTTTGTTTGGACACTAGATAGAAGAACTGTTGACGAAATCTACTCATGATCGTTAGATCATTTATCCAATCTAACAGCCAGTCTGGAAGACATTTCCATCAGCTGATCAGAAGAGGTTTCTCATAAATTTCAAGGCAGAAGGGCCTTCACATGGTGGGAGAGAGGGTCTTTTCAGATATATGCTGGCTTGCTCCAGTTCATTCAGCATCAGTCAAGGCACAGCAACCACCCAAAGCACAAAGCACATCTTTCTTCTCTGTTCGACTCATTGTTTCTGGAAGAAGGTTGAAGGAAGAAGCTCCTGCCGGTCATCTCTCTTCATTGGACCCGTGACCACCTTACAGCACTCCAAACACCTACAGCTTTGAGTGCTTGCTCACTCCCAGGCACCCCTCTCTTCCAGCTACAGCTTGAGTGTCTACTCCCAACTACAGCTTTAAGTGCTTGCTCACTCCCAGGCACCTGTCTCCTCCAACTACAGCTTTGAGCGCCTACTACTACTGACTCTATTGGCTCCTGCCGGTCATCTCTCTTCACTGAACCCGTGACCACCTCACAGCTCTCCAAAACTTGCTCCTTCTGTCTCTTTTGTTCCCACCGGCCATCCCTCACCACTGGACCCGACACCACCCTTGTCGCTATCTTATACCCACTCTTGTCACTTTCCTCTCCCCACTCCACACTTCGTCCTACATTGCCCACTGCCCCCCCTTTCTATAACTACCACACTGGTCTCTACCCCTCTGCATTTCTAACTCCTACAACTACGACCCTTCTCTACTTGTCCTTCTCTATATCCTTTGGTTTGCCATTTCCATAACTCCTTTCCGCCTCACCCTCCCCCCTCTCTCCTCCCTTCCTCCTTCTCCTTTCCCTCCTACTCTCCTCTTTCCTCCTAATGCCTTGTCCTCTTCACCATCCTCACCCCCACTCCTCCAGTTACCCTCCTCCCTTCTCTCACCGCCCTAACCTTCTTTACCCCCTACTGCCAACCACTCTGCCCTTATGAACACTGCTCTCTGGAACGCCAGATCCATCTGTAATAAAACTGCAGCTACTCTTGACTTATTATTTCACCTTAACCTTCATTTCCTCTGCCTAATTGAAACCTGGATTCCCCCTCACAACACCTCTGTCCCCGCCTCCTTAACTACCTCCTCTTCCTCCTTCATCCACACCCCCCACCCCTCGGGCCGTGGTGGAGGCATTGGTCTCCTTTACCACCCCAAATACATCTCCTCCTCTTTCTCTCCAACTCTCCCTTCTTTCCCTTCCTTTGAATTCCTCTACAAGTCCTTCTCCTCTCCCCACCCTATTTCATTCCTGGTCATCTATCGTCCCCCCGGCCCTCTCTCTTCCTTCTATGAAGACCTTGATCACCTCCGCTCGCTTATCTCTCCCTCCCCCTCTCCTCTATCTGTACTTGGCGACTTTAATATTCATCTTCCTTCTCCCCCTCAATCCTCTCCCCTCTACTCCATCCTTGGTTCCTACCTCCTCTCCCCCCTTCCTTTATCCCCTACCCACTCCTCTGGCTCCACCCTGGACCTCATCTTCAACTCCTCCTATCCCTCTTCCCCGTCTCCTCTCTTACTGTTTACCTCTCTGACCATGCCCTACTCTCATTCTCCCTTTCTCCTCTCTCACACTCCACTACTACTAATCCCTCCACTCCAACCTATTCACGTCGTGACCTTCGTGACTTTGATCCTACCCTCTTCAACGACACCTGCTCTTCTTCTCTTCCATCTCTCCAAGACTTTGCTTTACTCTCTGCAGATGATGCCCTATCTTCCCTTTCCTCTTCTATCTCCACTGCCCTTGACCAACTCCACTCTCTTTCCCTCTTCCGTCCTACCCGGAAACCTTCTCAACCCTGGCTTACTTCCCATCTACGCTCTGTGCGGCGCCTTCTCAGAAGATTAGAGAGACTCTGGCTCAAACTCCCTCGCTTTCTAATCAAACCTCTTACTTCTCCTACCACGCACTTTACAACTCTTGTCTTGCAGTGACCAAATCCTCCTACTACCCCAACCTTCTCCAGTCTCAAGCCTCCCACCCTCGTCGGATCTTTCAGACTCTCTCTCGGCTTCTCTCTCCTCCTACTCCTGATCCCTCTTCCAATTCCACACTTTCTCCTCTGGACTTTGCCAACTTCTTCTACTCCAAAATCCTCACCTTCCGGCAAAAAATTAACTCCCCCTCTGACTTCCCCTCTCCTCCTCCCGCCTCTCCTCCTGCTTCCGTTATGTCCATCTTCTCACCTGTTTCCCCTTCTGAAGTCTCCTCCCTACTATCCAAAGCCCACCCCACATCCGCCCCCTCTGACCCTCTCCCCTCTGCTCTTATCCCCAAGATCTACCCTCTTCTTATCCCTTACCTCACCACTTTCCTCAACTCCTGCCTATCCTCATCAATCTTTCCCTCTGCCTTCAAACATGCAACGAATATTCCTATTCTAAAGAAGCCCTCGGCCGATCCACTCATCACTGCTAACTACAGACCTATCTATCTTCTACCTTTCCTTTCTAAGCTTCTTGAGCGCCTTGCCTACTCTCAACTCTCATCCTTTGTCAATACTTCCTCTCTCCTTCCTCCCTTCCAATCTGGCTTCCGTCCCAAACATTCCACTGAAACTGCTCTCACCTCTATCCTTAACTCCCTCCTCTCTGCTCGACATACCAAGCAATCCTCTATCCTTATTCTCCTTGATCTCTCCTCAGCTTTTGACACTGTCGATCATCCACTCCTCCTCCACACTCTTTCCTCCTTCGGGGTTTAAAGGCCTCATTACGAGTCAGGCGTTAAGGGGTTAACGGCGCCGTAAACGGCGCCGATCCTTAACGCCTGATTCCGAGGTCCCTTTGCGCCATGGTGAGTTTAACGCCTGCTTTTTGCAGGCGTTAAAATCCATGGCGCTAAGGGACCATGGTGCTAATTACACCACCGTAATTTACGGTGGCGTAATTAGCGCCTTCCCCACTCCCATTATGCCCTATGGGGCAAAAATGGGAATGGGGAAGGGTAAATGGGAAATGGGGATTTACCGCCCCACTCACCTTGGAATGGGGCGGTAAATCTGCCATCCACCATGATGTAAACGTAGTTTACACCATGGTGGTAAGGCTACGACCCAGGCGGTAACTTACCGCCTGGGTCGTAATGAGGCCCCATGTCCTAAACTGGCTTTCCGCCTACCTCTCCTCCCGTTCCTTCACAGTTTCATGGGAAGGACAGACCTCTCCTTCATTCCCTCTTATTTACGGTGTTCCCCAAGGCTCTGTACTTGGTCCTTTCTTCTTCTCTCTCTACACATCCCTCATTGCGCCTGTCATCTCCTCGTTTGACATCTCCCACCATTTCTATGCAGACGATACCCAACTCTTTCTCTCCTTCTCCTCCTTCACGACTGACCTTCACCTTAAGCTCTCCTGCTGCCTCACTGCTATCAAGAACTGGATGTCCTCCCGCTTTCTCTCTCTCAACACAGATAAAACTGAAGTCCTTTTCTTCCCCTCTAATTCTCTTCTCCCTCCCTCTCCTCCCCCTTTCATTCACTTTCCTCCCTCCAATCTCCCTTTCTCTCCCCAAGCTCGTAACTTAGGCGTTCTCTTTGACTCCTCTCTCAACTTCTCGCAACACATTTCACTCACCTCTCGCACCTGCCGATACCACCTCTATAATATTCGCGAAATCCGTCCCTCCCTTACTTTCCACGCCTCCAAACTCTTAATCTCCTCTTTTGTCTTTTCCCGCCTCTTCTACTGCTCTTCTTTACTCTTTGGTCTTCCCGCATCTCAGCTTGCCCCTCTTAAGTCTGTTTACCACTCGGCTGTTCGTACCCTTTGTCTCCTTACCACCCGTGACTCCATCTCCTCTTCGCTCTCTTACCTTGGCTGGCTACCTTTCCACTCACAGCTAAAATTCTACTTTCTCTGCCTCGTCTTCAAATCCCTCCATGGTCTTGCTCCTCCTTATCTCTCCTCCCTTCTCTCCTTCTACTCCCCCTCCCGCTCCCTTCGTTCTGCTGACCATTTCCTTCTCAATGTACCTCCATCCCCCTGCGCTTCCTCCCGTTTCCGCTCCTTCCAACTCCTTGCTCCCCTGCACTGGAACTCTCTCCCTCTCACAATCCGCTCTACCACAACCTTCTCCTCATTTCGCACTTCCCTTAAATCCCTCCTCCTCCATTCTCCTCTTTGAAAACAAACTCCCCCTCTGCTCTCTCCTCTTCCCCCCCTTCCCGGATTCCTCTTCCCCCTTCTCCTGCTCTCTCTCCCTTCCATTTTACCTCCAATCCGTCACAACCCGCCCCCCACATCTAGTCCCACTCACCTTTCCCCACCCCTTCCGTTAATTGCCCTTTCCACTGTTTTATTGAATGACTCATGATGTACATTTTTGCTCCCACTGTTACTGGTTCTTGTTATCTTGTATTTTGTTGTTCCAATGTACAGCGCCTTGGTGTAAAGCGCTCTATAAATAAATCAATCAATCAATCAATCAATTCAATTATTTTTTACAAGGTGGCAATACTCTGTAACAGACCACTCAGTGTTCCATGTGATCAAGCAAGGCTGTTCTGTGAAAATGTTTGCGTCTCTAGCTCTCTCCGGCAATGTTTCTACCCATATTCCACCAGACTCAGTCACAAAGCATAGCTATGATAGAGGGGATTCATTGGGCCTCATTACAAGGTTGCCGGTCTGGTAATAACTATACCGGTATCGCAATTCCGGCATCGTCTACCGGACTGGTGCATTACGACCCACAATGCCGGTGCTGCCGGCATCTACAGGGACCCGTTGTGACTGGGTAGCACCTTCCCAGAATGAGCATGGGCATGCGGCAGCCGTGTCAGTAACACTGGCATGCTGCAAGGAAAAGCACTTTACGAGGTTCACGGACATGCACTTACCGGCATCCAGATGCCAGTAAGAACGGTTACCATGATGCCGTCAACACCAGCATTGTGGGGGCACCGGTTAACAGCAATCTGCTGTGTTGAAACCTCCTGCAGGTGCACACAGTCAGCACAGGTGGAGGCAACAGAGTCTGGCATAGCATAAAAGGAGCACACCAACACACCAGACCCCTTTCAAATCCAAAATGCTACCATTAGCAGTTGCAATACTGGGGCTGGATGACATGCCTGCACTGCTACTACTCCAGCAAGCATTGAACCAGGGAATGCAGCGAAGGAGAAGGAGGGTGAGACATGGCCAGCACATACCACCAGTACAGGCAGTGGTACCCTGCATGCAGCCACCAAACCCTCACCTAAGGGCCAGTCCATTTGACCAAACCCCTGCACAGATCCACACCCTGTACCACCTGGACAGGGACACCATATGCACAATAGTGGCCCTCACCCATGACAACCTGGTAAGCCTCATCAACATCCGGACAGGCATCCCCCCTTGCTGAAGGTAGTTTATGTGCTGTACTTTCTTGCCACAGGCACCTACCAGCACACAGTGGGGCAGCTGCATGGCATCTCACAACCATGTTTCTCCCGTGTGCTCAACCAGGTGCTAGATGCCCTCCTGAAACATGGAAGGAACCACATATATTTACCATAGACTGTGGAGGAGGAGAATGCTTCCAAAATAGCATTCTATGCACTGGCAGGCATGCCAAACATATTTAGTGTCATCGACTGCACCCATGTGGAGCTGGTAGTCCAGCATGCCGTGGAGGTAGTGCACCGCAACAGGAAGCTCTACTGTTCCCTGAATGTCCAGATGGTGTGCGATGCAAGCAAAATAATTACACATTGCTGTGCAAGATTCCCGGGATCCACACATGATGCCATGGTTCTGCGCAACTCCACGCTTCCCCGCTACATGGCACGACGTGCTTCACAACGTACCTGGCTGCTGGGTAAGTCCAACAACAGGGCAATGAGGGGTGTTGCCTGGGGGGCGGAGACAAGCATAGACAACCTGTCTGCTGGCTGGGGTATGAAGGGTGTTGTTCTGGGGAGGCGCAGCTACTTAGGTGGCAAAAAATGTGACCCCAATTACCTCAACAGAATGTTGGACAAAGCCAATGGATGCAGATGTGGCATGCCTACACAGCTGTGTGTAAACGTAATTAACATACACAGCGCCCACCCGAGCACATGCACCTGGTACACCATCAGACATGAACCACAGGTACCACGATGCACCTCCCTGCAGTCACAAATCATGAAATACATAAGCGCAGCAAAGTACATCACGGGGCATGCAGCCGTGCCTGAGCCAAATCACACTGCCACACATGGGAATCCCTGTCACTGCACCCACCCCACAGGTACACCGCAGACCAGTATACCGGCCCAGGCACCTTAAGGGACACTCCCAAATGCAATGGTACAAGCAAGGAAACTAGTGTAATCATCAATCATTTAGCACCACTAAAATATGAGCGAGTGATGTAGGACCCATCCATATTACCTCCGCACCACCATGCCAGTACACACTCAGCCCCTTCTCAGTAACATTTGCCTTCACTGGCGGATCATACCACCAATGCCATTGTGCCTTGGTCATATGGGGGAAGGCGTTGATGGACAAGTACATGGTGACATCAAGTAGTCGAAAGCATGAATAGCAAACCACTGTGTATCATGAAGCACATCAGGCAAATGTGTCATGATGCACTCCACATGTATAGTAAATATTCCTAATGCAACACACCCATCAGATGTCAGCACATCATGGTCCTTCTCACCTCATTTGTGTGTGTGCGGTATCTGATGGAAAGGTCCCTAAAACGTGAACGACACACATACCCCACAACCATGGAACATCCCTAAGTACACTTACCTGGGTAATACCCTAAGGAAATGTCAAGAGCAGTCACAAAGAATCTGTAGCATGTGACCATGAACACTGTCCAGGCAGTGCACACAAGGAATTACAACAATGTTCACAAATACACTTTCCATTGCTACTGTGCAGGTGATGCTGGACATCCCCTGAAGCCGTGGCTCCTGACCCCCATCAGGCAACCAGTCAACAGGCACTAAGAGGACTACAACCTTGCACATGCACGCACTTGTGTCACGATTGGGCAGACTTTTAGCCTGTTGAAGGCCCATTTTCGCTGCCTCAGCAGGTCAGGTGGGGCACTCATATGCATGCCTGAGAAGGTGGGCAAGATAGTGTTGGCATGTGCCATGCTGCACAACATGTGCATCCGGTGCAACGTACCCCTGCCTCCTGACACAGACCTGATTCCACCAGAAGATGAGGAGGATGATGGTGAAAATGCTGCATAGCGGCTACAGCAAAATGTGAATGAAGGACGTGTTGTACGCCAAACTTTGATTGCACAATACTTTTGATGAACTGGGTAACACAAGGCACTGGGAATGGGAGATACTGGGTACTGTTAAGAAATAAATTGGCACACACTCAAAAAACAATGTCGAGTCATGTGTTTTTCCTATGCACACCAGGTGTATTAATGAAATGAAAACTATGTACATGGAACATGAAGCAACGTGGACCTCTACCCTTTAATATACAACAAACTACCGCCAACACCAACACACACCCATGCCCCCACCCCCAACACCCCCACAGACCCATCCCCCCAAACCCCAACAGCCCCCCGCAAAGCACACCCCCCACCCCCAACATCCCCACGCACCCACGTCCCCCACCCCCAACACCCCCACACCCCAACACCCCCACCTCCACCCCCAACACCCCCCCACACACTGCCCCCTGCACCCACTGCAAGTTCAACTGGACTCCCTCATGGCATGTCAATGTGTGTCAGGCCACTGACGCCCCCTTTTAGGTGGAGGGGGTTGTTGGTCTGGGCGGTGCATACTGCGCAGTGACCTCTGCACCAGGCTTGTCTGGGCGAACTCACCAGGATTGTTCTGGTTGACAGTGCGGGTCAGCCTTTGCGTTATGATGTTGAGCTACGGTGGTAACCAACTGGGTGACGGCCTGTGTCATGGCTGCCATACCTTCCCGCACATGCCGGGCCACATGGTACACAGCACGGCTGACTGTCCTGGAGTTCTCCTAAATGGTCCGGCGTGTGGCTTCCCCTTCCGCAACATACTGCCTGACCATGTCATGCATGGCCTGCTGGCGCTCCTCCATATGGGTCAGCCACCCCTCCAGGTCCCTGATGGATTGTGCAGCTGGTGGTTGCACGGGAGGTGGTGTGTGCGTGGTTCCAGGGCTGCGTGCAACTACGGGCATGTCATCCGCAGAGCTGTGTCCACCTGAGCCAGGCTCGGGTGGGAACTGTGGGGTGGGCAGCATGGTTGGGGTGTTCGGCATGTCCTAAGACATGCTATAGCCTGCAGTGTCATCTTCCTCCACCTTCTCCACCTCCTCCACCTCCTCCGTACTATGTTGTGCAGATTGTGCCACCTCACCAAGATCACTGGTGGCCATTGACTGTGGCCCCTCCACGTCATTGGCAGCAAGTGATCCCTCCTCTTCCACCTGAGGTGTTTCCTGTGGGGCAGATTTTTTTTGTTGGGACCTTTGTGGCATGGGTGCCTTTTGGCATGGGTGCCTTGATGGCAGCAGTGTGTCCTTGCTCCTTCCTGGATGTTGGTGGTAGCTGCTCACCTGGTTCTCCAGCCTGTGCGCCCTGTTGGCTGGGGGGCTGTGCTTGGGAGCAGTGGTTCGCTTCTGGCCAGCCCTTGATGTTGAAGGCCTGGAGGCATCTTCGTTCCCTCAGCTCAGGCGTGCAGGTGTCTTCTTTGGCGCTGCAGTGTGTTCCGCCTCGCTGTCTGATCCCGTGCCTGTGGGGGACAGAGAGGCAGGACATCAGTCATGGGTCAACACACAGCCTACATACATCGACGCTAGTACATTTAGAGTCCTGTGCATTCTCATGTACATATTGGAGGGGCGGCCATGGTGCTTACAGGAGTTGGGGGAGGTGCAGTGTTTGGGCATCCTTCTGGTGCAGCCATGATGGGCATGGTTTCTGTTGGGTGGCCTATGGGTGTATCGTGGCTTGCGTTGTCAGTCCAGAAAAACCAAACACCCCTTGAGGGTCCGGAAATGAATGATAATTGGTTGTCCGAAGACCAACCACCTCATTTACAGTGTAAGAATATATATTCATTAGTCATTAGTTATTATGTAGCTATTAGTTCAACTAGAGTGAAGCCATTTTAAGATGACCAGAATCGCCATTTTGTTTTCTCTCTCTGCTCTCTCTAACGTTGCCACTTTGCCTCATGTAAAACTGCTTTGCTGTAGATATTATTTTGCTTCAATGGTCCAAGGCTAAGAAACATGTTGAAACATTACACTGGAGAGCCAGACAGAAATACCCGATTCCCTCCCTCACATATCCTTGAAAACAGGGAGCAAGGCATTTAATCAGTACAAGAATGCCAGTGAGTCTCCTGAAAGAATAGCAATGTACGAAACTAGCATTTAAAGAGTTGAATTATGATCATCTTTACAGCCCCCCTTTCTGAGCCCAGTGAGGCCCCGTAGAGCGGGCTGACCTCTAGAGCGAGAATCGAAACTAAGAGATAGAGAGGTCTGGTATGTGCCAGTCTCCTACGCGCAGCTTGCCCATGAAAAACAGAAACGCTGTGTTCTCGCAAATAAAGAATGGTGTCTGTAAAATTGAAGATTGCAAACCGCTACTAGATATGGTGGTCTAAGGTGTCATATTTGTCACACTGGTCAATCATCGCCTCTAATTCAAAGGGAAATTAATTGGGGGCGGCATCAAATGTGTCATTACTGATTGTAAGATGCTCTGTTTGTATATATGTTACTGATGTACGTTTCACGCTCCCTTGAGTCCCCCGAGGTCTGTTGGACACACGTTGCGGGGCGTGGGACCACTTGGCCAACTGGGACATCTTTGTATTGCAATAAACCCTAGATTTTGAGAACGGAACCTTGTGTCTGGCGTATCTATTCGTGTGTGGTGACTGTGCCTTATTTCCACATCCAAGGGTCCCTCAGGGGCCCCTTCAAGATGGCGCCCGAACAGGGACCCTCCCCCACTTGTTCCATCGTGTACATTGCAAAATAAGGAAGGCGGTAAGAACAGCGAGGACGGGAGCGATCGAGCCGGGATCAAGAGGTGTTCGGGGTGCCCCTGCAAAAGCGATGAGAGACTCCTTTGCAGATCTGCACACATCTGATCCCTGATCGATGCCCCTGGCCAGTGAACAAGGAGGCGAGGGTCCCGAAAAACGAGGCAGAGCTGAGAAACGCAGACATGACGTCATTGGTTGCGACAGTATACGGACGAATTGTGTCTTGGAAAGACAAATTGACTAATCAGGTGAGTCGTGCCCCGATTCGTAAGTGATCCTGATATTGGGTGAGAGTTGATTTTGCAAAATCAAACACCCAGAGTAAGTTTGATTAGCCACGGGGAAGGTTAAAACATGCCTGGGGTATTGTCCACCTTAGCGGGATTTTTCCGCTGCGGTGAACAGTCTTTGGAAACTGGCCAGGAAGCACCTCCGGGAGGAACGCCGGCTTATGATATGTACATAAAGTATGGTATGGGAGCGATAATGTTTTGTGAAACTTGGCATAAGCAAACCAGAAAACAGGAAAATCTTCAGTGGCCGAGGGATGGGAGTTTTGAGATGGATCGTATAGATAAACTGGAAAAGGTGTTAATAAGTAAGAGAGCACGCCCTGGGGCACTTGATATCCTTAGGGACTGGAGGAGGGAAGCAATGCTCCGATTTAGAAGTAGAGAGAAACATGCGCGCAGGCATAAGTAAAAGACGGAGAAAGCTGAGGAGAAGGAGGAGGAAGAGTGGAGTAATAGCTTGAGAAAGACAAGACGTCGCGATGAATTAAACATAGAAAAAAAATATCCACAAAGAGAGCTACACTCATCAGACAAATTAATAAACAGAATCTTAACTGAAACAAAACAGGGCCCGAGGAGTGAAACTAAAAAGACTACGGCAGTAGCTGCCGCTCAACCCCCTCCCGTTGCTCAGCCCCTCCCAACACCAGCACAACCACAGACTGCATCAGACACTGCACTGCCCACTAGCCAGCCAGCCCCCAGTGTTTCGCAATTACCACAGCCCCAGCAGACGTATCCAGCTCTCACAGCCCCCTCTGCACCTCCTGATCAAGAGGGTGCCACTGTCCCGACTGCCCCTTCCATGAGTGGAATTAAGCAAAATGAATGTATGAGAGTGAGTCGCAGCGCGATCAGCAAGGAGAGAAAGCGTAAACTGCAAGAACAGGTGGAAATGTATATAGACAATAATGATGGGGTATCCACGCTAGCGTCCCTATATGACTTCAAAAGAAACAACAAAAGACAGGTATTGTTGGAATGCATGGGGGAATATTTGTCTGGACAATGGAAAAAGTTAATTGGGAAGTTACCACCGCAACGATTGTTGGATTTGAATGCAGTAGCCCGTTGTAGAGGGAGAGATGAAGAAATAGAAGAGCATGTGAAGCGACTGTTTGAAATAAAGAATGAATTGGATGAAGAGTATTCTGAAGTACTCGCCACACCGGGGAATAGGAGAAGGAATATTGAGAGGGGCAGGAAGAGAGCGTCAAGACTGTATAGGCAGAAATCTTTGCAGCCACCCGGACAGGTAGGTGATAGACAAAGATTGCAGGTGTGTGTGCGGGAAACGATGAGATGGATGTCAAGCCCTAGGACTTCGGTAGGGGAGATAAATGAGATATGTAATGAGTATCCTTTGCAAATAAGAATAGAAGCTCTGCGGACGATAGCAGGGGTGTTAATCCAGCAGATAGCAGGACACCACAGGGGAAGGGGAAATTCGAATATGCATGGAGGGCCTTTGGGATTAAATTAATGTGCATACTGCAGAGAGGAAGGACACTGGCGGGCACAATGTCCGCATTTGCAAAATAGAGGCGGATATATTCAGAGAAGGCCTCACAGAGGGCACATGGGAACAAATGGTCACAACAGAAATAATATGCAGCAGCAACAAAATAATCATGGGAATGGTGCACAGAATCAAGGCCAGGCTTTGAATCTAATTACGCAAAGTCAAAATCAGCAGGTTGTACAAAAGGGAAATAGAGGGAGAGGGGGGAACATTTTTGATAACCAAACAGGTGCATATTATAATAACAGCGGAAACTACACATAGGATGATGTGTTGTTACCCCAATAGGACAGCCCAGGACAGGGGTCGGAACCAGTGTCAATTCCCGTGAATCAGAAAATCGTAGAGATGAAAATCGGGAATGATGAGCATAGATTCCTCGTAGATACGGAGGCACAAAGATGCTCGATAGATCATCATTTGGTTCCAGGCATACCTCTGTCAGGGCTACAGAATATCTCAGTAGGGTTTGCAGGTGCCCCAGTAATAAAACCTGAGTCCAAATCAGTGGCAGTGACAATAGGGCCTTTTACTGAACATTGTCCATTTCTTTTAACAGAGCATTGTGGGGAGAATCTTTTAGGATTGAATCTATTGAAAAAACTAAGCGCAGTTATTCATTGTACACCAGATGGGGTATTTTTGACTATTTCTCCCCAAACTATGCCGACATCTGAATTTGTGACAGAACCTTTAACAGGGGAATTGAGTAAGGTACCAACTTGCATTTGGGCCGTGAATGACAATGATGTGGGATGTCTGAAAATAGAACCAGTAAAAATTCCATTAAGAGAAGGAATAACGTTACCACGCATTCCGCAGTATAAAATTTCAGCAGAAGGAGAAAAAGGATTGAAAAGTATTGTTTCTGATTTGGTGAAATTGGGAGTGATTGAAGAGATTACAGGTAGTGTATGTAACAGCCCCATTCTTCCCGTATACAAGAAAGGGAGTAATGAGGTACTGTACCGTTTCATAATTGATCTCCGTGCACTGAACAAAGTAGTAGATCCCCAATTCCCGTTAGTGCCAGATGTCACTACGATTCTGACAATGATCCCTACTTTGGCAGAATACTTTAGTGTTATTGATTTGAAAAACGCTTTCTTCAGCATTCGAGTACACAAAGAAAGCAGCTATTTATTTGCCTTCACTTTAGGGGGACGATCATTCACATTCACACGCATTCCACAAGGCTATACTGAAAGTCCGAGAATATACACTAGAGCGTTGAAAGAGCAGTTGGACATGTTAGAATTACCAGCAGATGTGTATTGTTAAAATACATTGACGATTTACTAATCGCTGCTGACACGGAGGAGATATGTAAAAAAGGTACTGTTCTATTATTGACTCATCTAGCCACGCATGGCCATAAAGCAAGCCTAAAGAAATTCCAGTACTGTCAGAAAGAAGTAGCTTATTTGGGTTACCTACTCTCAAAGGAAGGGAGAAGATTAACACCAGAGAGAATAAAGAATATTTCTGGTATGCCTATTCCAACGCAGAAAGGTGTGAGAGCGATAATAGGGATGGCTTCTTATTGCCGTCAATGGGTTATGAACTTCGCTTTAATTGTGAAACTAATGGTGGAATTAACAAAAAAGGATGCTGTGATGCCTTTGCAGTGGAATGAAGAATGTCAGAAAGCATTTGATTCGCTAAAAACCATTTTGAGTTCTGCTCCAGTTTTGGACACACCGAATTATGAAAAGGTTTTTAGGCTATTTGTGCATGAGACCGAAGGATGCGCGTTGTCTGTCTTAACACAGGAACAAGGTGGAAGAAATAGGCCATGCGGCTATTTTTCTTCTGCGCTGGACCCTGTAGCGTGTGCACTACCACGATGTTTGCGAGCTGTTGCAGCGGCTGCTGCGTCAGTGAAACAAACAGAAGGGATGGTTTTGGGGAACACCTTAATTTTGATGGTGCCACATGCCATAGATGTTCTGCTCAATAGAACACAGACGCAACACCTCACCTCTGCTAGATTGACTAGATATGAAATTGTATTGTCCGCGCACAACATCCAAATTATGAGGTGTAGCACTTTGAATCCAGCAGAATTAATGCCAATGCCCGGGGAAAATAGTGGTGGAACTGAATTGCCTCCCCATGATTGCCTAATGGTTACTGAGGAAGAAACAAAAGGGAGAATTGACTTGAGTGACACACCACTAAAAGAACCAGATGGGGAACTGTTTTGTGAGGGCTCCTGTTTTAAACAACCTGACGGCACATCAACTGCCGCATATGCTGTTACGACATTAAAAAGTGTTGTGGAGAGTAAAATAATTCCTTATAACTCCGCCCAAGCAGCAGAGATAATTGCTTTAACAAGAGCTTGTGAAATTTCGGAGAACTTGAGCGTAAATATCTATACTGATAGCCAGTACGCCTTTGGCGTAGTTCATAATTTCGGCCGATTATGGGCTGATAGAGGTTTCTTAACATCCCATGGGGCTAGAATTCAACATGGCCCTCTGATTGTGCGATTACTGTCTGCACTTACATGTCCAAAACACCTGGCAATAGTGAAATGCGAGGCGCATAAAAAAGTAACATGTAAAGTCGGAAAATGAAACGCATTTGCAGACAAGATTGCGAAACAGACTGCCACTGATTTGAGTACAAAAATGTTGACAGTACAATCGGAGGAAGTGCCCTGCATGATAGAAAATGGAATTGTGACTGTTAAAGAAATGCAGGCGGAAGCTACCGCAGACGAAATACAGGGATGGGCCAAGGGCTCTGCAGAACTGGATTTGGAGGGTTGTTGAGTGGACAAAAAAAATGGGAATTGGATGTTGCCGAATGCTTATGTAAACGCAATGGTCACAATGGCTCACAGTCCCACACACATCGGTGTGAAGAAAATAGTCCAACATTTAGCCACGGTCTGGGAAAATCCACTCATAAAAAAGAATGCCGAGAGGCTGGTGCAAAACTGCATCACGTGCCTACAGCACAATGTGGGAAAAGGAAGTGACTCCAACAGGAAGTTTTGGACCTCCCTCTATGCCATTCGAAGTGATTCACTTTGACTTCATAGAGATGGAGGGATGCCAAAATCTGAAATACGTTCTGGTGATCATATGTGCTTTCAGCAAATGGGTAGAAGCATATCCCTTGAAAGATTGCACAGCCATGAGCACGGCGAAGGTAATGAAAAAAGAGTATTTCTCTCGCTTTGGTCTGCCCCGTGTCATATGGTCGGACAATGGTCCGCACTTTGTAGGTGCAGTGATAATGCAGATTTGTGCAGGATTGCAGATTGATAAACAATTCCATTGTTCGAGACATCCGAGTTCGGCCGGTCTTATTGAACGACATAACGGAATTTTGAAGTCCAAAATCAGTAAGATCTGTGCAGGTAGCAAATTAGGCTGGGTAGATGCATTACCAATAGCGTTACTGTGAATGCGAACGTCAGTGTAGGCCATAACTGGGCTCTCCCCCTATGAAATTATAATGGGGAGACCGGCGAATGTGTGGTGCACACCTCAGCCTAAAAGAATGAGAGAGGTAGCATTTACTGCAATCTGTTAGTAAAAAAACTGAGTTTGATTCATCAGCATGTGCAGGAGGCATTACCGGTGCGGTATACTGGCCCAGGACATGCATTAGAGCCCAGAACCTGGGTGCTCATTAGAAACTATGAGCGGAAAACATCGCTGGCACCCAGGTGGCGTGGGCCCTACCAGGTACTTTTAACCACGCAGACAGCATTACGCGTGGATGGACGCAAGGCATGGATTCATGCCACGCACGCCAAGAAAGTCCCATCGCCATTCGACACGTCAACTGATCGGGACAAAGACCAGAAAGAGATAGCAGCGGTTCCAGAAACGAAAAATGCCATTGCCAGTCCCTTGCCACAGAAACTGCCTGATCCTGAAACAAAGCCTGATGAGATTGCCATAAAAACGGAAGAGCAAAGAGTGCCTCAACGTTGTCCAGCAGATTCTGCATCTCTGCTGGCCGACATCAAGCGCATACCTCTGTGGCGCCCACCATCTTCTGTTGCGCCACAGCCTGCATTGTCGCCTGGGCACCCATTATCATCTGCCATTGTGGCCCAGGCTGACTCCAAGCACGAGACCGGAAGTGCACCCGCACTATTTGTTGATCACACGGTACCAGGACCAAATCGGTTCAACCTGCAGAGCAGAAAGAAGGAGTGATCACATTTTTCATCTCTTGGTGAATTTCTTGCCTCTGTTTCGTATTTTCGGATGAAGTGGAAACCGGAGGCCTAGAGGAGGGTGGCGTAAGAGTTGTGCAAATTAGACAGCTCACAGAACGCAACTCCTCGGTGCTAAATCCATTTGTCAGGAACCCGAGTGAACAAGCGGGGTGCACGTGGTACAAAGGAAGCTGCTCTGAAATTCTAGAGCAATGTGCAAAATGCATAGAGGCCTTGCCAAATGAATAGGCAATCCAGGCAGACAGAAAACTGGCATAAAAAGATTGTAGACATTGATTGAACTCTGTCAACATCCTGGGAAGCACATGAACAAGAGATATTCACGATGAGCAAGGCAGAAGAAGAAGGAAGAGATGAAATGTCGGAACCAGAAAATGCCCCCTCTTGCACCAATGCTGATAGAGAATTAAACGTAGTACATAGTATGGTAATAAAAGGACATGGGCGAAAGAATTGTATGTTGGGTCTAACCATAATAATGTGTATAATGAGTATATTAGCCCCAATATTGACCATATCAGTATTATGGTACCTAGAAGAAACGCACCCTCTTGAAGTACTTTTGCCTATGATGAGCATTTCCACAACGGAAAGCCCAGTCCATGTGATTTCCTATAACTTGTCCCCAATGGAAGAGAAACATAGGGAAGGATATGGAAACAACACATTGCTGTTAATAATGAATATGACACACTCAATCCTAAGAAAAAATAATTCTTGGGTTTGTGCCCACCTGCCGCAGCATGGTGGTCAGGGAATAGGATGATATGTACAGCCCCTGCCCTTAACTTCTGCATGTTATGCTTCTCTGAGTGCTCCATATTATGGGAAATGGAACAAAAGTGAAACTGGTAAACTAGATAAAAAAAAATATGAATGAATTCGAGGAAGTGATTATGAAACCGGTGGGTTGCTCCATGTTCCACAAAAGACGATTAATTACACCAGCAATAATGCCACAGGATAGATTGTCTGTACCTTATAAAACTTCTGTGATCACGTTCCACATGAACCCACAGGGGAATAAGGATGTGGAACTCCCTTCATATACAGTGAATTATAACCCTCATTCTGTCCCATTCTGTTTAAAGAAAAAGGGTTCTTTCCAGGTAGGAACATTTACCAGATGCAGGAATATAGCATTCCTTGATAAAGAAGTGGAACCAATATATGGGGGAGATCCTGTGTATTTCATATGTGGAGAAAAAGCATATCCTTGGTTACCTAGGAACTGGGGAGGTACGTGTTATTTGGGATTTCTGTTTCCTGGGGTGTTTCTTTTAAAAACATCAGACATAACCAAATTGACCAGGTCACGACCTCGCCGTAATATTGAAGACGGGTTGATTGTAGGGGACATAGCAAAATCATTCATACCATTTTGGGGCCAGGCGATAAACTCTTATAACATAAGACGACTGTCTAGGATATTAGAAGAAACAATAAATGGAACCACTGATATATTATATAATATGACTCTTGAAGAAAAAGGAATTAGATTAATGTCACTACAAAATAGAATGGCCCTTGATATAATCTTAGTTGATCGCAGCGGTGTTTGCAAAATCGTGGGATCAGCGTGTTGCGTATTTGTAAGTGACTCCTCCCCCTTGATTTTTGAGGCGATAATAAAATTGCATGTGTTAAGTTCTGATCTTCACCCCCCTGAAGGCGGTTGGGAATTGAACATAAACTCCTGGTTCTGGGAAGTGTTGGGATCCTGGGGATGGAAACTATTTGCAATCCTAGTAGCAATCCTAGGAATATTCGTGACATGTTGTTGTTGCATACATTGCCTCCCCATAATATGTACTGAAATTAGCGAAGAGTGTGTACAAATGATGAAACGAAAAAACATTATTAAATGAAGCACTCGCCAAAGTAACGAATCTGAAACCATTAAAGAATTCATGGCAATTGATATTGATAATAATAACGAGACAACATGTGTACATGAGTCCGAATTTGAATCAGATTCCGAATCTAATCCAAATACTTGGTTGGAGGAGGATGCAATGTATGGATGAGACGTTTGGTTTACGGCCAAGAGGAGGGTTTGTCAGTCCAGAAAAACCAAACACCCCTTGAGGGTCCGGAAATGAATAATAACTGGTTGGCCGCAGACCAACCGCCTCATTTACAGTGTAAGAATATATATTCATTAGTCATTAGTTATTACTAACTAATTAGCTATTAGTTCAACTAGAGTGAAGCCATTTTAAGATGACCAGAATCGCCATTTTGTTTTCTCTCTCTGCTCTCTCTAATGTTGCCACTTTTCCTCATGTAAAACTGCTTTGCTGTAGATATTATTTTGCTTCAATGGTCCAAGGCTAAGAAACATGTTGAAACATTACACTGGAGAGCCAGACAGAAATACCCGATTCCCTCCCTCACATATCCTTGAAGACAGGGAGCAAGGCATTTAATCAGTACACGAATGCCAGCGAGTCTCCTGAAAGAATAGCAATGTACGAAACTAGCATTTAAAGAGTTGAATTATGATCTTCTTTACGGCCCCCCTTTCTGAGCCCAGTGAGGCCCCGTAGAGCGGGCTGACCTCTAGAGCGAGAATCGAAACTAAGAGATAGAGAGGTCTGGTATGTGCCAGTCTCCTACGCGCAGCTTGCTCATGAAAAACAGAAACGCTGTGTTCTCGCAAATAAAGAATGGTGTCTGTAAAATTGAAGATTGCAAACCGCTACTAGATATGGTGGTCTAAGGTGTCATATTTGTCACACTGGTCAATCATCGCCTCTAATTCAAAGCGAAATGAATTTGGGGCGGCATCAAATGTGTCATTACTGATTGTAAGATGCTCTGTTTGTATATATGTAACTGATGTACGTTTCACGCTCTCTTGCGTCCCCTGAGGTCTGTTAGACACACGTCGTGGGGCGTGGGACCACTTGGCCAACTGGGACTTCTTTGTATTGCAATAAACCCTAGATTTTGTGAACGGAACCTTGTGTCTGGCGTATCTATTCGTGTGTGGTGACTGTGCCTTATTTCCACATCCGAGGGTCCCTCAGGGGCCCCTTCAGCGTGTTGAAGCCATGCCTCAGGGGATGTGTGCCATGTGTTGTTTAGATGTGGGTCAGATGTGCTGGCACAATGTGCATTGTTGCATTGTTGTTTACACTGCGTGCATGGTCATGGTGTGTGGGGTCAAGTGTGCAATCAGTAGTGGTGATGTGTGCACCATGCAATGGGATGGCACAGTGGTCAGGCCTGCATCTGTACAGTGATGTATATAATTGGGGACTCATGTGGTTTGTGTCAGTGAAGTTTGTTGTGTGTTTTCATGGCAGTGATTTTGCGGTTTTGTAGGGGCTGACTTTAGGTGGGAGGTGATGGGCCATGTATTTGCTCTCATCTACTTGCCATTTGGACTCCACCATTGTACTTGGGGTATTAGGTGTGTGTTGTGACTTTTGTATTTTGTTAAGGGTCACTCACCGCCATCGGCCGATGAAGGGACTCCCATCTCTGAATGGTCAACACCCTTGATGGACTCGCCAACACCCTCGATGGACTCCATGTCGATGACAGTGCTGCATGTCTCCTCCCAACGAGCCAGCTTAATAGGGGATGGTGCTCCTCCACCTGTGGCCTGGACCTGGCTGCGATTTGCAGAAAGGATGTTGCGGACACGCAGCCGCAGATCAGTCCCAGCGTTTCCTGCAGTCTTGAACGGTGCGTGGGGTTGTCCCCACCGCAGAGACCTTTTGCACCACCTCCTCCCAGATGTTTTTCTTGCAGATTTGAGCAGCCCGGTGCAGGTCTGTGAAGAAAACTACATCTGTGTGCTCCACCAATGTGTCAGCGAGCATGTTGTGCTCCTCACCACTGAAACATGGCTTTTGCAGCCGTGCAGTGCCTTTCCTAGTTGCCATGGTCATGACCTTGCTGACACAATCCACAGTTCGCCGATCTAGGTGCTGTAGGCAGAACATTGCAATGGATTGTGTTTTTTAAGATGGCCGCCGGAGCATTTCCCGTTCTGCCACAATGGCATCGCTTCCGGTACTGGCACTTCCGGTACCGGTATTTACGATACAGGTATGTATGGTACTGTGCCTTACGGCATCTAGAATGCTGGTGCCTGTGTGTGCGGCATTGATGATGCCGCTATCGGGGGTTTGGAGGGCCTTACCGGCATGCAGTGTAGCCGTTACCTGCGTGCCAGTATGCGCATGCATGCTGACTCTGAATCAACTGTTGATTCCGGCAGCAGTGCTACACGGACACGGTTGCACCGGCATGCTGGTAATTTGCTTTTTTTACCGGCCAACTCGTAATGAGGCCCATTGTCTCTTATCCTGGAAGGAAACACGCCACAAACCCTTAAGGGAACAGAGCAAAGAAACATATTATATTTTGATTTTGGTGTTCAAAACACAAGACTGAGCCAAAAAAATGAACATTTCTGCCTCATTTTCTGAATATGGTTGTAAAGTTTGTGTTTAAGCGGTCGTATTGTAAATAACACTGAATTTATGGTGTTAGGGCTCTCATGCTTACTTGGATACTGCTTGGTACATCCTCATGTAAGCAAGGACTGTGAAGCAGCAAACAAATGAGGGGACTCTGACACGATTACTAAGTGTTGATATTCATTACTTCAAATATAGGCCTTCCCCATCACAGCTGAGTTCCCTCCCTCCCTGTTCAAGATATGTGACTTGGTATAATAACAGGAAGTGGTCACGCCTGGACTGACCCACTGGCCCACTGGGACACCACGGTTTCACCAGTAGTCCTCGAGTACATAGGGCCTCTTTTCTTGGGGAAAGGACACATAATTAAAAAGCCAGCCTGGGTGTGGTTCGCGCATGATTCTGGTCATGGATTTGGGCACTCACAAGCACATTGTGGGGGGCACAGCCGGGCATCAAAACTACACGTGCGCTAGGGCATCAAAACTACACGTGCGCTAATGTGCTTGCATACAAATACGCTGGTGTGGCCTGGGTTGTGCAGTGCTCCGGGAATGACGAGCTTCCTGCATCCATCCAGCAGACAACAGCAGCAGGCTGATTTTAGCGACCTGCTGTGACTTGAGGCTGTGGGGCTGAGGACAGCAGGCCTGGAAAGTTAAGGATTGGCATGCTTTTTTTCTTCTTTCAGCTCTCTCTCTCTCATTTTGTTTCCCTGAATCCGCTCCAGCAGTGTCTCTCCTGGCTGTCTCTCTCGTCACTCCCTCTGAACAGTCTCCAGATATCTGCCTTCTATTCTGTCTCGTTTGTCTGCCACCTTTGCTTTGTCTCTCCAGTCTCCAATCCCAACTTCCCTTCTGCTCCTCGCCCGCATTTCCACGCGCCTTAGGCACATCCTAGTGCTGTTTGTGCTTTAAGTTACCATTAATACTGCAGATACGCTCATATGAATGGCCCTGGCCAGTGTTTTGCAGAATTTATTTTAGTGTTGTAACATGGACTAGTGTTGTGTCAGTGTTGGGTAATATGAACCATAATAATGCATTAACAACGCATTCTAAGGGCTACATCGGCCAGTAACAACCCGGGCACAATTTACAGCTCAAGTGAATCAGGGGCTGCAAGGCCGGGTGCCGGTACTGTTACCGGCTGGTGTAGCCCTTAGAACGCATTGTTAATTTCTTTTTTTTTTCTTTATTGGTTACAAATCAATCCAACCTTTAATAACATTACAGATAATCACATCAGTTAATTAATACTCAAATTAAAATAAGGAAGAAAAAAAATATAAATAAACAAGCATATACAAATGCAGGACCACCAAAAAGGTCAGGCATTCGAAATGCATACCATGAAAATTAATATTCAGTCATTATTGAATCAACGAAAGAAGCAACTGCATTTACAAAAGAGGTAGTAGATTCCAACAAACAGTAATTCCACATTTGATCCAATGATGAAAAATAGTTGTTTGTGAACTTATAAAACACTCTTTTCCTTAACTGTTTCAAGGCTTCACACTCTAGCAGCCAGTGCTTAGTTGTTTCTCTCACATTCACATATTTACAATGTCTGCAAAATACTGTGTCCTCCGCGACCAGATCATATCTTAACAGTGTTGTCCTTGTCAAATTTTAACAGAATCTCAAATCTGATCGAACAGCCTTACTAGAGTAAATAGATAAATATGGAGCCAGAATTCCTTGCCTTTTGTGATCTGCCTTTAAATGGCTTAGGGAGGTATATGTATGAAATTCCATCACCGTATTAGCCCAATCCCCAACAAATAAAGCCTTCTTAACTTTATCCTGGTTACCCTTAAGCTCACATTCAGTGCACCCCGTCTCTGCCAATAACAAAAGGGCGAGCCCCCTGATTTCCAATAAAGCTCGAATTCCCCCCACTCACATACTTCTCCAAAGTCCGACATCAGGGAATTTGCTGATGGGATGAGCATTTTCCAATAAAATGATGAATATTGCCAGAGCGCTCTGACCTTCAATGAAGTGATACCCAGTTCATAACGGATAATTGCATGCAGCGAGGAGGGTGGAAGACGACAAACTCTTCTCCAAATCAAGGCTTCCAAACCTGGCAAAAAATCTATCAGGGCAGGATCATATATCTCAATCCTGTAGAGCAAATTAGGGACAATCTTTCCCCTCAAAGAAACGCCAACCGGGCAGTAGGGAAAATGTACCAAATTTGGAGTCCACCCTGTGCAGTTGGTTCACGAGTTTAATGGCCTTGGTGTGCAGCCATGAGAAAATAGAATCGAGGGAAGGTTTGGAATTGATCATAAAGCCCAGATATAGAAAAGAGTCGATCCTCTCCACCGGCTCTGATTGAACATACCACTTGAAAGGAACCTGTTTCCCTGTGCTCGAGAGTTGCATTACCTTTGTCTTTGCTGGAATGACAGACAATGACTTTGCATTCACAAAGGCAGAGAAACCATTCAAGACACGTTGGAGGCCAATCGGGATGTTAAAGACCAGATAGTCATCAGCATAACCAGTCCATAAAGGCCTTAATGTTAATATTTTTTAGGGGTTGCCAAGGCCAAAGGCTGCAAAGATTGTTCCAAATCTGCCATGCACAAATTATAAAGGCAGGGGGCTAGAACACACCCCTGCCTCACGCCTCTATGAGTTTGTTGCAGGTGCTTTCTGATTTAGGCTAACCTGTATAGTGCAGTGGCTATGTAGAGCGACTATCAGTCTCAAATGACCGAAAGGAATGCACCATTGCTGCAGCTTGCGCCACAGAAATGCCTGATCCACTGCATCGAATACTGCTGCCAAGTCAACTGAGGCACGAAAGAAAGATTGAATCCTCCTTGACCAGGCATGACACTGAATTCACTTGAGCAACATGACATTCAATTGAATACCCATCCCTTTCCTGAAGCCCGTTTGCCATTTAGATATTAAATTCTGGCTGGTAGCTCAGGATTCCAGATGTTCTAAAAGGAGACAGGAAAAGTGTTTTGAGTCAGCGTCTAAAATAGCAATCAGGCGATAATTGCCTGGGTGTGCTCTCTCCCCCTCTTATATATGGGAATAATGGGGGCCCTGTCCCAAGTAAGTGGCAATTTATTGAGATTGATAATGTCTGCGAATAAGATGGAAAGATTTCTGCCCAACTTGTTCCTTCTCTCCACCAGCGGTATGATGCACAGATGCTAAACGTGGCATAAGGGGTGCAATACCTGGAATGCAATGACTATACTAGGCCTCTTAGGCATTGAATGACATAAAATGGCATTACTAGGGCATTTGATTCTGTACTTGGCATAGTACAGCAGCAAATGATAATAGAGGCTGTACTCTACACGTGATGACTGTACCAGGGATATAAGGCATTAACTGGCATAAGATGCCGTTAAAAGTGCTTTTGAGGCTGCACTTGGCAAATGGTGCCATTGTCAGAACATGTGATGCTTTACCATAATACAGATGGGGATTATGCCGGGCAGTTGAGGCATTCATTTATATAAGAAGGTTCTACACTTAAAGCTGCACTTGGCATATGATGACAGCACCTGCAAATGTGAGGCTGTGCCATACATATGATGACTACACCAGACAAATTAGACATTAACTGACATTGGGCAGCCAGCATTACTAGGACCTCTGAGGTTGCATTTAGCATTATTACGGCAGCACCTGGACATGTGAGGTTGTATTCTACATTGGATGAGAATTCCAGGTATATAAGGCATTACATGTTATCATATGGCACCCCCAGGCCTTTATGTTGCATTTGAAATATGATGACAATACTTTCTCATTTGAGGCTGCTCCAGGAATATGTGCCATTAAGATGGTAATGAGGGTATTTACTTGGTATATGATGGCAGCAGGTGTGTATTTTAGGCTGTATCTTTCGACCAGTGACTACGTCATCCACATGAAGGATTTACTGGCATAAAATGGCAATACTGGCTATTTGGGGGTGCACTTTGCATATGATGGCAGTAGCTAGGCATGTCGGGCTTTACCTTACATATAATGATTACCCCTGGCATGCAGGACGTAAAATGGCCAAGATAGTAGTAAAATTGCTTTTGGACTGTATTAGTGACTGTTTCTCATTGTATTCATGTTGTGCTTATTGTGGGTTTTTACATTAGTTATGTCACGTCTTGATGTCATCAGAGGCATGTAACGTATGACACCACTTCCGCTACCCCTGATATATTGTGTTGAATTGACGTCCCTGTAAACATCACTGTACATGGGTGGCAAGAGAATGAAGCCCATTCTATCAGAAGTGATGGGATACATGAGTAACTGGATTAATAAGACTTCATCATAAAGAGTAGAATAAACAAAGTTTGAAAGCAAAGACAAAACTGAAGACCAAGGATGGTATGTTGCGCTGCAGCAGGCTTGGAAATAGAGTCGACAGAAGTTGTGGTAGTATAGTTCCTCCAGAGTTGCCAATTGCCCCACGTCATCAGGATCACCTTTATTTAATCCTAATATTTTCAAAGGGTGACCAGACATCCCGTTGTTGCCGGGTCCCGGCATTGTGGGCTCTGTCCTCCCGTCCCAAGAGTTGTTTTTTTATTTGGAAACCCTGCTCCAGTTTTGGGGAAAGGGAGGGTGACTGTCCCGATTCTGGGAAAAGTGAGGGTGATAACAATTATAAACTAAGTTAACATCATAACACTGGAATTTTGCCATCTCAGGATGTGCTCAACATGCTAACCTTCCAGGTGTGATGTCCACGTGACCGTGGTCACGTGGACAAGTAAATAAAGGTGAGCGCGGAGCCCGCCGAAAGGCAGTTCCCACTCGGACGCCATCCCACACTGTGTCCGTGTCAGTTTGTGCTGCGCTGCGTGCGCCACGCGGCTAGGCCCGGCCCCGCTCCCCCAGCACATCACACTGGCGACGAGGCGGGATCTCTCGCGGACCCGCCAGGAAAGAAGGCAGCAGGCAGTTACGCTCCCCCGGCAGCCAAGGCTCGCTGAGATACTCGCGCTGGACAGTGCAGCCGGGGAGCGAGAAAAAAAAAAAACACACAAGCTTGCCGTCGCAGGCTGACAAGTAAGTGCGACGCCCCGCCCGCACCCCGCCAACGGCCACAATCTCAAGGGGAGGGAGCCCAGGCTGCGAGCACCGCATGTCCACGCCATACGGAAAAAAAACAACAAGCAAGATAAACCCTCTTGCTGGGCCCCGCGCGCCCACATTTGCACAGGAAAAAAAAAAGCAACACGAGTGAATACGAATGCTCGTGAGGGCTGGACCCCCCCACCCATCAGTAGCGCTGTACACTGGAACGCTCCTTTAAAGAGGACTGTGCACAGTGCCACGTGGGGACAGCTACTTTTGTCATTTGCAAACGCACCAGCCAAGCTTGAGGCTCAAGCACTAACACTCCCACCGGCGGTGGCAACGTCGGAGGCCACAGCCCAGACCTGCTGACCCAGACAAGGACAGGAATCCAGCAAAGAACCCCACTCGCTAAAACCGCATCCCATGGGCTACCACATGTATTCCGCATGAGGCACGACGCATCACTGGACTGAAGCTACGGCATAGCACCCAGACCGCACCCAGTCAACAGAGAGAGCAAGGGGGCCAATGTACTCACAGGCATCGCAGAGAACTAACATTCTAGAGCCAGGCGGCACCCATCCACAAGCGCAGGGTCAGACGGGAGTTAACATGGCAGATGAAATCACAACGCCGCAAAGATGGCAGAGCCAGAGCTGGAACCCAGACACCAGCATGTGGCTGGACACCACACAGGGCACGTTCATGCAACCATTTCAGCCCTTTGGCGCCTGCACCGGCCTCCGGTGGGAACTATGGCTACAACAGTTCGAGCTCTCCCTCCACACCCGCAAGATTGAAGATGAAGAGATGAAGAGGGCGTTCCTCATGCTTAACCTAGGCACGATGGCCCTTCGCATCTTCAATGCCCTGCCGAACTCAGGCACAGGCGACGACTATGTGACCGCCAAGGATGTCCTCATGAAGAAATTCAAGCCAAAAGCCAGTCACGACTTCGAAAGATTTAAGATGAGCCAAGCCAGACAACACCTGCAAGACAGCATAGATGACTTCCACAGTTGGCTGAGAGAGATGGCACTGTCGTGTGACTTCCCAAACGAAGAGTTTGCAGTAAGGCAACAAGTCATACACGGGTTGTCCTCAGAGAAGCTAAGGCGCGCAGTTCTAGCTGAAGAAGATCTCCCGCTTGACACTATCCTGGCCATGGGACACTTACATGAAAGGACGGATGAGTACGCGGCGGAGATGGAGCAGATTATACGTCACCTGCCTTTAGAACAACACCCCAACAATCAATGCCCTGAGGCAACAGAGGCCACGAGGAGGGCCACCCAGCACGAGACCGAAAGACTGCATATGGGCTGGGGGACAACACGGCAGGAATGAACCATGCCCAGCGTATGGCACCACGTGCCACAAATGTGGGTTAGAAAATCATTACGCAGTGGTGTGCCTAAACTCCAGGCTGCCCAGATACACCACCCACAGAGAAAACACCCCAGGACACAGAGACGACACGGGAACCCGAGGGTCCACCAGGCACCCAGAGAGGCAACAGCACCGCCAAAGAAAACCAAAAGAGAGGCCTGGGTACAGCAGGAGCGGGCGCGCCCGCGGCATCGGTGGCGAGGGGACAGACAGCGCGAGTAGCAGTGAAGAAAGCCAGTCCAGCAGGGAGATGTCCCCAAGCCACACCAAATGGACCCACAACCGGAAGAAGGAGAAGGCGCACATGATCTCAGCTGTGAAGCCAGGAGACAACCACGACCGCAGTGGTGCTAAGTCCCGCCGATGCACACTGCTAGTAGGGGATATCCCAGTCACCATGATGATCGACACCAGGGCCACCGTGAACGTCATGCCAGTTTCCAGATTTGACAAACTCAAGCCCCAGCCGACGCTCCGGCGGCGCTCAGTCCTGCTCTATGCCTACGGGTGCAAGAAGCCCCTCCCAGTGATGGGTTACTTCAAAATGATGCTCTGACATCGCGGCATCAGCTGCAAAACCCGGATCCATGTTGTGGACGCCGGCATTGAGACCCTGCTCAGCTGCACCACGGCCGAGCGCCTTGAAGTCAAAAATTGCATCAAAAATGCAAAAGCACCGTCAACCGCGTCGGAAGTGAGAAGCTTTTTAGGCATGGCCACTTACTGCAGCCGCTTCATCCCGGACCTTGCCATGACCGCCGCTCCACTACGGGAGCTCACGAAAGCCAAGGCCTTGTGGCAGTGGGGCATCAGTGAGGAACAGGCGTTCCAGAAGATAAAAGACTCCCTCTCCAGTGATGCCACCATGGCATTTTTTGACATTAACCGATCCACGGAACTACTCGTGGATGCCAGCCCAGTTGGGCTAGGGGCGGTGTTGACGCAGAGAGACAAGAATGGAACAGTCTACACCATTGCGTTCGCAAACAGAGCGCTCACGCCAGCGGAAAAAAAACTACGCTCACATCGAGAAGGAAGCGCTGGCCATCATCTGGGGGTGCAAGCATTTTCATGTGTACGTCCTAGGGCACCCAATAAAAGTGCTCACCGACCACAAACCACTCATCCCCATTTTTGGAGGCTCAGCACCACACCCGCCTGCAAGGATCGAGCGGTGGCTACTGCAAGTACAACAGTTCGTCCTGAATGTGCAGTACCATGCGGGGGCCGACAACCCCGTGGACTACTTGTTGCGCCACCCACGACCAGCCACGGCGTCAAAACAAGAAGCAGCAAAAATTGCAGAAGAGCACGTCTGCCAAATCATTGAGCTAGCCAGACCAAAAGCCATGATGCTAGAGGAAATTCAGTCCGAGACGGAAGGTGACCCGTGCCTGCAGCTTGGAAAGACAGCCATTCTGACAGGAGAATGGAAGACATTTCTGTTGGCAGTCACCAGGAGAACACAATCAGCCCAAGAACTGTTACATGCACTGCTCTGAATACGCCATGAGTTAGCCATGTCGGTGGATGGGATGATCCTAAAAGGACACAGGATTGTGTTGCCGTTGTCCCTGCACGAAAGAGAAATCCAGTTGGCGCACGAGGGGCACCAGGGTGTCGTCAAAACACTGGCATACCTCAAGTCACGCATTTGGATGCCCACGTGCAACGCAGAGTATTGGCCCTTGTAGAAACCTGCAGCGCCTGCCGGTCCTCACGTCGCCCCGGACCACCAGAGTCCATGGAATGCCTACCGCCAAGCACCCGCAGGTGGGACTCCATCAGCATCGACTTTTGCACTGTCGCCAACAAGACTTATCTGCTAGTGGCGATTGATGAGCACACAAGGTACCCCGAAGTGGAACCTGTCCACTCCACAGAAGCAGAAGCGGTCACCACCACTCTAGAGAAAATGTTTGCGACGCATGGCATTCCGTCAGCGATCCGAAGCGACAACGGCCCGCCGTTCACCAGCAAGGAGTTCCAATGCTTCATAGAAGATCTAGGGATACGCCACCACCACATCACACCGTACTGGCCACAAGCGAACGGGGACGCTGAACGGTTTATGGCGTCCATCAACAAAACCATTCGAATTGCAAAGGACAAAGGCCGCAGGTGGCTCCCCATGCTCTACAGATTCCTGCGCACATACCGGCTCACGCCACACTCCTCAACGCACATCAGCCCGGCGGATATGATGTTCCAGGCCCCCATCCAAGGGGGTTTGCCCCTACACCACTCCTGGAAGCCGACCCCGGCCAACTTGGAAGACATAGAGACAAGGAGGCGGCTACATAATGCTAGGGAGGACTTAGCCAGGAAAGCAGTGGCCACTGACCTCCAGGTTGGTGACACGGTACTGGTGAAGACCCGTAACCGGAAGGGAAAGATGTCACTGCCGTACGAATCAGGACCATGGACAGTATCCCGGCGAGAACATGGCCTTGTGTCAGCCACGCAAGGGCGTGAGTCGGTGTCGAGAAACGCCTCGCACTTCCAAAAAGTCCCGCCGACGCTGTGGGAGGAAGGGAAAAGAGAAAGCAGTCCCAGAGGAGCCCAACCAGAACAGACAGATGGCCCTCAAGAAAGCCGGGGGGAAGAGACAAGCCCAGAGCCTCCAGCCTACCTGGAAGAAGAAGAAAGAAGCGGGGACACACCCCATACCCACCAACGAGAAAGGAGCGAGCAGTACGTGCTCCGAAAGCAGCCAATGCCATCGACGAGACTGAAAGGCTATGTCCTCAATGGCGTCTACGTTCGACCAGGGTGAAAGACTGGGAACCAGGCCCAACAAAGGACGCAGAGAGCCATGTCAATGGCAGCCTAGCGTGAACAGTTGTGAATTTCGCACGTGTAAGAGGTGGCGAGCGAAAGAGAAGCCACCGAAGACTCCTAGGGTTGATGGACCATGTTTCTTGTGGTTGAATACTTGTTTGAACACCAGTGATCTTCATGTTTTGAACAGCGATCGAAAAGCTTCTCGTGTTTGAATACCTGTTTGAATGCAAGTGATTTTCATGTTTGAACAGTCATCTAAAAGTTGATGAGGGATGTGATGTCCACGTGACCGCGGTCACGTGGACAAGTAAATAAAGGCGAGCGCGCAGCCTGCTGAAAGGCAGTTCCCCCTCGGACACCATCCCACACTGTGTCCCTGTCAGTTTGTGCTGCATTGTGCACACCACGCGGCTAGGCCCGGCCCCACTCCCCCAGCACATCACACCAGGGACCAGCCACATTCGTTAGCTACTTGCAACACAGAAACTGGCTGAGCAGCCAGTAAATACCAAACCATCAAATATCAATTAGAGCAGCAGCTCCTTTGGCATTAGCGTGCTTAACTCCACAGTCAAAATCACACCATTTTATTTAGGAGCAGTGCTGGAAATGCTGTGTGAGTGGTGGGGTTGAGGAGGGTCGGGTTAGGGGAGATTGTGAGTAGGGGAGTCTTTCTTTTATGTTGTTGGTTGCCTCGTTTTTTTGTCTTGAAAATCTGGTCACCCTATCATTTCACCAGCAGTGATGCGCATAGTGGTCCTTGAAGTGTTGCTTTTAAAATGAGCATTAAGAAGCTACAATAGAGCCAGCAGAGATCACGTCCAATTAATCACCTGCGAATTTCAGTAGTATTATGTCCAGACCTGACCTACAGTAAATCCCCTCTGGCTGCTTTTGTTTCTGTGAAGCTTCCCGCAGTCCTGACTCACTCCCTGATTTACTATATGATGGGGTGTTACACGGCCCTGCAGCCAAGAACTTGCTGTATGATATGATATGGCATTTATAAGGCGCCTATACACAAGTGTTTCAAGGCGCGACGAGGCAAGGGGGGGGAATAAAGGGAAGACAGACAGCGATCCTACTAGGCCAGGTGTCATTCAGATTGCGCAAGTGCATGGGAAGGGGGGAAAGGAAAGTGCGGGGGGGAAGGTAGAGGGGAAAGTGCAGTACATGGGAAAGTGGAATAAATAAAGATAAATAAAATGGGCAAGTGCAGTACATGGGAAGTGGAATAAATAAGATAAATAACGGCCAGCTGGTGGCAAGTGCAAGGAAGTGCAGACATAAGTGCTGGTAGGGGGACTGTCGAGATACAGAACAGTGATCTCCAGTTGCAGGGATTGCCAGGGAGGCAGTGCAGGGGGGCAATTGATGGGGCCAGGGCCAGAGATCAGAAAGGGGGGGCAGTTAGCCAGTGTAGTTTTGGTCAGGAAGTCAGCAGGGGAGAGAAAGCAGAAGCAGAGAGGAAGGTTTTGAGGTGCTTCCGGAACCAGAGATGGTTCTCCTCAAGTTTCAGAGCGACAGGAAGGCTGTTCCAGAGAGAGGCCCCTGCCGAAGAGAGTGATCTGCCACCAACTCGTTGCTTGGAGAAGCGACGGACCCTGAGAGAGTTGGAGGCGGATGAGCGAAGAGCTCGAGAAGGAAGTTATTTAGGAAGAGAGAGTTGAAGGTATTTCTGCCCAGGCCCCAGAGGGCCTTGTGTACAATGCAGATGGTTTTAAACTTAATCCTCGCAGCCACTGGGAGCCAGTGAAGAGATTCCAGTCCTGGAGAGATACGATCCCTGGGCTTGAGGCCAAGGACAAGTCTCGCAGTCCTGTTCTGGATAAGTTGCAGAGGACGGAGAGTAGAGGCAGGCAGATTTAGATAGAGGCTGTTACAGTAGTCCAGCTTAGAGAGGACCAGGGCTCTGGAGACAGTGAGCTTCTGGGGGGTGGACTGGCCTATAGGGAACTCTGGAGATTTGCCAGAAGACCTCTGCACTCTGGGCCTCTTTGTGTGGTAACCTATTGTGAGGACCATCCGCATGGGGAGAGTGTGCTCGCCTGGGCTTTTTTGATTTTTTAATAATGAAAAGGAAGGATGGGAGACCAACCTCCGAAGACTGTGTGAGGCCATTCCACACACAGTCCATCTGCTTTCCGCACAAAATGCATAGTCACATGTACTCCGGGTACATAGCCTACAGGCGCCGTCTTCCCCTGTCATATTCAGCTGGAATGTGACAGCCCTGGGTACATCAAAGCATCCCAAGGAGGGGGAAGGCACACCTTCCTCCGGCATTGGCAGCCTAATTTACATATCAAAGGACCAATGAATCTGCTTTCCTTTTTCCTCCGGCTGTTGGCAGTGCATACTAATGAGAGACAATTGAAGCAAGCCTGAAGGGGCTTGGTTGCCGGAATGGACAACAGGCAAGGTGGGGCTAACAGCTCTTTGGTATGCAATGTGTCAACATGAAGCTAGTTCCCACCCCTCTGTATGAAAGGCAGTGAAATACATGTCTGGGTCCACTATTTACAATAGGCAAACCCCTGCACAGCTGACCCCTTTCAGAGGGGAGAAGTATGTGGTTTTGATGAGATAGGAAGTCTGCTCCCAGCACAAACATCAAGGGACCCCTATGCTTTAATCAACAGTCACAGAGGGATCAGCTAACCAGAGAGACACTTTGATCTACAACAGACAGGGAGATGGGTGGGATGTCTTCCCTGTTACATTGCACTCTGGTCCTGACCTCATGCATAACAGATGATTATTGGTTCAGACCCAGTATGGGTTCATTAAGGTAGGATTAGCCTGCACCGATCACTGGTTCCCATTTGGCTTTAAAAGAGGGCAGAACCCCTCACTTAGAAGATCATCTGAAGACTTTGAAAGGAGTAAGAAGAAGGACTCATTTGGACCCGACCTAAAGGTACAGTCTACCTTACATCTTCCGCCAGTGAAGGAAGGCCACAAGTTCCAAGAGGGAAGCAAGATCCCGCCCCTAAACATCTACCAGGGAACAGAGGGATATACTGGACTCAGAGGATCCGTTCAGCAGCTCCTGAACCGGTACCCAGCCAGCACACAGCGTGCCCTGCTAGGTTCTGCCAGCAAGCTTCCTAGGTGGCAAGTGACGGAGAGTATCTGAACTAAGGACAAGGCTGTTGCCTGCAAACACTCTCCTGAGCTTTGGGCTGTTACCTTGAAAGGACACAAGCCCTGCGAAGAAGCTAGGAGTGCCACACAAGCATCATACAGCCTCCATCTTTTAGGGACATTTTCGAGACAGTTTAGTCATCGAATTGCCTCCGGCTGCACCACTGACTGTTGTCACGCTGCAGTCACCAGAGCCGTCCCAGCCGCCTTGACCAGCATTCCAGATCTGCCAACCAGCCCAGAGACCACGATTCTTGGCCCTGAGCTGCCGCGCCGGACAGCCTGCAGACGTCTGTCCAGCCTCGCTTGCTGAACTGCCTCCCGCCTGCTATCCGCAGATGTCGCCCGCCACTAGCTCTGTCTCAAGGACTGCAAAGCGCCCTGGAACCACCTTGATGCTGTCGAACACCAAGAACTTCTTCAGCACCAGGTACATTGTGGTGCTGCCCCCCTGGTCTTTCTATGAAGGCCCCTAGAGACAGTCACAACCCTTTGCCCCCTTGGTGCTGAAACCAAATAACATGGAACAGTAAGACTGATTACCAACTACCCTCCTGTCAGTATCCAGAGTGCTTCCCTTTCCTTTGTGAAACTGTCCTCTATGTTCCTTTACAGGGTGGTTGTATTTTGTAGTGTGCTAAAACTGTCTGTTGCACTAATAATAAAGTCGATATTTGTATATAACCTTGACTGAACAGTCCCTTTTATCACTGTGTAATAATAGTTTGTTTTCTGTGTTGCAACTAACCAACGATCCACGACCTTGTGGAGATAAGCCTGCCGTTCTGTCCACGTTACCTAAATTGGACAAGGAGGTCTTATAATACACTTGTATTCCAATCTGTTCGGATCCCTTCTGGTGTACTAGAGGTGTGGGGTTGATTGATGGTTTAGAAACCTATATGGTGCCCCAGAAGGTGATTCGCCACACCTATTTCATTTTCGAATGTTCCCTTAATAAAAGAGTTGGGCTTGTTGACAATGTGTAATATTGGGCCTCTTTTGGTTCCCAGTCCAACCCTGGAAGTTGCATGAGAGGGAGGGAAACTTATAGGTCACAGATACACGGTTTACACACAAAAACCATTGAAGGGGGTTGGGGCAGTGCCCTCAGTCCTCCTTCCAGTAGTTTGGGAAAGGATAGTAGGCAGAATGTGTCTAGAGGAGCTTTCGCCTAATATAACTGCGTGGGAACACTAGGCGAGAAAGAGGGACACATTATATCCCCTCCTACACAGCGAAATACTTTACGAAGAAATTATTCAAAATAATGTTAAAGAAGTAGTAAAACAACTGGGCAGATATCCCTATAAAGTTAAGCATGAATACTCCACACACGCCTAGCAGGCATTGCCAGCTGGTGTGCACTTATTGTTCATGTGTTTACAGTTTTGTCAGTATGAGTGTAGCTGGTCAGATATGCGCACTGTAAAGTCCAAAGACACTGCCAGTGACCCGCATGTGTAACACGGACATGTGGTTTTTAATGCACGTAGCCCGGCATATCTACATTTAGCTGTTGACGCTGACGCCGGGGAAATGTAATCTGCTTCGAGTTTGCTGTCGACGTCTGCAAGTGACTTTGTTCCTTCCGTACACGCACGCGCATTTCTGAGAAAAGATCGCCTCGCGACGTAGGCTGGATCAACAGGTGCGTCCTTGACTCCCTGTTTACTTTTAAATGTTACGACTACACCCGAAGGCAAAAGTCTGCAGACTGTGGCATCAGCTGATCTGAAGTACTTCACGTTCGGCACACATCCCCTGAGGAGAATGAGTGATGAGGCGACCGCAGCGATCACATGGACACCAGAGTACACGATGCCACTGAAATGGCTAATACAGAAAATACACAGAGGGTGTGCTGAAGGCTGGCTGAAGCACAACAACAGATTACTGGATATCTTGTGAGGTTAATTTAGGTTGACTTACATGCACAACCTAACTCAATCAACACCGGGGACCACCAACATATAAGGGGACTCTCTAGTCCTGCTCTATTTAAAAATAAAAATAAACCTTTTCCGGAAACGGGTGTGCAATGTCTGTGCAAAGCATTCAACAAGACTAAAGAGTAAACTCCTGCAATATGCAACATTAAATGGCGGTGTTAGTTGACCAGTCTGGAGAGTCCCTTCTTTCACAGAACTTAAATTCCAATTACTTAATGCCCATACCGTTAATCAGACATGCTTGATTGGTGGTTGGGGAGGTCATGGGTCTCCCGTTTTCAGGTTTAGGGCCACATTACAAGAAATGCAATAATGGTTAAAAAAATGTGAGCCTTTTCGAATACCGCTCCTTTTACCACTCCACAGTGTTAGGGTTTGTAATACCCAGATTTAAAAAAATGTGCCTGCTTTTGTGTGTAGCTAATTACCTCCACACAAAAACACTAAAGGATAAAGTATTACTGAAGCGGTACTGCTGCGTGTAGTAATACCGCAATTCCACTAATCCATCCACCTGTAGAACCATCTTCTCCCACTCATTCATCCACCCACCAACGAGCACATTCAAACACTCATCTATTCACTCACTCACCCTTGAAAAAGCCCAGCTTAAAAAACCCTTGCAGGACAAGGCTGTAGTGTTGTGCGATTCAGGGGCGCAGAAGATGCTGCCCATCGGTCCGTAATACGTTGTACCTATGTCCACGCCTCTAAACCTTTAAAAACAGAGGATCAGACCCTCTGCAGCGAAGCCCTCGCAGGATAAGACCACAGTGTTGTGTGACGCAGGCGTTTTTGGCGATGAAGGGGTCGGAACTCAGATCGCGAGCATGCAGTGCAGCCATCGACCAGTGGCGACCGCAAGGTAAGACAGCTGCGGGCGGGGGATGCAGCCATTACTGCGTTCTACTAAACTGCCCTACCTCGTGCTTACCTCCATTTCAATGTGTATCTCACCCTGAAGTGTTTCTATGCATTCATTAGGCTATCCTGCTCCCGGGTAGTCGCACTTTTGTTTTCTGCTGTTCTTGCAAGCTGTTTCTCTCCTTTTCTGTTGCATCTTGCGCATTTTCTGCCCATCTAGGTGTTTGTTTTGGCCTCAATCAATGTTTCTCTGCATTCCTCTGCTGTCATGCTTTCTTCCCTCTAGTTGAATGTATTGGCCTCTATGACTTTGCCTTGCATCTCTTATGCTATGATCTCTACTGTTGCCCTCCAGGCTTTTTTCTCTCTTGGTTTAGCTGAGCCTGGTTGGTTCCAATCACACTCTCCACGCACTGCCTGTTGCTGCCTGTGCTGCTTCTCTCTGTCTGCGCTCTGTTGTTGCCTTCTGCTCCCTCTGTTACCCCCCACCCCTTGTTCCCGACTCCCCTCCTTGTGCAGCCTGCGGGGCATAGCTCTGTGCAGGCTTCCCTTCTCTTCTCCTCCTCTCGCTTCTCCTTCGCCTCCCTCGATCACACCCACTATGGTGCTCTCAATTTCTCCCAACTGTTTTTCTATCACCTATCCCACTCTTCTCACTGAGACTGGAAGGAAGAAGCTCAAGAAGGACACCTATGTCAGTGCTTTCTCCAGACAGACTCTCACTGGCATCCTATTTGTCGTTCCTTCGTCCGACCTATGGACACTTCATATGGTCGCACTTCTCTCTCCTTCCTCCTCTTCTCCCATTAATGGTGGCACCCGGTGGGAAGTCCTCATGGCCCCCTTCCAGTCTTCCAGAGTCATCATTAATGTATATCTAAATGGCAGCCAAATCGCCTTCTATTTCATCTCCCCCATCTCCCCCATCTCCCCCACCTCATCAACTTTCTTCCTTCTCCTGCTATTCCATCTACCACGTGTCGAGCTACTCTGCCTCCTTCCTCCTTCTACTGTTCTAGCTCCCTAGCTCCCTTGCCACCCACTACATCTCTGGCTCCTCGGCCACCTCTGTCCTCCTGCTCTCTGGCCCCCTTACCATCTACTACCTCTCTGATTCCTTTGCCGCCTCCTCCTTCCACCTCTCTGGCTCCTCTGCAACCCCTGTCTGCCACCTCTCAGGCTCCCTTGCCATCCCCTACCTCTCTGGCTCCTTTGCTGCCTCCTCCTTCTACCTCACCTGTATGTTATCACTCTTGCCGAGACATGGTTCAAGGCCAGCTCTGATACAAGTTTTAACACACTCCTCCCTGAGGGTTACAAGATCCTGTCCAATCACAGGCCCAACAGGTCCGGAGGCAGAGTGGCCCTTATCTTTCCTGAGTGGATCCTTGCTTTCATCATTCCCACTCAGACCTACTTCTCCTTTGAATGCCTAGTCTGTAGGCTCTCAATCTCTCCTGGCTTCTCTCTGACCATGGAACACCATCTACAGGCCACCTCGCCTGGTCACCCTCTTCCTCTCTGAATGGGCTGATCTTTCCTCTCTCCTATCCTCCACTTCCCAGCTCCCTTGGGCATCCCAACATCCAGCTGGACTCCCCAGACTCCTCCAGGCTCTTTCGCAACCTATGCAACTATCTTTCCCTCTCCATTCTGCCCTCTGGTCCGACTCACTCTGCCGGCCACACCGTTGATGCTCTCATCTCTTCAGGCATCCCCCTCTCTAATTCTCTCACTATTCCTCTTTCCAGGACCACCACTTTCTTCTCTCTTCTCACTTTAAACTTTCTATCCCTTTGACAGAGGCCCTCCCAGCACTGACACCTTCGTTCGCAGTCATTCGAAGTATAAAGTGAGTGTCAGCGGCCGCCTTTACCTCCACCTTCTCCCTTCCACTCACTGCTGCGGCTGACTCCCATCCGGACACAGCACTTTCCATCCTTCACCTCTGGATATCCTTGCCCCTGTTATAAGGATCCGCCTGAACCCTGCCACAATGTGCAACTCTTAGTACGACTCTGATTTGGATGCAATGAAACGCAAGTGCAGATTAGCTGAGCGGAAGGGGGAGCTTCGGGTGCACCCTCTGACAAACAGGCCTGTCACCTGCTCCAAAGGCGATACAGGCTCTCCATCTTCTCTAAGAAGGGTCCACATTCAAAACCACATCTTTGTGGCCACTAACAACATGGCTGAACGTTTCAAAATCAGCAAGGAGCTAGCCAATCCTACTGCAGTATCCTCCTCTACACCCACCCAGGCCCTCTGCACTGCTCTGGCTTCTCATTTCACCACTAAAAACCAGGACATCCTGTCCGCACTCTCCACCACTTCTCCTCTCTCTTCCCCCACCCCTCTCAGGCCTGCCTTGGCCACCCCCCCTCCTCTCCTTGTCTCGTCCTTCTCTCCTGTAACACCTGAAGATGTTTCCAGACAAGTCCAGTTGATGAAAGTCTTATCTAAACAGGTGACCCCCTGCTCCTCCAGAAACATCCAGGACAACATTGGTTCTCTCGGTACAGCCTTGGCCGATTTCTGTAATCACTCCTTCACCACGGGCACTTTCCCCTCTCTTCTCAATCCTTCCCTTGTGCACCCCCTGCTAAAAAATCCTTCTGCCGATCCCTCCATTCTGGCAATCTATCGCCCAATTCTATCACTCCTTTCCTGGGCAAACTCCTGGAGAAGTTGGCTATCTCCCAGCTAACCCTTCACACTGAATCTGCTGGTTGTCTCCATGACCATGAGTCTGGCTTCAGAGAAGCCAGAGGCACAGAAACTGCACTCCTGAGCACCCGTGAAGATCTGCTCTCAAATCTTGACTCTAGCTCTCCCTCTATCCTCATTCTCCTTGACCTTTACTCTGCTTTTGACATGGTCAACCACAACATCCTGATTACTCGTCTCTGTGAAACCCTTAGCATCATGGATCAGGCTCTGGCTTGGCTGACCTCCTTCCTCCTGGACCGACCCTCCCAAGTCCAGCTTGGTTGCTTTCTCTCCACCACCTCTCTCTCTACATGTGGTGTTCCCCAGTGCTCTCTCCTCTCCCCCTGGCTCTTCAATGTCTATCTGGCACCTTTGGCCCTGCTGATCTCTACCTTCACCTCTAACTTTCAGTGTTATGCAGATGACACGCAGCTCTCTTTCAGACTATCCTTGGCCTCCTCCTCCTTGCTCATCCCTGACTGTCTATCTGCTATTCAGTCATGGTGTGCCCTTAACAATCTCAGCCTCAACGCCAGCAAGACTGAGATCCTTCTCATCGGGACCCCTGCTCCCGCTTTCCCTCTCTCACTCTGGCCGCCCTCCTTGAACCCTCTGTCCTCACACTCTGGTGAGGCAAAAAACCCTTTTCTCACCTTCCCCTAGAATCTCACAGTCTCCAGAGCTCTGGTTCTCTCTAGGCTGGCTTACTGCAACAGCCTCTTTCTCAATTTACCTACCTCTACCCTTCGCCCTCTTCAACTCATCTAGAATAGGACTGCAAGACTTATCCTTGGCCTCCAGCCCAGGGACTGCATCTCTCTGGCCCTGATATCCCTCCACTGGCTCCCGGTGGCTGCAAGGATCAAGTTTAAGACCCTCTGCATCGTCTACAAGGCTTTTTGGGGCAGTAGCCCTTACTACCTTCATATCTCTCTTCCTAAGTGCCTTCCTCCTAGAGCCCTTCGCTTGTCTACCTCTAACTCTCTACGGGTGAATTGCATCTCCAAGCATAGATTGGGGGGTAGAACTCTCGCCTGTGCAGGTTCCTCCCTCTGGAATGGCGTCCCTGCCTCTCTCTGCTTTGAGCCAGACCTCCGAAGTTCCGGAAACTCCCCAAGACCTACCCTTTCCCCTCTTTTTTCTTGCTTCCTCTCCCCTGCTAACCTTCCCTTGCTCCTGCTCCGTCTGCTGACTGGCTACTCGGTGTCCTCTGAGTCTTACAGGACACCAGGCCCCCCCTGACCAGTCCCCCTGCACTTGCTGCCTTGCCCACCTTGCACTGCCGACTAACTAACCTTGCACTATCGGGCTGGGATTGCCCCCTGTAGTCCCAGCCTCTCAGCACTTAACTCAGGGCCCTGCTGCTCTGGGTGCACTTCTCCCCGTACCCTCTGCCCCCCACTTCTTGTTTGCGCCCTTGCACGATTTCAATGACACAAGGCCTAGTAAGATTGTTGTCTTTTCCTCCCTCTGTCCCCCCTCCCTTGCCTTGTTGTACCTTGAAACACTTGTGTATAGGTGCATAATAAATCAATCAATCAAGCTCTAATGGCACTGCCAGTGTTTGTTTTAAGTTGGTTTGAGCACTGAGAGAGAAAAAAGCCAAAGGCAAACATATTGAAAACAGCCGAATCCAAACAGAGAGCTGAAAGACTCACGCCTACCATCAGTACTGATGAACTTTCAATTTGCAATGACTTCACAACATCTGGGCCACAAATATCCAGCAATGTGTCTTACCCTTCATGAACAACAATGCACCCTGGGTCCTGTAGTCTTGGATCACGTTAACAGAAGCAGTTTGATCACGGTTCTGATTACAATGCTCTTAAAAAGAAATCCCATGTGTAATCGTCATCTGATAGTATAGTTGTACAGCAGAGTAATAGGTGCGAGGATAAATGAGGCACTCTGTCAGCAAGCTTTCATCAAAAAATGCACATTACCACCCCAGAGAATGGATTCAATCGGCCCCCCACATACCCTCCCCTGCGGTCTTTTTATATCAGATGTACACCACAAAGACACTTGCACACCTCAATTACGCTTAAAGTAACACACCTGAACGTATTTATAAGTTTCCCTTGTGGAATATGTAATCAACCATTAAACGGAGCAACAGTGTTGCCGGAGGTGGGCGGGGGTCAGGGGAGGTGACTGCCCCAAGAGAAGACGTGATGCAACATTCTGACCTCTCAGATGTAAGCTTGAAATACTCAATGATGAAGGACACGACCTGATAAAAAGTCCCTTGAGTTCAATGTGACCTATCTTGACGTTTATTCAACCCAGTCTCGAGGACCATGGATACCTGTGCGCACCCCATTGACTGTAATGATGACCCAGCATACTCATAGCCTGCATATTCTGTCCGCTCCCTGGTCTTTTGTTAGAGCATTGTTAAATGTTAAAGGTATTTATATCGCGCATCGTCACCAACGGAGTTGGTCCCCAGGCGCTTAGGCGGATCTGTAAAACAAGAGGACGGGCGGGTTAGGTTAGTTGGGTGAAGAGGGAGTAGGAGAGTAAGAGAAGTGGTGTGCTGTTGGCGGCTTCAGTTCGGTTTCCACCGTGCGCTGAGCTTTGGTGTGAGTATCGGAGTATCGGACCGGAGCAAGACCTTGTGTATTGTTGGTGCAGTTTATGTGTTGTTTGTTTGTTGTTGTTGCGGTGCATACAGTCCAACCAGGTTAAGCACTCTGCCACCCCAATCAATCACTCCTAAACACAACTCCCCCGCCCCCTTTCCAGCAGCACCTCGATCACCTCTTCTCTCTTTCACTCTCGCATTGTCTCGGTTTTAGATACACCCACCACATGGTCCTCCCATCCTGCCCCTCTTCGATGATTGGACCCTTAAGCCCAGCTTAAGCCCAGCTCCCCACCAGGTCTCTGGGCCCATCCCGAGCTGTGCCATGCACCTCCCCACCTTCCAATGGATGTAGATACCTGCAATACAGTATGCCAATCCTCAGCCCTGATATCTGTCCTAGTTAGCCACATAACTAGAAATGCAGGCTAAAAACAGAATGTTTAACACCACACCAAACAGCAAAAAGAACCTAACATCATGTGGTAAAGGCCCAACTGCAAAGCCCCCACAACACACCCGCACAAGACTATACAGATATGACCCCGATCTGAAGATAGAAATGTAAAAACAAGATTTCCTGGTGCAGAGACTTGAGTTAGCCTGTAGCTGCTTTGTCCATGAAGAGAGCAGTGGTCTTCAAACTGTGGCATTGGCCCCCTACGGTGGCCCGAAGGGTGTCAATGGGTGACACGAGGCTCTTCCAAAAAGAAGTACAGTGACTGATTTTAATAGAAAATGTAACCAGAATTTACATCTACGGGGCTCAGCAACAACATTTTTACTAAAGAGGGCTCAGCAACATTTGTACTCAAGGGGAACTCGGCATAAACCAGTTTGAATACCACTGCTGTAGAGGGTGCTCAGTACTGAGTCACACACTTAAACTTAGTTCCTGTGCGATAATAGCACATGGATGTTGCTGTATGTATACTGTCATGGTTTCCGCATGTCTTGCAAGAGCGAGGCCAGCCCAGCCAAGAACAGACCTTCCCAGATACATGACTGGTGTCTGGATTCTTGAGTAGGATCCACATCCTGGGTGAAATCCTGGGGGATAGCCCAGCTCAGTTTGAATCCTGTGATGCATAGTGATTGGGTGGCTGTCACATTTTTTAAAGGATGTACTCTTATGAACAGAAGCTTAGTGTGCACTCACCTCCCTTTGATCATGTTTGACCTGGGAATCTGCATCCTTACCTCGTCACATTCATACCATGGATGTTAGAAAGGACACACTGCCAGAATGCCGCAGAATCAATAAGAAGCAGCATTTGAAAGACTTTTAGAAAATACTGTTGCTGCATCTTGCTTAGACTAGTTTAACAGCAAAGCTCTGCCCTCAGTCGCCCCTTCTGCCTCCCCATCTGACTTCCCCTTAAGCTTCAAGAGCACCTGCACTGCTATCCATTAGTTCATGCTTATGTTCCTGCACTCCTCCTTCGCGTGCTGCTCTGCCCCGCTGCTCGCCCCTCATCATGACCAGGCTCTCCTGAGCCCTTTGGCTTATCCCCTTTAGTGTAAGGTGGTGGCTTATATGTCAGATTTGAATAACCCTCTGCTGCTCTTAATTCCCTCATGGGGTACATTCCCTGTTCATCGTCTGTGTCATCAGATACTACACTTGGAGGGGCAGGAGGAGGTGCAGAGAGGATGAATCCTTCTTCCTTCACCTCCTGTTGGCTCAGCATCCATTGATGCCTCACTGTGTTCCCCTATCCCCCCTGAAATATACGCCAGAGCTTGAATATGGCCATGTGTTTGTTCAATTTCTTTACCTTGTAGGAACCCTGTATGTCAGTAGCGATTGCTGCACGTCCTTGGAGAAACTTCCACAGGGTGGCCATGGCTTTGTTAATTTACCCTCTCTACTTTTGGACTATTCTATGTTATATTTACAGATATTTTCTTTATAAGGCAGAAGTGTCCTACACAAATGTTGAAGGGGTTTAATCTCCCCACTACTACCCTGACACATTTCAATACTTCTTACCTGACCTCAAGTCGAGGATTTCGATAATCTGCTGTTCAGAAATAAAAGGGTTATAAGACAATAATAATACCTTTCAATTTCTATGAGCCACTCTGGCTCTGCACCTTATCAGGCATGCTCCAGGCACCGCCCCACCTTCACAATCGCTGTCTCCTTAGGCACCCAAACAGAACCCTGCGCATGCGCCTTCCGCGCACCGCCACTGTTTCAACTCGTCTGCCAATCCCAAGTTCTCCACACTAGCTCCTCACCGCCTCGATACTCTCTGTGGCCTATATGCAAACCTATGGGTGACGTCACCAAGCTACTAACACAATGTAGGTAAATGAAACACTGCACACACAATAATAGCCCGTTACTCCCAAACACACACAAAACCCCAACAGTTGTCTTCCTGCTCTCCAGGCAGAGTATACCAATATTCTCTCGTGGTCAAACTGCACCCGTTGCATCGGCTAACATGTGAAATGCCCCTCTCCAGGAGACTTAACCAGCCGACTCACCTTCTGCAATCTAGGATAGCTCCAGCTAACCCTCACAGGGGTACCATCATCTATGACCCAAGCTAAAACACCCAACCCACAGGAATACCTCAGTTACAAAAATGTTGTCATCCAAGTATTTTCAGCTACTAGTCTATGCTGTTCCCCAGAACCTTTTGCATCAAAGACCGAATATGCCCTCGACAGAGAAAAGGGACTTCTACCTCCGCACTTGTCCCTACTTACTTCAACAGTATTAAGCGATGCTATGACACTACTGAATAATACTTCAACAATACTCAACAATACCAACCACTACTTCACAATACTCAATACCCTCCCTCATACCCACAGTTGCTGTCAGACTGGACCAATACTTACGTTCCGTGTTGTGCTGACGCTGCTTGGCCTCCAGCTCCCTGTCAATGCGCTCGCCTCCATGTCCTGATCTGCCTGGACAACTCGCTGATCTCGGGCGAGATGATTTCTAAACGGCTCCCGACGACCTTTAAACTGGCATGTGTATTACTGTTTTTCTCAAAATATGGAAGGTACCACAGCCTCTCAGGTTCGGCGGCGAAGGAGTCAGTTTAGTGCCGGGCAGGAGCATCCAGCCATCCTCTGGCTACCAACCTCTTGGGGACAAACTCCCAGGTAGGTTCAAGGGCTATTAGGAGTTTGCAGGCTCAATGAAGATGTGGAAGGCCCCAACACCTTCCCCCAATAGGAACGTAGACCCAGACAGACAGCAAGTTCAACTGCGGTTTATTACAGCCAAAACCAACAGTACAAGGATGGAAGAAATCTGAGGACCACTCAACGTGTCCTGGCTCGCAGGCCAGTTTTGTATCTGAGTGGCATCATAGTGATGTCACAACCTGGGCCCCTCTCCAGAAACCCTATCATCGTCTAGGATTGGGTATTGAGTAATAGTCCACTTCTAGTGGACACTATACATGTTAGTATACATGTGTAGTGGACACCATACATGTTAGTCTACTGGCTCCCGTATGTCAGGTGGCTGGCCTGGTCCATCCCCAATTATCTAACTCCAAACAATGCTGCATGAGGGTCTTACCATTGGTTCTTGCCCATTGCTACCCACCCCTAGGTGCCTGAACTGTGATTGGCTAGAGCTGACCTTCCCAGGCCTGGAATCTGCAATGATTCTCAGCTCTTGGTGTTCCTTCTCAAGGTAATAAGAATGACTATGTGTCAGCATTGTAACTTGTGTTCATCACCTTTAGACTATGAGAGTGCTTGTTCACATTGTGCAACACTTGTCTCACACTGTAACAACTTAGTTGCAAGCTTCTGTCTGGCGGCGTGAGATCGGCCCTCTTTCCCAGCACTGGTTTCGATTAGTCATCGGAATCGGCAGGGTCACGTGTTCAGAGACCACGATTTGGGGCTTCTGTAGCTCTGAATTACTTTGAAATATGAGGAATTATTTGTATTTATTGCAGCTGGTGGAATGTCATTTATATCTAGTGGTCTTGGCAGCTGGCCCTGGCTCACACATTGGCTCTCTGTTCAGCCTGGATTCAGCTCAGCTCAGCTGTTGCTGAGAGCCTGTGGCCTGCTGTAATTTTCCTAAGCATAACATGGCTTCTACACGTTTGTGCTGTTCTATATTCTCCATATGTTAGTCACACTGGACAGTCAGGTCCCATAGGTGCTCCTGCAGTTCCATAACTTGCTTCTTGCGGTTTCTGCATTGCTGCGATAAGCTAGTGACAAAATAATAAAGTAATGACAGTATGTACGTGTATCTGTCCTCTAACTATAGAAATGTGCATCCGTGTTCTTCATGTAGTCGAGTGCATGTTTGTTTTTAAATATGTGGATGGCACGAGTGCTTCCTGTCTAACGCTGCTATGTCGTGGTGTCTCTAACGATGTCAGTGGCTTTGGCTTCTTGGTGCTTTAGTCAATACTGTCGATTGAAGTCTCCTTAGTTGCGGTCTGAGGGTCTTCACCCACTTTGGGTAGGGTTTGTACCACACCAAGTCTGTAAGTTTGGCTAAGGGGGTACATTTCGACATACTTATCGATGATTGGAGCACTAGGAATCGGTCCAAAATAGTATGGGCGTTCACGATATCTTCGGTTCCTCTTCCGCATCATATACCTCATTGGAGGGGGGAGGAGGGAGTAATTTTGCCAATGCCTCTTCAACTGTGATGAGAGTGTGGTGTGAATACCATATTCACCAATGTCTTTTAAGAATTGACCTTGAATTATTTTATGTATTACAAAACCACAGTCAGGGACGTCATTTCACCAAAATGCCAGGGATAGCGGAAGTGACATCAAATGCCCCTTGACCTCTGATGACAGGTCATTTGACCCCACCCTGAAGTGACATCACGGGAAGCGATGGAACAAGACCTTTTACCCCTTGACAAAACAGGAAATGGTATTACACAGCATTGTTCCTAAGTACACTATGAAAAATATGGTTACAATATCACTCTAACGTGGTCTACATTTCATAGAAGAATGGATCACCATATGTATCAGCAGAAAAACACATGCTACAACTGCAACTTGCGAAAAGTAAAATACATATAGTCCGAAATGGATGCTTATTCTACTCTAAATACTTTTTGGAGGATTTTGTCTGCAGTGTGAATTTGAAGTGTATAACAGACTAAATTAGTGACTCACACTTGAAGTGTGCCTGAAATAAAACTTTAATGAGTCTAGAAATTATTGTATAGAATTCCAGAAAGACAAATTATTTGTTATTCCTATTCTTTCTTATTTAGGGTCACTGCTCAAAGTGTTACACTTGTGCAACTCCCTGTTGTTTTTTTTTAAGAAGGATGAACAAGAAAGCCAGCCACTCCAGAAACAAAGAACCACAGGGCATTTTTTAATGTGCGGCAAGGGAGATCACAGGGGTAGCAAGGGAGACCTCAGGGGTCGCAAGGGAGACACATGGCAACCCGTAAATGACGTCCCTGATTACAATTACAATAAACAGATTTCTTTCTCAATATTATTATCGTGCCATAGGTATAAAGTATAATGTCGAAGAATATGTATCTTTAACAATTCGATTATTCTGCTGTAGCAACTTTGAGGCTTGGGTGGTTCAGGGGACAAATCGAGTGAGGGCTAGCAAATCTCTATCCATATTATTTCCCAACATTTCTAAAGTCTTTTCCATCAACTGCCAATTTGTTTGCCTCCCATGACAGATTTTATAGGTCTTTTTATTTGATTTAGTTTAATTTTGTTGTTTTTCTAAGAAAAGGCAATGTGGGGGTCAAAGCTCCAAATGGTGTACAAATAGAAACAGACACCACCAGAGCAGCAATGAGGCTTGCGTACAGTGGCACTGCGCAATGTGATTGTAACTTAGCATGACACACAATTCTTTGTTTTTAAAAAAAATACATGCTGCACACACACCGACACCCCCAACACACGCACACCCACACACCCACCCACCCAAGTTGAGATATTTGTATGCTAATTGCAGCCGAAAGTGAGGTGTGAGCTGATGGGTGGGGGTGTGGTTGGGCCAAAGCGAGGAATGCCTTCTCTGTCCTGAATTGACTGAACTATATGGTACAGTAGGTCTATATGCACAGTACACCTAATGTTTCTGGATTGGCGCCTCTCGAAGTCAATATTAGGGGGGGCATACCAGGGCCAAATAGAACTTGGGGGTGGGGGCGACAAAACAATAAGGGTGGACAGGGCAGATTGGGTTTAAATAAGCATTCATGCACCAAAATGGCAAAAGTTACCCTATGTAAATCCAATTTACAATCCATGTCTTCATTGCTTTAATGTTAGTTACTCATTGAGCATATATTTTGCACTCATTTTTTGTTACTATTAAATCTCTTAATTACTAAAACATCAACAAAAAAAATCAACTGCGTGCAATGAAAACCCATGTCCACTTTAATAGCTTCCTTAACCCTCTGCTTAACCCTCACACACTATTAGGCAGTTCATCTGTCTTTGTGTACGTGGTTTCTGCTAAGACAAACATGTCAGTACTTTGAAGCATCCTTTGGATCTACAAATAATAAATTAATGTCTCCTTTCCAACCCTAATCTGTTAGTATAAGTTTATTCGGCAGTTTTTATGGATAGCAGCAAATCTGTCTACTACCATAGGCATATTTAATATGCCTGAAAGTTGCAATTCTATTCCTAAAGTTCCAAGATCTGACAGCCTTCCCTCTGCCATAGTTGTGCGTAGGCATGTATTTATTAACTTAAGTACAGAGAAGCTTCTTTCACAAGATGCACTGCTTACTGGTAGGGCACATGCAATTTATCCAAAGGCGGTACAATTCAAAAAATTGAGCAGCATGAGGTTGAAAGAAGTTGGTGAACTGCAAAACAGTGTTTATTTCAATGGCATCGGAAGCTTTTTTTCTCTACAAAGCTGCAAATGCTTGTGGCAGTTCATCTGCCAGATTCTGAAAACGGGGCCAGAGACACCTCAAAACAACATGCCCCCTAACATATATACCACAATTCTCAGTGATTGTAAGTTATATTCACCTTTTACTGTGTATCATGGCAGGGTGCTCAATATTCATGTACAAAAGAACTACAAAAGATTCCATCAGTACATTACAGATTTTATTTTCATCTGGTGAAAATACACAGACCAACCCTGAAAAACAACTCAAAGGGTGACATGGGAATACAATATTTACAAGACATTACAAAGTGCGGGAGTAGAATAACAATTGGAATCAGTGTGGAAAAAGCACTGGGACTCAGTGTCGTATGGTCTTCACAACACTGTTTCGGCCTACCATCCTCTTCACATAAGGTCCCTCGTATCAGCATGAATACTATACATATGACTCACTGCACAAGCTGTAATGTAATGACCAATTGCATAAGCTGTAAGTATAGAATTATGTCTGTAGTATTTATAATGTACCAACGACTGGTACCATTCCTGTACTTCTGTAACTAAGCTCTTACAAGTAACAGCGCCTCAATGCCCCTGGGCTGTTTCCGCGCTATATACATTTAAATAAATAAAATAAATAAATAACTAAAATATAAGTGCTGTATTGGCAGCATTTCTTGGGTCGGCCTTCATCAGGACGGACACAGTGCTTGGGTGAGCTTTATGGGTACATTGACCCACTCAAGAGAATTCTTCTCCATAACCAAGCTGCGCTTTGGCAGAATCAGCAAAATGGCTGCGCTGGCTCCTTTGAGCACCACTGCCTCACATCAAAACTGTGTTTTGAAACTACAAAAAGATGGCTGCACCATCTTGCCAAGCACATGTTGGGCAGGATGGAACAAGGGGCGCATTGAAAACCACTGCCAGTGTGTTGCTTTCATGTACAAAATAAGGGGAGTGAAAAAGCAGCGCTGCTTTGCTGCAAGCCCAAAGTTCCTATTGAAAAAGGGAATATTTCACATTGAGAAGGATGCTGCTCTGACGCTATTTTCATCTGTTTTTCATCAAACTACTTTTATTAATAAGGCCTTGCCATGCCCATCATATTCACATTGTGCTTCAGTAGAAGAAAGCACGATCCCTGAATGTCAGGCTCCGTCAGCCAAATCTGGGAAAATCAACAAAAGCTTTACTTAAATTACACGGAAAAATGCTTGACTTTTGCTACAAAATGTCAAAAATCACTGCTTTAAAAGAAATTCTAGCTCTCTGTACACATGTCGATCTCAAGAGACCTTGGCCTTGTACAGACTGTTGTGGCTACAAAACAATGTGGAAGTGCAGATGGAAGAGACAAACCGAATTTGCAAGGAAAATGCCAGCTGGCTTTACACATGGAAAAATGGGCTTTTACAAACCAGAAAAAAAATGCCTGTTTTAAAAGTACCATGTTGAACAAAAACGTGTCTGTGCCTAGCAATGTAAAGGGGTTTGTTGCTGGGAAACATAGAGGGGATGTTTTATCCAACAGGTTTGTTTTGATCCAGGACAAAATAAAATAAAATAAAAGGAATTAAACTGCATTGGCTGAATTTTGCAAGCTCCAGATCAGGTTTTTCTCTTCTGGCTAAGCTAAGGCTTCCCCCAAAAGGGCCCACCATAAACTTCCATGACACAAAAGTGATAATTGCTAGCTTGAAAAACTTTGAATGGACCAAGACAAAGAAATTTCACACGCTCGTCAGACATTCGTCTGTGCTCCCGGCTGGGACAGTGGAAATCTGGGACACTAACCTGTGACGTGGAAGCAGCCATAAAACCTTCAATCAAACTGGGAAACCCCCATCCCCACACTGAGCTGAAGTGACAGTTGGTGGTAGCTGGAGAAAAAAAAATGGTCCAGTGAAGGACAAAAGCCAGCCCATTTGTTTCAAAAGACTATTCTACTAAGAAACTTTGAAGACGGTTAATTTTGCAGCAGAAATTCACAAAAATGTAAAAGGTTAACAGTTTTTATGTAATTTTCTGAGGTGTAATTTACAATGTTGTAGCCTTCATTGCCACCTTGGGAACAGAAATGGCAGAGAATTGGGTATTCTAAGAAAGTATGCCTGATGCCACTACAAATTTCAATGCTGACATGCCTAATGATAATCCACACACCTGTATAAATTTATAGAATTTTAGGCTGAATATTTCACACTAAAAATGAACAGAAATTATTAGAAGGGCAAAACAATGTCTTACAGAATGCAGAGAATATGTAACCTGTTTATGTAATTTGTTAAAATGCTACCACTGTACAAATGTGCCAGTTATGGCAAAACTGGATTTTTGTTAAAGTAACTATGGGAGGGTCTGGACATTGTAAAACTCACATCATAAATCTGACAGCATGCCCTTGAAACCCAACCAACTTAGAGCAAAGCGTCAACCATTACCCCTGATCAATCCAGTTGTTTAGAGGCATGCTCAGCTAAGCCTGCCCCACCATATAGTTCTATGATGTCACCACGCTTTATATAAAGCGTGGCTGACAGGACTCTAGGCACACTATTTCCTGAATTTCCTGCACCTGCGTTCCTGATTTTCCACATTCATCTTGCCAGATTCCCCCTGCAAAGCCAAAGGATAGCTGATTCCAGAACCCACTGCAAGGCCAAAGCATTGCTGGCCATCCCAGCAAGGCCTCAATCCAGAGACCCCAGATCTAAAAATCCCAATAACCAAAGGGAAAGCTGTGGTGTTCTGTTGAGAAGCATCCTGAAACCAGACCGGCTTTTTGCCCACTAACTGCATGCCTGCTGCAACCCGCTCCATCCCGCTGAGTTGTCGCTGTGCTGTGACCAGATCTTTGCCCAGCTGTCTTTTATAAGGAGAGTCTGCCGTCCGGTGACCCGAGCCTTGGAGTCCAGGACCCGGCTGACTGTGCCTAATCCCAAATTTAAGAGTGGACTGTGAGTATCCACATCCATCACACATAGTCTACCCCATCTTGATTTGTTTCTTTGTTCCACTCTCTAAGCAACCCTATCCATATCCTGATAACTTGTCCAACTGTCAGAATTCTCTGTGCACCTTGTTATTTATCCCCAAGCGTTAGCGCCACTTTCTTATTCCTTTTTGTCCTGCTTAGATCATAAATCCTTAAACATATTTTGAGTAATCAAAGTAATTTCCGCATAAGGTTGAACACTGGGGTGACAGTGTTGACATTGAGAATCAACCTTGGATCTTACTGTTTCCCTCTTTATCAATATAGTCTTGATAATCTAGTTTAAGTCAAACCTGTACTTTCCTCAGCTGATTTTCTTTCCTCTTTCACGGCTTCATTTTACCCACATTTTCTATCTTGCATATCTCATCCAGTTTCGTAGCTAGAGACATACTTTCACCTCTATTTTATCCCTGTGATATACATCTGTCTCCCAGCCCAAAAAGCGTATTGAAAATCCAAGTATTTCACCCTTTTGCATAAAATTTGTTTGTGCCATTTTAAACGGGAATTGAAAACAAATGCAATTTTCTAACGTGTGAATTTGTCTGCAGCATGTTCTAGCTTTCCACTTGTTTTAGAATTGTATGTCTTTTGTTGATCCATTGCCTTGTGATTGCTAGTGTTTATGCCTTACTGCCTTTGTGAGAAATCATATGTGTCTCATACATTTAACCGCACATTCATTATTTATTTGTCAATTTTCGAGTGTCATTTTATGCCTTGGCAAAGGAAAGGTTGGATTTTGATTCTGTTTGCTGCCTCTTATCCCTGACTACCTGCTGCTTCTTTCCATCCACTCAGAATTTGATTATTTGTGGGTTGTGGGAACATTGCAGGGGGAATTCTTAACTTGGGTGCTATCTATCCTAATTCAAAAAATGCTCCTATTCAATTGTGCTTTGGATATTTTCATGTAGAAGGTTAACCAAGTGTAGTGCAGTAGTCATTATTGTAATTATCACCCCATTGGTGATTGCTGCCCCATATTAAATTGTATGTGATTTTTGTGAATTCTAAAAATAAATAAATATTGTATTTTCACCAACCGGCCTGGTTCATGGTCCACTGTGACCAGGGGTATTTGTAAAAGGGGGTGTGAGACAGGTCGGGTATCGGCTAACTTTGAATTCATTAAAATTAAAGAAAAAGCATTCCTATTGAGCGCCACATCAGAGGATAAGACCAAGGGCCTCATTACACGGACGGCGGTAACCATGGCGCTATTAGCGCCATGGTTGCTGCCGGTATTTTACCGAGTCTGCCATGGTGAATGGCGGAATTACCGCCCTATTCCAAGGTGTGTGGGGGCGGTAATTCCCCATTCACCATGACACTTCCCCATTCCCATTTTTGCCCCCATAGGGCTCAATGGGAATGGGGAAGGTGGTAATTACAGTACCGCAAATTGAGGTACCGTAATTACCTCCAAGGTCCCTTTGCGGGTCCCATCCTTAACGGCTGGTAAAACCAGCCATTAAGGTAGGGTCCCACAAAGGGACCTCGTAGTAAGGCGGTAAGGGTTTACCGGCACTGGTATCCTACCAGGTACCGGTAAACCCTTACCACCATCCGTGTAATGAGGCCCCATGTGTCCTGGTCCAGTGTGTGACACCTGATTGGTATCCTTAACAGCTTCCTGCGGGTACTATTTAGGAAGGCATGAATTCAAAACTGAATGACCTCAGTGGTCCGGGTGGGCAACAGATGGTGGTTTCTTTAGCATGCTGAGTCAGAAGCTCCCGACCCTGACAGAAGCGCAGCATTTGCCTGAGAGCCGGGCGACTGCCACGCGGACATTGGCACAAAATAAATGCTGTGCTGCTTTTTCCAAATTTGACCATACCATTTTTGGCTTGAAACTTGTTACCGCAATCGAAGGCATCCCGTTGTTTTTCGCATTAGTTGCGTTTCAGACTGCAATCACCCACAAAGGCCACGCTCTCCTTTAGCACAGCATCTGTTGCCCACCCGAACCACTGAGGTCATTCGGTTTTGGATTCAAGCCTTCCTAAATAGAACCTGCAGGAAGCTCACCCAAGCACTTTGTCCGTCCTGATGAAGGCCGACCCAAGAAATGCTGCCAATACAGCACTTAAAGGCCGAAACACTGTTGTGTAGACCATACGACTCAGAGTACCAGTGCTTTTTCCACACTGGTTCCAATTGTTATTGTACTCCAGCACTTTGTAATGTCTTGTAAATACTGTATTCGCATGTGACCCTTTGAGTTGTTTTTCAGGGTTTGTCTGTGTATTTTCACCAGATGAAAATTGAATCTGTAATGTACTGATGGTATCTTTTGTTGTTCTTTTGTGCATGAATATTGAGCACCCTGCCATGATACGCAGTAAAAGTTGAATATAACTTACAATTACTGAGAATTGTGGTATATATTTGAGGGGAGCGTGTTGTTTTTCAGGTGTCTCTGGCCCTGTTCATCTTGCATTTTGTGAATGTTGAAATCACCTGGTAGGAACAGGGACATAACCAGGAGCCCGATTTAATTACAGATTCTGAAAACTATATGAGTAATAAATAGCCATTGGTCTTCATAAATAAAATAAAACATGCAGATTTGGGATTCAGAGACTGTATTGCTTCTGTGATTTGTGGCGAGTCCTTGGAAAAGCACATTTTAGGTGGGAAATTATCCTGTCCAGAACTTCATGGAAAAAATGTTTTCTGTAATCATCCAGTTTGCTTATGTGCTATCTTTGACCTACTGTTTCCATAACAATGCTATTGTGCAAGTGAAAAGGCAGACGACAGTCCCTTCTTTTGGAAGGTGGTTGAGTCCCTCCATCATTTGGTATGGTTATCCCACATTTGTGCTCAGTAATTTTGCCTCTGTCCAGAGTCTTGCTATTGAGGGTGGGGAAGCAGCAGTAGTATGATTATCATGGCACACTTCTTCGAGTTCTTCTATAACTGTTTGTACAAGAAGTGCAGCAGATCCCACGTCTAAATCTGTTGCCTACAACATGTTGGAGAGAGTTTGTGACCTATTCACTAGGTTTATAAATAGCAACAAAGAAAGAATGAAGCTGAAGCAAATGGATTTGTGTATAGCATTTGCTTCAAATGCTCTCTCTGAATTTGCTCCTTCTGATATTATACTAAGTGTTTCCAAGAGAGGCTCTAGTATCATTAAAACAGCTTTGCGAGAATATTACTGGCATGTCTATCTTGTGGCACTCAGTGGCTTTACCCGTACTGCCGGTTAGTCATTTCATTTTGCACATGCATAAAAATAGAGTGCACAAAAGAAGTACTGCAGAAAACATACAGCTTTTCAAGTTTTACAAAAAATTCAAAAGCCACCGGCAAGTTCTTCACAGTATCAACAATTGCTAGATTTAATCAGTGATTCATACTATGAACATAGAGAGCTGCGGGCACCTCCTTTTGCACACGTGCTTGCATGCCATTTATCCTACCACTCCTAACAGAGGCACTATCACAGCCTTGACCAACTCACTAATTTGTATCTATACCTAGAGACGTTATTACTGTGAAAATGTACTTGGTTTAGGACTCTGCATCAAGCCAGCCAGCTTTATAAAACTTTCCAAATCGTTCATGAACAGGTTTGCCATGGAAAATACCTCACAACAAGAGATAATTGTTCTGTTTTGCTATGATCTTTAGTTTCATCTGCCAGAATGCTAAATGGATTTCCTTTCAGGCTCTCTGCAATACCTTCTCTCACAAGAGTAGCCATGATGGAAAGCAGCTCCTTTTGAATTGAGTGGTGTAAATACCATGCATTTTTTTAACCATTAGGTTTCTATTTTACATTGGGGTCTTTGTCTGCCATCAGATACAGGATTCCTCTCACATTTCCAGAATTTACCTTGTCTGAGCCAGAACTGCAACAATACCCTCTTTGTGCAATCTGTTAAGCAGAGAACGTCAGCTATTGTTTTAATATAATGCCGCTTTTCACTAACCTCTTTGGTGTATGCTTCACTGAGCCCTTTAAAAATGGAGATGTCATTTTTAGTATTTCTGTTAAGATCCTGCCATCTTACATGGCATTCCCTGTGTGTGGCTGCCTGGGCATGTTGTGATATTCCCTTTTCGTTTTATAATACTTCTTTCCAGTATTGAAACCTATAGGAACAAATGCTACTTGTCTGCTGTACCCACTATCCTTGGGTAGTGAAAATTATTGGTAAGTAGAAAATAAACGCAGAGGAAACAATGTACAGCATCTTGAGAAACAGAGTATTCTAGCCATTAAACATCTGAAACCGCTGGGGCCGGAAGGATCTGAAATTGGCTCCAATTTTGGTCTGCGGATAGTTTTTCAAGATAGGCTGCCTTGGCCCTTCTGTAGTACGCTGGCTGATATCACTAGGTCCTGGTACTTTGCACTTCATGCCACCACCTGAAGTTATGACAGAAGTTTCTTTATCCTTAGATACCTCCCTCTCATGGATAGAAATCATGCTGGTTCTTGCTGCATTGCTTCGGCCCCTCAGCAGTGACTGTTCCTCTTCCTCCTCTGAGGGCTCTGTATTAATTTCGCTGTTGTCACTTTCAATGGTGCCTGCCTCCCACAGACTGAAAACATCCTCATTCAAAGTTAATAATGCAGATGAAATGTCCTCCCCATCCTTAGTAGTAGTGGGTGCATATGGAGAAAAAAAGGTTGAATAGCCATTGTTGGCTGTTTTCCTGTAATGTTCTAGAGAGGAAAATCTGGAGACAATACTTTATATTAGGTATGGACTAGTGGAGGAAAAGTGTTCAGCATGCAAAAATGTTTCGTTTCCTCTTTTGCTGCTTGTAACTTTTAATTGCAAGGCAGGTTTATTTTTGATCATGAAAACATTGGTCCACACATTTTTTCTCCCCCTAATCTGCATCACAGAGTCCTGCAGGCAGCCCTTCTCGCACCTTGAAACACTTGTCTACAGGTGCATTATAAATGATTTATCATGTCATATGTCGTGTAAGACCTGCCACCCGGTTTGGCGCCCAAACAAAATGAGAGGCGTCTGTATCAAAATGAATGCTAGCAATGCACCTGCCTCTCCTATTCACCTCTTTAAAAACAACTTGCCACCTCTTGTCTCCCTGCTTTCTGTGCCCATCCCTGGTAAAGAACTTGGGCCCCACCCCGTGATCCGACTCTCTATATCTCATCCCAGTAAAAGCACTGCTCACAGGACAGTGTCTTTTTCACATGTGTACATTTATCTCCCAATATATAAACTACTTCAGAGATCTGTGTATGATCTGTAGGTTGCGGGTTTGAATCCCAGCAAGGCCACTTAAAGCCTTCATCATTTCAAGGTCGATAAATGAAAACCACCTTTGACTGGGTAATGTATAATGGCCATAAAATATTCTATGTTTAGCGCTTTGGTAAAAGCACTTTATAAACAAGATGTTATTATTATATCAAAATAGGATAAATTTACCAGGCTGAGATATTGGCAACGTCTTTCAAGGGGGGAAACCTTCTCCACATTGCCACTCTCAACTCTCGCTCAGCTGTCAAACATTCCTCTGACATCTGCCGTCTCCTGGAAGAATTCAACCTTGATGTACTTGGTCTCACTGAGACATGGTTCACGGCCAGCTCTGTCATGAGCTGTGACAATCTTCAACCTGATGGCTAGAAGATCCTCTCTGTGCCCAGACCCAACCATACCGGTGGGGGTGTAGCTTTGATCTTCCCAGAGTGGATTCCTGCCTCTATCATTCCTATGCCGGCATACTCTTCCTTTGAATCCCTTGTCTGCAGGCTTTCTCTCTCTCCTGGCCACTCTCTCAACATGGCTACTATCTGCCGGCCACCTGGCAAGATCACCTTCTTCCTCTCCGAGTGGGCGGACCTCTTCTCCTCCCTCCTGGCCTCGACCACTCAACTCCTCCTCCTTGGAGACTTCAACATCCACCTGAATGCTTCCAGTCCCTCCACTGGCCTCTTTTGTAACCTCTGGACTCTCTCTCTCTCTCTCTATTCTTCCCTCTGGCCCGACTCACTCTGCAGGGCACACACTGGATGTTCTGATCTCCTCAGATCTCCCTCTCTCTAACCCTCACACCCATGGGTGTAATTTTAGGGGGGCACGGGGATGTTTGTCCCCCCTAACTTTCATGGTACACCATTTTGTCCCCATTCATTTGGCTGGGGCACCTTTTCTTCAGATGTCATGTCCCCCCCAACATTTTCAGCAACGTTACTCCACTGCTCTCACCACTCCTCTCTCCTGGAGTGACCATTTTCTCCTCTCCTCTCATCTCTCTCTCTTTCTACCCCTCAGGCTGAGCCTACCCCCACACTGCCACACCTTCTCGGTCATCTGACCCACGAAGTGTGTGTCAGTTGAGGCTTTCGATCCCCACTTTCTCTCCCCCTCCTGCACCTCTGGCTGACTCACATAGTGACACAGCCCTTTCCATGCTCCATTCTGCTGTCCCTGATACTCTTGATGCACTTGCCCCTGTCGCGAGGAACGGCTTGAAGCCCAAAGCCAAGTGAAACTGTTGGTACGACTCACACCTCGTCACCCTTAAACACAAGTGCAGGGTGGCTGAGAGGAAAGGGCTGGCATCTTGTCCATCCTCTGACAAACTGGCCTGCCGCATCCTCCAAAGGCAATACCGACTCTCTGCCCTCACTAAGAAGAGAGCTCACATCCAAGCCTGCGTTTCTGCGGCATCTAACAACACAGCCAAACTTTAAAAAATCTGCAAGGAGCTGGTCAATCCTGCTGCAGTCTCTACCTCTCCTGTCCCCTCCCAGTCCCTCTGCACGACCCTGGCTTCTCACTTCATCTCAAACACCCAGGACATCCTATCCATCCTCTCCTCCTCTTCTCTTTCTCCCTCTACTCTCTCCTCTACCTCTGGCCTGCCTGCAGCCACCTCTCCTCCTCCATGCTATGCCTTTCCTCTGTTCACCCCGACAAGGTTTCTAGACAAGTCTGATCTATGAAAATCTCATCAAAATCATCAAGGACCACATTGACACCCTAGCTCCAGCCTTGGCTGACTTCTGCAATCACACTTATGCCACTGAAACCTTCCCCTCCCCCCTGAAGCACTCTATTGTGCACCCTCTTCTCAAGAAACCCTATGCTGATCCCTCTTGCCCTGCTATCGTCCGATCTCCCTCACTTCTTTCCTGGACAAACTCTTGGAAAAGCTGGCCATCTCCCAGCTTAATCTTCACACTGAATCTGTTGGTTGTCTCCATGACCATCAGTCTGGGTTCAGAGCAGCCAGAAGCACAGAAACTGTTCTCCTGAACATCCGTGAAGACCTGCTCTCTGACATTGATGCTAATCACCCCTCTGTCCTCATCTTACTTGATCTCTCTTCTGCCTTTGAAACGGTCAACCATGCCATCCTGCTCAACCGGCTCCGTGATAACCTGGGAAACGCTGATCAGGCTCTGGCCTGGCTGACCTCTTTCCTCTCGGACCGACCCTCCCAGGTCCAACTTGGGTCCTTCCTCTCCTCTTTCTCACTCTCTACCTGTGGTGTTCCCCAGGGGTCTGACCATTCTCCCTGGCTATTCAAGCAATACATGGCACCTCTCGCCCACCGCATTGCTGCTCTCTGCTCCAACTTTCAGTGCTATGGGGATGACACTCAGCTCGCTTTCTGGCTCCCCTCTCACGCCTCTTCTCCCTCTCTCATTCCAGATTTTCTCTCTGCAATCCAGGAATGGTGTGCTGCCAATGATCTCTGCCTTAATGCCAGTAAGACTGAGATCCTCCTCATCGGCACACCTGCACCTTCCTTTCTTGTGACTCTGTGGCCGGCCTCCCTTGGCCCTCTTTCTGCTCCCACCTGTGAGGCTAAGAACCTCAGGGTCATCTTTGACTTCACACTCCCCTTCTCTCCTCACATCTCTGACATCTCTAAGACATCAAAGCTGCACCTCTTCCCTTCCTCTCTTTCCCCCATAAGTTCACTGTCTCCAGAGCTCTGGTTCTCACTGGGCTTGACTACTGCAACAGCCTCTTTTTAAATCTGCCTGCCTCTACTCTCCGTCCTCTACAACTCGTACAGAACAGGTCTGTGATACCTGTCCTTAGCCTCAAGCCCAGGGATCGTATCTCTCCACCCTTGAAATATATCCCTCCATTGGCTCCCAGTGGCTGCAAGGATCAAGTTCAAGACCCTCTGCATTGTCCACAAGACTTTCTGGGGCCTGGGACCACAATATCTCCAACTCTCTCTTAGGAAATAACTTCCTACTTGAACTCTTTGCTCCTCCACCTCCAACTCCTTGAGGGTCAGTCGCTTCTCCAAGCAACAAGTTGGATGCAGATCTCTTTCTTTGGCTGGCACCTCCCTCTGGAAAAGCCTCTCTGAAACTTGAGCAGAACCATCTTTGGTTCCGGAAACACTTCAAGTCCTTCCTCTTTGCTTTTGCCTTCTCTCTTCCTCTCCCCTGCTGATCTCCTGTCTGATACTGCACGGGTCACCTGCCACCCTCTGAATACGGGCCCAGGTCCCTGCCTGTCCAGCTGCAAACCTCTACTGCCTCTTGGCACCCCCTGCATTTGTGGTCTGTTTCTGTAACCCTACAGTACCCTCTCCCGCATTTACTGCACTACTTGCTGCACTACTTGTTGTTTCCTATTCCTTTGCCTTGCACTTGTCCAACCATCCCACTACCCCCCCGTACTTCTCCTCTCCCCGTACCCCTGTCACTAGGCCTAGTAAGATTGTTGTCTTTTGTCTTCCCTCTGTACCACCCCTGCCTTGTCGCGCCTTGAAACATTTGTATTAAGGCGCGTTATAAATGCCATATCATATAACTTTCTTCAAGTCCAGTTGTTTTTCATTTTTATGCAATCCATGGAAGGAAATACATTTGCTGTTAAGTCAGGGTCTGGGAATTAAAAGGTCTTTCTACCATAATTACATTTTGCCATGTATTTCTATTATTGAACACTGGACTGGAGCTGGGCACTGTGTCAGATTTCTTGACTGCAAGGCTGTGACACAAAGATGCTTGGTGGTCCCGTAGCATTGTTATGTTATTTCATTTATTTAGCGCCAAAGCTTGTGGGCATCCAGTGGTACCTAGGAAAGGAAGGATGACATATGTAGAAAGGATGTCATGGCCACTGGTGCAAGGAAAGTGCTCACTCTCTCGCTCACAGTGTTAATGTATTCTAACCCCAGATTAAATTCCCCATCTTTCAGCTCCCTTGTCCCCTTTTTCTCTCCCCAACTCTTCTCTACTGCATCTCTTCTCCCTTCTCCTGTCTCTTTCCCACTTTCCCTTTTTTTGCCCTTTTTGGTTTGGGCTATTAGGTGTCGCTTGCTGCGCCTACAAAATGAACCTATTGAATTAGAGTCCAGATAGGGAGAACTGGCATGTTAAGAGGGACACACAGCTTGCAGGTGTTGTGTGGTTAGTTGCCCACCCATTGACTGCATATGGCTGTGCTAATCCCTATGGCCCTTCCAACCCAGTTCATGCCACTCCCTGCGCAAAACACCTTCTTATGGGAACTCTTTAAGCTCACTTAAATCAAGCCTTCCCATCAAACTTTGCACTCAAAGTGCCTACCAGTGTTTTTTCAAAGCCGTCTTCTAAGAGTTAATGACTCAATTTGAGTTGTAAACCTGCTACTGGTAGGATAACAATTCTTAACTCGATTTATAAACACTATGGGCCTCATTCCGAGTATGGCGGTAAGGGATAGCAGCCACCGCTAACGAGAGCAGTGGCGGTAATCCCTTACCGCCATACTCCGAGTTCCCTTAGCGCCATGGTGCTTTTAACACCTGCTTTTAGCAGGCGTTAAATACCATGGCGCTAAGGGACCTTGATGTTAATTACGCCACCGTAATTTACGGTGGCGTAATTGACGCCTTCCCCACTCCCATTATGCCCTATGGGGCAAGAATGGGAATGGGGAAGGGTAAATGGGGATTGGGGAATTACCGCCCCGCCAACCTTGGAATGGGGCGGTAATTCCGCCAACCACCAAGGCGCTGCCGGTCCGGGTACGGCGTCAACCAAGGCGTTAATAGCGCCATTGGTTAGCGCCGTACTCGGAATGAGGCCCTATACCTGTCCTTCTCTGACGTCTTGTTAAAAACAAGCATTGGCAAATCCAACAGTGTTTATGTATTAGGCATTTGCCAGGCACTGTTACTAGATAATGTAAGGAAGGCATGGTATCAAAGTAAGACAGACACAAGTGATCACAGTTCAAGGGTGTTTATTGAACTGTTAAATGGGTGTGATAAATGCCTAATCTAAACCTAAATCTAAGATGGGAGCAAGCTACAACCATCACAAATAATAATACAGTCCTAGGGAGTCTAGTCAAATAAAAAGGCCCTTTACCAAAAATAACTATTGCCAATCCTTACCACCATGCTACATAATAGTGTGAGATAATGTTCACAAGAAAAGAAAGAAGTGTTCACAAAATGATAAGTCAGGATGTTATGATCGAGGTCTCCCTTCCCCACATTTTTAGCACAGGACAAGGCGGGACTCTTGAGCACAGCACACTCCTGGGCTTCTCTGGCACATATGTACAGTTCCTTTTTTCTATATGAGGTCCGTCTGTGCCCAAGTTTATTCTCATCCGAAGTCTCTTGCTTCAGAGTGCCTGATATGCCAAAACCAACAACAACAAAAAAGTTCCTTCTGGTAATCTTCACTTCGGGTGATTACCCTTCACCCTTGGATCTCCCTCAGCCCGACTCTGATCCTTCTCTCAGTCATCAGCCTCCCTCAGTCAGGCTCAGACCAACCAATCACTGTGGACATCCCTCAGTCGGGTTCATACTTGTCATCACAATGTAGTTTACTTAGCTTCTTCACAATGTGGGATTCCCTTCCTTTAGCTTTTCTCTTGACGTCACTCAGTTGGGTTCACTACTGCCTTCCAATCACAATCTCCTCCTTTGTAATATTCAAAAGTCTCAATGTCTTTTTAAACAACCATCTAGTTTTAGTTAGGTCCACCTCATCCGGGCTCAGACCTTCCTAAGCGCTTGTCAATTTTTAAACAGAGACTTCCAAAGGGCGATCACGTCTCGCCGGGTCCCTCTGTTAGCCTTTGGCAAGTGCAGGCTTCAGAAAAACGCAGTTCGCACAGCGTTCCCCTCAGCCGGGCACAAATGCCTGTTTCATTATTCCCTCAGTCGGCATTCACAATTTCACAATTGTCAAAACGTCTGAAACGTGTCAAGGACCTTCGATTGTACAATGGGTTTGTCTTGACCCATGTATGACCACCTTGACACTTCATGCCGGCCTTCCCTATGGCCTCTTGGTACTTGCAGTTTCAATACTTTTGGAATTCCACATTCTCTTTGTTCATGAGAGGGGTACCAGCTAGAGATCTTCGAATGAGCACCCACGTGGCACCGGACCACTCTCTGGTACCAAGTTTGTTCACAAAATGACCTCTGTCTATTAATCTTCTTAATGCAGCCACTGCAAACTTGAGCCTAACACAGTCCTGTCCACTATCAGGTTCTTTGGACTCACCGGCTGTGCTGAACTTGTTGGTGTTTCTTTTGCCGCTGGAGTCAAGGACAGTACCACAATGGCAACCGCGTCTCCCCACCATGTCTATCACTGCTGGAGGGTTCCATGTACCGCTGACATCTGTCACACCATTTGCCAACTGCAATTCCCAGTCTTATGTTTGGGTTGAAAAGGGCAAGGGCAATTCCCTCCTTGACGTCCTTTCAGGTCTCACTACCTTTCTCCTCTGTTTGAATGGCTGTCCTGGAATAGCTGCTTCCTCGTGCATTCAGCCTTGCTCAGAGTGTGCTTTCATGCTCCGCCTTTTATCCCTATGGGTAAAGGGAAGGAAAGTCAAGTGTGTGTAATTATCGGCAAATGCCTGACTCTGCCTGAACCTTGTGTTGGGACATGTCAGGTATACGGCTCTGGTGTTAGTCTGTTGTCTTTCATGGTAATCGGTCTGTGAAAAAGTGTTTGTGTCAAGAACGAGGGGGCTGAGTTTCTAGATACCCTACGGGATAGGATGGGGAAAAGGTATCATAAGGAAGGGGGTACCGCATCTCACCCTTCAGTGTCCCACTTCCACTCACCGAAGACCGCTCACCCAGGTGATCCTCCCGCACTGGTCCACCCCCAGCAACTGGATCCAATAGCGATGGCCATGTCCTGGCCACCCGGGTGACAGGTCCCCAGTGTCTAGCAAGTGAGACTCCTTCAGGTTTCTCACAATACCCAGCGGGTACTCACACCATTTTACAGCTTGTACCATCAAAGTCCAGTTAATAACACTATGGCTGTGTGCCTGGCAAGTGCCTTTTCCACGCCTGCACCAAAGCCTAAACTGTTGGCATTGCCAATCCTTGTTTCCATTGTGTCCTATCTCTCTCTCTGCTCTCTTGCCACTCTTTGCTTTTTTGTTGCATAATCTGGGTGTCTCTCCATCTATCCTGCCTCTTTGCCTCTTGCATAACTCGTCCATTTCAGAATGCGTTTTGCCATGCCTCTCCCCTTCCTCACCTTCCTCTCTTCCACCCCACTCCTGCCACTACCTCCCCATCCCTTCTCTCTACTGTTGTCCTGCCTTCCTTGCCCCCTCAACTTTGCATCCACAGTTTCTTGCCACACCCCTACTTCTGGGTAGGGTTTGTTTCCAGGACTGGTGCCTTGTTCCACTTGTTATGTTCTACTGTGTGGACACTTGGGCATTGACAGCAGAATCCAGACATACCCGGGGTGCTCTCCCACATTCGGCATGTTGCTTTAAGCAACATAATACTAGCAACAAACGTGGTTGCCAGCACCACCCCTTGCAGACGGTTCCCTTTCTGTACTTTCCGACAGCAGCGCAGGGTGGCTGGCAGCCATTCGAGTATGCCATGCCAACCCCCATCGCTGCGCTGTATTTTATGGCACTTTTCTCTCCTAGACCAGCCGTTGAAGTTTCTCTTCGGCTCCAGCTGTTTGACATGCTTACTTAATTTACTCATTGAAATCCCCAGTCCCTCCCCAGGGATGTCTACCCTCGGAAGGGGCATGGTTTATGTATGGGGTGACCCAGACTTGCTTCTGAGAATTATTTCGCTTCGTAGTTAACGTGGCCAATAAATGTGGTAGTTGTTAGGTGGGACCCTCCCATGTGTATTGCCCCCTTAAGGGGATGTGTCACTCCCACGTGTATTGCCCCTTTAAAATGGGCCATGACTTTGTCATGGCCCAAGCTAATAAAAGGGAGCCCTGCAGGCACGTGTGGTAGAACGGCTGCAGACTCCACAAAAGGAACTCCTGAGTCTGTGTCATATTACCATGTAGGCTGCAGGCCTACACGGGGAGGTACAGGCCGGCAGGCCCTGATGTCGTGGGACCCTCGTGCCAGGACGGTGGCAGAGGTCTGCATGGTTAGGAGCCTTGCAGGCTGTGCCTCCCCCACCCCCGATGCCCCATAGCACCAGGGGGCCTGCCGGATGTCCAGGGCAGGCCCCAAGCCCCACAGGCACTGGGCCTGTCGTGTGCTGAAATGAATAGCACCCGAGGTGCCTGCCGGATGTCCATTGCAGACAACCCCCAACAATGGCGACGAGGCAAGAAGAGCCCCCATGCTGCATCCGCTCTGTCCCTGTTCCTCCGTTGTTTTTCTCCCTCTTGATGAGAGGGGAGTGGAGGGAGAAGGGAGGAGGAGCAGCATGCCACTGCCACGGAGGGTGGACATGTCCTGCATCTATTCGCCCAGCTGTGGCCTTCTGTAAGGAGGGTGCTCGTGCGGCCAGGATTGGAGTATGCCTACAGCCCCCCATCCCCACGGAATTCTGCCGCAAGAAAAGGCACTGTGCCCCCCCCCAGGGGGATGAGAGTAGCGGCAGGCCACTGCCGCGAAACGAGTGACACCACCACCTGGGGGTGAGTTGTCCTGGATCTCCCCCTGGCGGCACTCCCAGTTGTGCTGCCCCACCCCGGTGAAGAAATGGAGCTGCCAAACAAAGGCTGCCCCCCTAGAGCAAAAGGAGGGGAGTGGCCGCAGCTGTGGGAGAAGTCGCACGGCCCTCGGGGGGTGAGATGTGCTGTTCTCCCCTGGCGACGCTCCTGCCGTAGAGGAGAGGGTGGCCCCACCCCCTGAGAAGAAACCGAGCGGCCAATGCCGCAAGAAAAGGGGAGACCCGATGAGCAACATCTGCTGCGTAAAGAGAGGAGCCCTGCCTGCGACCCTCCCTGGCCGCGGCCCTCTGTAATGTGGGCGCCCATGCGGCCAGGAAGGCAGCCAGCCTGCAAACCCTGGCGGCATCGCCAAGGCCACGAAGAAGGAGCCAGCCCAACCCCTGCGGTACCCGCCACCGGAAAGGGAAAGCATCTCAGGGCTCGCTTGCAGCCTGGGCCAACCGGAGTGGCGGAGAGAAGACCCGCTGCTCCCTCCCACCCCCTGAGGGAAGGAAGTGCTGACAGCACTGCCACGAGTTAATAAAGAATTCTCCACCCGGGTAGAGAGGATACTGCGTGTCTGTGGGCGAGCCGGAGGAGGTGATTACCCGGCCCGCCTAAGAGGCAGAGTCACCATATGCTTGCAGTCTCTCTGGGCTGGGTGATGGGAGCCTGCAGACGGTGTGATCACTGGGCTCCATTTCGGAGCAACGGAAAAAAAATGATAAAGCGCTCCATATCGGCACTACCAAAAAAGGAAAAAGAGATCTACGAGCGGCTCACCCGCAAAGATGTCATCTTTAAAGGAAGTTTTAACGGTTTTACCATAATGCCTCGGGATACAGTGGGACTGGCCTGAAACCAGCAAAAATACCCAGGACCAGCGGAGTGGCTGTGTCGGGGCTACCCTGTGAAAGAGATGATGAACCCGGGCCGTAGTGGTGACTTAGGACAACACGCTGTACCCGGGGGTTTGTGTCGTGGTTCCTGCAATGAAGAAATAGCATTCGCGTGCCCATACACACCAGCAGTCGGGTAGTGGGATCGGTACAATGTAGTCAGAGGTTGCCATGAGTCACCACGTGAGAGTCAGCTGTCGGCTGGCCATTGGGGTGCAACTATGTGTGCGTTGACTATGACCATCCTTGTGTCTCCCTCGAACGCCTGGTGAGAACGCAAACAAAATGGTGGAAAGAAAGACATCGGAGAGGAACACAACGCCTGAGCCTTCCCAACGCGCAGAACAGTACCGATTAATGGATGGTAAGCACCACGTCCAGTATGTCCGTTCAGTGCTCATTGTAGAAAAGTGAACAATCGTACAGCACCAACACCAACAGTGGCCTCACTGCATCAAGTGTCAGACTTACACCCTCAGGATCCTCTGGTGTCCCAGCCATGAGCAGTGGGACATCCTGCGCTCGGGGAGGGGGCCCTCGAGCACCGGGCAAGAGGCGCTAGGTGCTGTCAGGTGATCCAAGAGATCAACTTACATCACAGGCCTGGGACGCCAGTCCAGTCCTGCACTGCCAGCCGGGCTAGAGTCCATACACCGCACCAACAGTCGAAATGTGTGGCACAACAAGGATGAAGATAATCCCCCTGGAGCTGTGCCATCAGGAAAGCAGGACACCCTGTCCCACACGCCACCTGGCCTGCCCTACTAGTGGCCCAGACTGCTTGCCACGGATGACACACTGGCCGCCTGCCACTAACGTGCCATCCCATCGATAGACCAGACCAACGTGGGTTTGAGGGAGGTACTTACCAGCCCCCTGAGTTCAACCAACAGCCGAGGTGTGACTAACGAACACGGGTGGCCCTGGCACTGGCCAGGAGGAAGCAGTTAACTGGACAAGGGTCTGGGTTGCATTTCAGCATGAGTGCTTGTGCGCCCTCCTGCGCCCCTGGAGGAAAGAGACACTCCTGACTGTGGGAGCATTGTGAAGAGGGGGGTGAGTGATGTCCAGTCACCCCGTGCCCGATCTATGGCACTGTCCCCTATCTACAGCACATGGAGCAGCCTGGACGCCCTGCGACCTGCGTCTCGCTGCCCTGCTGTGAACATCATGTTCCATAGTCCCATACCCTGGAAGTGATACATCGAACAGCATGGACGCCTAGAGGGATAACTCTGTATTTTTGTGTGTCCCAGCGCCCTGATGCCTGCGGGCTTACGGCGCTTTAGAAGCATATAAATAAATAAAATAAAATAAATAAAGGGATGAGTCTTGCTGCAGTGCCCTCAACATCAAGGGACTAGCCGATGTGGCCCCTGGCAGTGACCAGGTGTGGCTTTGCCAGATGCGAACTGGACCATAAAGGGACTCGTACCTGTGGAGAAGTGACTCCTGTGCGGACTGCCCAGAACATCAAGGGCTTATGCTGATGTCGCCCCTGGCACCACCTGTCAGGCGCTACTTTGACGGCCGAACTGTACCATCAATGGACCTGGACTTGGGAAGTGACTCCTGAACTGACACTGATGGAAGCCGAACTGGTCTCCTGCGGTCCTGCGATTGCTTAAAGAGGACTCAGTAATCTTGTGTGTTCTGATGCTGTAAACCTGCACAGTAACTACATGCTTAAAGTGGTCTCAGGAAATAACAATAATGTGAAGCTGTGATCCCGCACTTGTGAAGTGTGCATATAGTGCCAGCCGCCAACCATGGTGTTCTTTCCGGTAGTGGCCGTTCTGAACCCCAGGTTAATAAAGGGTTTTGTAAACTGTGGTAGAATTGCCTACATTCCATCGGCAGCTCGCCGACCACGACTGTCACCCGCTGAGTATGTTTATAAATGGGTTAGTATGTGTTATGTTTGTAACTGTTGGAGTTAGGTATGCATGTGTCAGTGGCGTATCCTACTATTCGTTTACTTTGTAAGTTCCAAAGTGATAAGTATTTTGTCGTTCTGTAATGGACGGGATGCATATATGTCTCGGCAATGTTTGATTTGTTCATTTTGAAAAAGGAGGAGTGTTAGGTGTGACCCTCCCATGTGTATTGCCCCCTTAAAGGGATGTGTCCCTCCCACGTGTATTGCCCCTTTAAGATTGACGATGACTGTGTCATGGCCCATGCTAATAAAAGGGACTCCTGCAGGCACGTGCGGGAGAAAGGAAACGGCTGCAGACTCCACAAAAGGAACCCCTGAGTCCGTGTCTCATTATCATGAAGGCTGCAGGCCTACACAGGGAGGTACAGGCCTGCAGGCCCTGATGCCGTGCGACCCTCGTGCCAGGACAGTGGCAGAGGTCCGCATGGTCAGGGGTTTGGCAGGCTGTTCCCCTTCACCCCCAATGGTGCTGATGCCTCATTGCACCAGGGGGCCTGCCGGATGTCCAGGGCAGGCCCCAACCTCCACAGGCACTGGGCCTGTCCTGTGCAGAAATGAATAGCGCCAGGGGTGCCTGCCGATGTCCATGGCAGGCAACCCCCAACAGTAGTGTGTGTGTGTATATAAGGCCGTCTGGATCATACCATTAAATTAATGTGTGTGAAAGGGAAGGCGGGAGAAGAGACACTTTTCCACACAACGCCCCCATCGCTTTAGTTTTTCCGCACTTTACTCGCCTTACCATAGCGATTTTGACACGCTAAATTAATCTACTAGCTAGGGTGTTTAGGCTGTTCCGATTTCCCAAGAAATGTAATCCTCTCTGGGCCAGGTTCTGGATTTGAAAGCTGTTGTGTTTCATTGGCCGTGATATCTATGTTGGTGGTTGGAACAAAGCAGGGCCGTTTGCTCAGTTGGAATGGTGCACAGACCATCTATTACTACATGATGATATATATATATATGACCAGACTGTCTCCTGTCCTCACTCCTCCTCAGCTGAGCTCACTTGAAAAAAAAATCAATAGGCTTTCTTTCACTTTATAAGCTCAGTGGTTGGTTTCATTCGCAGAATTTCAGCACCCGACGACGACGCGAGTCAAGCGCCGGACTGACTGACTGACCCTGACCACGTGGCAGAGTTGGTGGCTGCTTCTGCCTGCTCTTGCCTCCTCAACTATTGCCTCTGTCACTCTCATGTTGGAGTAGGCACTTGACTCGCCCCCATCCCCAAACCCAGGCTGCGCTGTAGTGCACTGCTCAGAATGGGGAGGGGCTCAGCAAAGAGGGCATGTGCGTTTTACTTCCCGGGCCGGATGGACTGTTGCTGTCATGGCCCAAAATGCGCGTCCCGGCAGAAATATTCAAATAATTGAAGAGTGGCAGCAAGCAGCAGCAGTGCTGCCTGGCTGGCCACACACAAAGCCTTCACAGTCTGACTGTCACACAGGCTTCATGTGACTTCAGGCGCGCTCTCATGGTGGTGGGGGCAGAGCAAACAATAGGGTGGACAAAAAATAAAATGGGGGGGCATTTGCCCCCGTTTGCCCGCCCTAGAGATGCCTATGTTTATCCGTGATGATACAGACTTGCAGCTGGCATGAATCCAAACCAAATTGCAACATATAGGAGCGGCAGGCTACTCCTCCTTCTTTGTTATGTAACATTGCGTAATCTGAGGAACTAATGCAGGTAAAAACTATCACTGCATTCTATCTTCACCACAATAATAGATAAAACCATATCTTATTGTTATTCATAAATATGAAAAATCATCATCATCAAAACCAATCAAATATTACACATCAATAAGACTTAAAAATAACAATGTGCAAATAGTGCTTGACAGGTGCAAAAAAGTACTATGGGGTTAGTATTAAAGTGCGACACATGCAATGTAGTACAATCCAAAAACGGATGTTCTTTTTCCTTTTCTTAAACTAGGGGAACATTCATTCACTCCAAACTCACTACTGTCCATGAATTCAAATTTTACAAAACAACTATTTAATTTGCTATTCAGTGGACTGATGACAAATCATGACAATGACCAGGAGTGATTTATCAAATTTCTCCTCCGGGTCTTGTGATTCAATCTCCTGCATACACAGGATGTAATTCTCAAAAAAGCTTGTGGACACAAGGTGTTTGGCCCTTTTTCCAGATACGCCCATTCCCTAGCGTTCTTCTCAAGTATTGGTAAAGGCCTTCATCAGGACAGGGAATTTATTTTCAAACAGAGCTTGAAGCTCGACTACCCCTACAATATTGTATCAATTATGTGAACAAATTAAGTAAAAACTGTGTAAATTGAAGATCATAGCCTAGGTACCATTTACCCCATGGCCCCCAACACCTCAGGATTATTACCAACCTCAATTTTGATTTGCCAAATGGGGACAATGAAGTCTTTGTTTTTATTCTATATGATGATATCTGTGTATAACTTAAATACACCTGAACAAATCAAGTCAATATGATCCATAAACTAATGCTTGCATTCTCTTAGATGTAATACAAATAACCATGTTATCAGACTATTTACTAACCGGGTTTATCGATCCCATTAATCAACTTTGTGCTGAGAACTGCGTATCCCTCGCCCTGGCTATTGCGGAAACCTATTTGGAAAGATCTGCATGTGTTACATGCACATGTTCCTTCCACTTTTTGATAATTAAGCCACCCTATTACTTGACACACTGTTTCTGTCCGCTATGCTATTATAAGAGCCCCGGTGACTAAATGCACTACACTGGGTATGTCACTCAGCGATCACCATAGCCATACCAATCATTTTCAAACATTACAGTGTATTATTACGTGTCTTATTGAAAAAGAACAAGAAAATGAAAGGGAGAACACACCAGTTCACACCCCCCATAATTCTGCACACATACATATTACTAAATTGTCCCTCTCCATATATCCGCATGTGCCACTCGCTTAATAACTCGGTTATCTCTGCGTTCACATTGATCTATGGAATGCGGAATAATTATCTGCACCTATATCACCATGTTGGCAAGTGCTGACGGGAGCCAAAGTACAAAACATCTGGAGAGCCAAAAGTTGCAGGTTCGTGATTAGCAAAGAGACAAGGAAGGATTTATAGGGTATCTTTTAATTTCTTCAGGTGCAAAGTCCCATTCTGAGAATGCTGCAGATGGCATATTTTGTTCTGCTGTGTCCATAAATCTGCCAATGGGAGTCAAGACACTTTTAATGTTGTATTGTAGGTACACTACATGGAAATAAAGACACATTCAGAAAATAAATGCTTCAGGATATAATTGATCATTTTGTATTGTTGGTTTGTGCATACAAGTGAATGTCTTGGTCATACCCCGCCCGAATTCCATCCATGACCATAGCTGCTGAAGCCCATTAGACAGTTGATTGCCAATCACAGAAACGTCCATGTCTTTTGGGGCAGGGTAACGATCACTGTTGTGAAACACTATGGGACACCAAAGGGAACGTACTGATCTGGTAGAAGATGGCGCCAGAAGGGAGGACCAAAGTCTATGGTGCCTGGCCAATAATCATCCACTAGCTAGGGTTTAATTAAAGAGCCATTTCTAAAGGTAGTGCTAGATGAGCAGCTTAAATTCAGGTGCGAATATGCCCCTCTGCTTTAGCAGTAGTCGGAGGCGGTGTTCCTTTTGACATGGGTCCTAGATGCTGTAAGGTATGAACAGAGGTAGGAGGAGAGTTGATATATTCTGTTAAAATCTGTAAATGTAAAAATGTGAAACATGAACATGCAAACTTAATGTGCAAAATGGAGTGTAAACAATGTTTAATGTTGATCAGTGGTGCTATACTGGAATGCATTACTTATTAAAACAAATATAAATACAGAACTCGTGCAGAAGACTTCTGGACACCATCTGCGATGCCCTGAAGGGGTTTCATGTAATTGTACTAAACGCCAGTTCTTACAACGTTTTTTACACTGAATTCCTATGGTTTTGAAATGATACATCATCGTCATTTCCACACCATCAAAATAAAGTAAGTGAATCCAAAGAAAGAGTTCCCTTTTCATATACAACTTACAAAAGTTAGCACTCTTCACTACTAATTTCTGCTGCACCTAATTGCTGTTTTCTTCACAAAAAAGGCGATATCCCTTTACTCTGGGGCATGTTCAAACACACCTTACACTCAGGACAACACTCAGACTTTCTTCGCATATCTAGCACAGTGTTTGCACATGAATATATATATTCAAGGAAAACGCTTAAGTTGCCGGGAAGGTAAGGTGAGAACTTAATGCAACAAAACCCTGGAAATTCAGCTAAAGCCACCTTAATTTCCCCCCTGTTACACAGACTATGACCACAATGATGACATCACAGATCACATCACTGAAGACATCACTAATTACATGTTGTATGCGAACACTGATGACATTATAAATCACATCACTGATACCATCACTGGTGACAACACTAATTGCATTGTATACAACTGATTACATCAATAATGGAATTAGACATAACGTCATTTATAAGTTAGCTCATGAAAACATTGACTACCTTAATAACATATTAGGCCATGGACTTGCCTATGACAAAGGCTGGGGTCACTGGCCAGCACCAAAGGCCATAGCTAGTGGTCGGTTATTGTTAAAAAATACCAATGTGCATGGTTATAAGCCATTCCTAGAAGCCCGTCACTGTTTTAGAATGTACAGTGGGCAACGTTGAAAGCTGTAGTTGTTGGCCAGAGCTAAAGGCCATAGCTAGTGACTGTTAATATGTCAGAAAATACAGTCAGCACAGCCAAAGGTTGTGGTCACTGGCTAGTATTGTGTTGAAAATTTTAGCTAGCAGCTTGTTAGTGTATATAATATACAGTGGGGACGGTCGAAAGCCATAGCTAGTGGCTGGTTAGTGTTGTGCAGTACACAGTGGGCACGGCCGAAGGCCATTGCTCATTGCATTTTATTATTTTAAAATTTACAGTGGACATTGGACCACTGGCAAAGGTCAACATCTTGGTTGGTAGCTTGTTAGTGTTTTAAAGCAGTAATGCGGGGGGAATTTATATCACAAACCACAGCATATACACGGGAGAGAAAGCTACTCAAACAGAAACTTGAGCTAGAACTGAAGGATGCAGAGTCACAACATATGGCTAAACAAATACCCAAAAAAGTAAGAAACCTTCGAAAAGTGAGAGCCCAACTAGAAACCCACATGGCAGATCACACCGCACACTCCATACTATGCACTGAACAGTCCTACTATACACACAGAGGTAAAGCTAACAAATTCCTAGCAGCCAAACTCAACAAGCAAAAAACATGCAGCTACATAGTGAGTCTTAAGAACCCAAAAGGGGGGATAAGTACATCGGAGGACAAAACATTAGACATCATGGAAAAGTTCCACCTAGACCTCCTCGAAAGAGAGGAACTATCCCCACAACTTGATTACATGGCCAGCTAGATTACATGGCCAAAATAGCCCTCCCCCAGATAACGGAAGAAGAAACCTTGAACCTTCAAGCCCCCATAATGGGCCAAGAATTAAGCGATGCCATAACACACCTCCCACATAACAAGACATCTGGGGCGGACGGGTTCGGGAACGGGTACTACAAAACCTTCAGGAACCAGCTACTGGGCCCACTAACGAATCTCTTCAACCACATCAGAGAAACCGGTGCAGTCACGCCAGGCATGGGGAAATCGACCACAGTCCTAATCCTTAAACCAGGGAAAGATCCCACAGACTGCGCAAGTTACAGGCCAATATCATTACTTAACAGCAACGCCAAGTTATATGCAAAGATCCTGGAAAACAGGTTGGTGAAGGTTTTACCCCAAATAATCCACAAAGATCAAGCGGGATTTATCGTAGGGAGACACACACAGGACAACATCAGGCGGGCGGTAGACATTATAGAAATAGGGAACAAAACAAAACAGAAATACTCCATAGCAGCCTTGGACGCACGCAGAGCTTTCGATAGTTTAGACTGGGCGTACCTAAACCTAACCCGGAAGAAATACGGCTACGACCCCACCTTCATAAGGATGGTCTTGGCGAACTACAAACTCCCCTCAACAACATTCATAATTAATGGCAGACCACTACAACAATACAAATTCAAAGAGGCACGCGGCAGGGCTGCCCACTATCCCCCCTTATATTTGCAATGGCAATGGAACCAGTGGCACAAACCATAAGACAGGACCTAGAAATAAAAGGGGTATTAGCAGGAGGGATAGAGCACAAAATAGCACTATACACAGACACTATCCTACTGTTCCTGAGAGACACCGCCAAATCACAACCCAAAACCCTAGAAAGATTACAGGAATTTGCTAGGGTATCGGAATTCACTAATAACCACGCAAAATCAAAAGCCCTAAACGTAACCAAAGAGGAGAAGATACCCCAAAAAATGGTGGCACAGCATCCACTAACCTGGGAACCCAAGGCCATAGACTACCTAGGCGTTCAACTGACACGGGAATATAGACACCTATACGGGGAGAACATAGTGCCGCTGTGGAAACAATTAAAGGAGGAACTCTTGGGATGCCCAGGAACTTTCATGATTCGCACGTATAACCGCACTTAAGATGACCCTTCTACCCCGCCTCCTATATGTAATTAGCTCCCTCCCGATAGAGATCCCCCCCAAAATGTGCAGAAAACTACAAAAGAATCTGATATCCTTCGTATGGAATGGGAAGAAACCCAGAATCCAAAAAGGAATCTTAACCTGGCCACCCTTATTGTGGGGACTGGGACTCCCCGACGTGGAAAGATACGCACTGGCAGCTCAGATAGCCCCTATGCTAAAATGGATGGGAGGGAACCCACATAAGGGATGGGTGGGAATAGAACAGGGAGAAACCAGAATTCCACTAGGGAATTTTGCAAGCCCTACGGGCAGGGGCCAGAGCGGTGAAGGGACAGCTATTAGAATCCACCCGCACTTCACTAAAAGCATGAGACACAGCACTCAGAAAACATCATATAGCCCCGGGACTAGGCCCCTTTACACCAATCGCACACAATCAGGACTTCACCCTGGGTAAACAGGACAGATTTTGGGCAAACTGGGGGCGACCACACCCGATCCCCCTGAAAGAATTCTACCACAAAGGAATCCCACTACAATTCGAGGAATGCAAACAGAAATTAGGTATAGGGGAAAAGGAGAGGTACTAGTATATACAAATCAGGCACTGGATTTCCCAGGAAGGGGTTAAAAAGGCGGCCACCAGGACTCCCATAGGATTGGAACTCATCCTACAGGAAGGCCAGACCCACAAAGAAATAACAAGAATATATAAGCTGCTAGACAACGCACAAATTGAGGATCAAATCTCATATAGAAAAAATTGGGAGAAAGATCTGGGAACCCCTATCACAGATGAAGAATGGGCGCAAATCTTGAAGAGGGCTCAGAAGGCATCCAAATGCACCACAATTAAAGAGACCTCATATAAACTATACACAGGATGGTACCTAACCCCACACAGATTAAACAAAATGAATCCAGCCTACCCCCCCCCCCCCAACTGCTGGAGACAATGTGGCATCAGAGGGGACCTATGCCACATGTGGTGGACTGTAACGCTCACCTGACTCCCACAGAGGCGCTGGCCTGGTTCGCGCTGCTGTGACCTCTTCTAAGGTGATGCGCAGGGTTCGGAAGACGGACTGGACCGGGCCCCCAAATCTGGCTTGTCTGGCTCGCAGATGTATCCTTCTGTAGGCGAAAATAGGGGATTAACTGTCTGCGGGGTAATGCAATCAGCCTCCCACTTTCCCCTCTCACCCTCCTCGAAACCCTTCTGTGATTCCTCGTAGCATCTCACCTTAGGGTCTGGAAGGACGAGCTCTCCATCCTGCTTCTGATGCAGGGGCGCGTTGGTATCCAGTTACTTCACTGGATTTTCGGATTGGTGAGAACCAAACTTGCTTGGCTTCCAGGTAAGTTTTTTGATAAGAGGTTCCCCTTGTGTCAATGCATTAATGTACTAATGCTAGTGTCTTTTTCCCCATAGGGGCCGGGGTACGGAATGCCGGGGAACAGGCACCGACCCGAGATGAGAGGTGAAATCCTTGTAGAAATCAGGTAAGTCTTTAATGAGCGTTTTTTGGTAATGTCTTTTCATTCGCTCATTAACACTGAGGCCTCTTTTTCCCCTTAGGGGCCGGGGTCCGGAAATGCCAGGATGCGGCGCAGACCCGAAATGAAGAGGGAATGAATCAACAGGTAAGTCTTAACATGGAGATTTAGCTTTCCTTATTCCCTTCTCTCTCTCACCTTTTGTTCTGGTCTTTTTCTCCCTAGGCGCTGGGGCGTGAATGCGAATCCAGATGACCTGTAAAGGTGAGTGGAATGCGGCGCTGCAGCGATCGACGCAATGAGCTTTTAAATAAAAGTCTTCCTTTTCAGGATTGTCGGCGAGATGTCCCGGGATGCGGATTTAGCAGGTAAGGACTTTTCCTTCTTCTGTTCTCTTCTTCTCTTCCTTTGCAGGTGATCCAGGATGCTGGCAGGCGTGGCAGAAGTCAGGATGCAGGAGCAGACACGGTGAGCGTCCAGCTGCTAGATGCAGAACAACGCAAAGCACGTGTGGCTGTTCGGGTGGGGTTTAAATAGCCTTGGAAGAAGTTCCAGGTATGTATCCTTCCTCCAATCAGGTATGTATCCTTCCCCGACCACGCCCAGATGGTAAATTAGTCCCACAGGTAAAGTAGTTCCTTTCAGGCCTCAAGGAGGCCGGGATCCTGCAGCATGGTCTGCATCAGGTAAGTGCACCCAAGCACTTCCATAATGAGCCTGGCGCCTATGGCGCCAGGACTGATGTCTTTTATGAGCCTGGCGCCATAGGCGCCAGGACACTGTCCAAAGGGCCCCTATATGGGGTTGCTGGGTCCTTCCTTGGGGACTGGATGTCCGCTTTCGGGGACGCAGGGCTTGAACCGGCTCCCCGGGAGCGGGCATCATGACAGCACTCCCCCTCAAGGCCCCTCCCAAGGTTGTTCCCTCTGGGGGTTTTGGTTTGTCTGGGAAGAGTCGGTGGAATTTCCTGACTAATCGAGGTGCATGCACATGGTCGCTGGGTTCCCACGACCTCTCCTGAGGTCCGTACCCCTTCCAATCAATTAGGTAGAGCAGTTTTGACCTAAACATTTTTGAGTCTAAAATGTTCTTCACTTCGAATTCGGGCTCCCCATCTATTAGAATAGGTTCTGGAGGTTTGAGTAGTCGGGTTCCGGTACCGCTGGTTTCAGAAGTGACACATGAAAAACAGGGTGAATTTGCATACTAGCTGGTAAATCAAGTTTAACAGCCACCGGGTTAATTATTGCCGTAATAGAATAAGGTCCCAGATATTTTGGGTTAAAAGTTCGAGGCCCTTTGAGTGGTAAATGTCTGGTAGCTAACCACACTTGATCCCCAATCTGATACGGAGGTACTTCACTCCGATGTAGATCAGCATTCTCCTTGTATTTTCTCTTGGCTTGTTGTAAATGCGTAGTTGCCTCTTTGAAGGCTTGGGTAATTGTAGAATGCAGATGTTCTACTGCAGGCATTCCGAGGTTCTGAGGTGAGTCAAGGTTTGAGGTTCGAGGGTGATGCCCAAACAAAGTATAAAAAGGACTGTGGCCAGTTCCAGAGTGTACCGAATTATTATATGCGTATTCGGCTATCCAAAGAATGTCTTTCCAGTTGCTTTCAGATTGCTGTAACATACACCGTAAGTATTGCTCAAGGGTCTGATTTGTCCTCTCGGTCTGACCATCGGTCTGAGGGTGGTGACTGGTCGATAATCTTACGTCGATCTGCGCCATTTGACAACATTTGCACCAGAAGTGGGAAATGAATTGGCTTCCCCGGTCAGAGATTAGTATAGATGGGAATCCATGTAGCCGAACAATATTTTCGAGGAATTCTTTGGCTAGGACAGAAGCTGAAGGTAAACCTTTCAAAGGAATGAAGTGGGCCATTTTGGAAAACAAATCCACAATTACTAGAATAGTATTGTGCCCCGAACAAGGAGGCAGGTCCATAATAAAATCCATTGATAGGGTGTGCCAGGGTGCTGGCGGTATGTCTAGAGGTTGAAGGAGACCGGCTGGTCTTTTCTTTTGACTTTTATTTTGGGCGCAAACACCACAGGACATCACAAAAGATTTAACATCTTTTCGCCAAGAGGGCCACCAAAATTGTCGTTTCACCTTTTCCTCTGTCTTGGCAATACCGGGGTGTCCCTCTATTAATGCATCATGATAACCGGAAATAACTAGTTCGTGTAATTCCTTATGTGGCAGGAATAAGCGTCCTTGGAAATAAGGTAAACCATTATCTATGGTAAAGTCTGATCCCTTTTGTATCCAATCCTGTAAGGTTGTAGGGTCCAGGAGTTGTTTCACTCTGGCTTGAATGTCTTCAAGCGTCTGTAACGAAGTCATGCCTAGAATCCTCTGTTCGGGGAATTATTGGTACTGGTTCTGAGTTTGTATCAGATTCTCCCATTCCAATTCGGGATAAGGCGTCTGCTTTGCCATTCTTGCAGCCAGGTCGATAGGTAATCACGAAATCAAATTCAGCGAAAAACAAAGCCCATCGGAGCTGCCGTGATGACTGAGCCTTGGCGGTTTTCAAATACTGTAAATTCCGGTGATCAGTGATCACTGTGATGGTATGTCGAGCGCCAAGCAGAGGATGCCGCCAGGCTTTAAAAGCGGACTTAATGGCTAACAGTTCTTTGTCCGTGATTGCATAATTAACCTCGGGTGCCGAGAATTTTCTGGACCAAAATGCTACGGGATGCAGTTGGTTGGTTTCGGGATCTCTTTGGGACAGGACATCTCCCATGGCTAGGCTGGATGCATCAGTCTCGACGACATAAGGGAGATCTGGACGCGGGTGTTTCAATATAGGTGCAGAGGTAAACTTAGCTTTTAAATCCTGAAAGGCCTGCTCGGCTTCTTCAGACCATTCAAAACGTTTATTTTTCCTCAAGAGTGCAGTAATGGGTTGTACCACGCGTGAAAATTCCGGGATAAACCTGCGATAGAAATTGGCAAAGCCGAGCATGCTTTGAACCCCTTTTACAGAGCTAGGTGATGGCCATTTGAGGATGGCATCCACTTTTCTTGAGTCCATTCGGACTTCTTTGGGTGTCAGGATGAAACCTAGAAACTCGAATTCTGTGGTATGGAAAACACATTTCTCCAATTTAGCAAATAGTTTGTGTTGGCGCAGTTTTTCAAGTACTGCCCTGACGTGTTTTCTGTGATCAGATTCCGAAGAGGAGTACACCAGAATGTCATCGATATATACGACAACACAAACATCGATGAGTTCCCGAAGGACATCATTCATGAAGTATTGAAAGGCAGCCGGCGCGTTACACAATCCGAAAGGCATCACCTGGTACTCGAATAATCCGTATTTAGTACGGAAGGCAGTTTTCCATTCATCGCCTTCTTTAACTCGTACCAGATGATAAGCCCCCCGGAGATCTAACTTGGTGTATATGCAAGCGTCCTTCACCTGGTCAAGGAGTTCAGGGATCAGAGGCAGAGGATAACGGTTTTTAACCGTTATCTGGTTCAATGCGCGGTAATCGATACAAGTTCTAAGGTCGCCTTCTTTTTTGGGCACGAAGAACAAAGCCGAGGATGCCGGGGACTTTGACGGGCGAATAAAACCATTAGCTAGGTATTGATCCAAATATTGTCTCAAATGCAGATTCTCGGGTTCGGTAAGGGCATAAATCCTGCTACAAGGGGGTTGTGCACCGGGCACCAGATAGATTTGGCAATCGTACGATCTGTGAGGAGGTAACGTGTTGGCCTGTTCCTTTTGGAAGATGTCCTGAAAGTCTTGGTATTCCGGAGGTAGTTGTATGGAGGCAGAGGTTACATATGCTAGATTAATCTTCAGGTTTTCTAGGTAGCAGGTTTGTGTACAATCCCGGAAGGTTATTCTCTTAGCTCGCCAATCAATTCGAGGATTATGTGTCTCTAACCAAGGGATTCCAAGAATAACCTGAAACTGTGAAGCCTTGATTACATCAAACACAACACCCTCCCGATGGCCGTCGGGACCAATAAGAGTCACCTCAGTAGTGGAATGTGTTACCGGTCCAGAGGCAATTTCAGTTCCATCGACTGTGGTGATGACATCTTTGCTGGTTTTAGGACGGAGAGGGAGGTTAATCCTAGAGACCAATTCACGATCCACATAGTTTCCAATAGCCCCACTATCGATGTATGCCTTTATTGCATGCAACCGCTTAGGCTGTTCTGGATCTACGAGCACCATTGGCACAATGAAATGCAAGGTCTGAGAGTTAATTTTCAAGCTCGGCAAGCGGACCCCTACACTTGTCGGGCGGAGTCGTTTCCCGAAACAGAGTCTTCATGGTTTTTATCAGCGGCTCTTACCGCCTTTCGGGGCGGTTTTGCCGGGCAATCTCGTAGAAGGTGTCCAGAATTCCCACAATAAAGACATAATTTTAACTGCCTCCTCCTTTCACGTTCCTTTTGAGTTAAGGGTCCTTTAACCCCTCCAATTTGCATAGGCTCAGAGACATCAACTCCCTTGGGATTAGCATGGATCTTGACCAACACCCGGGTCTCAAACCTGGACCGATCTGCTTTTCTGTTTTGAAGTCTGTGATCCAATTGGACCACTAAGTCTATATACTCTGTGCATTCTTGGGGCGGATTTACAACTTGGGCCAAGACATCTTTAAGTTCTCTGCGTAGGCCTCGATAAAACAACGTGACTCTTTTATCCCCTGGCCATCTCGTTTCCACAATTAGTCTATTAAAGGTTGCAATATAGGATAGGAGGTCCTGATTGCCCTGTCGCAGGGATAGAAGTTCATCATCCAGAGCCTGCCCCTGAGAGTGTCGAGCAAATAACCTTTCCATGCTTGCTTGAAACCTTTGAAAATCACGGAGAATCGTGTCATCTTGAGTAACCAGTGGAACTCACCAATCGGCAGCGCAGCCGCTGAGATATGACAATGCAAAGGCTACCTTGGTCTGATCATTAGGGAAGGCACCAGGTCTGCATAGGAAGTGCAAACGACACTGATTCATGAATACGGCGAATCGTTTGGGGTCCCCAGCAAAGCGTTCGGGTGGGGCCAGCGGCATGTTTCCAGGTAGATTAATCTGCACAGGGTTACTGGAAACCACAGGAGCGGGGTTCCCTCCGGAACCGGGTAGAGGAGTTTGCCCAGCTTGACCTTGCAAAAGCTGTCTGTCCAGGTCATCAATTCTTTCCTTTGATATTATTAATTCCCTCTGAGGGCATTAGTCTCTTGACGAGCGGCATGTACTTCGGCCCGTAATTCCCCCAGTAATTAGGCCAACTGATCAGTCTCAGAACTTTCCATAGCGCCTGGATGGGAATTTGTAGGAAGGCTTCGCGTTCTGTAACGCTCACCTGACTCCCACGGAGGCGCTGGCCTGGTTCACGCTGCTGAGACCTCTTCTAAGGTGATGCGCAGGGTTCGGAAGACGGACTGGACCGGGCCCCCAAATCTGGCTTGTCTGGCTCGCAGAAGTATCCTTCTGTAGGCGAAAATAGGGGATTAACTGTCTGCGGGGTAATGCAATCAGCCTCCCACTTTCCCCTCTCACCCTCCTTGAAACCCTTCTGTGATTACTCGTAGCGTCTCACCTTAGGGTCTGGAAGGACGAGCTCTCCATCCTGCTTGTGATGCAGGGGCGCGTTGGTATCCAGTTACTTCACTGGATTTTCGGATTGGTGAGAACCAAACTTGCTTGGCTTCCAGGTAAGTTTTTTGATAAGAGGTTCCCCTTGTGTCCATGCATTAATGTACTAATGCTAGTGTCTTTTTCCCCATAGGGGCCGGGGTACGGAATGCCGGGGAACAGGCACCGACCCGAGATGAGATGTGAAATCCTTGTAGAAATCAGGTAAGTCTTTAATGAGCGTTTTTTGGTAATGTCTTTTCATTCGCTCATTAACGCTGAGGTCTCTTTTTCCCCTTAGGGGCCGGGGTCCGGAAATGCCAGGATGCGGCGCAGACCCGAAATGAAGAGGGAATGAATCAACAGGTAAGTCTTAACATGGAGATTTAGCTTTCCTTATTCCCTTCTCTCTCTCACCTTTTGTTCTGGTCTTTTTCTCCCTAGGCGCTGGGGCGTGAATGCGAATCCGGATGACCTGTAAGGTGAGTGGAATGCTGCCGCGATCGACGCAATGAGCTTTTAAATAAAAGTCTTCCTTTTCAGGATTGTCGGCGAGATGTCTCCGGGATGCGGTTTTAGCAGGTAAGGACTTTTCCTTCTTCTGTTCTCTTCTTCTCTTCCTTTGCAGGTGATCCAGGATGCTGGCAGGCGTGGCAGAAGTCAGGATGCAGGAGCAGACACGGTGCTAGATGCAGAACAACGCGAAGCAGGTGTGGCTGTTCGGTGGGGTTTAAATAGCCTTGGAAGAAGTTCCAGGTATGTATCCTTCCTCCAATCAGGTATGTATCCTTCCCCGACCACACCCGGATGGTAAATTAGTCCCACAGGTAAAGTAGTTCCTTTCAGGCCTCAAAGAGGCTGGGATCCTGCAGCATGGCCTGCATCAGGTAAGTGCACCCAAGCACTTCCATAATGAGCCTGGCGCCTATGGCGCCAGGACTGATGTCTTTTATGAGCCTGGCGCCATAGGCGCCAGGACACTGTCCAAAGGGCCCCTATATGGGGTTGCTGGGTCCTTCCTTTGGGACTGGATGTCCGCTTTCGGGGATGCAGGGCTTGAACCGGCTCCCCGGGAGCGGGCATCATGACATGGACCTGCCCTAAAGCTGAAATATACTGGAAAGAAATACTGGGACATTTAAGAGAAATCCCAGGGTGACAACTCCCACACGACCCAAAGGTAATACTGCTGGGAACTCCAGTTGAAGGGGTCTACGCAGAGACAGGCAATAATGCAACCCTGATCACGCAGCTACTAAATGCGGCAAAAATAACTCTGGCCCAAGGATGGAAAAACCCGGAAAGCCCAGTGGTCGCGTGCTGGTGGGTTAAAATATGGCACATACTGGCAATGGAAAAGGTAGGGGCCATAAAGGACAATAAATACTTGAAATTCAGGGAAGTGTGGGACCCATTTATAGACTATGTTGTAGATAGGGAAGCCTACTTCCACAGACCAAACTTGATGAGAACGATCCTGAACTAAAGCCCTCTGGCAAGACGGAAGCTCGAAAGGGCCCACAACAACCGCTAACACAGGCAGACAAGGCCCGAACTGCATTCGCACTGGCTAATGGTGTAGAAAAGCGGAACCAGCCCTGTTGGGGGGAGGGAGGGTTGAAAGGGGATAAATGTTATTTGCTCTACTGTAGACAAATGAGGGGGGAGTTATAAATGTTAAAACTCATGGACTTCTTGTAGACTTGAAAAGAGAACTGAAAAGAAGAACAATGATAAGTTTCTGTATACTGTTTCTCAAATGTATGTCTGTAACTTGAGTCTATGAGAAGAAAATAAAGTTGGTAAAAAAAAACTAATAATATTGAGTGCACAGAGGTAACAGTGTGACCAGTGTCCATAACTGAAGGCCATGACTAGTACCCATTCATGTGTTAAAATATATTTGCCCATGCACACTGACCATGGCTGAAGGCCATGCTTAATGCCAGTTACTGTTGTAATGTAATTAGTGATGTCATCAGCGATGTGATCTGTGATGTCATAATTGTGGTCATAGTCTGCGCAACAGGGGCCTTAAGTTAAGGTGGCTTTCGCTGAATTTTCAGGGTTTTGTTGCATTAAATTCTCACCATAACGCCCCTGCAACTAAAGATTTTTCCATGAATTATTAGGGTTTTGTTACAATGTGTTGCTCACCTTAGCGTCCATGCAACTAAAGTTTTTTCCTTGAATTTCAAAGGTTTTGCTCACTTTAACATCCCTGCAACTAAAGTTTGTCCTTGAATTTCAAAGGTTTTGTTATTCCATCGATTTGTATAACGTTTCCAGACCACTAGCACGGTCTTCAGCCATGGTCAGTGGGTATGGCCTTTGGCCGTGCCCACTGTCCATTTTAAAATGCTACTAGACCACTAGCCATGGCCTTCGGATTGCAGGCTTTGAGAACTCACAATGTTTTTAGGCAATGCACAGTGAGATTCAATTATTTGTCATGGAGCACACACTTTGGTTAAGCAGCGTTCTTCAAGTGGTACACCCTTTTTCAGGGCCATCATTTTGGCATGGGCCGATTTGGCACGCCCGTTCCGCTGCAGCGCCCATTTCGGCGGGCCCTTTTTGGCGCAAATGCCATTTTGGCGTGAGGGATGTTTGTATGTGGTGTAATTCATGTCCCATACTGTTTTATAATGTTGCAGTAAATACATTTTTTTCACATTTAATCCATATTACAAAATGCAAAGTGCGTGCAGGTTCATGCCAATTGGGACCTCTTGCGCCAAAACATCCTTGCACCGAGAGATACAAAATGCAAAGTGCCTGCAGGTTCATGCCACGGCAATTGCGACCTCTCATGCCAAAACGTCCTTGCGCTGAGAGGTCCCTGCCCCAACTGGCAGCGTCTAACTGGGCGTGCCCAAACAGAACCTGCTTCGAAACTGTCACGCCATAACCGCGTGCACCTAACTGGCCATGTCTAAATGTCCTGTCCCGTGCTCCAAGCCCCTGGTGTTATGGCCAGTCTTTTGGTGACTGTTGTGATACATCACATAACCCCAACTAACCACATTTAAGCAGCATGGAAATGGGGAAAAAATTACTGTCTGCAAGAATAACATATGCCCAGGTACTTTCTGCACCCATAGTGAAAATCAAAAGCTGGCACCCATGAATATACCCACAGTACTGCTTAGCTTCACATTTATGAAGGGGCCAGCCCCCTCAGGCCATGTTGCTCTAAGTGGTCTTGCAACTTTCCCTCATTTAGTAGGCTCCATGGCCTGAGGGAGCTGGCCTTTTCCTTACTTTGAAGCTAGCAGGGACAGTCCTGGTTACTGCATGGATGGGAGATCCAGGTCACCAGTGATTTTTCACCCTCAATGTCACTGTAGCTGTAAAAATATCTATTTTTTATTATGTATAAAACAATGCAAGCTTTGAGAACTCCCAATGTTTTTAGTTAATGCCCTGTGCAATTAAATTATTTACTGAGGATCACACACTTTGGTTAAGCAGCATGCTACAGGCCCCTTGTTTTATGGCAGGTCTCTGGGTGACTGTTGTGATACATCGCACAACCCCAACTACCTGCATTTAGGCAGCACAGAAAAGGGTAAAACATGATTGGCTGCAAGAATAACATATACCCATGTATTTTTGCCCCCATAGTGAAAATCAAAAGCTGGCACCCATGAACATACGAACAGTAAGTGGACACATATTTTAAAGTGAAATATGCAATTGACTTTCTCCTTAGAAGAAAGTGCACCAGAATATGAGCTAATTTGCATACCGACTATGCCTTGCTGTTGTGGCTCAGAACTGGAGGTGAACTTCCAGCAATGGCTACTAGGTGGCGTTGTGGAAGGTGTGACGTGGCTCAAATGGACTTTCCAACTTGCTAAAGGGACGTTATGGTTAAGTTGCACTACTAAAAAACCTATGAAATTCAATGGAAAAACGTTGTTACAGGGACATTATGGTTACAGGTAAAACCAAAAACCCCCAGAAATTTGCCAGTTATGGTAAGCTTTGATGTCACAGGTGTTAGTCATTGCAGTGCACAGTGGTATCGTGAGTTATGGTTGCTTAGCTTACCATAACTGGCAAATTTCTGTTTTTTTTTTAGTTTTACCTGTAACCATAACGTCCCTGTAACAACATTTTTCCATTGAATTTCATAGGTTTTTTAGTAGTGCAACTTAACCATAACGTCCATTTAACGTTTTTTCAGTGAATTTCTTAGGTTTTTACCAGGATACCCTAAGTTTGTAAAGATGTACTGCACAACATACTGAACCCGCTGGCACCATGTTAATGCGCACAGCAGTCGCGAACTGTGTCTGGTCGTGGATATCGGGTGGCATCCAACCTGCTCAGAAAGGCAGGGGCTACCATTCAGCAAACACAAGGAACATATACAAACCGCACCATGTACATGAATTGCAAGGGAAAATAGAGTAGGTCTGCAAACGGTGTACTTGTGAAACAAACAGGACAAAGGCATAGGGAGTACACCATAATGGAATGCAACAACAAGAGAAGTGACGTCTGCCTTCAACAATCTGACCGCACTGCTACTTTACATGGGAACAAAGAACGAACGGCCAGAGTAAGGACTGGAAAGTGCTAAGACCAGAACGTCACTACAAAGTAGTAAGCACACTAAATTTTGTCTGATAATGACACAGGTGGTGCAGTATACAATAGTAGAGAAGCATAACATTTCTTTTTTTTTTACGCAGCAATGGCAAGCACCTTAGAGTGGCTGGAAGAAAATTTCCCTCACAACGAAGTGACTTACGATAGTAGCCCCATTGGTACGCAGTCTGAAACGTAAAATATGTAATATCTATTGCCTCATGTACACGGAATAGATTTGTTTTAACTTTAAGATAACATATTGGAAAGGAAAGCATGGCAGCACAAGCGGCATCCCTTCCACAACAGCATAAAGGCACAGGAAAGGAAAGAAAATCTGTAAATATAAAACTGGATTGCCTGAAAGCCAAAATGGAAGAATTGGTGCCTAAAAAGATACGTACAAGGACATATTATGGACAAAAAAAAACACTGCACGACCTGCACGTGTACTCCTTCCTCATTTCACAGCCCACCTTCCCCTCAAAATCCAGGTGATCAGACACGTTACGATAATACCTCAATCCCTTCCTCCCCTTACAACCAACTTGTACAAATCCCCAATTTCCCACAATATGTATGCAATTGTGCTACCCCTTCCCTTTCCAAGTAGTATGTATGAATGTGTGGAAGTAAACGTTGATATTTAAATTGTTGCTGAGTGTATATGTGGCTTTTCTTTTGTTTTTAAAATGCCTTTATGACTCAGCGGCGCACAGTACTGGTGGGAATAGCCGGAGTTAAGCAAAAGGGAGCTGTCCTACGGACACCGCACCTGCCCGGCCTATCCGCAATCACAATGGAGGCATCCGTACGACGCCAGTATGACCCGCATGTCCGTATCTTGTTAACCACCTATAATTAGTTGTGGGAGCGAATGTTTGTCTATTGCACAAGTACGCGCATGCATATCTCTTCCTCTGTCTCCCGTTGACACAGGCCCTGTCCAGCATATGCAAACAAACTTGTGACAAACTTTAATTAGTTCGAGCCACCCACGCATGTCCTGCAGGTAGCTGTACACATAAACATCCCTACAAACACCTAGCTTGTCCCAAAATGGTCGGCGCACGTGTGTCGCACTATTAATCAGTCCAGAGATCCCAAAGGTGTGCATAGGACACCTATGCACATGCGCACAACGTTTTTTGCCCAAAATGCATCCTGCGGACATCCGTCCCAGTTGAGAACATTTGCGATGTCGCCATGCAGCTGCACCCACGCTGCGCGTGGGCCCTTATTTCACAGACACAATGCGGACCGTCGGACAGTGGAAAAGTAGAGTGTTCTGCAATCTACAGAGCGTACTTAGGAAAGTATACGCTTACAAACACCCCACAATGTGCCCTTGCAAAAGTTTGTATTTGTTTGAATGATGTAGGCCTGGTTTCGTGGTGCACGGTCTCCACAGCAGCTCTACAAAAGGTCACACTGCAGAGCTGTTTTGCAGTCTGTTTGTAGCTTTTCAGAACAGAGTAGCGGCCCACCTAGCTTTGAGCTGTAATTGATGTCAGACCAAATCTGATGTGCTACATTACCTTTGGAAGTAATGGCAACCATGTCAGGCCGGCTCACTATGCACAGTAATGGAGAAAAGTATTAACGCCCCTTCCTGTGAACTACACCCTCAGTACCGATAATCCCCACTGTCCCATTCCCATGGGCAGCATGCTGAAAACGGTAGTATGTGGCACATGCGCTTCCCCAAGTACCACAATGGCTGCGCCCCACTAAAGCAGGTACAGTTCTTCTTCCCTTTCCACTATTTTCTTTCCAGCACGCCCTCACTGGGTACTGTTAAATAGTCACACACACATCCACCAATCACATAGAAGAGCTCGCCATGCAACACTATCAGTTCTGTACAAGAGTCCTCTGCGTACACACCACACCCACAAAAGTAATTGCACAATCCCTTAGCCTGCACAATCCCATTTCCATGCCTGCCATTCTCAATAGCCACGGATGTGGCTTTAATGCTCCGTGCGGGCATGGGGAAATACATTCCAACCAGGGTAGGGGATTTTGTCTTTTGTGGTGGCTCTGAAAAGAGCCTTTTTTTAGGTGCTTCTAGATAAACACATTTTTTTCGGTTTTTACAGGATTTTGTGTTTTCTTCTCCTCACAATCTTACAGTTAACTCTTCAAAGCATCCTGTAAATGGGCAAACAAAACAGCATTACCAATGGGCGACAATGAAATGCCATTTGCCTAGAAAAACTCAGCATTTCGAGAATTAATGATGTCATTGTTGCAGAAGAATAGCTCACGAGCTGACAAAAAAATCACACATTCTTCTGTTGATGAGACCCCTTCCAGCTTCTGGCTCGGAACAACATGCATTAGGATAGTCCCATACTCTTCTTGGTGGTATGGCTGGGAAAAGCACCTGGGCAGTGGGAAAAAGCCTCTTCACTGCATTCAGCAACCTCTTCAGTCGATGGAACAAACTGGAACAAGCCACGTAACCCAAATTCATGCCGCCGTAGTGCACAACGAAAACATGAACAGTACCGAAACTGGCACAACTGCAGTCATGGACAGCGCACCACAATGCGTCCACTCCTTCCAAACTGAAATTGCCATCAAAGTGTCTTTCCTGGGCATACTTGTGCAGATCTATCACAAAGGCATCACCCAAAGTCAACACAATGCGTTTCTCCATGTCAGCCCGTCTCACTACGCAGAGTAATGCAAAACAGCATTACCTCCCCTTCCTGTGAACCACACCTTCAGTACCTGATTGGATAATCCCCACAGTCCCATTTCCATTGTCCAGCATGGTAAGAAGCACAGAATGTGGCACGTGAGCTCCCCCAAGTACCGCGAGGGCCGCGCCCCAGTAAAGCAAGAGCAGTCCTTCTTCCCTTTCCACTATTTTTTGTCCAGCACTACCTCATTGGGTACTGTTAAATAGTCACCAATCCCATCCAAGACGTCAGCATCTAACACTGTCAGTTCTGTACAACACTTCATATGTACCGTTAGACATTCAGACTGCAAGTGTCGTGTCATTCGAAAGCACGTCCAGTAGAAAGTTCAATAAAACTATGCAAGATTTCTGCATCCACATTCATCCACATGAGCACCCATCACCACAAAGTAGAGGTATGAATATTTTTTCTGCAGTATGTTTAGAAATCTATTATACGTGCCTTTGAGCACGGTATATGCCAGTGAACGTCCATTACGTACTTCAAAAACATAGTTTTTTCTCCCATCACCTACTATCAAGTGGCACTTCAATGGTATATGCTTTCAACGTTTTCATTTACCCTTATCACCCATTGTAATATCGAAACAAGAACTCTCTTCTTTCCTTCCGACAATGCTATGAATTATTTTCCGCGCTAACCCATATCTTACATAAATCTCAAAAATATGGCACCAAAACCAGCAGTGAATGTATCTTACCAACCTAAACCAAGTTCCCAAAAGCTCACTGTCTCCACAGCTGTGGTTCTCTCTAGGCTGGACTATTGCAACAACCTCTTTCTAAATCTGCCTGCTTCTATTCTCCGCCCTCTGCAACTCATCCAGAAAAGGACTGCGCAACTTGTCTTTGGCCTCAAGCCCAGGGATCATATCTCTCCGGGACTGAAATGCTTGCACAAGCTCCCAGTGGCTGCGAGGATTGAGGTCAAAACCCTCTGCATTATCGACAAAGCCTTCTGGGCCTTGCGGCCTTCGATACCTTCAACTCTCACTTCCTAAATATCTCCCTGCACAAACTCTTCCCTCATCTGCCTCCAACTCCCTCAGGGTCAGTTGCTTCTCCAAGCAACAAGTTGGTGGTAGATCTCTTTCTTTGGCTGGGGTCTCCCTCTGGAACAGACTCCCTGCCTCCCTGAAACTTGAGGAGAACCATCTCTGGTTCCGGAAGCACCTCAAAACCTTTCTCTCTACTTCTGCTTTTTCTCGTCCTCTCCCCTGCTGACTTCCTGGCTGAAACTGATCCTGCACTGGTGACCTGGCCACCCTCTGATCTCAGGCCCAAGCCACCTCCCCCCACCCGTCTCACCCCTGCAATGCCTTTCAGGCAACCCCTGCACTTGGGGACTGTTTTCTGTATCCATAACAGTCCCACCAACACCTGATGTCTGCACTTATCTTTGCACTTGCCACCAGCATGCCGTATCTTTACTTATTGTCATTTATTCTTCTTCCCATGTACTGCACTTTACCCTCCCCGCATGTGATAAATGCCATATCATACCATATCACATCATATCATATACACATTGCATTCATGTTAACAGGATGCCTGCCACTTACCTTGTACACTTCACAGAATTCTTTTTCCAAGTAACCCATTTACTTCAAAATCCTGAAAAATTATCGCACAAAAGCAGAACGGAATGTATGTTAGCAACGTCAAACAAGTACATACATTGCATGCATGCAAACAGGATGCCTGCCCCTTACCTTGCACACTTCAACCATAGCCATCTGCATTTCTCTGTACCAATAGACCTTCTGCCACAGTTGTTGCATAAACACCACAACCAGAAACCGTACTGAGCAATGCCCTAGCCTCCACAGTTCCATTTCCATGGCTGCCATCCTGAAAAGGCTTGGATGTAGCACGTGTAATCCTGAAACTACTGCGGACATTGCAGAGTTATCGTGCTAGGAATGGGAGGGGGCGAAAAAATATGAAACCGGGTAGGGGATTGGGTCTTTAGTGGTGCCTCTAAAAAGATATATTTTGTTTTTGTTGTTTTTTTACGTGCTTGCAAACAACCTTTTTTGTTTTTTCTCTTTGTATAAGTTTCTGTTTGCTTCTCCTCCTTAATCTTTCACTGAATTAGGGTCAACGCTTCTTGCACAGTCTAAAAGAAAATAGCATTGCCAATGGCATTCAAAGGAATGCCATTTGCATGGAAGCAGTGCACATTTTGTGACTTCATTATCTCATAGCGGGTGGAGAACATCTCATCAGTGCACATAAATGCACACATGGTTCTGTTTATAAGATGCCTTCCAGGATCTGGCTGGGGACAAATTACAGCGGCATGGTCCCATACTCCTCTTGGTGGAATGCATGTGAAAACGACCTTGCAGTGGGAAAAATCTGCATCACTGCATTGGTCAACTTCTTCAGGTGACGGAGCGAGCAAATGTCCACATGACATGCAACCCAAATGTAGACCTCCATAATGCACCATGACAACATCAACAGTACTGAGTGAGGTCACAAATCTGCAAAGGTCCACCAGAGCGCCGATCCTGCACTCATACACAGTGCCCCAGAAAGCCTCCACTCCTTCCAATGCAAAATTAGAAGCAATGCCTCTTTGCATGGCATACCTGTGCAGATCTTGCACAAAGGTATCACCCACGATCAGTACTCTGCGTCTCTCCATCTCTGCCAACCTCACTACACAGAGTATTGGGAAAAATGTTTACTGCCCCTTCCTGTGAAGCACACCATCGACACCTGATTGGATAATCCCCACAGTTCCATTTCTATGCCCACCATGCTAAGAAGGGCAGAATGTGGCACACGCGCTTTCCTGGCTACAGCGAGGGCTGCACCCCAGTAAAGCAGGGACAGTCCTTCTTCCCTTTCCATTATTGTATTTGCAGCATTCCCTCATTAGGTACTATTAAATAGTCACACAGGCATGCATCAATCACATCAAAGGCCTCTGCATCGAACACTGTCATTTCTGTACAGCACTCCATATGTACCCATAACTCTCAACTCACCTGCTTTTGGCGGGTGTCACCCGCCTTGAAAGCAGATGAATCACCCGCCAAGTCCCTCATATGCCCATTCACGTCTATGGGCCTCTCACCTGCCAAAAATAAAATCGGGTGTTTTCACCCGCTTTGGTGGCAGAAAAGGTTGGGAGCTATGTGTACCGTTACACACGTCTTGTGTACACGTCTTGTGTCATTTGAAAGCACCTCCAGTTAAAAGTTCTCCAAAAGTATCCTTGCTTTCAGCCTCCAGATTCATCCAGAGCGGCACCCATTACCACTAAGTACAGGTAGAAATATTTTTTTTTTCCTCCCAGCACTGTAGTAAGTGCAAAGAACCAATACTTCAAAGTGCAGTACAGTAGTCAGTAATCTGTGCAATGCGCTCTACCCAAGCACATAAAATATCCAGTTGAACCCTATCCACTTCTATACACACAGTTTTTCAACACAGCACTCAGTGGACACACTGCATAAGTGTTCATTCCATAAGCTCCAGCCATGCACTAAAAATGGTACGCTGTGCTAACAATCACCACACCCATGGAACCAACAATGTATGCAATGCTCACTAACGACACACAGAATGCAACAATGTGAAGCCTACTTGCAAGCAGGCCGCATAGTTGTCGGTTCAAGGGCTCCAGCCATGCATCCAAGACGCTAGGGCCTCACCACACACAACACACCATAGTACACCCCATGTTTAAATGCTCATGTCATGTGCAATGCACTCCCCATCTGCAATTGAGCCTGCCAACTTTGGCTGCATGACGTTGCGTTGGGTGTGGTGAACGGTATGTGAGTGGCTGTGTACATTGTCCATATTTTAAATGTGTCATGCTGAGGACTTCCTTTCATGGCGCAATATGTTAAAGCAAGGGTCTTATAAGGGGCAAAACATAGCAAATGCAAATGGTCACATGTGGCTCCCTAATGTGCAACACATGCAATGACCTACACCATATGGTAATGTACGCATATCAGCTCACTACTGCTGTTCTACCATGTCTAAAATGTCCTCCACAACCATTCTTTAATGGTCACCACCCTCGGTGAGATGCATACTTAAAACTGCATGGCTGCATTATGGTGTGGTGGCTGTGGTGAAGGCCTAGGCTCTTGGGTGCATGGCCTACGGCCTATGGGCTTTCGCCATGCACCCAACAGTGTAGGCCTTGCCCACACCCATCACAACATAACAGCCATGCAGGCAAACATGTGGCCAGGTACTACAATCCACAAACGTAACATAGGCAGCGACACTTCTACCCAACCCCCGCAGCATAATACAGCGATGCATGCAAACATATAACAGTTAGCAGAATTTACAAACATACCACAGTCTCTGGCACCCATACCCACTTGTATTCACGTAGCATTGTATTACTGGCAACTAAACCACAAAATCTTCACAGCAGTGGCTCTGCTCCCAGCACTCTATTAAGTGCACAAAACCAATACTTCACAGTGCAGTACAGTATTCAGCATTCTGCGCAATGGAGAGTACCCAAGCAGATAAAATGTGTAGTTCAACCCTATCCACTTCTATTCACACAGTACTTCAACACTGCACCCAGTGGACACACTGCAGGACTGGTCACACCATGAGGTCCAGGCATAGACTAAACACTGTAGGATGTGCTAACAATCCCCACACCCATGGAACCAACAATGTATGCAATGTTGACAAACCACACACACAAGGCAACAATGTCAAACCTACTTGCAACCAGGGCACATAGTTGTCGGTGCAAGGCCTCCACCCATGCATCGAGAGGACTATGGGCTTACCACACGCAACACATCATCGTACACTGTATGTTAAAATGTTCATGTCATGTGCAATGCACTCCCCTTCTGCCATTGATCTGCCATCAGTCACCACGGAAAGAGGTTGCCGCACCAGCTACCATGCCGTAACACAGGCTGCCTGCATTTACCACACAAGGTGAATGTAACTCCACCTGCATTCACCTGCCTCTGGAGGTAACGGCAAATTGACGCAATAGGCATGGATACTGCAGGCACACCACTGTCTTCTTCCACCTAATGAGATATATCACATGAACCACTTCTCACTCCCCCACCCTTTCCATCCCTTCTTCCCACCACCACATGGCGTAAAGTATGTTTTCTAGGCCCTTCCGGAGCCGCAACTGTCCTCCGGTACACCATGGCGGCGTTTCCCAAAAATGTTGATGCACAGCATGCTTCCCTCCAGCCAACCACCAGCCGCGTTCAATGTTCGTTGACATCACAGCGTACTGCGAGCCAATGAGACTCTTGTCCGCGCAGCGAACAGGGAAATGGGTCCGCAGGGCAGAGCCAGATATCACTAATTTTTTGAGACAAACATTTCAGTTCGTTGCAACAAAAATACTGCTTGGATTTCCACCAAACACACAAAAGCACGCTTCCAGAACCAAGCCCCCGCTCCTGTGGCAAATTTGGTGAAAATCCATCCAGCCTTTTGGGCTGTAGACGTGCGCAAAGGTTTTGTCCATTCAGTCTATGGAAAAAAAAAAAAATTTGGGACCCCTCTATAACTTTGCCCCCCCTGCACGAAACCTCACCAAACTTGCTAAAAAATTTCAGAGCGGGCCATTTACTTTTTTGCAAAGTTTGGTGAGGATTCCTCCAGGGGGAGCGACGTTATAAGCCGCCACAAAAGTTTTGGGGGGTTTGAACATTTTTAGATGGCTTATAAATTTGTTGTGTTTGAAGATTTTAGAAAGATTATAGACCCAACCTTGAATGTTTTGTGGAAAGTCTGAATGGAGTTTCTGAAGTGGGAAGTTATACGACTATGATATGTATGTACATTTTGACACTTTTCAAAAAATAAAACATGGACCGACTTGCAGCAAAGTCGTGGAAGGAGCATTGGCAAGGGCCTGAAAGCATGGTTTTGTTTTTCTAACCGGATGACGCTACTCTGTGCATCACCTGGGAAAGCTTGCCCCTAAACCTAACGCTATCTTGGGTTGGCTCCCCGATTGGTAGGGTCAGTATAGACCTGTATAGAAGAAAATGTTATTGGTAGAGAAGGGGTCAGGTAGTACGCTTGGGTCGTCCCTAAGAATTGCTACATAAAAATAGTTACATGGGGAAAGTTAGTGATTGGTTGAATTATAGTGTCATCAGTGGTTAGCCTCTCGTATTCTGATTGGTTCATCCGCGAGCCTCCAAGCCTGGGACCATCATAGTTCCCATCTCGTGATGTACCTGGTGTTGGCAACAATGTATGACCATATGTCAATGGCGGACAATGGACAGGTCGTACTACTGGCTGTTGAGTGTCCCTTTGCCATCGCCGCCGGTGTACAACTTGTAACTTTGTTGTTGCAGTCCGGGTCCCAGACGTGGGACCCCAGAGCTTCTCTGGTCCTTGGAGCTTGGCATCGTATAATGTCGGCCTGGTCACGTGTTGGGAGATCGTGGCTGAAGCAGAATTATGGGTATTTTATTTGTATTTCTGCTCCGAGGAGTGTTTAGCAGTAGCAGGTGTAACCTTGGCGCTGGGAGCGCGGCGTGTAGATTGCAACTTCCTGGCCTTGGCTGTGGGGCTCTCGTCAGGGTTTGTTCTGCATGATCAGCTCCTTGCAGCTCTGTCTGGGCTGCTCCAAGCCTGGGGACTGTGGTTTGCGGCCTACCTTGGCCTAGTCTATGGGTGGCGGCATACAGTCCATAACACGGGGGTCGCAAGGTGTGACTTGGGTCCTTATACATTAGTCCATCTACAGGGTGACATCCTCATGGTTTTAGTAGCAAAAAAGCATCTGCAAGCATATACACAAGCTCTTCTGGCGTCTTGCGTTTCTGTGGTGCATTAGTTAGCCTATGTGAAAAATAACAACGATGCATGTTTGTGAGTGTGAGTGGTCCTCTACGTCATAACACTGAGTATGTTCTTCATGTGGGCTGGTGTGTGTCTGATCCAGGTGCTTGGTGGCACGTGTGTTCTTGTCTCTTGGCTATGTCGTCATGTCATCTCTAACGATGGTGATACTGCTGGGTGACGTCTAATCGAGTTGGTCCATATGGTCGGTCTCAGCTCCACCCGAGGTCCCACCATGTGCTGTGGATGACACAGAGCTGGCCTGGGTGTGCGGGGCATGGCCACGGTGGATTTTGACATCCGGGGCAGAAGTCAGAGGGCTGAACTCAACCCGCGGTGGGTGCTTTCGTCGTGATGTCTTAGGCCATGGTCTGGACAGGACTCGGGGGAAGGGATCGTCCCATTTTCCCTCTTCAGTCCCCCTCTGGTCGGCTTGTCGACCACAAAATTATCCACTCTTTTATCTCCTCTCACTCGCCATACCTTTGTTATTCCTGCCAGGTGTCCGTATCGGTCCACGTGATCTTCAAAGGGCCAGTACATGTATATGCATCCGCCACCAGGCTTGCAATAAACCCATTTTCCAATGTAGCTCTTCGGGTTTCGTGGATTCTCAACTTTTATCGATGGCGGGTACAGGTCTGCTTCTACTATCTGTTGCCGCAGCCGTTCGCGTTCCTTGATGATTATATCTGTGTGCCTGTCGGCGTCAGTGGGCATTAGCACGTGCATGCCTATCATTTCCTCAGCAGTACGTTTCGACCTTGCCATCCATAACTTTATCCCCATCACTGAAGCCATTCCCAGTATCATGCATCCTGCCACAACCTTGAAGCCATCCGACAGCCATGCCGGCATCCAGGACCAGATATACGAAAAACAGCTACTATCCTTCTTTACTCCCTTTGCTTCTTCTTCCATCTTGGCATGCATCTTGGCCAGCTGGGATACTGCTGCAGATAGGGTGCTGGTGTCCTTGTCGTTTGCAGGAATTAACGTGCAGCATGAACTTCCAATTTTTGCGCAAACACCTCCTTCCATTGCTGTTAAAAGGTCTAGCACGTACCTATTCTGCAGGTCCACCATCCTTATTGCTCACAGTTCCTCTTTGATTGCGCTGAATCTGTTAACGGTGGTGTTAATTGTCATTATTAGCTCCCATCTTGTTATTTGTAGCCATTTTGCATTTGCATACGCCTGCACTCCTGGATGTATCACAGAGGAAAAGAACATTGCTGCTCTGCTAAATAGTCTGTGTGCTGGTGGAATCTCACTTAGTGCTGTTTCTGACCTTCCCCACAGGTAATTTCCAGTCAGTGGTTCTCGTTGTCTTTTTACTCTGGATACTTTATTCTCTGTAGTAATGTCACTCCTTGAGACGCTTTCTGCTTTTTACAAGGATCTTCTCTTCCTTTTGTTTCCTTCGTCCATCTTAAGGAAATTCTCCAGGTTGATGTGTTTTTGCGGTACTACCAGGCATGGTACGTTGATTCCATGACTGTGGTAAGCTGTTGTAAGCTTTTGTTCCGCAGGCCCAATAGTGATCCATCAGTACATCTGTTCCTGCTCCCCCCCTCAGGAATCTTTATTGTTCTTTTACATCCTTCGCTTACTCCAACATCAACCTCACCATCGTGCTGGTAACATAGTGTAGGTGCTGCAACGGGTATTATCGTTATTGGTTCCTCTTCTTTGTCCAACCATGTTAGCAGCACTGCACTCTTTGTCCATTCCTTGTAGCATTTGTTGTTTTCCTCTTGTACTGTCATTACTGATGATTTTGCCAATGTCACTACCTTGCTTCCTACTACTCCATCCACCCATCCGTTCTTCGTATATACTTTGCCATACACTAGTATTAGTGGGCTCTCCTAGCACCCTGGTTCACCTCTAACCTCTCTTGCATTCCATTTGCATGGAAGGTAGTTCAATGGGACCTCTTTTGTGTCTCCTTTGTCGGGTCCGTTGGTTATGTATTGAAGTCCTTCAGTTAGCTGCCAATAACTGTCATACATTGGTAGTGTCTTGATGAAGTTGTCTTCGTAGGGGTATGTTGACCTTGACTTTCATCTTAGTGTTGCTTTTTCACCTTGAAATCACCCTCGTGTTTGAAATAATGCTAAATATGAAAGGCATTCTGCTGTTGCGGGTGGTACTTCAGTAGCCACGAATGTTCTTGAGGAGCTCATGGCGTATGGTATCAACGTGCACACATAGCAGTTGTCCTTTGTCGTGTCCTTACCAATTTTGAACATGTGTTTATACCTCATATTGTTGGAGACGTGTGCGGATTCTGTAAAATATGTGTCCACCCCATGTACATCTATAGAAACACTACGTTTACCTCTGTTTATGTTAGGTCCCGTGCTACTTGTACCACCTGACACAGTTCTCCTTGCAGCTGTGGTAGAGGAAATGTTAGTAGTGGGAGTTGCGGTCACATGAAAAGCATAGTATGCCTGCCAGACAGCGGCAGTTATCAGACCAGTGGTGAAGAATATCCCCAAAATCTTTATTACAGTTGCTATTATCACTGGCATTTTTATCTTACCTGTGCTGCTGTCCTGCAGCTACTTTACTTTAGATGATATAGGTTCCCGTCTGAAAATCTCTAAAAAAGTTGCGTTATTTCTGTTAGTGTTTGTTATTCAAGCCCTGCGTATCAAGTGGTCATTCAATGCCCAGGCGAAAAGCTCCTCCCACGCCTTCCTTACCGTCCTATCTCTCAAGGCAGGTAATGCTGCGTGGAGGTGTGGAAACGAACGTACTATTAGCATGAGAAACACATTATAATATATGCGTATTCTCCTGGATCTTAAGTACTTTGGCCTTTTTATAATGTATACAAATTGGTGTGACAGTGCTTCTGGGATATCGTCTGTGGGTAGCATTTGCCACTGGCAGTGACATATGTTTTTTTGTCAGATATTTTCATATAACAATAACAATGTGCAATACCTGCATGTGCGAGACAAAAGAGAAGAGAGCAGTGTGGTGCATATTACAGATCTTTCCGATAATATTCTCCTTTTGCTGTTGGCGGGTGCTTTTTAGTCAAACATTTTTTTCCAATTCTATTGACAGATTCCTAATTAAAATAATTGTATTGTTCTGGCGTGGGGGCATATTTGGTCTGTGACCTTGTGACAATGGGGTGGGCTATGGGTGGTTGTTCGTTTGTGTATTTTGGGGTATCAGGCCTTTGTGCTGTGTCATTGTTGTTGGTTGTCATTGCTGAAGCGTTGGCACCGTCACTGTACGGATGGGGGCAGGTCTGTGCCTTGTAGGGCTTGATGTCGTGGATGTGTGTCCAAACGTCCTTATCGGATATTTTGACGGCCCTAGGGGCCACTTTCTGTACTGTGTGGGGCCCTGTAAATCTAGGGGTGTTCCACTTGCTCTGATACTTTTTAAGGAATACATCGTCTCCTTCCTTCACTGTCCACTGTCCAATCAGCTCCTGTTCCTCGTTGGTTGCTGTTTCCTGTTGGTTGTTCTCTGACCCGCCCTGCATCCGTTGAATCTGTTGAGAGATAAAAGCGGCACTAGTAACCAGAGAAGAGACATACTCATACATTTCTTCACCTAAAACAGTACTTGCTCCATGACAGTCACTCATTGCCCTTGATGGTGGTGTGAGGGGAAGGTGCATCTTGCGTCCGGTCACCACCACATGTGGTGTGAGGTGGTGGTCCGAACCTGGTTTATTCCTCAATTCGAACAAAGCCAGAGGAAGGCAATTGAGACAGCTCTTTTTGGTTGTTTGTTGTGTTTTTGCTATTGCTTCTTTCAGGAGGCCATTGAGGCGTTCACAGATGCCATTGGCTTGTGGGTGGTATGCACAGGCAAACTTATGCTTGGTCCCCAGAAGTGCAGTTACGTGCTGAAATAATTCATTGGCGAAGTGGGGACCATTGTCTGACCTCAATACTTCGCAAACTCCCCACCTCGGGAAGACCTCCCTTACTAAAAATGTAGCTGCTCTAAATGCATCTGCATGAGAGCACGGGCCGGCCTCAATCCACCTTGAAAATGGGCATACTACTACAATCATGTATCTGTATACTTGACATGCGTTGATCATGTCGATGTAGTCAATGTGTATGTGCAAAAAGGGTCCTACAGGCCGTGGTATTGTAACTTTGATCACTTGCAGCGTGTGACCGGCCGTGAATTGTTGACATGCGAGGCAATTGCTAATGAAATTTGCAACGTGTGAGTTTAGCTCGGGCAGAACCATGATTCTTTTATTTGTGCTGCAATTACTTCTTTCCCTGTATGAGTGGGGTGGTGTAGTTGGGCCAGAGATGTTTTCAGTAGGGCCAGGGGCATCACAACATTCCCTGTATTATTATGTCGCCATAGTGCATCTGTGGGGAACATGGTGCATCCTCTTTTAACCCACAGTTCCTTTTCTGCCATTGGGGCTGTCGCCTGCAGTTCCATAATCTGTGTCCCCATCCTTCATTACCATCTGTCTTACCCTCGCCTTATCTTTTTGTTTTTCTTGGAGGTCCCATGTCTCGCCAAAGTAAGCATCATATTTTGCATGTGTGTCTGCTGTTTCATTACTTCTTGATATTGGCTCTTCTCCATTCGTATGTGCCTAACACTTCACCTGGGCTACCTCTGCTCGGTATGCTATTACTTCTATTAGTTCACCCAGGAGGAGAGCATGTTGCACTGGAGTACCATCTGCTCTCCTGAATCCTCTTCTTTCCCACTTTATTAATCCTGAATGTACTGTTGAGGTGACATATGCGCTATCAGAGTATATTGTTACTCTTTTCCCGTTGCTTTCTTGGAAAGCTATGATCAGTGCCACCATCTCTGCTGCTTGTGCTGAGTACTGTTTGGGTAATTTAACACATTTGACTGGAATGTATGTCCAATCCTCCCTCAATCGCACTACAGCTGCTCCAGTCCTCCTCACACCATCACTTTGGTCAATTGTTGATGACCCATCAATGTATAACACCTCACCCCCCTCTAGTGCATTTTCTTCTACTTTTCTAGTTGATGAGAAAAATTAAATTGCATGTGTACAGTCGTGTACATATTCTCCTTCGGTCACTTCCTCTGCTATAAACTGCACCGGATTGACATTGCTACATCTTACTGTTTTCAATTCAGGCCTAGAGAGAATAATCTCATACCCTGTTGCTCCATGGGTAGTCAGTGTGGATTTTGGTTTGTTTAATATTGCGAAGAGGGCGTGTTCCACGTATAGTGTGGTGGAGAACCCCATAGTAATGGATGATGATTTTTCTACTGCGAAAGCTGCTGCAGCCAAGTGTTGTTTCCACGGAAAGTGTCTCATCATTACTGGATCCAAATGGCCGCTGTAAAATGCTACTGGTTTGTGTCCCATGCTTGTCTTTTGTGTTAGCACTGCCTTCATTACCGCACCATCGCAATGTGAGAATATGTAGAACTCATTATCATAGTTAGGGGCACCCAGAACTGGTACCGTTGAAATGGCCTCTTTTAGTTCATTAAATGCATTAGTCATTTCTCTTGTCCATCCCAACTTTCTCGCCCCCTTCAGTGCCTCTTTGAGAGCCTCTAATAGTATCTGCTGTAGTCGAAAACCCATGCTCTGCAATAGTTGCATAGGCCAAGAAATTGTTGCAGTTCCCTGATCGTTTGTGGCTGTGGTGTGTTCTTTATTGCTTATGCCCTTTGTGGTGCAATGTTCCTTCCCTTTTGTGAAATGATCTGCCCGATGTATAGCACTTGCTCCTGACAGTACTGCAGTTTCTCCTTGTCTACTTTGTATCCTTTCTCAGCTAGCACTGTGAGCATTTTTACTGAGTCCCTCCTGCACTTTTCCTCAGTGGTGCTGCAGATGATGATATCACCCACATATTGCAGCACCGTGCTCTCCAGGTTGATGTTCCCTAGGTCCATTTGTATCACTCTGTTAAAGATGGATTGTGACTCGCAATACCCTTGGGTAGCCTAGTGTGTTTCCATTTTGTGTTGCGGCATGTGAAAGTCTTGTGAGTCAGGGTGCAGTGGTATTGAGAAGAACGCATTTTTGAGGTCGATCACAGTGAACCGTGATGCCTCTGCAGGTATTCCGCACAGTATCGTGACTGGGTTAGCTGTTATCGGGTACTCTGCCTCCACAATGTGGTTAAGAGGTCTTAAATCTTGTATGAAACACCAAGACCCTCCCTTCGCCTTGCGCACTGGGTATACCGCAGTGTTGCATGGTGATTCTGATGGTGTCAATATTCCTCCTTCCACCAGGGAACTTATTGTTTCATAAATCCCTTCATCAGCTTCTTTGGACAGTGGGTACTGCTTCACCCTGGGCAGCATTGCTCCCTTTTTTAGCTTTATTTGTACCCCTCCAATGCTTTTTATGCATCCCACATCATAGGGACTAGTAGTCCGTAGTGATGCGGGCACAGCTGCTAGGTCTTCCTCGTACAGATCTGATTGTGTGGGGACGGGCGCCTCTAGTGCCATTGCCATTTTCTGGGCTACTTCCTTGTATGTCACTCTCAACCAAACGTAGACGTTCATCTGGAACACCATCTCCCCATCTCCTACTTCGTCTGAGAACAATTCCCCGTCTGATACCTGCGTCAGCCTGCATCCACGCTATTACTGCCCTCCCCACTTTCCCTTCCCCATCCTGAGCGTGAACTGCAATGTAGTCTTTGGTTGCCACAATACTCTCGATGTCCACTGATATTATTGCCCCTTCTTTCTCACTAGTGGGTGTTTCCGGTCTGGAAAGGTATGCTGCTGGCCGCCTCCACACCTTGCCTTCAATCCCCGGTAGCCATGCTATTGCCATGTCTGTTCCGTATTGGAAGATGTCCCAGTCCACTGGTTCTGCCCTTGCCACTGTCTTGCCACAGTAAGCCTGAAGTATGTGTCGTGCGGTGAGCATGTGTATGCCTGGTGTTGAGCATACTATTCCCTTGTCAGTGAAGGATATAGTGATGTTCAATCTGCTCATGATATCTCTCCCTAGTATGTTTACTGGTGATTGTTTTGAGTATAGCAGTGGCAGAGATAGGTTGTGATCTCCGACAGATAGGGAGATGTTATCAGTAAAAGGAAACCACCCGTGAGCCCCAGAGAATGCTTGAGTATGCATGGCATCGCCGGACAAGTTGAAATTCCCTTCCCTAATACAGGATCTAGTGGCCCCTGTATCAACTAGGAAAGAAAATGTATTGTCACCTATCGCCACCTTTATGGGTGGTTCCTCTGCAGGGTTAGGTGTTACCGACAGGATGGGACACAACAAGGATGTCTGTGGGCTGTCCTATTGGGGGTACAATGATTGTTCATTCCCTGTGTATTGGTTGTGACCCAGTATCGTCACTTTCCCCATTTGCATCTGTGGCATTGGCGTGTCCGTAGGTACTTATGTATTTTCTTGTATTTGTGCGAGCTGTTGTACCGTTTGGATGTGTTGTTGTTGTGCCATTGTCATTTGTTGTTGTGCTTGGTGTTGGGCTGGCTGGTGCTGCATTTGTTGTGCGGTGGGCGTCACATACGTTTGCTGCTGTGGTTGTTGTGGCACTTGTTGTGTCAATCCCTCTTGCTGTTGCATGTGTGTTTCACCCATTTGTTGTAGCTGTGGTTGTTGGTAGTAATGTTGTCCCCCGTTGTAACCCTGTTGCCCTTGCTCTCCCCATCCTGTGTGTGTCGGCCTTGCCCTGCATGTGCGTGATACATGTCCTACCAGTCTACAAGTCCAGCACATTGGCGGCTCTTGTGCTTGCCACGGGTATCCTCCAGTGTTGTCTAAATACCCCTGCTGTCTGTATTGGTTGGACCCTCGCAAAACTCCCCCTTGAATGTGTCCCGTATGACCTAATCCCCTCTCTCTTGTTAACCCACCCCTCTCTCTGTAGTTGGTGGTGTAGCCGTTACCCATTGGCGTGTATCCACCCCCATCGGTGGTGTGTATATGTGTTGTGCTGTGTATGGGGGTGGTGGTGGCAATTGCTGTGTTGTAATTGGTACTTGCTGTGTCAGTGTTGCTGGTGGTTGTGACTGCTGTGCAGCGGCTGGTGTCGATGGGGCGTGGCTTGTTATCAGTGCACCTTCCATGGCATATTTTGACAAATTCTTCTGAACCAGTTTTGCTTCATCTGCCTTCCTATCTTCTTCTTTCTGTTTCATCTTTTCTTGCCATAACCTACAATCATGTACTATCGTCAGCTGTATTTCTGGCCATGCTTTTGCTTCCATTCCTACAAATTATTTCAACTGCCTCTGCACTGGTTCTGGGAGCCCCTGTATCAGTATGTGGTAAAAAATTGCTAATGTTTTGTCCCATGACTCCTGCGTTTCCAGGCGCCACTTCTCCTGAATTTCCTGGATGTAATTAAGAGGGTCTTCGTTCTCATGCATTTTGCGTGATGTTATTGCCCCTATGTCTGAGGTATCTGGGTATAGTACCCTCAGTGCTTGCCATAGTGCGTGTCTGCAATTTGCTAATGGTGCCCCGTCATGTGAAATGTCATTGATGGTCACCCCTGGGAATCCTGCCCTCTTTCCTTCTCGCGTCTTCACCTTCCTCTCTCGCTCTTTTTGCTGGAGCTGTGTGATCAATATGCTTCGTGCCTCCCTCAGCTCTGCTAGTTTTGCCTCCAACACTGCCTCCTCTTCCTTCGTCATGTTTCCCTCTTCCCTGGTACTTACCTTGCTCCCTTTCTGAGTGTGTCCTACCTCTTCCTTATCTACCTTTTTTATCATCTCCTCTTCTCCTGTTACGGTCCCCCAAAGCTTCAATAACACCTGTGCTGCTATCCATTCGTCTGGTCCTATACTCGCCAAATCTATTTGGGTCTTTTTTATGCTACCAGAGCTTACCTGTGCCTGTTTGGTATCTACTGTACTCCCTATACCCAGTCCCTTTTGGTAGTGGTCTTCTGGTGCATATGGTGGTGGGCTGTATGCAGGGTTTGAGTATCCCTCAGCGGCTGTTAACTGGGGTCGTGCTGCTTCTCTCAATTCTCTCATGGGGTACAAACCCTCGGTCTCTTTCTTTACCTCCTTTATTGGGTATGACCCCTCTGCCTCCTCCTCGCCCTCCTCCGCACTCTGTGCTGCATCGCTGGGAGGAGGAGGAGGAGCTGTGGGCGCACTACACCCTTCCCCTTCGCACACATCCTCTTTCTTTACCTCCTGCATGCTCATCATCCCCGGGCTATACCCCTGAAACATTCTCCAGTGGTCGATAACCTCTAAGTGGCTTGCCAATTTCTTCCCCTTGTATATGTTGTGTAGATACGCTAACAGTGCATGTTGTGCTTCCATCTAAAACTACTGTTGGGTGGCCACGGAATCCTTATCTTCTCGTCCGTCCCTTTGGTCCATTCAATACTGTATTTTACTATTTTGTCTCTGTGCGGTGATAGTGTTGTGCAGATGTGCTGGAGTGGTGTTGTTAATGTGTGGAACCCATTGTCGGCTCCTAACCCCTAGTGCGAGGACATTTCCATATATGCAGATGTATACACCACTGTTACCTGGCCCCGTAATTTGGGGACTTGTGACTTTCCGCTGTGATGAGAAGCAATATTGTTATTACAGTACTTTTGTGCTGGCCATCACCGCTCTCTCGTTCTTCACAACGCTAACGCCCCTTCACCCCCCTCATTTCGGAGCTAGGGCATGTATACACCACTGTTACCTGGCCCCGTAATTTGGGGACTTGTGACTTTCCGCTGTGATGAGAAGCAATATTGTTATTACAGTACTTTCGTGCTTGCCATCACCGCTCTCTCGTTCTTCACAACGCTAGCGCCCCCTTCACCCCCCTCATTTCGGAGCTAGGGCCCCCTTCGACCTGTGGCGTGCAAGGCCCCCTGCATCCTCACGCCCGGAGCGGCATGCTTTTGAGCCACCCCGCCTTATCAGCACAGCCGCTGCTCGGCACACCTGCTGTATTCTTCCAACCCCTTCTCCTTCTCTTTTCTGTCCCCACTGCCTGCACAGTGTTTGCCCGTCTCTTCCCCCTCCCACTGATCACCCGCTGCTCAGCGCAACCCCCTTTGGTTGAGGACGTGCCGGCGTTCATCATGTGTGGCCGCCTGTCCCCCTTCACCCCTCCTCGGCCGCGTGCTGTTGCTCCAATTACACTGAAGAAGACCGCAGTGTCCTATGTAAGCCCTATGGGTGACTCACCATCTAGTACAATGGGTTACCGGTACGTACAGTTGCAACATGAAATGCGTGCCAATTTTGACAATGTTGTTTTCCCACAACCCCCACAGCTGTCTTCCCACCGCACCCGGAGTGGAGTTTTTCATCAATCACCTTCGTACTCACATCGGGATATCGCCTCCCGGTGCCGCTCGGCTGCGGGCACCCCTCCCAATCAGCTCGCCGCCTCCCCTCATCTGGACCATGTCTGGACACTCGCCAACATCGGGTGGGAAATTTCTGAAGTCAGCTCCGACGGCCAATCTCCGGATTGCGCTGTCCGGTCATCTCGCAGTTCCGCAATGGTCCTGCAGTCCTCCAAAGGGGGCAACTGCAGAGGGGGCCGCGTTGACGGGCCACCTTGATGCAGACGGTCTTGCTGTGGTCTATCTCACCATCTATCTCAGCAGTGCCTCAAACTTGTCGGGGTAATTTCCCGGGGGTCGCCAGGGCCGTCCACGGACCTCCAGGGTTGTGGAGGTCCCAACTCCTCCTGCGTCCCAAAGGAGTATGAGGCACACACAAGAGCAAATAGTTACTGCTGTTTATTGCACCAAGCAGGCAGGGACAGGTTCTCGGACCACAGGCACCCAAGGAACATCTCAGCAGTGTTGGGCTTGCAGGCCATTTTTCCAACCAGATGACGCTACTGCGTGCGTCACCTGGGAAAGCTTGTCCTTAAACCTAAAGCTATCTCGGGTTGGCTTCCCGAGTGCTAAGGTCAGTATAGACCTTTATAGAAGAAAATGTTATTGGTAGAGAAGGGATCAGGTGGTACGCTTGGGTCGTCTCTATGAATTGCTACATGAAAATAGTTACATGGGGAAAGTTAGTGATTGGTTGAATTATAGTGTTGTCAGTGGTTAGCCCCTCGTATTCTGATTGGTTCATCCACGAGCCCCCAAGCCTGGGACCATTGTCGTTCCCAGCTCGCGATGTACCTGGTGTTGGCAACAATGTATGACTATGTGTCAGTGGCGGACAATGGACAGGTCTTACTACTGGCTGTTGAGTGTCCCTTTCGCATTGCCGCCGTATCCAACTTGTAACTTCACTGTTGCAGTCCGGGTCCCAGACGTGGGACCCCAGAGCTTCTCTGGTCCTTGGAGCTTGGCCTCGTATCATGTCGGCCTGGTCACGTGTTGGGAGACCGTGGCTGAAGCAGAATTACGGGTATTTGATTTGTAGTTTTGCTCCGAGGAGTGTTTAGCAGTGGCAGCTGTAATCTTGGTGCTGGGAGCGCGGCGTGTAGATTGCGACTTCATGGCCTTGGCTGTGGGGCTCTCGTAAGGGTTTGTTCTGCATGATCAGCACCTTGCAGCTCCGTCTGAGCTGCTCCGGGCCTGGGGACTCTGGTTTGCTGCGTACCTTGACCTAGTCTATGGGTGGCGGCATACAGTCCATAACACGGGGGTCGCGAGGTGCGACTTGGGTCCTTATACATTAGTCCATCTACAGGGTGACATCCTCATGGTTTTAGTAGCAAAAAAGCATCTGCAAGCATATACACGAGCTCTTCTGGCGTCTTGCGTTTCTGCGGTGCATTAGTTAGCCTATGTGAAAAATAACAACAATGCATGTTTGTGAGCATGAGTGGTCCTCTACGTCATAACACTGAGTATGTTCTTCATGTGGGCTGGTGTGTGTCTGATCCAGGTGCTTGGTGGCACATGTGTTCTTGTCTGTTTGCTATGTCGTCATGTCATCTCTAACGATGGTGATACTGGTGGGTGACGTCTAATCGAGTTGGTCTATATGGTCGGTCTCAGCTACACCTGAGATCCCACCACGTGCTGTGGATGATGCACAGCTGGCCTGGGTGTGCGGGGCGTGGCCACGGTGGATCTTGACGTCCGGCGCAGCAGTCAGAGGGCTGAACTCATCCCGCGGTGGGGGCTTAGGTCGTGACGTCATAGGCCATGGTCTGGACGGGAATCAGGGGAAGGGATCGTCCCATTTTCCCTCTTCACTGGCAATGGGGTTAAAGAGGGCATGGCTACCAGGGACTGGCTATCTGGTAAGGTTTTTGAAAATTGGGATAGGTTTGCATGGGAAAAAGATTTCTGCTGGTGGCTAAAATTCTGCCCCTGGCTACAGCCCAAAGTGCTGCACAGGATTGCATCCACAGATCGCTGTGACTACTGCTGCATACACTCCAAGACAATGCTAATCAGGAGATAATTGCCAAGCATGCCGAACCAGGTGCCCATGTGGTCACCAGGCCACCCCTTCAAATCCTTAACCACCCTTATTTGCGACAATACCGGGACAGGATATTGGGATTGCATGCTGGACTCACTTCCACAGCCTCTCAGCAATGACTGGCCCACAATCCATACACCCTGAGAAAGACCCCAGGAGTTGAAACATGTGTCGGCTGACTTTATTACAACAGTTACCTATTGAATAACCCAGCGCTCAGGTGACCAGGCTCACTCTTCTATTCGAAACCTAACACTTGAAGAAGGAAGGGCACCTTCACAAAAGAACCCCATCAGCAGTAGCAGGGTAATCCGTTTAAAGTACTAGACGAAGCGCTTTCATCTACCCATTCTACCGCCCTGCAATTACTTGATAATCATGTACTCTGATTTGAATATTGGGGCATGAAGCATGGCCGAACCCTATGTTTGTATGGGAAAAAATATTCTGCTTGCGGCTGCATCCTGAAGTGCTGTACTGAATTACAATAAACCTGCACAATGAGCATCAGCAAGGATCTGAATGCATGCTTTTGCAAATCTGTTTTGTGTTTTATTTTTCCAAAGTGTCCAAATGTAGGCACAAAAAATAGTTGTATAGGTTTTGTGCATGGACAATGCCCTCTGCAAGGACAAATGCCTTCTCTGATTAACTTATTGCAGAATGCGGCATGGGCAAAACTCTAGGTTTAAATGGGGAAAAAAATTCCCGGAGTGCTGGACGGGATTGCAGCAAACTTGCACAAGGAGTATCAACAAGGAAAGGATTCTTTTGGAAATGTGTCCTGTGTTTCACTTTTTTGAAAGTGTGGAAATGTAACACAAACATCGCGATATAACTTTTCTGCCGTGGGCAGTGGGCCTGGCCCTCAGCAAGGATAAATGTCTACTCTGATTTGCCTATTGGGGTATGCGGCATGGCCGAAGCCCATGCCCCATGGATTGTTGAGACTGGCCATGCACGCCATGAGCACTGGCCATTGGTTACATTATGAGTGTATAGTGGACACTGAACTAGGATGCTGGGTAGATGCAGTGGATAACGTGGGTGGTTTGGTGGGGCTAGGGTCATGGTCGAGCCTCATGCCTCTGGTAATTGAACAATGACTTGTATCCCCAGCATGAGCTGCTGATAATGACACACATATGCATGCATTGCAAAAAATGTGTTTGTTAAAGGAGGTTTATAGTTGTTTCATATATGTTACAAGAGGAATTATTAATAACTTATATATAGTGATGTAACATTATGAAACATTTTCACTTATGAAAATGTTTTCAATTGACAGAAAGACTTTATGAAAGGGACGTTACGGTTAAGATGTACCCCACCCTTGCGACTCCTCTGCCCCAGCAGTTAGCTAGTGGCCTCCCACCTTGGCATCCCTTGGCACTTCCCTTCTGGGCTCCCATGAGCACTTGTCCACCGTACTGCCCCTTTTATTTATGTACTTCTGTCACTGCACAATGCATATGTGCATTTATAGGAGCACTATGTACAATGTTTTGGTATAAGTATGGGAAATGTAGATGCAAAATATTTGTAGAACATTGTTAAGTGGCAGTTGGTGGGTGGAAGTTTAATATGTTGATAGGCTATATGTAGAGTTTTTTTAAGTGATTGGTGGATATATGTGTGAATGGTTTAAAGCAGGCAATGAGGGAGTGTTACAAACATAACAGTAAAAAGAGTAAAAGGGCTGTTTTATGTGATGGTGTGCATGTGCAATCTGGGTTTTCTAATAAGGCACGCGCATTGGTAAGAGTGCTTGGAGAGTGCAGTTAGGTGCAGGGAAGACTGTTGCTATCATCTCTTTCAACAAGTTACGTTGTTGAATACTTGTGGAAATATGTGGACTTTGTTTTCTGCTCTTTACTGGATTTACAGCATTAATTCGACTTGGCCCCGCCCCCTCATTTCCTGCTGCCCTCATAAGCAGCTTACCACAGGCATTTGCAAGAGTGCTTGGAGAGTGCAGTTAGGCAGTTTGGTGAGGTGGCAAGCATTATTTTAAAACTCCTCTATTTATATAAGGGTATTGTTTATACCTAGTTTTAACTTCAGTTGACATATTGTCAGCCGCGCTTACATGAAGTTGATTTGCATAAAGCTAACCTTGTATTTCCTCAACAGGTACTATGAGTAATGTGTATACCTTGAAAAGTGCTATGCCATCTGTTAATAATAATAAGGTGGCGTTTTTGAAAACATCAAGGCATGAGCGCGCTAAACCGCCTGCAACACAACTAACGGCTCGCACGCGTAGACGACCTCCTGTTTCAAATACTGACATACACGATTTTTGCAAATTAAAAATCCCCTCAGGATACATCCCAACTGTGGTGTCACGTGCCCAGATACTTCCGGGTCACGTGACACCCGGAAATAAAGGAATCACCGGAACTGGCGTTAGAACGCCAGTCCGGGTTTATGCAGCCTTACGTGTGGTCACGTCTTCCTTTGAGCGCCGCGAAGCGCTGTGCACTAGGCCAGGCCAGGCCTACCCAGGAGGTCGGGCCCCTCACACCAACTGGAACCCGACATCACACTGGCGACGAAGGGGAAGAAGAAGAGCCCGTGAGCAGAGCGGAGCCGTGTATCAACATGCACGGCATCCGAGCCTCACTTTCACACCCCAACATTCTAAATCAACACGCAGGATGTACAGAAACTTTGAAAGCCTCGTTCTCTGCCCCCCAACGTTCTAGGAGCATTGCGCTTGGAACAAAGTGGCTGCAGCAAGTCCCGCCTCATCCAAGAACAATTTAGGTTTTTTTTTCTTCAAAAAATAATAAATAAATAAAAACATTTTTTTTTCCTATTGAGCATTTAAATTATCAGGAGGCACAGCCAAGCTAACAAGGTTAACGGACGACACCACTGCGAACCAAGGCTGCCACTCAGGCACCCAGGCACCTGCATCACGACACTGATGAGTGAAGCTCAATGAGCCTGCGTCGTGGCTGTGCCCTCACCCCAGCAACGCAACATGTCCAGTGGAGAGTCAAGCCCCTCGAGGGCCACCACTAACTCGTGAACCAGAAGGAGCATCACCTCATATCACCCCGACCCAGCGCTCACCACGCTCATGCCCCCGTTTGACCCATTCACCACTGGAGCAGCCATTCGCTGGGCAATCTGGCTACAACAGTTTGAAATGCACCTCGACGCAAGAGATATCACAGTACCAAAGAAGAAACGCACCTTCCTCTTGCTCAACATCGGGGCTGCCGCCTTACGCCTGTTCAACGCCATCCCAAACCGCGGAGACGGAAACGACTACGACGCTGCAAAGACGGTGCTCACCAACATGTTCAAACCAGACCTCAACCCGGACTATGAACGCTTTCATTTCTGCATGGCCAGGCAGCGGGAAAACGAGACGGTTGATAAATTCCATGCATGCCTATGCGAAATGGCGGTCGGCTGCGAGTTCCCCGACGAGGAGTTCGCCATCCGCCTCCAAATAATCAACGGCATATCCTCGGAAAAACTGAGGAGAGCTATCCTCTCAGAGAAGAATGTACGCCTATACTGCATCCTAGAAATGGCACGCCTTCGCAAGCAGACGGAAGACCAGGTAGCAGTGATCGAAGCGCCGATCCAGAGACTTCCACTCGACAGCCTGAAACCACTGGAAGATGTTGCAGCCATATCCAGACACCGGAACACTCGTGTGAAGCCTGAGCAAAAGGCCCACATGCCGCAAGGGAGGGACAAAGCCTGCAAATGGTGCGGCAGCCCGTGGCACAAAGGTGAGTCCTGTCCCGCATGGGGGTCAACCTGCCGTAAATGCAACTGCCTCAATCATTACGCGGCAGTTTGTCTAAACCCGCCGAACCGAAATGACAGAGAGCCAACTCTGCGACCAGGGCAAGAGCGCCGGAAAAGATTCGCACCCAGAGAGACTTCATACCAGCCTAACAGGCAAGGAAAGGCCAGAGCCGTTGATCACTCCCAAAGATCCCCGGACACAAGTGATAGCGACGACAGCGATGACAGCGAATCCCCCGAGAGGAGAGACAAAGACAGACGGAAAAGAGGGAACAAGCGGATACAACGGGTGCACCTCATCTCGGCCGTTGAACCACATTGATCCCGACAACGGAAGAGACCATCATGCATGATCATCGGCGACGGAGAACCACTAAAAGTAGTCATCGACACTGGCGCAACAGTGAATGTAATACCCACGACCGCATTCGGCAAGCTCCGCCTGAAGCCCAAACTCCACGAGAAGAAGGTCCGACTATATGCCTATGGATGCAAGAAACCCCTACCGGTGCAAGGATCTTTTAAATCAGACTTTGCCCATAACAACAACAATTGCCGGGCATGCGTATATGTCGTGGATGCTGGCTGCGAAACGCTGCTAAGCTGTAGGACAGCGAAAAAACTGAAATTAATACAATTCACTTTCAGCCTTCAACACAAAGAACTCGACGGCCTACTAAAACAATACCAGAAGATATTCCAAGGCATCGGATGCCTCAAAGGCCGAACCATCAAGCTCCACATAGACCCTACCATTGAGCCGAAGGCTGTACGTCACCGACGGATACCGTTCCACTTGAGAGAAGCAGTAGAGAAGGAACTAGCTAAGCTCGAGGACGCAGGAATAATAGAAAAGACATCAGGTCCGACCCTGTGGGTGTCCCCCATGGTGGTTGGACAAAAACACAAGCAACCCAACGCGGTACGCATCTGTATCGACATGAGACTTCCCAACGCAGCCATCGGACGAGAGCGCCACATAACTCCAACGATAGATGAACTCATTGTGGACCTCACAGGAGCAACAATCTTTAGCAAGCTCGACCTCAGATCCGGCTATCACCAGCTCAGACTAGCCAAAGAGTCATGATATATCACTACATTCCCCTCTCACCTTGGTCTGAGAAGGTCCAAACGGCTAAACTTTGGGATATCGTCAGCCACGGAGGTATTCCAACACGAAATCCGCAAAGTTCTCACCGGCCTAGAGGGAACAACGAACATTAGCGACAACATTCTTGTGTACGCATCTAACGAAAGAGAGCACCACAAACGCCTGCCAGCAGTCCTAGGCAGATTGGAAGAAGCCGGTCTGACACTAAACGCAGAAAAATGTGAATTCGCGAAGGAGGAACTATGTTTCTTCGGTTACATATTCAACGCAAAATGAGTGTCGCCGGACCCCTCTAAAGTTAACGACATAAAGAACACCAAAGCCCCTCAATCGGCCACTGAGGTGAGGAGTTTCATGGGAATGGCAACCTACTGCGCGAGGTTCATTCCAGACCTTGCCAGCATCGCAAGCCCACTCCGGGAACTAACCAAGAAAGATAAGACGTGGGAATGGACACCTGTTCACCAACAAGCATTCCAACAAATCAAGGACACATTATCGGCCTCCACAACTATGACATTCTTTGACATAGAAAGACACACCGAACTTCTTGTCGATGCCAGCCCAGTCGGCCTCGGGGCAGTATTAACTCAAACAGACAATGAAGGCAATGTGTACCCCATCGCATTTGCCAGCCGGGCACTCACCAAAACAGAACAGAACTATGCCCACATTGAGAAGGAAGCCCTTGCTATCCTGTGGGGATGCTGACATTTTAAAGTATACCTGCTGGGCAAGCAAGCAAAAGTATTCTCGGACCACAAGCCCCTGATCCCAATATTCCGAGGATCGGCTCCTCACCCACCAGCACGCATTGAAAAGTGGATGCTGCAGTTGCAGCCTTACAACATAGAAGTGGACTACCGCCCAGGGACAGACAACCCAGCCGACTACCTGTCCCGTCACCCGCGGCCCGCCACTGATGGAGAACAACGCCACGCGAAAGAAACAGATGAACACATATGTCATGTAGTCGCCTGCGCCCGACCACGGGCCTTGACCTTACAGGAAATAGCAAGCGAGACGGAAGCAGACACCATCCTGACACACACTACCACAGCCATCCAGTCAGGAAACTGGAAGAACTACCTCACATCCATGGCCCAACGCACCACGTCTGCTCAAGCCAAACTTCGGGCGCTATTTGGGATCCGACATGAATTCTCAGTTGCCCCCGAAGGTGTACTCCTCAAGGGTCACCGGATCATGCTACCCGCGTCATTAGAGGAGAGAGCCCTCAGGCTAGCCCACAGCAGACATCAGGGCATCGTCAAAACAACGGCATACTTAAAGACCAGAATGTGGATGCCCAACATACAACAACGAGTAGTGGAGGTGGTGGAATCCTGCGCAGCCTGCCAAGCCTCCAGGAGGGCCGAGAAACCAGAACCCATCGCCAGCGCCCCAAGAAGCAGCAAGCGGTGGGAGGCAGTCAGCATGGACCACTGTACCATTGCCGGCGAAGGATACCTACTCGTTGTGATTGATGAATTCAGCAGGTATCCTGAGGTAGAACACGTGGCATCCACCAACGCAGAGACAACAACCCTCACACTAGAAAAAATCTTTGCAACACATGGATCCCGACAAAAGTCAAGAGCGACAACGGACGATCGTTCGCCAGCCAAGAGCTGAGCACATTTTTCAAAGACATAAACGTAAAACACAAGCGGATCACCCCAAGATGGCCCCAAGCAAACGGTGACGCTGAGAGGTTCATGGGGTCACTCAATAAAGTTATCCGCATTGCTAAAGAACAAGGGCATCCATGGCTGAAGGCAGTGTATAGATTCCTGAGGACGCACAGACAAACTCCACACTCCTCTACAGGAATCAGCCCTGCTGCCCTCATGTTTGGGGTACCCATACAGGCAGAGCTCCCTATACATCCACAATGGGTAGCTCCGGAACCTGACATCCCAGCCATAGATGCTATGAGACTGAGGCGAAATGAGCAAGAGTATTGCCAGGCGAGGCAGCCACCGAGACCTAACACCAGGAGACACCGTCATCGTCAAGAACCGGGCGACGCCCAAGAAAATGTCCCTCAATTTTGAACTCCAACCGTGGACAGTCAGTGCCGCAAACCACAGCATGATTACCGCCACCCGAGGGAGCAAAACAGTGACAAGGAATGTGTCGCACTTCAGGAAGGTGCCACTGGAACTATGGGAAGAGAGCCCGGTATCCCCAAGAGGAGAGCCGGCGACACCTTGCACGTCCGGAGACCAAATGACACCCAGGACCTATGCCACCCAAGAGAGCCGGAGACACCCCACCAACAAGAAAATAGGACTGAACCCGAGCGCCCAGTGGCAGACAAGCTGGAGAGGGGAAATTCCCGATACCTCCTGAGAGAGACGCCCAGACCGTCATCCTGCCTCCAGGGGTACGTGGAGGATGGAGTCTACCTTCAGAAAACCCAGCCAAGATGAGGTCAGAGTGGCTCAGGGTGTACGGTACCCGTTATAACATGTTTGTTGTTTAACTGTTGTAAAACACCTCCAAGTTGGAGAGAAATGTGGTGTCACGTGCCCAGATACTTCCGGGTCACGTGACACCCAGAAATAAAGGAATCACCGGAACTGGCGTTAGAACGCCAGTCCGGGTTTATGCAGCCTAACGTGTGGTCGCGTCTTCCTTTGAGCGCCGCGAAGCGCTGCGCACTAGGCCAGGCCAGGCCTACCCACGAGGTCGGGCCCTGCACACCAACTGGAACCCGACATCACACCAACAACTAATGCTAGGAGTGAATTCAGCACGCCACTTGACCGCAAGTATGGCGAAATCCCCGAAGCTTTATTAATAGACGTGGCTGACTCTGCATGTGTTGAGTCAAATCTGGCTTCTTTCTTACCCCCCTATTTGTCCCTCCCAAACTGGTCGCTGCGTAGCCTTTCCAACTACATTTTCCCGTGAAGTGACTGCTGAAATTAACATTGTCTCCAGTGAGCAGCTACCAATGCTCTCTACGCCAGCAAATACGAGCATTGGAGACTGCGCTTCTAAAACAATAGAAAATAAACTCTGATAATGATGTTATCCCGTGTGTGCAGTCTCATTTGCTCACCAGTCCAGCCAACCGGAGCAATGGAGACTGCCTCCACGCAGCAACCCGTCCTGTAAAAACAAACATCCTAAAGTCAATTTCTTCCGGGACTGGGATTAGCAATGCAGCCGGGCCTGACATTCCTGTTTTTTTGGCAAGTAATTGCAGTGCATCACGGAACAACCTTCATCACGAATTGGAAGTTATAACATATGACACTTCCAACACAATCAATCAGAGATTAAATATGTCACCGGTCACACCACAGCAAAATTACAATGAGGCTATATCTCACCCTTTCCGTCTAACCAGGGACGTCATTTAGGGGTCGCCAGGGTTCTCCCTTGCTACCCCAGTGTTCTCCCTTGTCAACCCTTGTCAAAAAGAAAAAAACGTTTTTGTAATATTATTTTTTTCTTCTTTGAGGCTCTTGGGCTGTGGCCAGCAACATGTTCATTTTGTTTCTGGAGTGGCTGGTTTTCTAAAAGCTGTAGCCGGTAAGATAGCTGAGTGGGTTGAGCGCTTGCTTCTGCAATCTGTGTGTGATCTGCAGGTTTTAGGTTCTGCCTTTCATCCTCCTGAGGTTGATAAATGAGTACCAACACAGGTTGGGTGATATTAACGATACATATGGTGATCCATTCTTGTATGAAATGTATATCACTTTACAGTGATATCGTAACCATATTTTTCGAACTGTAGAAACAATGCTATGTGATGCCACTTCCTGTTTTGTCAAGGGGTGGAAGGACGTGTTCCACCACTTCCCGGGATGTCACTTCAAGGGTTGAGTTAACTATACATCACTTCCTGTGGTGTCACAAGAGGTCAAGGGTCATGTGATGTCCCTTCCACTACCCCTGGCATTTTGGTGAAATGACGTCCCTGCGTGTAGCAATTGATTTATCTCAATCGCCCATTATGTTCACGAACGCATCATCTGCTTCATCCCTTTCATCTGTTTCTTTTGCAAATCTAACTCCTCCTAGAGTTTCTCTACCTAGGCAAGCCCCTTCACCCTTAATTGAAGTAACCCCAGCGCTGGTCATTGGGCCGGCTCTCGCCGGATCCGGCACCAGATGTGTAGACGGATCTCGGGATCCGGCCAGAGTCAGCCATGCTCTGCGCTGGGTAACATTGAAAAAAAAAATGTGGGGAAAAAAACATGAAAAAAATGAATGCCCGCTGTTAGGTTCCAGCCCTCGGCGTGTGCGCGCGAGGGCTGGCGGGGTTATGCTAGGCCGCACGGACTGTGGCGCAGCTCCAGCGGGAGCATCAATGAAGCACACGCACACGTGTGGATGGTCTGCCCTGGAACTGCCTCCCGAGCGCGGGGGCGGGGCTTTTATTAGGCGTAGCGGGACGCAGGGCGGAACATAACGTTCCTCCTTTATTATAAAACAAACAAACATAACAATAACTTGCATCAACTGTGAGTTCAAACATCGGTTCACGCTCTTAACCAATAACTGCCCGGCCATTAGTGTCCGTGGTCCAGGTACCTCAAACTACCACACATAGTCATTCAACTTGGCCGGCGGTCTCGTAGCAGATCTCAGACCGTATCGCCCTTCTCGGGGCCTGCACCCCCCCGGCTCCTGATCTGGCTCACCTTCACTGGTCAGGTCCTCGAGGCCGGGGGCCTCCAGCTGTTCCCAGGTTCCATCCATCGCTCCTGTCTCATCCGGGATGGACCTAGGCTCGTCTTCGCTGGGCTGAGCGTCCTCGTCTTCCAGGTGGCACTCACTGTCAGTCCACAGGTTGCGAGGCACTGCCTTGAACCACGACGAGTTCCTTGTCACTTGACGGTGTCCTCGGGTCACAGTCACCATGGTTCCGTGCCGATCGCTGACGGTCCATGGCAGTTCCTCGTATCTGGTGTCGAGTTTTGATTTGGTGGGGTTTCGTAGCATGACGACTTGGTCCCCCACCTGATGATTGGACTGCCTCGCTCTCCTCTTGCCACTCATGTGGCCGTTGGCACTCCTTCTCCTCCTTTCCGTGCGTCCTTCATTGACCTCGTCCGGGGTCCTGCTTGGATGGTGCGGAATCGAGGATCGGATGACGGTGCCGAACATGAGATCCGCCGGCGGTATGCCGGTTGTGCTGTGGGGGGTAACCCGATAGTTTGAGGAATCGGTAGAGGTCGACCTTCCATGGGCTGGCGTTCGCCTTGGATACCCTTAGCACCTTGTTAATGGTTCTCATGAAGCGTTCTGCGTCCCCATTGGCCTGGGGCCATCTCGGCATGATGTGGTGATACTTTATATTAAGGTCCTGCAGATAGTTTTTGAATTCCTCCCTGGTGAACGGTGGCCCATTGTCACTTTTGATGGAGGTTTGTAGTCCGTGAGTTGCAAACATTTTTTCTATGGCTGGAATGACCACTTCCGCTGCTCTGGATTCGACTATTTCAACTTCCGTATATCGGGAGTGGTCATCAACGGCCACCAAAAGGTGGAGGCCTTCTCGTAGCTTGTAGAAGTCAATGCTGATGGCCTCCCACCGAGAGCGGCCGCGTTCCGCCGATAGAATTGGTTCCGGATCTGGTGGGGCCCCCGTTATCTGACAGGCTAGGCACGTACTAATGAGTGTCTCGACCCGTTCCTCGATCTGGGGAAACCATACCCTGTGCCGTATGCAGGCTTTTGTCCTTGCCAGCCCTTGGTGTCCTTCATGCGCTAGGGCCACTATCCTTTCTTGTATTCTGAGAGGGATTACGAAGGGGTTTCCTCTTAGTATCAATCCGCCTTTTGTGATCGACAAGTCTTGCCGGACGGTAAACATGCCGGACAGAAACCCTTTTGCTTCCGCTGTTCTGTTGTGGGTGTGTCTCATGACGGTTTTCCAGTCCCCTGAGATTATGGCATCTTTCACTAGATTGCAACAAGGATCCTTGTTAGTTTCTGCTTCGATGTCTTCGATGCTCACTGCCTTTGGTCTCATTGCGTGAACCACTTGGCATATATGTTCCTCTGTCTCTTCGGCCACTTGGATCTCTTGTTGGGTTGCCGCTCGCGGATGCCTCGAGAGAAAATCCGCGGGGTTTCCACTGCCTGGTTGGTAGATGAGATCAAAGTCGTATTGCTGGAGATGTAGTAGCCATTTGGTGATCCGTGCCGGAGGGTGTGACGACGTTCCCATGAAGATGGGTAGTAGGGGTTTGTGGTCAGTGACTGCTGTGAACCGCCGCCCATATAAGTAAAGATGAAAGTGCCTGCACCCCCACAGCACGGCGATGGCCTCTTTCTCAATGTGAGAGTACCTCTGTTCGGTTTCCGTGAGGGCTCTCGAGGCGTAGGCTATCGGTCTTTTCTCCCCTTCCCTCGTCACCTGCATTAGGATGGCTCCGAGCCCAACGGGGCTTGCATCCACAAACAGTTCTGTGGGCAGCTCGGTGTTGTAATACGCCATTTTGGCACGGACAGGGATTCTTTGATACTTTCAAATGAGTCTTGGCACTTCTGCCTCCAGTCCCACTTGATGTTTGCTTTCGTCAGTTCCCGTAGTGGCTCAGATAGGGTGGCCAGGTTTCGAATGAACCTCCCGCAGTAGGTTGCCATACCTAGGAAACTGCATACTTCTGTGGGGGTCATCGGTGGGCTTGCTGCCTGAATGTCTGCGACCTTCTGGGGATCAGGGGAGATGCCCGTGCTGCCAAACTTGTAACCAAAGAAGGTGATTTCCGATCTGAGGAACTCGCACTTCTCCCTGTGTATGGTCAGTCCAGCCTCTTGTAGCCTGCCGAGTAGGGTATGAAGCATCTTGAGGTGCTCCTTCTTGTCGGGGGCGTGAATCAGAATGTCATCGCTCACGTTGAGGACCCCAGGGATGCCCCTGAAGACCTCCTGGATAGTTTGCTGGAATACCTCAGCAGCGGACGAGATCCCGAAGCTCAGGCGTTTGTATCTCCTCAACCCCAAATGCGTCGAGAATGTTGTGATGTAGCGCAAGTCTCTGTGGAGTTTGAGTTGATGATACCCCGCCTTCAAGTCAACTTTCGAGAATACACAAGACCCTGTGAGGTCCGCCACGATTTCGTCGATCGTTGGGGTGATGTGGCGTTCTCGTTTGATGGCAGTGTTAGGGAGACGCATATCAATGCAAATCCGGACTTTTGCGGGCTGTTTAGGCTTTCGCATTACGACCATCGGGGAGACCCATGGTGTGGGCCCTGTGACCGCCTCTATGATGCCAGCTTCCTCCAGAGCCTTGAGTTCCTGCTCCACTTGTTCTCTCATGTGGAAAGTTGTCCTCCGATGCCGTACGGCTTTCGGCTGTACTGTTTCGTCAATGTGCAGCCTGATGGTTTTGCCCTTCAAGCAGCCTATTCCATCTTGCAACTTGGGGTATTGACTCAACATTTTCTCCACCTCCTCGGCATCATCGATATGGCAGATGAATTTGACCACTCCCAGATCTTCTGCTGCGTCCCCACTCAGGAGGCTTTCAATTCCTGCCTTCACGACATAGACTTTCGACCATAGTCTTTTTTCGCCGTGCTCCAGCGTGGTGCAGAACCTGCCCATGACTGGTAGGGGCTTCCGGCTGCCATATGCATACAACAGCGTGCCTGTGCTTTTCAGGACTGGTTGAGGCTTTAGAGTCTGGAATATGCTTGTGGGCATAACATCACCGAAGCGCCGGTGTCAATGGTCATGAGAATGCGCTGGTTTTGGACAGTGACCATGCACTTGCGCCTTCGGACAGATTTTCTTTGTGTTTCTTGACCTTGGCTTAATGCGGACACCAGGTATATCTTTCTTCCTTTCCTCTCGTTGTCCTTACCAGGATCCTGCTGCCCTGTCGAGACATCATCCCCTTCTTCCTCCGTGGAAGAGTTGGCCACTGCGACCCTCCTTGCACTGGCTTGCTTTTTTTTCTTGGTCGCGTTCTTTTCTGGAAAGTTCTGTGGGGGCTGCGCGGAGGTGCTCTGCAAACCTTTGCATAATGATCCTTCCTGCCGCAGGCGCCGCAGGTGGTGCCTTGTGCAGGACAGTTGCGGCGGCCATGTCATGGGCCACCACACCAGCCACACTCTGTGGGCCCAGGAATGCGTGGTTGCCACCTGTTCTGGCCATAGCCCCCACTGTATTCATCCCTCGAGGATTGTTTGTTGGTGATCTGGGCCACCATGGCTGTGTTGAGAGCAGGTTGCAATCTGTGCAGTGTGGCCTCCATGTTGGCCGCTCTGGTGTGGGCTAGTTCCCTTTGTCGTCCTAGTTCAAGGATCCGTTGGAGGGGGATGCCTCTCTCGCTGATTATTAGGCGCCTTAGTTTTTCTGATTGTATGCCGTTAATGATCTGCCTCCTGATCTCCCTCTCAACATTTGTGAACTCGCAGGACATGGCCAATTTTCTCAACTGAGTGTGGTAGGCATCCAGGGTCTCGTCCGCTGCCCGTATGGTGGTGCAGAAAATGAAAGTCTCATAGTCCGGGTTCAGTTGAGGGAGAAAGTGAGCCGTGAGGGCATCTTTTGCGCTTTGGTATGCATCTTGGCCATCGGCAACATTCAAGGAGTTGAAAATGCGCAGTACCTCGTCACCCACACTGAGTAGTAGGTGCGCCTTCATCTTCCTGGCCGACGTTACATCTTTGCACTCCATCGCCATCTCGAATTTCTGGATCCACAGCTGCCATCTGGGTCCACTCGAAGATGGGTCGGTAAAGGGGTCATAAGGCTGGACCAGTGTCGATGAACCTCCTTGTGTGCGAGGCTGTGGGGACGTCAGCGATAGGTTTGCCGCAATTCTGGACGGCGTGGTGGGCCCAGGGGTGGACGTACCGGCCGCCATGTCGACGTGCACCTGGTCAGTGCTGGCGTGAGCTCTTCGGGCGACCACTAGCGCGGTGAAGTTGGGCCTTCCCTGGAAGTGCTGTGGTTTCCAACCACTGTGGCGGAAAGTTCAGGTGCTGGTTTTCCCATGTGGTTCCGATGCCACTTCGTGTTGGTGCCCCTAGTGTGGGAGGCCAGATGCCAGATGGCTCCACACTGCCCGGCCGGAACGTAGAGGGCGAGTGATGATGAGAAGCAAAAAAAAATATATATTATTATTATTTTTTTTTTTGGGGGTGGGGTGGGTCACGTGTGCGATCCCCCCCCACCGGGTGTCCAAAAATTTTGCCGCGATGGCTCCGGGCCATCTAGGCGCCATGAACGCCGAGCGTGTGTTGATCTTCATTCCACCTCGTCACCATTGTTAGGTTCCAGCCCTCGGCGTGCGCGCGCGAGGGCTGGCGGGGTTATGCTAGGCCGCACGGCCTGTGGTGCAGCTCCAGCGGGAGCATCAATGAAGCACACGCACACGTGTGGATGGTCGGCCCCGGAACTGCCTCCCGAGCGCGGGGGCGGGGCTTTTATTAGGCACGCGCTGCATCACCGCGTAGCGGGACGCAGGGCGGAACATAACACCCGCCGACGGCACTGAGTATGGGGGCGGAGCAGCTCATTGCAGCTCATTGCCGCCATGAGCGTTCTGCTGGCTCCGCCCCCCCCCAACGTGTACACAGTCGGACTTCGATACAGGTCACAGCTGCAGGACACGCAAGACCCCAGCTTTACATATCTTTTGGTCTGCATGGATGCTTGCATGCCCATTTTGTGCAGGGGTCGTTTACAGTGGGCGCCTGCACAAATACAGCCTTTACTCGTGTGCATGTGGCTGTTTATCCATCCCAGATGCATAGTTGTCACTCAAACATGCATGACACATTTGAGCACTTGCGCAGATTCATCACGTGTGCTTAAAAAGGTGTCTGTATGGGACTATGCTTCAATGTATCCGTATCATTCTTTCTACGCACCAGTCACTTTGACTCAGTCAGCCAAAATGGCCTAGATGCAGGAAAACAAAACTTGGGACAGCTCGAGCAATGTTGCCACAGCACAAGGTTTTTGCTCAAAGATGGCTCCAAGTGTATGGCGAAAGTTTATAAAAACAATTCCATAAAATGTCAGTCTAAAGATAGTCAGCGCTGATTCAGCATGATGTTTCTTAACAGAAGACTGCAGCTTCTGCACCCTAGCACCCAAGATTTTGCACAAACCAAACACAGCCACGACCCGGTTTATGTATTTATTTATGCAATGTTTGTCGAATACTTTTATCCTACAAACATTGCATAAATAAATATACAGGTATCCACAAACATTGCATGAATAAATAAATACCCCTATTAACATTGAAACTATCCCACATGATGCAGCCACCAAACTGCTTTCAGAGGGGAGCTGCAGGCGCTGTGCCAGGTGTGCTTCAAGTAAAAGAAAAGGTTGCTTATGGTGAACAGAAAAACACCTCATGGGATGCAAATTGTGTATTTTAAATAATATTTGCTCAGTGGTTTAAAGTGGAATGGATATATAGTTTGGAAAAGAAGCAGCATGAAAGAAATTGCGCCGTTTTAAACTATTATTGTGGACATTTCCTTTGATCGAGGTCAACTGCCAGCTCTGCCCCCCACAAACCCTGCCTCCTCGGCCAACGCCCCCCCCCAAACTCCGCCCTCACCCAGACCTTCTGAGATCCCCCACCTTATTTTTTCCATTTCCACCACTGAGTAACCCTTGCAGCAATTAACATGGCCCTTGCTTCCTTAACATGCCTCTATGAGACGTTGGAAGCGAAGACTAATACTAAAAATGAATTACTTCACACACTCAAACATTTAAAGTTGTTGAAATGCTGTTGTCAAAATACAGGAACAGATCCTTTTTATAGAAGGGAGCAAAAATAATTCCTTAACCCTGCTCCCCATGAATACTCTATGTATCACTGAAAACCCTTAGTCTCATCCTCCGCTGAGTACTAACCCTGCTTCTACAATGGAGAATTCTTCTCAGGGGAGCCGACTGAATTTTTCGGGGGGGAGGCCCAAATACAGGAAGTGACATTACTGGAAGTTATATGAGCGCAAATTTGCATGTAGTCGCCAACTTGGTGCAACGGCGCGCGGGGTGGAGGCGCACGCAGCGCAGAACAGTGGAAACATTGGCTAGCATGTACTGCATATACTAAAGTCAAGTAAGAAGGAGATTTAAGCCTTCAAGTTGCATTCCGGTAAGCCATCACTGCCCCTACTCCACCCCGGGCTTGCACCCATGCTATCGCCAAACATTCCCACCCACCCCCTAACCATGGCCCACCTAACAGGACTGACATGCACCCCGGGGTTGCACCCATGCTATCAGAAAACATTCCCGCCCACCCCCTTAACCATGGGCCACCTAACAGGACTGACATGCACCCCGGGCTTGCACCCATGCTATCAGAAAACATTCCCGCCCACCCCCTAACCATGGCCCACCTGACAGGACTGGCATGCACCCCGGGCTTGCACCCATGCTATCAGAAAACATTCCCGCCCACCCCCTAACCATGGGCCACCTAACAGGACTGACATGCACCCTGGGCTTGCACCCGTGCTATCAGAAAACATTCCCGCCGACCCCCTAACCATGGCCCACTTAACAGGACTGACATGCACTCCGGGCTTGCACCCATGCTATCAAAAAATATTCCCGCCCACCCCCAAACTGTGGCCCACCTCACAGGACTGGCATGCACCCCGGGCTTCCACCCATGCTATCAGAAAACATTCCCGCCCACCCCCTAACCATGACCCACCTCACAGGACTGGCATGCACCACAGGCCTGCACCCATGCTATCAGGAAACATTCCCGCCCACCCCTTAACCATGGCCCACCTAACAGGACTGACATGCACCCCGGGCTTGCACCCATGCTATCAGAAAACATTCCCGCCCACCCCCTAACCAGGGGCCACGTAACAGGACTGACATGCACCCCGGGCTTGCACCCATGCTATCGGAAAACATTCCCGCCCACCCCCTAACCATGGCCCACCTAACAGGACTGGCATGCACCCCGGGCTTGCACCCATGCTATCGGAAAACATTCCCGCCCACCCCCTAACCATGGCCCACCTAACAGGACTGACATGCACCCTGGGCTTGCACCCATGCTATCAGAAAACATTCCCGCCCACCCGTAACCATGGACCACTTCACAGGACTGGCATGCACCCCGGGCTTGCACCCATGCTATCAGAAAACATTCCCGCCCACCCCCTAACCATGGCCCACCTAACAGGACTGCTATGCACCCTGGCCTTGCACCCATGCTATCAGAAAACATTCCCGCCCACCCACTAACCATGGCCCACCTAACAGGACTGACATGCACCCCGTGCTTGCACCCATTTGAAAAATAAATTAAACGAACACATTACATTTAAATACATATCTACAATACATACAAGATAATACAAACACAAATACATTTAATTTCATAGGACTCATTTAATATCTTAAACAGACTATGCATAGGTGCCTTAAAGTTTCAAAGGACTTACTTCATAGACCTGATCTACATATTCTTTTCATCTTAATCATACCCTGCCAGGCCCTACCACTTCCCGGGTGTGCAAAAGATTGCAATGAACTCGCATGAAGACGCCACATAGAGAGGCAGCTGGCCAGCAGCAGGCAAGACTTTCCAGCACTCCACAAACGAGGGACATTCTATTAAAGTGACATAACTTTGATATTATTCATAGATGAGTATTTCACTTATATCTCTCTCATCCACGAGTAATATAAACTACCATGCTCAGCATGTGCCCTTGAAGGGTGGACGGAGAATGCTCAGTGCAAATGTTAATTCCGCTTCATGCTCTTTCTCGGCCTCCAAATGGCTGTAAAACGCCCGGGAGGGTGAAAGTAAACACACCCGAATTTTACACCTTACTTTTGCACTTGGGGGCTTTGGTAAAGGCCCAAATGTTTGCAGAATTAGATTGGCGGCACCCTGGCCTAGTTCCAACCTGAGCCACGCCCTGGGCCCAACAGGAGTTTGGCCAACTCACTGTGCCCAACTCCATGCTGGAAACACCCTTTGCCATTACTTGGTATAACAACCCCTTCTGCCAGCACCAGACTGAGCAACATTTTACCCAGTAACAGACTGAACAACTCCCTGTGCCAAACAACAGACTGAACAGCAGCCTGTGCCCAGCACCACAAAGGGCATGGAGGTATGCCCAGAAGCAGGTCGAGCCGCGCCATCCGAGTCTCTCTCTCTCCCCCCTCACCCTCTTCATCTCCCTCTCCCTCTCTCCATCCCCCCTCCCTCTCTCCACCTCCCTCTGGCCCCTCCCCCTCTGCCCCTTCCTGTCTCCTCTTCCCTCTCCCTCGCCCTCTCCCCTCTTTCTCCCTTTCCCCCTCTCCCTCCTCCTCCCTCTCCCTCACCCTCCCTTTCCCCCTTCCTGTTCCTCTCCCCCTCTCCCTCTTCCCCTCTCCCTCTTCCTTCTCCCCTTTCTCCTCATCCCTCTCCCCCTCCCTCTCTCTCTCGCTCTCCACTTCCTCCTTCCTCTCCCTCTACCCCCTCCCTCTCTCCATCGCCCCCTCCCTCACCCTTCCTCTCTCCCCTTCCCTCTCCCTCGCCCCTCTTTCTCCCTCTCCCCCTCTCCCTCCCCCTCCCTCTCTCTCACACCCTCCTGCTCCCTTTCTCCCTTCCTGTTCCTCTCCCCTCTCCCTCTTCCCTCTCCCCTTTCTATTCATCCCTCTCCCCCTCCCTCTCCACTTCCTCCTTCCTCTCCCTCTACCCCTCCCCCTCCCTCTTCATCACCCTCCCTGTCCCTCACCTTCAAGCTCCCTTTCCCCCTTCCAGTTCCTCTCCACCTCCCCTCTTCCCTCTCCCTCTTCCCTCTCCCCTTTCTCCTCATCCCTCTCCCCCTCCACTTCCTCCTTCCTCTCCCTTCTCCCTCTCCCTCTCTCCATTTCCCCCTCCCTCACCCCTCTCTCCCTCTCCCTCTCTCTCCCTCTTTCTCCCTCTCCCTCCCCCTCCCTCACCCTCACCCTCCCGCTCCCTTTCGCCCTTCCTGTTCCTCTCCCTCTCTCCCCTTTCCCCTCATTCCTCTCCCCCTCCCTCTCTCTCTCCCTCTCCACTTCCTCCTTCCTCTCCCTCTACCCCTCCCTCTTCCCCTCGCCCTCTCTCTCCCTCTCTCAGTTTAGCAAATCATTTACATTTAGTATAAAGTGAAGAAGTTGTCAAGCCATTAGTAAAACAATTTATAACATCAAGATAAACGCTCCAGTTCAGGACCAGCCACACCCCACAAAGACATTCACATCAGGAACGTTGAATGCGTCCCGATGTAGAGTGTAACACAAAGAAACTGGCATGAACAGTCATTCCATCCACATAGAGTGTAACACAAAGAAACTGGCATGAACAGTCATTCCATCCACATAGAGTGTAACACAAAGAAACTGGCATGAACAGTCATTCCATCCACATAGAGTGTAACACAAAGAAACTGGCATGAACAGTCATTCCATCCACATAGAGTGTAACACAAAGAAACTGGCATGAACAGTCATTCCATCCACCTAGAGTGTAACACAAAGAAACTGGCATGAACAGCCATACCCACTACCCTTAGTGTAAAGCAAAGACACAAACATACAGATGCAAAGTGCATTTCAAAGAGAACAGACTGTGATAGTGTGTAACAAGAAAAGAAACATGCGTACAGTGTGTAATAGAGTAATACTTATTCAATGTCACATACAAATAAACACACCAACAGAGCATTACGCAAAGAACAAGATACATAAACACACAACTGCTTCGTATAACCCAAAGAAATAAATGCCCAAATACAGTACAAAGCATAATAATCAATCAAACAATAACATAAATAAAAAGAAAAAAAAATAACACCTGCTGTTTTCCGGCTGTTTTCCGACGAACGTGCAGCTCTCTGCTTCGCTGGGTGGCTGGAATGGTGTCTGCTGCTCCAGCCGCTCCTGCCTTAAACACGGGCGAACACGAAGTAAAACACAGAAGCTTCCGGTTTGCCCTTAAATCCTCCCCTCCAGGACCATACACCAATATGAGTCCTAGGGGGCAGCCCGGGGGGCTCAGCCCCGACTTGATTTTGCGTGGCGGGGGACCCGGGGCTCGGAGCTCCCCCGTACTCGGCGCCCTTGATTCTTCGGTAATATTGATTGATTTACCTCCTTCCACTTTCCAGAATTCCAATGCAGGGGGGATTTTCGCTGCTCAGACCGCTTTAAACTTGAGCAAACAAGTGTCTTCAAGTGACCACGTTTTTCTTGGCAAACAAGACACAGAGATGCACAATAAATCATTGGCCACGCAATTTCCTTTCAAAACTCATGCCTTGAAAGATATAACATCGAGTGTTGTTAAAAATGTATTCTCTGGCTCCACCTATACCATTTTCTCTAAAAACCTTTCCCATTCACGTAATCACGCTACAATGAAAAAGTCAAAGAATCAAAAATCCCTGTCAAAGTCAGCCCAGGGTGGTTGCCCCAGATTAATATGTGCTCTTCCTTTGCCACCTCCAAAAACACAATAGACTTTCATTTCTCAAATAAAAACAAAAAATACGTTAACATTGCAAAGGGGAAAAGAGCTAACTCTAAACTACCCAATCAGCACGAAGCCTCTGGCATAGGATTTATTAATGTGGACAAAGACTATGTGCCGTTTGATCAGCTAGTGAGAGAGGCAGCTAAATTCAGTGGGGAGACATTTAATGTCAAAGATACTCAAAAACAGACTTCTGTAACAACAACTACCCCATATCAGAACTTGGCAGGCACATGGCATCAGATGCCTTACATTCCATGCATTGCTGCTCTTAAATCTGATGCTGTCCCGAGCTCTGAAATCAATCAACTTGCACACATATCGTCTTGCCTGCACCCCTCAAGCATAAGGCATGGGCTAGACAGGGGAATGCAGAGACTGTGGATAGTTATAAAGGGCAATGGATTATGGTGTTTATTGTGTACTAGAGAGAAGAATTTCGGACAGAAATTTGTTTCTGTGCTTTTTTTCTTTTTCAGTAGTATACACTTGTCCATTATTTCAATTAGCATAGTAGAAAAGGACTAATGGGAAAGTTGGAGAATCTTGTTGAATCTAACTCCTTTACTGAAAAATGTGAAGTAGATGGAGTCTATAAACCGATTTTTTTGTTTTCATTTTATACTGTGAAAGGTGGTTCCTGAAGGAACCTTTTTTTATGTTTTTTGTTTTGTTTTGCAGGAGAGGCCAGAAAGTAAGGTGGGGAGAGAAATGAAGGAAGGGGCACCAACCACACATATGGAGGGGTAGTGGACAGGGGAAGATGTTGCGCATGTGTTAAATCTAAGGTAGTGGGCAGTGTTTCTCATGCTCCTTGATTACAGCTTCAAAAGCACTTCAAAATGTCTCCCCCCTCCAGAGGGGTGTGTTGCAGTATGTACAGAGTACTGTTGTTTTTGAAAGCTATGGATCAGCAGCCTCATTTATTGCTTGCAAGGTAGCTGGTGGGATTTCATGTCCCACGGAAGTAGGCTGCATGGTTACAGCATTGGTTGAGGAAGATGTGGTAGCGGAAGACAGCCTACTACTTCCTAAGAAAGGAACAGCCTTTCTCAGAGCATTGCGGTGGTTGGATTTGGTGTGGCCGTGTATGGAGGTGGTCCCGTAGGAGTACTGCCCAGGTTGTCCGCGACTGAGTACAACGCTACACTCTGTGCATTTCACTTTGGTAGCTTTAGCCTTTGGTAGTGCATTTCACTTTGGTAGCTTTAGCCTTTGGTACATTTCCAACTGTGGTAAAGAACTGCCAACATGATTCTCTCCGGGTGCTAGAGGTAGGCACTTCTTCTACCTCATCTTCCCGGTCTTCCTGATTGTCTTTTGAAGAATTGCGCTTCTTTCGTTGTGTAGGTCCTTCAGTTGGTGGTGGTGGCTCTTGGAGAAGAGGGATGGCAGTAGCTGATGCCAGTTTTAAGATAAATAGCAGTTTTCCTAATATTCTTCCAAGAAGGTGCTGTGTGCTAGATTATTAATCGGATAATGAGTAAGAATAGGCGTAGGAGCTGTTCAAGGGTACATTTTGAGCTTCAAAGTCCTAGATGAGCTGAAAAATGCAGTTCTCAACTGTTCATGAGGCACGGACCCACTCGTGAAGTGTGGATGTGTTCACAGACACGTTATCATGCCGCTCGTCAGCGCGTGGTCACGTGACACTGTCCGAAAAGTCTGCAATGACATCAGACGTTTACGAACATCGGCGAACACAAAAACAGTGGAAAATGTTGCCAAAAGTGTATAGAAGTGTTAAAAATGATGCTAGAAGGTGGGGAATGGCAGAGTTTTAAGGTGAAACTTTCTAAATTGGAGAAGAATGTTGGTATATTGGGGTAAGTATGATAATAGTAAGTTGTAGCAAATTAGGGTGCACTGGTAAAATCCCAAAAAATTAATTGAAAAAACTTTGTTAAAGGGACCTTATGGTTAAGTTGCACTGATAAAAAACCCATGAAATTCAATGAAAAAATGTTGTTAAACGGGCGTTCTGGTTAAATTTCACTAATAAAAACCCATGAAATTCAATGAAAGAACCTTGTTAAATGTACATTATGGTTAAGTTTCACTAATAAACCCTATGAAATTCAATGAAAAAATGTTGTTAAAAGGACGTTATGGTTACAAGTAAAACCGAAAAAACCCCAGTTATGGTAACCTAAGCAACCATAACTCGCACCACCACCGTGCACTGCTAAGACAAACACCCAGTACAAGAAAGATAACATCACAAATGTGTATGTATGTATATATATATATGATAGGGCTGCGAGATAGCCTCTCTATAATTAAGGCGAGTCAGACTGTCATAGGAACCTCGAAAAATTCTATTGTTATTAACGTTTTATTTGTGAGACGCATTACGATGGAATTTTGAAGTTGGTTGTGAATCCGTAGGCCTCTCCAGACTGCAAAGTTTCATAACGATTCGTTAAAAAACAAAGTTTCTTTTCCAAAGTTGTGGCCTACTTCCCAGTGTTTAAAAGAGGCCTTTTTGTGGTTTGGGGTTATTCCGTGCAGTAGATTATTTTAAAATATTTGACAGAGGAGGGGGTGCCCCCTTCTCAAAAATAAATAGTTATAGCTCAGGTAAATGACAAAAAACGGAAGTTTTTACAAATGAAACAGCCGCCATCTTTTTTTTTCTCAAGGCGAGAGATCTGTGGCTATAGCCAAGGATATCCGACAATGAAAAGCAGTGAAAAAGCCATATGCAGTCAAAATAATTTCAAATGTCATTAGTCTACAGGTTGGGGGGTGGCAAGAGATCACCAAGTGAAATTTGGTAGTTGGAGGGGGTCTAGGGACTGAGTTTTCAACACTAAGGGCCTCATTACGACCCAGGCGTTAACCATGGCGCTATTAGCGCCATGGTTGACGCCGGTACCATTCCGATTCCGCCATGGTGAATGGCGGAATTACCGCCCCATTCCAAGGTTGCGGGGCGGTAATTCCCCATTCACCATTGGCCCTTCCCCATTTTTGCCCCCATAGGGCTCAATGGAAATGGGGAAGGCAGTAATTACGGTACCGCAAATTGCGGTACCGTAATTACCTCCAAGGTCCCTTTGCAGGTCCCGTCCTTAATGGCTGGTAAAACCAGCCATTAAGGGAGGACCCGCAAAGGGACCTCGGAATTGGGCAGTAAGGGATTACTGGCACCAGTGCCCTTACCGGTACCGGTAATCCCTTACCGCCCGGGTCATAATGAGGCCCCTAAGTCGTTCTGTAACCTCAGCTATAACCTTGAATAGCCGACATCTCAAAGCAAACTGCATCACAGAAACAGCGTGTGTTGTGGTGGGGAAGGGAGAGGGCAGGGGAGGTGAGCAGGCTATTGGGAAGTGGGAGGAGCTGGCACAGATGTTAGGGGCACTTGGTGAGGGCCTGGGGGGGTCAAGAAAGCATTCTTTTTTCCGGCTGTTTTTCCGATATTCGTGGTTATAATAAAGTACAGATAACCACTGCTATCTGTAGTTCCTATATAAAATGACTACAGATAGCCGAGGTTATCTGTAGTTTGTACCTGTGGCTATAGAAAAAAGTTAAAAAATGTAAAAGGATATTTTGACAGGTACAGTGACATCGGGGTGAACAATCACTGGCCATGGCCAATGACACAATTGGCATCCAGGACTCCCATCCGAGCAGTAACTGGGACATACCCTGTTTAGCTTCAAAGCAAGAAAGGGACTGGCCCCCTCAGGCCATGTTGCCTAATAGATGAGCACAAGTTACAAGACCACTTAGAGCAACATGGCCTGAGGGGACCGGACCCTTCCTTGTTTTGAAGCTAAGCGGGGTCGGTCCCGGTTACTACACAGGAGACAGTGCACTTTCCCAGATGTCGTGTGTTTTCTTAGTTTTAAATATCTCATAACACACTAAGAAAACACACGGCACCCACGTTATTTTTTTTTTAATTGTGCTTCTGTCATTCCTTGAAAGTATTGAGCTCTAAAGGTCAAGCTGCCATGAGGCCCATATGAAAAGAGTATCTCGCTCTGGGTAAAGAGCTGCTAATACTTGGAGAATTGCAAATCCAGCTTGCAGGTGCAAGGTATACTAGAACAACCTTTTGTTTTTAATTACACGCCACGGTAGTGTTTCCATAGGAAGAGCACTTTTTGGGCGGCTTATAACTTTGCTCCCCCTGGACGAATCCTCACCAAACTTTGCAAAAAATAGTACATGGGCCACTCTGAATTCTTTTGCAAATTTTGTTGAGGTTTGGTCCGGGGGGGGCAAAGTTATAGGGGGGTCCCAAAACCTCTGTTTTTCCCATAGACTGAATGGGGGAAAAACTTTGCACACGGCTACAGGCCAAACCGCTGGACGGATTTTCACCAAATTAGCGGCAGGGGCTTGGTCCAAAATGACCAAAAAGTAGGTCTAAAAAAAATTGTGATATCTATGTCCGCTCCGCAGTCTCACTTCCCTGTTCGCTCCACGGACAAGACACCGATTGGCTAAGGGGCTGGCGTCATGACCGCGGACACGCGACGTCTCTGGCGATTGGCTGCAGCGAGACATGTTCTGCGTCAGATTGTTTGGATGCGCCCGACATCTTGGATCCGCCGACAGCGGAGCGGGTACCAGCGGCAACAAGCAATTTCGAAAACTATTTTGCTGTGTCAAAGTGCTTGGGGAGGTTCAGACAGTAAGACATGGATGACAAACTGCATTTGTTCTGGCGGTAGGTGTTCATGATGTATTTTCTATGGACGCCTTGTTCGGGATGTTTGTACGTACAGAAAATGAGGGTTCTAATAAGGGTAGTATTTCAGTCCGTGCTGTGCACAGGGAGCTTGAAACTGTTTTAAGGACACACGTGCTGTTAGCGAACATTGAAATTGAGTACATGCCGTATTTACATTACTTTTTCCTTTGGGTATGCCATTCATTCGTACGCTGCCATGGGTGTGGCATGCTGCAGTGGTTGTGGCCAGGGCCTAGAGTCTTGGATGCATGGCCATAGGCCGTAGGCCAACGGCCTTACTTCCAAGACTGTAGGCCCTTGCCACAACCACCGCAGCATGCCACACCCATGGATACACATGTAGTATTGATTATCGATTAGCTCATTGTGGGGAGTGTGTAAAGTCTTGGGTGCATGGCCTTTGGCCATGCACCCAAGAACAAAGTCATAAGCACTGGAGGTCTAACCCACTTCACACCCATAACTTCTAATATCTATAGACATACAGCTAGGAGTCCAGCCCCTGACCAGAAGCACTGAAGCATACCACACCTATAGATACAACCGTACTACGGTACATCACTGAGGTGGTTGTGGGGACCCAAGAACAAACTTATAAGCTCTAAATTTATAAGCCAACATGGATTTTACATAGTGCAGTGATTGTGGGCAGGACGTAGCCTTTTGGGTGCATGGCTGAAGGCTGTAGGCCACACACCCAAGCATGTACACACTGCCCACAACCACTGCAGCATATCACATTCATACATCACACCCATACAATTGCTTATGTATCTGGTAGGTGTGGGCAGGGCCTAGAGTCTTGGGTACAAATTGAGTACATGCTACAGCTACAATGTTTCGTTCTATGGGTGGGTGTGCCACTGATTTATAAGCAACCATGGGTGTAATATGCTGTGCTGGTTGTGGCCTGGCCTAGAGTCTTGGGTGCATGGCCATAGGCCGAAGGCCGTAGGCCATAGTTCCAAGACTCTAGGCCCTGGCCACAACCACCATTGCATGTCACAGCAATGGGTACACCTGTAGTATTGCTTATGTATCAGATGGTTGTGGAGAGTGTGTAGAGACTTGGGTGCATGGCCTAAGGCCATGCACCCAACAACAAAGTTGTACGCACTAGAGTTAAAAGCTACTGCACACCCATACATTGCAATATCTATGGACATACAGATAAGAGTCTATGCTATGGCCTCATCCACTGCAGCATACCACACCTATACATACACCCGTAGTATCACACATCACTCAGGTGGTTGTGGGGAGGCCCTGCACTCTTGGGTGCATGGCCAAAGGCCATGCACCCAACAACAAAGTTATAACCTGTTCACTTATAAGCCAACATGGGTTTTTTCTAGTGCGGTGGTTGTGGGGAAGACGTAGACTTTTGGGTGCATGGTTGCAGGCTGTATGCCATACACCCAAGCATGTACACACTGCCCACAACCACTACAGCATATCACATTTACATCACACCCATACATTTGATTATGTATCTGGTAGGTGTGGGCAGGTTGCAGAGTCTTGGGTACAAATTGAGTACATGCTACAGTTACAATGTTTCATTCTATGGGTCTGCTACTGATTTATAAGCAACCATGGGTGTAATATGCTGCGCTGGTTGTGGCCAGGCTCTAGAGTCTTGGGTGCATGGCCGTAGGCCATACTTCCAAGACTGTAGGCCCTGGCCACAACCACCTCAGCATGTCACAGAAATGGGTACACCAGTACTATTCATTATCGATCAGATGGTTGTGGGGAGTGTGTAGAGTCTTGGCTGCATGGCCGAAGTTCCATGCACCCAAGAAGAAACCTATATGCACTGGAGTTATAAGCCACTTCACACCCATATATTGAAATATATATGGACATACACCTAAGACTTTAGGCCCTGGCCACAACCACTGCAGCATATAACAGCTACAGATACACCCGTAGTATTGGACATCACTCAGGTGGCTGTGGGGAGGGCCTGCAGTCATGGGTGCATGGCCAAAGGCCATGCACCCAACAGCACAGTTATACGTAGTGTACTTACAAGCCACAATGGGTGTGATATGGTGTGATAGTACTTCACTCAGGTGGCTGTAGGGAAGGGCTGCAGTCATGGGTTCATGGCCGAAGGCGATGCCCCCAACAGCACATTTGTACGTAGTGTAGTTACACGCCCCAATGGGTGTGAGATGGTGTGGTAGCCCATCACTCAGGTGGCTGTGGGGAGGGACTACAGTCATGGGTGCATGACCGAAGGCCATGCACCCAACAGCACATTTGTACGTAGTGTAGTTACACGCCCCAATGGGTGTCATATGGTGTGGTAGTTGTGGCCAGGACATAGAGTTTTTGGTGCATGGCCAAAGGCCATGCAGCCAAGAACAAAGTTATAAGCACTGCAGTTGTAAGCAACTATGGATTTTATATACTGCATACCCATACATTGAAAAATCTATGGCCTCACACCCAAGTCTGTAGCCTGTGGCGAAAACGACTGCAGCATATCACAGTTATAGGTACACTCGTACTATGAAACATCATTCAGATGGTAATCAACTTTATACATAGTGCAATTACAAGCCACAATGGGTGCGATATGCTGTGGTGGTTCTGGCCAGGGCCCAGAGTCTTGGGTGCCTGCCCAAAGGCCATGCACCCAAGACTGAAGTCATAAGCAGTGAGGTTATAAGTGAACATGGGTGTGGTGTGATGCGGTATTTGTATTCACGTCCTAGCGTCTTGGGTGCATGGCTGCAGACCATGCACCCAAGAGTAAACTTATAAGTAGTCAAATTACAAGCACCATGGTTTTGATATGCAGCGATGCTTGTGGGTAGGAACTATAGTCTTGGTTGCTTGGCCATAGGGTGTAGGTGGTAGGTTATACAACGAAGATGCTAGGGCCAGCCTACAGCCACTGCAGCATATCAGTGCCATAGATTAGACGTGTAGATTCGCATATGTATGAAATGACTGTAATTATACTGTTTACTTTGTTCAGAATCCATATATGTCTTACATGACTTTACTACTTGCCAGAACTATCCTTTTTTAATTTCTGTGATAAAAGAAAAACCCATGTTAATCTTTGCATTTTATGAAGACTCATTACATTGTATAATAGACAGTTTAACCTTTTTTTTCCCCTAATATTTAGTTTACGAAACAGTGTACTGTGCATTCTGCTCAGTTTCTGTGTTTGTTTTTCAAATCCTTGGGTCTGGGGGAAAAAAATCCTTGTCGGATTAAAAAAAATGTATTTGCTATGCTACTAACTATTTCTTTGTTTTCTTTGAGTATTTCCTTCTTCTTTCCGATTAATGTTATGTTTGTTGCCTTGCTGCCGATTTTTAACAACAGTTAGATACCTGTTGGCATATTCTAACTGTGCATTTGTTGTTACAGATCTGTGATATTCATTTATTTGTGTCGTTGTTATACACTCTTGGGCAGTTAGCTACCTGTTGGCGTATTCTAACTGTTTGTAGTCTTTCACTTAATTTTTTGGTAATGTTGAAGTATACATTAGTTATTAAATTTTGGCTTTTAGAAGATTAAATACGCATTTGTAAGATTAGCTGGCAATCTCTGCTTTAGAGTAATGGTGCTATCATTACATTCGAACCATCCACATTTCTTTTTAATGTTTGCAATGTAGTGACCTGCATTTCTTTTATTTTATTTATTATAATTGTTTAATCAAATTTGATTTTTACAATACAATGTTTACTTGAAAATTCGTAGCTCTAACACACAAGTCAGTTGTTATATCCGGCTGCAATTGAATTTACAGAGTGTTATGATTGTCCAGGTTCTTAATGACTGCTTTTGTCGTTAAGTAAATTGTTGTCAATATATTCTATCATTTTGGCCGTTGCAATTTGCCATGTTGTTTTCTCACCTCCAATGAGCCTGCACCACCATGTGTTTTCTTCGGATAGAATATCAAAGCCTGCCATCTGCGGTAGGTACTGCTGTCTAATTGAGGCGGTGGCTGCGCATGCCATAAGTAGATGTCTTAAGGTCTCTTTTGGTGGTTGTGTGTTGTTTTCACAGAATCTGCAGCCGTTTGTTTGGGCTTGGCCTCGAATGTACAGTATCTTGTTCGTTTTAAATAGGTTAAGACGCGCTCGCAAGATTAGATTACGGGCCGATCTGCTTGGAAATTGCTTTATGAAACTCTGCAGCTCGTTTCGTTTTAGCGTGTTGCTTGGAAGATGGGAAGTGAGTTTCAATTTCGCAGCACTATCAATTGTTTTTGCCCAGTCAGCGTCTTTTATTTTTCTTAAAATTTTGCATGGATTGCCAATAAGTTCTTCTTCATTTGATGTGATATCAGATAGCACAGCTTGATTTTCTTCTTGCCAGGTTGTTAACATGACGCAGTTTTTAGTATCCATTTCGCATCTCAGCATCTTGAAAACCTTGTTACAGTTGTCCATCTGCATTTCCTGTATAACATGATGGTGTTGCAAATCACTGTGCATTCTAGTGATTGCAGGCTTAATTCTCGTCTAATGGCTACCCCCGGGGTGGAATTGGGTAAGCTAAGCACTTTACGCCAGAAGAATGCTTCCAATTTGGACCATACTTGCTTTGGGATCGTGGGCATTGCTTCCATGCTGTATGTGACGGCGGGTACCATCTTCATTTTTTAGAAATTTATTGTGGGTTTAAGGGAAAATTTCCCGAATTTACTGTCAATGGCTTTGGCTTGAGCCGCTAGTTTATTAATCTTTGCATGTAATTCCAGTTGCATCACGGACTCTTGTCGTGAGCTGTCACAGTGACAGTCTCGATTTTAGTTTGGCCCAGTTGCCACTTGAATTTGCTTTCTTTTTTTTCACGATTTTGAAGAATCATGATCTTTGTTTTGCTTATATTGATTTCGAGGTGATTGGCCGTGGCATACGCGTGTAAGGCGTTGAGTTTGCGTTGCAGCCCAATTTGTGTCTGATCAAATATTGTTAAATCGTCAGCATACAGGAGATGGCCAATTTGCATTGTTCCCAGTTTCGGCGGAAAAGCTCTTGTTGTTTTCTCTATTTCTTGGATGTCACCAATATATGTAAGGAAAGGTGCTGAGGCCAGCGGGCACCCTTGTGTCACTCCTCGTGTGCTATTGACTTCAGCTGACAGTTCACCTTCTCGACTGAGTAGCACTCTCATTGAGGTGTTACGATGAAGCACTTGAATTGGGGCTAATATGGCTTCTGGACAATCCCAGGCTTTTAGTTTGTTCCATAATAGAGGTCTCTCGACTCGGTCGAAGGCTTGTGTGAAGTCAATATATACTACGAACAGGCGTTGTTTATTTTGCAAGGTTTTGGCTTTTAGTGTACTGCACGCCAAGATGTTACATGTAGTGCCTGCGTTTTTCTTAAAGCCGGCTTGAAAGTCATCGTTGCATTTTGCTGAAGCAGCCCACGCTTGGAATCTGATCATTAATAATGAGGCATAGACCTTACCCATAACATCAAGTAAGGCTATCGGGCGAATCTTTCGCTGGATCCGTTAGACTACCTTTCTTATAAGTTGGGATGATTTTGGCTTTAGTCCACGATTGTGGGATGGATCTTGTTTCAGTGCACCGGCGAAAGATGGCACTCAACAGTCTGGCCCATTCTTCTGGATGGGTTTTCAGTTCTGCATTGGTGATGCCGTCTGGGCTTGGTGCTCTGGAGCTTTTTAGTTTCTTAATGATGTCCAGAATGTCCTCTTCCTTTTCTAGGTTAACCCACTTTGCTACTTCGCATTGTTGCTCTTTCAGGGGTCCTGTTACAGCTATTTAAAATACTGTTTCGAAGTGCTTTTCCCAGGTGTGTTGACTGATGCTATTCAAGATTTGATTGTCTAATGTTTTATCCGCGTCTCTTATTAGAGACCAGAAGTCTCTGTTGTTATTTGTGATGAGTGCTTTGGTTATTTGTTCAGCATCTGCTTGGTATAATTTGTTTCTGTGGGATCTTACCCATGCTTTATACCTGTTTTTTTTGCCTTTAATTACTTCGGACAGCTCTGTTGTCATTTGCTTGCAGGCTACTCGTAGCGCTCTTCTGTAGTCTCGCCTTTTCTCAGTTAGCTGTTTGTTGTATGCATGTTTTGTGTTTCTTCTTGTTGTGTACCCATTTCCTTTTTTCCGCCGCATGTGCGGGATCAACAAAGGTTGATAATCAATGACATTACCTGATTCTGAATATGTGGCTGCGTTGTAATTTGCCGTCACTTTAGCAATGTCTGCGGCGCTTATTCTTAACCTTGTGCCTGGCGCAGTGGGCTCAATTTGTGTTTTTGATTGCATATTCTTTTTGGTTACTGATTGCCACGAAGTTTCGAGCAGATTATGGTCACTTGTTGATGTGCGCCGCACATTGAATGATTTTATGATATGTAATAACGGCTGAGAAACATAAATGTAGTCAATCATTGAAGCAGAAGGTAAACGCTCCCACATCGGTATTCTGTCTGCCTCTGGAAATGCATCATCCAGATTGTGAAGCCCACGCGAGTTAGTGAACTTGAGCCATTCTTTGCCTCGTTGTTCGGACGCCTGATGGACTGTGGTTGCGTTCTTTGCAACCTTACATGTGGCATTTAAATCTCTGCACACAAGTATGGTTGTCACGGGATGCTCAGTCGTGGCTACTTCGATCCTGTCTTCACATAAACCGATATATTTTTTTGCAGTTATCGTTGCCGGATTCCAGTATAAGTTGACTATAATGGCTTTTCTGAGTTCCATTTTTGGGTTATTTTCGTCTTGCCAGGAGACTAACACTGCCAGAATTGATTGATTTGCAGTTATTATTTTTTCTATTGATGCTCCGGATCCGTTGCGGCATGCCATCATCAGTCCTGAGGTTGGTCGCCCCTTACATCCTCTTGCTGCTGGGGCTAAGATGACCTGATAGCTTTCCATCGTTGGTGTTTGCTGGAGCCATGTCTCCTGGAGACATATGATATCACATTCTCCAGGATTAGGCCCCCCTGCTACCGTCAAGTGTGAGTGCCCTCGTGTGTTCCAGGAGCACAACGTGATTTCATTTCTGCCTCCCTCAATCGGGTCGCTTGTCGCTGTCCCAGCCCGCAGGCATGGCTATTTCTTACAGTGCAAGGCGAGTGCTTTCGGTAACCAGGCCCATATCCCTTTTTTACTGCTTTGGGTTATGTCTTGTTTGTTTTGTTCAGTCGTGGTGGAACCTACTATTTGCGTGCATGTTCTTGTCATTGCACTCTCTGTGTTATGTGTACGTTGCTCTTTTATCACTTGACTTTTCTCACCTGTTCTATAATGTGATGGGCCGTTTTTGGTTGTGTTGTGCACTCTGTTACAAGTGGCGTTATATGACCTGTGATACCTCTGTTCTCGGTCCCGCGCCTTGGTTGGTCCGTGTTCTTGCTGAGGATTTTCCTCTAAGGGTTTTTTGACGTACTCCTTGTGGTCTGATATTGTGTGGCTGTGCCTGGTTGCACTTTCATGCCTATTTGTGCTAACTTCCGTGCATTTATGGTCTTGTTGAGACGGTATTTCTTCGGTGTAATATCCACAATTGTAGATGTCCTGTTTGTGTTTTTGGATGTTTTTATACACCGTGGTGGAGTCCAGATGGAGCAGAGCAACTGCCCCATTTCGATTGTGCCACGGCTCCACGATTTTTATGTCTGCAGATTGTATTTCTTGCAAATGATCAATTTGATGCAATATGGACAGGACAGATCTGTTAAGAATGATGTCTTCTTTGTTACAGCTTCTTTGTGTCAACCTTATTATCCACCTGAAATTCTTTTTTGTTGTTGAATTTGCTATGTGCCTCGTATTCTCTTTTTTCTCTCGTATGGGTTGTGAAACGCGTGCTCCTTCCTGATTCTCTTTGCCCTCTTTTATCTGATCGTATGGGACAATCTTTGTTATGATTATTTTTTGTTGTCACTGAGTCTTGTCTCTCGGTTGAATCACCATGGGGCCTTCTTCTTGTGTCCTGGTGTGAGAGTTGTGATTTTCTTTGATTTGGGAAATTAGGGCTTGACTTCCTTTCTGTACTTTCTCTCTTTGTTCTAGATTTGACATCATGTTTGGTTCCAGTGCTATTCTTATTTTGCTTCTGAATTTTTGTTTCTGTTGCAGTGTTATTCTCCGAGGTGTTCGTTTCACTGTGCCTCGTTACCACCTCACAGATTTGGAAACGATGTGTCAGACGATTTCGTTTTTCATCTAGAGTTTCAAAGTCACGCTCTTTTTGAACTTTGTTTTTGTTTTTTTTCAGAATTGTTATCAGTAAGTTTGTAACATCATCTGGATACACACTGAGATTCATTAGTGTGTCTGCTGTGTCTGACGCCTCTGATAAATTTGTTGCCGCTAGAGGCCTGTCTTTGTTTTCTCTGTCTTTTGGCCTGTTTTCTCTTACTGACACTGAATTGCGGATTGGACTCTTTTGTTTGTTGTCTAATGGCGATGAAGTGGCCCCCAACAGTCTCCCCATTCTCCAGGAATTTCCTGAATCTTGTTTATTGCAAATATTTTTTAAAGAATCTACATTATTGCATGGTGTAGCTGAGGCAGTTCCAGTATCGACTTTGTCTTTGTAGTTGGTTGGGTCAAAAATTGCATATGTTGATTCAGCCACTTCAACATCACTCTTATTGTTTACAGGTGCTTTGTTTAGAACTAACACCACCTTAGACACCTGTTTTTGTTGATTCGTGGTCGCCTTGTCCTTTATGTGACATTTGTCAATTATGGCTTTGACTTGTGTCGGTACTGCCACATTTTCGGGTGTTTTCTTTTCTGCTGTTAGATCAATGATTATCTTTGTCTGTGTTCCGACTTCATTTGTATTATTTGTCTTGCATTTTGGTTTGCGCTGAACTGACTCGTGGATTGAAGCTGTAATTTTGTTCGTCATGTTGTTAATGAGTTGGTCTGTCGTTTCTTTGTTAATTAAAGTGTTCTCTTTTGCCGTTATATAGCCCTCTAAGTGCAAGACTTTTGTCAAGATCGTAGCTAGGATGACTTGTTGATCTTTGACTGACTCGTTCATTGTTTCATACAACTTGCAAAATTGGTTGAGTGCAATGGTTATGACCGACATTATGCCTTGCAAGTCCGTTTTCTTTGACACAGGATCTTGTGTTGTGCTAGGAGTTTGTGGGGCCATGTTTCTGCCAGAGATGTTTGCGAAGTCCCTATGCCTCCTGCTCGGAGTCTGCGGCATGCTCGGGGCTCTTGATGTTTTAGATGGCGATGAGTTGTCTACTAGCGATGTCCACTGTGTGTTCTTTCTTTTCTGATTTAATGGGACTTCCTGTTCCGCCGTGCCTTGCTGGTCACTTGAACCTGTTGTGTTTACCACGGGAGGGCTAGTTGATGGTTTTCTTTCCTCTCGGGGTGTGGATGTTGACTTTTTGCAGGCTTCTGACATCGGAGAATGTGGCAATACATCTTGTTCCTGTGGCAATGGCCTAGCAGGAGCCTCCCTTTGGTGCTCAGAGATTGCTTCATTTGACTGCTCAAATTGGGCACTACAGATAGGTGTTTCTGTAACAGTGTTGGGTTCACAATGTCATTTTCATCGCTAAGTTGCACTCTGTGTGGTTTCTTTATCGAGTTGCCACTTTGATATGACCTGTTGTTTGTGGCACCATTTGCCCTTTGTGTATCGGGTTCTTTAAAGCTTGCTTCTGTAGATGTTTCTGGCATCTGTAAGACAGTTTCCTCTACCTGTTCCGACCCTGTCTCCGTCATATGATCAAGTTTTCTTTGTTTTGCCTGTGGCATGTTTTCATTCACTGCAGCAAGCATTTCCGCATTGGAAACTTCAGCGAATCGTTTGGATTTTGTTAACAGCTGAATTTCGAAAAAATCTGTCAACTTTCGCATTGTGTTACTTTTTCGTGATGCTGCTGAGTTTGTGATATTGGTTGCGACACCTTTCGTGAACTGTTGTGCATGTTTCTTATAAGCATTCATTTTGTTTTTTGATTGTCCATTTTGTTTCTTATTTTGTTTCTTTTTATTTTGCAGGGTCGTCTTCCGAGTAGTTTTTGCACCTGAGTCTCGTGCTCTCTTCTTACAGTTTTGAGCTGTAGATAGAGCACTTTCTGTGTGAGCATCTTCTTGATGTGTGGTTAATTGTTCTGAATGCCCTGCTCCATCTTGAGAGTCATCTTTTTCAGCAGGGGCGTGAACTTGTACTGTAACGCTCAGAGGCGCTGTAGTTACGGTTTCATCCTTCGTCGTTGCCTCAATGAGCTCCCCCTTCAGTGCGCATGACACGGGACTCTTCGGTGCCACTGGGCGCCCCTGCTCGGGACTATGTTCACGGGCTGCCTCCTCCCGCGTTTCTCCTGACGTCCTACCAGGGCGCCACGGTTCGAATCGGATCTCGCGCGACATTTGTCCGGAGCATGCTGCCTCACCGTGGGTGCCTCCCGCCTCGCTTGGCTCAGGGTCACAGCCGCTGCCTTGCCCAGTCTCCCCTCTGGGGGACAGCAACAAGACAGGTACGGCTGAGCTGAGCCACGATGCACTTGCCGGAGACACAGGTCCCTGCTCCCATATACTCACTTCTTCGTATGCCGGTAAGGTGATCAGGACATTTGGAGATTTTACAATGTTGCCGTTTCCTGCCGGGGTAGTACCATTATCTGCTTGCTTCAATTGTGTGTTAAACATGATAGGAATATGGGGGAGTGGTACATGCCTCTTTACATTCCCTGTTCTACCATTTTTTGCGCTCCCGCCCCCTTTCTTCGAGCTGCGTAAGCAGCGGACATCTTCATCCTCCATGCAGGGGGGGAGTGCAGGGAGTGTTTTTATGTGCGGGCACAAGTTCACAGTTGTTTTGTACAAATGTTTTGAGTTTTACCGCGTGGGTGATCTTTGGTGTGCCTGTGTCCTGAGGTTCTGCCACGGTCCTCGGTCCCCTGCCGGACCACGCAGACCACTTTGTCACCACTTCCACTCCGCGCGCGCTCTGCGCTGCGAGTGGTGTTTTATGCTGGGGGTCACTGAACGGGCTGTGCAGCTCCTCCTTTTCGATGAACACAAATGAAAGACTTTCCAACGCAGACCACGACAGACCACTTCGTCAGCACTTCCACTCCGTGGCCTGCATTGGTTGTAGCGCCTGCATGGTAGATTATACCTATTGTTGTGAAGGTTTTCTTTCCAAGTGACACTTGACCGTGTGTGAATCCAGTCAGCTTGCAGTTGTTTTTGGTACCATCTGCATTGTAACGTAGAAGCATAAGTATTATGTAGTTACTATGTGTTTATATCAGTAAGGTGGAGCGATTGTCTGAATTGCACATAGTACATAATCTGCCATGGTTTGCATTCTGTACAAGTTGCTGAAATGGAATAGATTCACAATTAGGTATGGATACATACACAAATGGCTCATTTGGGATTTGTTCCTGTATCACATTGCTACAGAGAGTGCATGTATGTTTCCACATGTATGAAATCTGGAAGATTTCATTTATAGGTAAGCTTTTGTTTTCCAGTACTAGTTGTAAGTCCATTAGAAATTCTTGTGGATCTTCTTGTGAGTTTATAGTGAATCTCACCATTCCACCACAGTAGTCCAATTCTTGCCTTATTCTGTGAACAATGTACGCGTTGTCAGGATTGTTTGTTGTGTTTCTATGAAGCACTAACATTTGCAAACACAATTGGCCTGTACTGTGTAAGTAAATATTGTTAACAATTGGTGGCAATTGAAATAGAATATTCATTGCTACATTTGCATAGCAACTTACACCAGTTTCATTTGTAAATTTGAATGAACCAGCTAGTTCTGTATCTGAGTGCATTTTTCGGAGTTTCTGTTCCTTCTTTGAAGAAGTACCTGGTTTACTTTCCCTAATAGGTTCTTCTTTGTTTGTGGTAATTGATGAAGCTTTACCTTTTTTTGTTTTCTTTGAAGGTTTTGCTGTTGGATTCAGTTGCATTTCTGTTTGATTTAGTTTTCTTTTATCACGTTTTACTTTTTCTGGAACAGGATATTGTTTCAGATGGGGGGTGTACAGTGAACGCAGTCTATTGTATTCTAAAATGCATGGAATATCAGCGTTGACTTTACTTGCATCAAAGTTCATTAGAAATAGACTGTCAAGTGTACGTAAGCGTGATAGTGCTAGGTAGCTCATGCCTTCTTTAAAGACTGTGTTTCCTATATCTATCAATGCTTTGTCTAGGGTAAGACCTTGGGATTTATGAATGGTGCCTGCATATGCAAGTTAGAGAAAATTGCTCTCTACGTACATACATGTCTTTGAAGAGAAGGAATCGAGCAGTTGAGGGCCCTATCCTTTTCACTTCTGAAAGTTTGTCAAAGCGAATATTGACAAACTGAAGGTTGTTGTCACGTGGGTATGATTGAAAGCCAACAACTGTACCCAGTGCCCCATTAACTAGCCCTTGCTCCATGTCAAGATTACGTTTAAGCATTACTCTAAAATTTAAGGATAATTTTAATATTTTTTCCAACCCAGCTGTGTTGAACATTGAATTTTCTAAGCTATTTAGTCTTGTTGTGGCTTGCTCACACATGGGTAGTGTCATACCATGTACGTCTAGTTTGTCTGTGGCGCTAATTTCCATTATTGGTTGCATTTCTTTATTTAACATTGTTTCATTGAATTTGAAACAGCTTGCAAGAGTTGGCATTAAGGCCATACAATTGACATTTTTGTGCGCTAATTGTTCCATAACATCAGTAGCACATGCATTATCACCATAGAGTGCATGAATGTGCCGGTTTTTCAATACTGCTTGTGCTTCTTGCGATAGTACACCAACTCTAATACTTTTTAAGATGTTGGCATAAGTGAGATCTGCAGATTGCTGCATGTTTTCTGTTACTTCTCTGCATTGGAAATGTTGCCTTAGGTTGACATTTCCTATTCTGCCAACAGTTTTACGGCAGAGTTTGTGTCCTAAGGTTTTAAAAATAGATTCACCTTTCACTGGTCTCAATTGTAGAAGATCTCCGAAAACGATAATGTGTTTCCCTGCAAAGAGTTCTTCGTCGTTAGTTTTAAGTACTTCTTGCAATCTGAGGAGAATCAAAGCCAACATTAGGTTGGAGACCATGCTCACTTCATCTATTAGTAGCATTTTCATTTGTTTTAAAAATCTGCGTAGTTCCATTGCAGCGTCTGCAGAAAGTTTGTAATAGTCTAATTTGTTTTGGTGCTCTACTGGAAGGAGTAGTAATCAGTTTAAAGTGACACCGCCTATGTTGTAGGCAGCTAAACCTGTGGGGGCAGTTACAACAGCTGACAGTTTGTTGTTTGTCAATTGTTGAAGGAACTTGCTGGTGATTTTGATTAAGAATGTTTTTCCTGATCTAGCTTCACCACTGACGTACAGCAGTATAGGTTTGTAATTTTGGCAGGTACATTCTTTATTTTCGTGTTGTACACCATGTACAATTTGTTTTGTTATGTGTTCAAAAATGGTGCGCTGATCTTTGTTAAGTTTTGCTTGTTGTACAGTTAAGTCTTCTATATCTTCTTGATACTGATACATGGTGTTTTCCACTTCTGTCATAGCTACTTCTGCCTCATTTGCTATTAGCGGCTGTCCTAGTGGTTCTTGGCTTCCTGTTACAGAAGGTTGACTACTATCGGAAGAGTCCTTATCTAGTTGGGCCTGAAGTTCTTCTTCCTGTTGCTGCTCATTGTGTAACATTGTTTTGTACTGCGTAAAGTTCACATCGGTGATAGCGCTTTCATTTGCTTTGAAAGCATCTTCATAGCAGTCATAGTTATCTAGTATCTCTTCCTCTTTTCTCCATGATTTAAAAAGTTGTAGCAGAGACATGTAATATAGTTCTTTCTGTTGAGGAGTTTGTAATGACAATTTAACATGATTAATTAAGCTTCGTTTGCTAAGTTTCACTAAGCTAAAGAAAAAAGGAGAAGGCTCAAGCTTTGAACCCTCCCGTCCCCTGCACACTATTATGTGTTGGCTAAACCAATTACTATAACCTTGGAATGGTTAGTTCTGTTTGTAAATATAAATAATAGACCAAAACAAATTTTATAGAACACATAATTGTGTATATTTTGTTTTTAGGTTACAAGTATAATTTAAAGACAAAAAGAATCACAATATTCTTGCAGAAAAGGTACAATTTTAAAGAAGTGTTGCTAGTAGTTTGTTTTTCAGACGCGTTTCGAGGATGAAAACCTCTTCTTCTTAGCCTTAAACAGACTATTAAACAAATGTATAAATAATAGAGAAAATGATGCATAACACAGTATATTCATACTTGAATGCTTGAAGAGTTCAAAAGCTAAACGGGACAATTCAGTTATGCCACTATTTCCACAATATAAGTATTTATAATGTTAGTTTATTTACATTCACATTAGTGTATGTCACATGAGGCTCAAGTGACCACAATAACTAATAAATAATTTGATTCCTAAACAGCCAATAATGGCTCGTAGGGAATGCCCAAAGCCTGTATGGAGGGAGATCCCAAGATAGCCACTAATCGTCAACCCGAGTAATAATTCAGTGAAAAAAATGATCTAAATTACCTGAAAGTATAGAAAAAGTAATGATGTAAGTGCAATGTCTATCACCCCGAGGAGAGGAGGTGGCAGTGCGTAAATCAAGATGCGGAAAGTTGCTTCCCAATACGCGTGGTGGCGGTCAACCAAATAAGCAACCTGGGCTGGCTCGATCTGAAAAATATGGAAATATAATGAAAAAGAGATGTCAAAGGATGGTGGCGTGCACCCTAGTATTGGCATGAAGAAAAATATCATGTGGTATCCAATTGTTACTCCTAATTAAGTCTAAATAAAGAGTGGCCATCAGGGCCTCCAATCTGGGGGCCAGCATGGTCACTAAATGAATATGGAGCAAGTCTAAATCTAATACGTAATGCCCGCCTGGTATACATAACTTACATTTTTATATTATTTTCTGCAGGTTCGCAAGGGAAAATTTATTTAGAAATATGTTCGCTATTCCAGGGTGTTCGAAGACGTCTGTCCGAAAAATACGGAATTTCCACAGTAGCTTCAATAGGGACAAAAAATGGTCTGCAAATGAAATAAAATCCAAAAGTAGAAATAGATAGAAACGGTATATAGACAAGAGGTTGGAAAATATAAGTGAACGAGGGTAGCTTAAATAGAAAACATACCTAGATAGTTGAGAAAGATGGATCTGGCATGTTTAAACCGTCCTGCGGGTGATGAACCGGGAGAACCATGTTATCCACGCGAGACGAGAATTCATTAGTGGATCGGCACAGTCTTCGATCGATTCTACGACATCTAAACTAAATAAGGTAAGTAAAAAAATAGAGGAGTACGATAAACAGGCTCATAGGATAATTATTAAGTAGTAGAAAATCCCTAACGTTATTCTCTATCTATTTCAGGAGCGATCGCTCTTACCTGTAGCCGTGCGATCGAGAAAGTGATTCTAACCCCGCGTTGAAGCATCGGCGACTGTTACCATGGTAACGCGCTTTGCCCTTATAAACAAAGTAACGTGGTGTACGTGCAGTGAGTTATCCAATCAGGCTACTTCAATGATGGAAACTGAAAAAGGGACTAACAATGTCAATCAGGATGAAACCTGACCGCTATTTTTGAATGTTTTAAAGGAAAGTAAATAAACATGTAAATGTCCTGCTGCATTACAAGAAAGAAGTCTATCACGGCATAAAGCGCATGGGATAGAGTGTAAACATTAATGAAGAAAATTTGTGAGACAAGCAGAATGAAAACGGAAAAATCCCGTTGAAAAATGAATCTTTGGCAATAAATGCAAAATCACAAAAATAAATTACAGTGTTAAGAAAAAAGTGAGCAGATAAAGAAAAGAACCGTCAAGCACGGTCTACATTCGAGTTTAACGGCCAATGGGATCACTAGGACCATATCCACACAAGCTATTAAGCTTATACAAGATATTCAAGGCTAAATCACACATTAATGTGTTTCACAAGTGTATGTACGGGCAAAGAAAACATTTTAAGAAAATGATATATTTACAATTTGTTTGCGAATGTTGTTTGAATAAATGTCATCAACAATTGATTTATTGGCATAACATTAATCCAACATAATCAGGAAATCTCAAATAGTGCATCTAATCTCATTTTTTGTTACATAAGAGTGTGTAATACCTGAGGATGGATTTTTTGTCATACATAGAGAAACATATAATAGTACGATTAATTTCACTAAAACATACATGATGCTGTAAAATTACCCAGTATAAAAAACCACAATAAAGATTTAAACCAATGAAATGTACATATTCCTAGACCTGTTACTAGTCGTAATAGGTTTACTTTATAAGAAACAGTTGAGTGAATGTTCTTCATTAAGACCCTTGAGGTGTACAGTGTCCAGATAGTTAATCCAAAAAAGTTCTCTCCTAAGGAGCATGGAATGGTAATCACCTCCTCTTTCGGTTTTTTTTTTACAACTTCAAGGATTTGAAATCTCATTTGAGCAATGGTATGGTGCTCAGAGTTAAAATGTCTTGCCACTGGTGATCGTTGGCTATTACATCTTATGTTTGATTTATGTTCTGACCACCGTTCCTTGGCTGGTCTTGCTGTTTGACCTACATACAGTTTACCACAATGGCACTTGATCGTATAAATGACACCTGGGATCATACAGGTTGAGTAGTCATGAATCTTTATTTTCTTGCCTGTTTGTGGATGGGAAAGCATGTTCCCCTTGATAATTTTGTTGCAGTGTGTACAGATGAGACATGGGTAGGTACCCTTTTTCCGAGTGGTCAAGAACTGCTGGTTTTCTTTCAATGGTCTTTCTGCTTTAATCAGTTTGTCCCTCAGACTTTTACCTCTTTTAAAGCACATCATAGGTGCTTTGGGGAACAATCTCAGCAATGATGAATCATTGTGTAATATTGACCAATGTTCCTTAATACTTTTACTGATTTGAAAACTCTGGCATGAAAATTTCGATATGAACAGTAAAGGTATGTCTTTATTACGTGATTTAGGTTTCAATAAATCCGTTCTTGTCACATTAAGTGATCTGGTCTTTGCCTCATTAAGTACTGTATCACGCGTATTGGGAAGCAGCTTTCCGCATCTTGATTTACGCACTGCCACCTCCTCTCCACGGTGTGATAGACATTGCACTTACATCATTACTTTTTCTATACTATCAGGTAATTTAGATAATTTTTTTCTCTAAATTATTACTCGGGTTGACGATTAGTGGTTATCTTGGGATCTCCCTCCACACAGGCTTTGGGCATTCCCCAGGAGCCATTGTTGGCTGTTTAGGAATCAAATTATTTATTAGTTATTGTGGTCACTTGAGCCTCATGTGACATACACTAATGTGAATGTAAATACACTAACATTATAAATACATATATTGTGGAAATAGTGACATGACTGAATTGTCCTGTTTAGCTTTTGAACTCTTCAAGCATTCAAGTATGAATATACTGTGTTATGCATCATTTTCTCTATTATTCATACATTTGTTTAATAGTCTGTTTAGGCCTAAGAAGAAGAGGTTTTCATCCTCGAAACGCGTCTGAAAAACAGACTACTAGCAACACTTCTTCAAAATTGTTCCTTTTCTGCAAGAATATTGTGATTCTTTTTGTCTTTAAATTATACTTGTAACCTAAAAACAAAATATACACACTTATGTGTTCTATAAAATTTGTTTTGGTCTATTATTGATATTTACAAACAGAACTAACCATTCCAAGGTTATAGTAGTTGGTTTAGCCAACACATAATAGTGTGCAGGGGACAGGAGGGTTCCAAGCTTGAGCCTTCTCTTTCTTTTGTTTTGTTATTTGTGGAGGTCTTGTGCCAGGATCTCAGTTCCTCCCCCGCACCTTAAATTATATTTATAATTGTTCTTGACTAATTTCATAAAAGGTCTACCAATTTAGGAGTGCACCAATTTTAGTACCTTATTTGTCTTTGTTTCACTAGTTTGCTAGTGTGGCACAATTAATAGGTTGCACCCACCTCTCAAAACTACATCCGTCAGGGATGTCATTCTCTAAGATTAATGAGTTAACAGATAAAAAGGCCACAACCCTAGCCTTTAGCTCGGAGGAAGCTAATCACATTATTTTGCTTATTAAAGACACATGTAAAACATTACAGGATAAAGACAATCCAGACAAATTGATTTTCTAACTTGAGAAAATTATTAGACGAGAAATTTCTCACAAACTCCATGCTAGTACCCTGGTAGAGTACAAAAAATACTGAGGGGCCTTAGGGTCTATTTGAGACCTACACTTTGCAGTGACAACAAAGCATTTGTAGCCAGATGGGATCAAATCCTTAATAAGTGCTCGTTAGATTTGATCCTTCTCACCATAGAAGAGCTATCTAAATCACTTACGACCATTGACACTGACATCTCAACTTTGAAAGAACAACTCTCAAAATTCAAAACACCTAAAAAATTGTCTGATTTATTAGATGATATCAATTCAAAATTGGCAGACTATAGATCAGAAATAGAACAAAGGAAACTACGTAAATTCACACGTGACACATTCGATTATTTGAATGATATAGTGTACAGCTGGCAGGAATTTTACCGACAGAGAAACTCTAATCGGACAAGACCGAGACAGGACGGATCACCGAACTCAGGCAATAGCAGTGATAGCAGTATAGGTGAACCTATACAGAATCGATTCCCACAACAGCCGAGCTCTGCACCTCAAACGGAAGATCCATCCGAAATCGATAGCTCAGCACCGCAAACTACTACTGAACCCTCTAATTCGGGTTTTTTTTTAGGCACAAGAGAAAGGCCAGGAGAGGCAGCAAAAAAACAACCCAGAAAAAAGAACAAATAGATTTGGTTAATCTAGTAGTGAACATCTCGAGCAAAACATTGTCCAGTGGTCAACTGAATATACTTAACAAAGGTCTGTCCTTTGTCCCGACTTGTAATACTACATTCTTTGATGAGAAGCCGTGCTTACATCGTCTCTTAAGGAAAATCAGATTAAAAATCTTTTTTGACACACAACCTACAATGGAATCTCATCATTCCATTGATGATCCACTTGAAATGCGTCCAAAAATTTCCTTTGACCCCCATGTACAAAATTCGTTGTTAAATCTCTTTGAGAAAAATGTTCTGCATGATTTGAACAGAATCAATTACAGAAAGAACTCTCCATTGAATATCAAAAATAGTCAGCTGGTCCATATTGAGAGTTTGGCCAAGGACGAATCCCTAACCATCAAACCCGCAGATAAGGGAGGAGCCACGGTTGTGATGGATACTCAATTCTACAATAAAAAATGTCTGGATCTGCTGAGTGCCGAGGGCACATATATGAAATTGGATAATGACCCCATCCTGAATATTAAATCTGTAATCATTAGAACCTTAGAGAAGGCCAAATTAAATCAGTGGATTAGCGAAAAAACATTTGAATATCTAATCAACAAATTTCCCATCACTCCTGTCTTTTATGGATTGCCTAAAATCCATAAGGACCGATTAAATCCACCATTAAGACCCATTGTGGCTGGTACAGAGAGTATTTTTGATCCCCTCTCTGTATATGTTGACATGTTACTCCAACCTCTTGTCCAAGCTACATGTACATACTTGAAGGACACCACAGACTTCCTTAATTGTTTGAAGGAAATTACTGCCATCAGCACAGATTGCATTCTTTTCAGTCTAGATGTCTGTAGCCTGTATTCCTCCATACCACATGGTGAGGGTATTGAAGCGGTAGAATGGCTACTCCTTAATACAACAAACCTCAGAGGCGAAGCTGAATTCATTATTGAATTACTTAACATCATACTATACAATAGTTATTTCCGTTTTTTGGGGAAATACTATTTACAAACCTCGGGAACCTCCATGGGGTCCTCCATGGCACCGATATATGCTAATACTTTTATGTTCAAATTTGAGAGTGACTTTGTGCTGGAACATCCTAATTGTTCATCGTATATATTGATTTGGAAACGTTTCATTGATGACATATTTGGAATCTGGTGTGGAACCCATGATGAACTACGATCATTCTTTAGTTACCTTAACTCAGTCCATCCAAGAATCAAATTTACTATGGAGATTGGCAATCCATCTCTCCACTTTTTAGATGTTAACCTAAAGATTGAAAATGGCAATATTACGACCAATATTTACCACAAGCCTACAGATGCCAGCAATCTACTACATTTTTCAAGTTTTCACCCTAAAGCCATGCTTCAAAGTATACCATATAGCCAGATTCTTAGGCTAAAAAGAATTATTTCAGAACCAGAAGGGCTAGACACTGAGTGCTCCACATTCATTGAAAAATTTAAACAAAGAGGTTACCCAGATACAGTACTTAATGAGGCAAAGACCAGATCACTTAATGTGACAAGAACAGATTTATTGAAACCTAAATCACGTAATAAAGACATACCTTTACTGTTCATATCCAAATTTTCAGCCAGAGTTTTCAAATCAGTAAAAGTATTAAGAAACATTGGTCAATATTACACAATGATTCATCATTGCTGAGATTGTTCCCCACAGCACCTATGATGTGCTTTAAAAGAGGTAAAAATCTGAGGGACAAACTGATTAAAGCAGAAAGACCATTGAAAGAAAACCAGCAGTTCTTGACCACTCGGAAAAAGAGTACCTACCCATGTCTCAACTGTACACACTGCAACAACATTAACTGAATTGTCCCATTTAGCTTTTTAACTCTTCAAGCATTCAAGTATGAATATACTGTGTTATGCATCATTTTCTCTATTATTTATGCATTTGTTTAATAGTCTGTTTAGGCCTAAGAAGAAGATGTTTTCATCCTCTCATCCTCGAAACGCGTCTGAAAAACAGACTACTAGCAACACCTCTTCAAAATTGTTCCTTTTCTGCAAGAGTATTTTGATTGTTTTTGTCTTTAAATTATACTTGTAACCTAAAAACAAAATATACACACTTATGTGCTCTATAAAATTTGTTTTGGTCTATTATTGATATTTACAAACAGAACTAACCATTCGAAGGTTATAGTAGTTGGTTTAGCCAACACATAATAGTGTGCAGGGGACGGGAGGGTTCAAAGCTTGAGCCTTCTCCTTCTTTTGTTTTATTTGTGGAGGTCTTGTGTCATGATCTCAGTTCCTCCCCCGCACCTTAAATTATATTTACAATTGTTCTTGACTAATTTCATAAAAAGTCTACCAAATTAGGAGTGCACCAATTTTGGTACCTTAAGTTTCACTAGGCTGCCTTCACAATCGGTCACTCTATATCTACCTTTGCTTTCATCAGGTTTTATATTATTTTTGTATGCAAAGTTTTGAGCTATGTGGTATAGGCACATGCTTTCCAAAGTGCTACTCCTGTTCGGATAGTATGTGTCCAGTAAATTGTTTTTTAAAATGTCTTGGCTGTTGGGATTATTTCTGGCAATTGTTTCTATGTACTCATATGATTTTAGAACTCTTTTTCTAGATTTAGCAGGACCAAGACTTATCCATACTATGTTGTCTGATTTTCCATACAAAGCAGTACTGGTTAAACGATCTGCTGCTTCATAGGCGCCACATTCTCTATGAGAGAGCATTTTTATGCCTAGGCTGTACAATTTCTGTGATAGTGTTTTGTCTGATGCCAGGTCATCCCAGAGGTCTTGAAGCTCTGCTTTTTCTGCTTTTGTTAAGTAGGCTGTAACATATCTTGCAACAGCAGTAGAATTGTCTGCAATGTACTGCACATCGATGTTTGCATTCCATAAGAGGGCAATGATTGCATTGTAATCATTGATATATTTTGATTCTTCTGTTCTTGTTATGTAATACGTGTTCTTAGGTGATTTACCTTTAACACTATGTCGAACTGAAGACATGAGGTTGTTTACTTGACCTGTTTCTGTAACTGGTCTAGGGAAACCAAAGCAGCATTTGGTGTAGTATTTACCTTTGTTTTTGTATGTAGGACGACAATATTTGCACATTTGTGTCTTTGAAATTGTAAAATCTGCCCATGCAGGTCACTATGGGCCTCATTCCGAGTAGGGCAGTAAGGGTTAACGGCCACCGGTAACGAGACCGGTGCTGTTAAACCCTTACCGGCCTACTACGAGTTCCCTTTGCAGGTCCTTCCTTAACGCCTGCTTTTAACAGGCGTTCAGAACGGGACCCGCAAAAGGACTCCGGGGTCAATAACGGTACTGTAATTTACGGTACCGTTATTGCCGCCTTCCCCCTTCCCATTGAGCCCTATCGGGGCTCAAATGGGAATGGGGAATGGCCCTGGTGAATGGGGAATTACCAGTCCCTCCGACCTCGGAATGGACCGTTAATTACTCCATTCACCAGGCTGGAGTTTGGACGAGTTCGGAGGCTGCCATGCCGCAAATAGCGGCGTGGTTACCTCTGAACTTGGAATGAGGCCCTATGTGTCCGTTGTGAAGGGATTTCACAAGTGACATATTTTTGGATGAACTGCAAAACAGTGGCATCACTGTCATGACCAAATTTAGGTGCACCTTTGATCCATAAAATAGCATAAAAGCATGTGAATATGTGGTGCTCCTCTCGCTTGATATTCTTTTCTCCAAAAGAAGTGTTGCACTTCTCCGAGGGGAGGAACAGTTTTATTGCAAATAAAGTGTAGCATAACAATGAAATGATGATGGAAATATCTTGACACATTAACTGGATCTAGAGAGCAAAGTTCTCCAGGCGTTAATATATCTATGTTGGTTTTGTTGTTGTTTGATATGCATAGGAACTCATGTAAATCTTCCAATGCATATTCTGCACAATTTAGTGTAACAAACCAAGTCATTGGTCAAAGGTTTCTGATCATACAACGTACGTGCCGTCGAAACCACGCATGTTTGCAAACAACTTTGTTATACTTGATGGTAAAACCTCATCTTTTTCCTGTACTTTTAGTATTAATTGTGTAGCTGACATATTTTAAAAGTGGGTTCCAGATTTCAAAATGTGTGTAACTCCGTAACATAGCATTGCTAGCTCACTTTCAAAGGGTAGGTGGAATATGTACTCCACATTTCGTCTAAATCTGGGATCTTGCGAATACATTCCTAATGAGCCGTAATCTGAGTGGGTCTATCATCGTATCTTCCACCTCTGCCAGTAGGAAATAGCAGTGGAAAGCACGTGCTTCTATACTTTATTCCCATATACACATTGGTGAACCTTTGGTTTGTCGCATTTGGTAAGTTTCTAGTGCATCATCTATGCTTTCATTGGAATGCAATGGATGAATTGTGTACTGGTCCAAAAGAGTGGATACTGCAGCAGGATCCAGAAGTTCGAATTGTCCAGTTTCTGATGGCTCTTGAATTATTTTAGTTATTTCCCTTAAGCTTTCTTCAATATTTATTTCCTTGTAGTAAACATTATTGTCTTTTTAGATGTTGCAAGGCCTCTCTAACTTTACGTAAGTCCACCAGTTGTTGCCACATTTTTTTGTCTTTTGTTGGTACACCATTTACCAAGACAATTAAAGAATGCTCTATTGAACGTTGCACTCCTGGAGTGTGTGCATTTTCGGTTAGATCTAATGGCAAATAAACTACTTTGCCACAAATGCTTTTCACCAATTCAGAGGGAGGTAATTTTGCTGTTTTTGAGTGAAGGAGTATAATTACTTGAAATGGGTGAACTGTTTGAATTATGATGCTCTCAGACAAATTGAGTTGTTGGAGGGTTTTTGGTAGTGGTAATTCCAATTTTTTTGTGATAGCATGTGAAGCGGTTTGGTTGTTGTCTAGTTTTGTAGTGCAGTAACTGCAACATATTAGGCGTTCACTTATTTCATATTTGTTTTCTGCTAAAAGGTAGAGAGCTAATTCAAACAGTTTGGAATCTTCATTGTCTTCTATTTTGTATGCTATGTCTATATTTTTTGTGTTCCTTTTGTAAAACGTTCTGTGGCAACACACACACACATGGTTTGGTACTTCAGCCGATGCACTTTTTAAATTTTAGTATTTCTTTTTTGTATGTGTGCAATAGAAGGTTGCTATGTGCAGAATTGTTGCTACTCTGTTCTAAAACTATTGCATTTTGTAAGTGGCTTTCACTTCCAAAATATTTTCTCTGGATACGGTCAATTTCTTCTTGTAGGTATTTGGGTATACCATGCAGAAGAGTGTTATTTAAATTGGCTAATTCTGAAGCTGGACTTTTAGCATAGTATATTTTATGCACTAGATTTCTTACATTTGAATGATGTATTGATATCCTTTTGATATCATGGAAGGTGCTTTTGCAAATAGTTCCTGAAATGCATTCTAATGAATGTCCTTGTAGTCCTGTGTATTTGCGCACTATTTTGCAGCACTTTCATTTTAATTTTGTCTTTACCTTTTACATACTGATTGAGGAACTGACATAAAGATTTTAAAGATTTGTTAGGAATGGCACACGTTGATGTGCACGGCCATTTGTATACTGGACGGTCTACTTCAGTCGACTCCAGAGGTAATTCTGAGTTTTCAGGGGATACTTTTCTAAGCAGTGCCTCTTGTTCCATGATGGTATTATTGATTTTTTCATACCCTCGTCCACTGCTATGGATGGCAATTGTGTTTGTTTGATTTTGTTTGTATGCTTCTTCATTAAAATATGGTTCTGTGGTTGTCGTGTGACTTCATTCACCTCCACAAATATGTAAGAAGTTATTTTTGTTCACATTCTGTTTATTGATAAGTTTCTTTTGTAGTTTGGTACTTAGTTTTGTTAGTGGTTTCATCCTATTTAACACTAATATAAACAACTTCCTTTTGAGAAGGATTGCACTGTCCACGAGAGCTTGTAGGATTAATTTTCTAAGGTAGGTTTTAAGGGTTGAGGATGATTTCGGTCCTCTTCTTATTAGATTCTGAAGGACTCTGTGGCGAAACATTTTTCTAAAATACTTTTTTTACTATGGGTTCTTGTTACTATATCAGGATTAATAGGGGCATTATTAGCAGTACTGGTAGCCGCTTTTTTGTGAAGATTTTTGTGCTTTTTGCCACATTTTGATGGAGGAGGTAAAGTTTCAGTAGTTGAAACTTCCTTTGTTTTGCTAAACGACTGTATTAGCTGTTTTGTTCCAACGTTCTCTACAAAGTCTACTACAGATGCATGCTTAGGTTGGACACTTTTATTTTTATTTGCTCAACTTCTGCGTTCCTTTCTACGGACTTGCTTTTTGGTAGGCATTCTTTGGGGTCTGTTGAAAAAAAGAAGGCATGGTTTGGTATATTGTACAATTTATGTGTGCTGTGTGCATGCGTGCATGAGTTTGATGGGGAAGCTCTTTGTGGTGGTGTGGGAATGTGCATTGGCCGCTTACAATGATTTGGGAAGGCTATTTTTCTGATTGTATACTACTACAATGTGCTTCAGATGATAGTACAAAGTAGGCTAGTGTGCTAGTGGTGACGAGAAGCATTAATATTAAACTTAATGGCATAAAAATTAAACAGCTATTTGTTTTCTAGTACTAACATTCTAATGATACTGTATGTTATTTGAGTTCCAAACACACAGGGATTTGTGAGCCATTCTGCCTGTTATACTTTGTTTAATATATGGGGATTTGTGGGTTCAGAAATCAATGTTTGCTTTGGTGCGCAAATTAAATAAATAACCCACACAGTCTCTTTGAGGAATAGTTAGAATATAAAGGTAGTACTGTACTTACTGTTTTTTGCGAAATGACCAGGTTTCTATGTCGTTTGCAGTGTAGATGCTGTTGATTTTCAGGAGAATAGTCTTCACTGCGATTGTAAAAAAAAGAAGTTAGTAACTTTGTGTGTTTAAAGCAGTGATGTTACTGTACACGTTAAATTTTCCATCTTTCGTCAGAGTATTCTCCTTTCATATTTCAACACAGTGCATGTGTGCATTTCACTTCACTATGGGCCTCATTACGACCCAGGCGGTAAGTGACCGCCTGGGTCGTACCTTTACCACCATGGCGTAAACTATGTTTACGCCATGGTGGTTGGCGGACTTACCGCCCCATTCCGAGTTTGGCGGGGCGGTAAGTCCCCAATCCCCATTTACCCTTCCCCATTCCCATTTTTGCCCCATAGGGCATAATGGGAGTGGGGAAGGCGTTAATTACGCCACCGTACATTACGGTGGCGTAATTAACTCCATGGTCCCTTAGCGCCATGGATCTTAACGGCTGCAAAAAGCAGCCGTTAAGATCTCCATGGTGCTAAGGGACCTCGTACTCAGGCGGTAAGGGTCGGCGCTGTTTACGGCGCCGTAAACCCCTTACCGCCTGAGTTGTAATGAGGCCCTATGTGTTGCCTTTGTATGTTATTTGCAATATGTTAGTTGCACGTGCTTCAGAAATGAGTACAATTTATAGGTTATGAAAATGCCTTGTTTTTTTAAAGCTGTATTATATATAGGAGAGAGGTTTGTAACCGATAGGTCATTATAGTAGATGGGAAAAATGTCTCTACTTTCATATTATAAGTAAGATTGGGAGAAGTCACCACAGCAATCGAGAGCATTTATTTTTCTCATACGATCGCATTGCAAGTAGCATTAATGTCGGCGGTAAACAGTACGAAAATCAGACATTTTCTAATGGAAAATCGAGTTTCACGCTAAATTGGGATGGTTGTAACGTATGTATAGGTTATGCGGGTGACAATAAGTGGTGCGGTTTGTCAAAGAAAAATCAGACATCTTGCACTTAAAGGGGGAGCGTTGGTATGTATTGCCTATGCAGATTTTGTGGCATTAATTTGTTTAAATGAAATCATAAGGGTTGCACATGTTCTTTGATTAAAATATGCATACCTGTACTTTATACTCATGCATGTGCGCATGCATGGAGCTGTATGTAAAAATCTGCGACACTTGCACAGTAGTTTTTGAAGTAGGTGCTTTGCAATGATATGCCACTTCCATTCAGAGTCATCGATAGTACATTTGAAGTGCGAAATGTTGATGACGGAGTTAGATTTAGCGATGTTGCATGTGAGTGGTGGATGGTTGTGTGACTGCTTAGTTGTGTCCAATGAGGGAATGGATTCGCGACTGATGTGGAAAGGGTAGAACGACTGGGTAAAAGTTATGTGCCGCACATAGATAACGCTTGTCCGCAGGTAGGGCGTGTCACATACGGGTTTCTACAGCAAATCCAGCATGGAAATGGGGCTGTAGGCATCAGCCAATCAGATGTTCACATTGCTCTTTAGTGTCAAAAGACGGTGCGTATCCTGAAGAAGATGGCAGAGGTGGAGAGGGTCAAGGTTTTGATGCTTGGAGATATTTTTGTCCATGGTTTACAGCACTATGCCGAGAGTAGGCATGTGGCACACCATTTCAATGACCGAGGAGTGGAGGTGGTGTGGAGTGCTCAGAGTGATGGCAATGTTGCGGCAATTCTGCAAGTTTGCAGATACATGCGTACAATGACCACTCCTTATGTGGTACTTTTGCACTACGGTGGTTGCCATTTGGGCTACGTGAGTTCACATACTTTTTTGGAAGATTTGGGACAGTTGGTTCAAGCAGTCATGAACATCTTTCCAACTGCGAAAGTAATTTTTTCTGGTTTACTCCCTAGAGGAAAATGGGACAACAGTTCTGTTTTCTGTCCTGATCAAGGTATTGGGAGGTGTAACATCAATCGTGGCATGCGTGCTTTCATGTTACGAGCTGGTATGTTTTTCTGCAACCACGATAACATTGTTCCAAGTAATGCAGATTATTTTGAAGCAGATGGTGTTGCGCTATCTTCTTTGGGAAATGCCATGTTCTTTTGGAATGTAAGGCTTGCTTTAGAGAAGGTTCTGTAATGGTTGTAGGAGTAAAGTAAGAACAAAAAATATTTTAAAAAAACAAAATAACAGGTGTCTGTAAGGCATCTGCCCAAAAATAAATAAACGGCTCTTTTCAGAGCACACAATAAAGGGGAAAAGGGGAATAATACTTAAATGTACAGTCGTCACGCTCTGATCCTGTACATGTCCGCGAACATGGCGGTAGTTTGCAGGCATCGCATATTACCAACGGGGATTCTGGGGTGGAGACGCATGCAAATGAGAATGAGCAGAGCTAGGGATTGGTCAATAAAGTTCAGTAGGTGTGTTCTGAACGGAGAGATTTAGTGAGACCGTCTTCTCCCTGACAGGCGACCACACAGCCATAGCTCTATGTGCTTGAAAACAGAATATCTGGATTTTGGGAGACTCATGGATACATTGGTTGAAGGTGCATGCAGAAAGTTGCTGTCTATCTGCAGATCTTGGATATCCTCATGTGGAAGTGCACTGGCATGGCGTGCGTGGAATGAGATGGCTGGACTTGGTACCTCTCTGTGTTACTTTACTGACAGAGCGTCCTCCTGATATACTTATCATTCATTGTGGATGAAACAGTTTGGGCCATGTCTCTGGATTTCTTTGCAATTTGCAATGAAGGAAGGACTTGCGAAGGTCATGGACATGTTTCCAAATTGCCAAATAGTTTTTTCCCGTATTGGACAAAGACACAATGTGAATAAGGCTGTTTGTGCCTTTCTAAGAGATGTTGGCATGTCCTCATTCCACAATGAAAACATTTTGTTTCGCAGCTCTTTCATTTTTCGCAGTGATGGAGTCCATCTCACATATGCTGGCAATCAGATTTTTCTTCGCAATGTACAAAATGCATTGCAACCTTTTTTGGATTCACAGTAACCTATTTGACAATCCGTTTTTTTCCAATCTACAGTTTTTGACGCACACAAAACACCACCGAAAGGCTCTTTTCAGAGCCCCCACTTACTCCCAGCGTAAACTCCATTGGTTTTGCTCCGCTTGCACCCTCCATTTCTGTGTCCCCTACGACTGTCCGCAGACTTTTTCAAAAATGCGTGGGGGCCTACAACGGTCACTTGATAGTTCTATAGTTAAACTGAGAAAGACGGCTCTGAAAAGAGCCATTTTTTTATTTTTGTTGTTTTCCACTTTCCAGCTTTTGGGCACACGACACACTAGGAGAGGAGGGCAAAGGAGGGTAAGGAAGGGACACCAACCACGGGGATAAGAAGGGGCAGGTGGAAAGAGAAAGAAATAGGGTGAGCTTTACTTAGGTAAGAAGCAGTTCTTCTGGTGCTCCGTGACCGTAGCCTCAGAAGCACATCGAAAGCTCTCCGCACTGCAGAGTACTGTGTCTCAATACATACACACTATTGTCACCTTTGAAAGGTAAGGGTCAACAGCATCGCGAATGGCTTGTGAGGCAGCTGGAGGGATGCGCTCCCCCACAGGAGTGTCTCTTGTGGTGAGAGGATCGGACACAGAGGATGCTGTGGAGGAACTCAATCTACTACGTTCTTCAGATGGCACCACCTTGCAAATGTCTGCACTGTGGAACAAAGTTAGGTGTCGCTTCATGGATGTCGTACCAAAGCTGTACACACCAGGTCTCCCGCGACTCAGCACCAACTGGCACTGGTTACACCTGACCAGGTTCGCATGTGCTTTTGGTATGTTCCCACAAACGGAAAACAACCGCCACACCCACGACTCCCGGCGAGTGCTTGTAGTACGGCGTTCCTCCACCTCATTCTCTTCTTCCTCTTCTTCCCCGATCTCTACATCCTCCCCCATATATCCCTCTGCAGGCCCTTGGGCAAGTGGTGATGGTGGAGGGTTTGGGGGTGGTGCTGAGGCTAATGAAGCAACAGTAGCCATGGATGCCATAACGATTAGTTTCCTATTGGTCACTACAGCAGTAAAGGCAACACAACTCAATCTGCTATAGCCAGAAGCACAATGAAGATGCGCTCGGGGGTGTGGCCATCTATAGGGGTGGAGGGGTGTGCCTCATGACCCTCTTGATCACTCAAAAGCGTTCCAAAAAATGTTCAACAATCCGTCCACAGGTACAGCTATTGTATGGGACATGTGAAATTATGATTTATACTGTGAAATAATGTCCCTTGTGTGTATAAGTTCTTTTGCAATGTTGAGGAAGCACACAAACTGCGCAAATTAGTCCACACGCTCAAGTCCTGAACACATCCGTGAGGGAAATGGGTTCCCGCTGGACAGCAAATGCAGACTAACAAACGTGTGCATGCGCGCAAGTGTCCTACGGACAGTGTTCGGATCCTCAAACTAATTAAAAGTGCGACACAAGTGAGACGGACAGTTAGGGACTTGCGCGATGTTCACTGTACTTATGGGTGTACTGCGCATGTGCATACATGATCTGCTGACTGTACGGACAGGTCCAGGTCCACCTCCATTTTGTTTGACTACGAATATGCCAGCCACCGCGTCTGTTCTACGGACAGTTCCATCTTGGCTGCGGACGATACGGACAGGTATAGTGTCCTTAAAACACTCCCAATTTGCTAATTTATAGACACCCCGGACACCTGGTGTGTTCTACGAACATGTTTTATCTCGTTTGTAAGCGGTACGGAGAGGTATAATGTCCTTAGGACGCCCCTTTCTGTTTATTTACACACAACTTGCACAGATGGTGCGTTCTAAGATCAGTTCCATCTTGGTTGACATTGGTACGGGTAGGTGTATTGCCACTAGAACATCCATATTCTATTGCTTATGGATAGCTCGAACAGGCGCGCTGTTCGCGAACATTTTAAGTCTTTTTTTTTAAATCCTCAAACTCTTTAACTACAACTAATATACAAAAACTTTCCAAAAACACACACACACTTCAATCAAGAGAAATACAGGGGGAAGCAGATACTGACACGAATATAGGGGAATTAGGATTCAACACGGGCTGGTTATGAGGGGATGATTTGTGAGGGGAAGAAGGGATGGATGTTTCATCAAAACGTCTATTTTCTTCTTGAAGGTTTGGGGATGGTTCACTAGGGAGTAGAGAAGGGGGGCAGGTACAGGTGGGAAATTGATAACATATTTTTCCTCTCACAAACTCTTCCACAAATTGCCTTAAACTGTTAAAATGTTCATTTAGTGTGTCCATTTTCAGTTCTATCCTTTCAGCCTGTCTTCCTCTGTGTCGTTTGTTGGCCTTTCTTGTTTTTTTTCCTGGTCTATAAAACATAAATATATATATGTTAAATGCCCATAAAATACTGACCATTACTTTGCTTATGCAAAACAGTGTGTACCATCATTATCGCTATCTCTGGACATTTCCCCATGCGGAAAATGCTCCTCCAGCCACTCCAAAGTACTGCACATTTCTGTGTCAAAACAACAGAAAGAAATTATTTTTTTCTGCCCCACATACCAAAAAAAGTACACACACATATAAAAAAATGAAATTCACTACTATTTTGTAGTAATTTGCCTTTGTTGTACTGCGTGCGTCCATTGTCGGTCCTGGCTGCAGAGTTTCTGGAAGGTAATTACGTTGGAGGCATACTTTTTTTTGTTATGGTATAATCCATTTCATTGTACATGGTTATTAAATGCATGGTTTTTATTTCGCACGTTTAGGTTTCCCTATTTATTTATTAGTACTTATAATGTCTTTGGGCCTCATTACGACCCTGGCGCTAATGGTTTAACTGCGCCGTGAAGAGCGTCAGCGCCGTTAAACCATTAGCGCCTGATTACAAGGACCCTTAGCGGGTTGGAGGCTTTAACGCCTGCTTTTTGCAGGCGTTAACATCCAATCCGCTAAGGGACCTTGGAGCTAATTACAGCAACTGTAATTTACGGTGCCATAATTAGCGCCTTCCCCATCCCCATTATGCCCTAAGGGGCGAAATGGGAATGGGGAAGGGCAAATGGTGAATGGGGAATTACCGCCCCCGCCAACCTTGTGATGGGGGCGGTAATTCCGCCATCCACCATGCCGGAGACCGGCATGGACCATGGTGCTAATAGCACCATGGTCCAGCGCCTGGGTCGTAATGAGGCCCTTTGTGTCCTTTTTCAAAGTTGAGCATTTTTTGTGTAAGAAAATAGTACAATTTCAGTTACCCCCTGACTGTTTGGGTACTGTTGACCTCGTCCGCGCCCGTCCGCAAACAGGCGCTCAGTCCGTGCCTTTCAAATATCAATAGCGAGGGGGTTCTGTATGTTCTATGTTACATGTATATAAAGTAAGTAAATTATACTACATATCTCCCAAGATCACATGATGGTAGTGTATATTCAGCAAAAAAACGTTATTAACGCAATGTTATGATTAAGTTCCCCTTCCAAAAACCTGTGAAATTCAGTAACAAAAAAACTTTGTTAAAGGGACATTATGGTTAAGTTGCCCTACTAAAAACCTGTAAAATTCACTACAAAAAAACTTTGTTAAGGGGACGTTATGGTTAAGTTGCCCTACCAAAAACCTGTGCACTTCACTAAAAAAACTTTTCAAACGTGCCATTATGGTTCAAAGTAAAACCGAAAACCCCCTGAAATTCACCAGTTATGGTAGGCTAAGCAACCATACCTGCCATCACTGATGACATCACATGTCCAGCTCCCTCTTTTTTTTGTTCACTGACCTATCTAAGCCAGATGCCTTTCTTCACTGTCAGTCAGGAAGTAAAAAGGTAAAAAGTGCTATATTTGTAGTTCTAACCCTTGTCAAATGTTCTTATAATACTTTCCTTAGGCTACAATGACATCATAAAAAAAAGACTATTTGGTCCAAGTGTCACCAGTTCAGCTGCTGCTCACCTGATTCGCAGAGGAAAGAGGCGAGCAACACTGCTGCAGGTCGATAGACCCAAAGCAACACCAGCGCTTAGGCAAATCGGGGGCGGTGGGCGTTCTGGGTGGAGGCAACGTGGAAAGGGAATTTAAGAGGCAGATGCTGACACACAGGGGCTAGGAAACCTTGTTTTCAAAAACCAAAAATGTTCAATTTGGTCCAAGGGGTACGTACTCAGCTGCTGCTCACCTGTTCCGCCGAGGAAAGAGGGGAACAATGCTGCTGCAGGTCGATAGATCCAAAGCAACACCAGCGCTTAGGCCAATCAGGGACGGTGGGTGTTCTGGGAGGCGGGAGGTGGAGGGAAACGAGGAAGGGAATCCAAGGGGGAGGTGCTGGCACACAGGGGCTAGGAAACCTTGTTTAAAACAAAAACAAATACTATTTGGTCCAAGGGGCACCTGCTCAGCTGCTGCTCACCTGTTCTGCCGAGGAAAGAGGCGAGCAATGCTGTCGGAGGTCGATGGACCCAAAGCAACACCAGCGCATAGGCCAATCAGGGACGGTGGGCGTTCTGGGAGGCGGGAGGTAGAGGGAATGAGGAAGGGAATCCAAGAGGGAGGTGCTGGCACAAAGGGGCTAGGAAACCTTGTTTAAAACAAAAAAATACTATTTGGTCCAAGGGGCACCTGTTCAGCTGCTGCTCACGTGTTCTGCCGAGGAAAGAGGCGAGCAATGCTGCCGTGGGTCAATGGACCCAAAGCAACACCGGCGCTTAGGCCAATCAGGGACGGTGGGTGTTCTGGGAGGCGGGAGGTGGAGGTAACGAGGAAGGGGAATTTAAGAGGCAGAAAGCAGGCACACATGGGCTAGGAAACCTTGTTTTCAAAACCAAAACATTACTATTTGGTTCAAGGGGCACCTACTCAGCTGCTGCTTACCTGTTTAGCCGAGGAAAGAGCTGAGCAACGCTGCTGCGGGTCCATAGACCGAAAGCAATGCCGGCGCTTAGGCCAATCGGGAACGGTGGGCGTTCTGGGAGGCGGGAGTTGGAGGGAACGAGGAAGGGGAATCCAAGAGGCAGATGCGGGCACACGGTGGCTAGAAAACCTTGTTTAAAAAAACCAACAAATTACACAATTTAGTCCAAGGGGCACCTGCTCATCTGCTGCTCACCTGTTCCACCGAGGAAAGAGGCGAACAACGCTGCCGTGGGTCGATGGACGCAAAGCAACACCAGCGTCTAGGCCAATCAGTTTCGGTGGGCGTTCTGGGAGGCGGGAGGTGGAGGGAACGAGGAAGGGGAATTTAAGAGGCAGATGCGGGCACACAGGGGCTAGGAAACCTTGTTTTCAAAAACAAAAAATGACAATTTGGTACAAGGTGCACCTACTCAGCTGCTGCTCACCTGTTCCTCCAAGGAAAGAGGCAAACAACGCTGCCGCGGGTCGATGGACCCAAAGAAACACCAGCGCTTAGGCCAATCAGGGACGGTGGACGATCTGGGAGGTGGGAGGTGGAGGGAACGAGGAAGGGGAATCCAAGAGGGAGATGCTGGCACACAGGGGCTAGGAAACCTTGTTTAAAAATATATATACTATTTGGTCCAAGGAGCACCTGCTCAGCTGCTGCTTACCTGTTCCGCCGAGGAAAGAGGCGACAACGCTGCTTCGGTTAGATGGACCCAAAGCAACACTGGCTCTTACGTCAATCAGGGATGGTCGGCGTTCTGGGAGGCTGGAGGTGGAGGGAACGAGGAAGGGGAATCCAAGAGGGAGATGCGGGCACACAGGTGCTAGGAAACCTTGTTTTCAAAAACAAAAAATTACAATTTGGTCCAAGGGGCACCTACAAAGCTGCTGCACGCCAGTTCCGCAGAGGAAAGAGGTGAACAATGCTGCCACTGGTCGATGGACCCAAAGCAATACCAGCGCTAAGGCCAATCAGGGACGGTGGGCGTTCTGGGAGGCGGGAGGTGAAGGGAATGAGGAAGGGGAATCCAAGAGGGAGATGCGGGCACACAGGGGCTAGGAAACTTGTTTTAAAAAAAGAAATTACAATTTGGTCTAAGGAGCACTTGCTCAGCTGTTGTTCACCTGTTCCGCCGAGGAAAGAGGCGAGCAACGCTGCCGTGTGTCGATGGACCCAAAGCAACACCGGCGCTTAGGCCAATCGGGGACGGTGGGCGTTCTGGGACGCTGCAGGTGGAGGGAATGAGGAAGGGGAATCCAAGAGGGAGATGCGGGCACACAGGGGCTAGGAAACCTTGTTTTAAAAAAAAAAATACTATTTGGTCCAATTGGCACCAGTTCAGCTGCTGCTCACCTGTTCTGCCGAGGAAAAAGGCGAGGAACACTGCCGCGGGTCGATTGACCCAAAGCAACACCAGCGCTTAGGCAAATCAGGAACGGTGGGCATTCTGGGCAGAGGGAACCAGGAAGGGGAATTTAAGAGGCAGATGCGGACACACAGGGGCTAGGAAACCTTGTTTTCAAAAAACAAAAATTACAATTTGGTCCAAGGGGCACCTACTCAGCTGCTGCTCACCTGTTCCGCTGAGGAAAGAGGCGAGCAACGCTGCCGTTGATCGATGGACCCAAAGCAACACCGGTGCTTAGGCCAATCAGGGACGGTGGGCGTTCTAGGAGGCAGGAGGTGGAGGGAACGAGGAAGGGAAATCCAAGGGGGAGCAGCGGGCATACAGTGACTAGGAAACCTTGTTTTCAAAAACAAAAAATTACAATTTGTCCAAGGGGCACCTACTCAGCTGCTGCTCACCTGTTCCGCTGAGGAAAGAGGCGAACAACGTTGCCGTGGGTAAATGGACCCAAAGCAACACCAGCGCTTTGGCCGTTCAGTGAGGGTGGGCATTCTGGGAGGCGGGAAGTGGAGGGAATGAGGAAGAGGAATTTAAGAGGCAGATGCGGGCACACAGGGGCTAGGAAACCTTGTTTTCAAAAAACAAAAATTACAATTTGGTCCAAGGGGCACCTACTCAGCTGCTGCTCACCTGTTCCGCCGAGGAAAGAGGCGAGCAACGCTGCTGCGGGTCGATAGAACCAAAGAAATAGAAGTGCTTAGGCCAATCAGGCACGGTGGGCGTTATAGGAGGCAGGAGGTGGAGGGAACGAGGAAGTGGAATCCAAGAGGAAGATGCGGGCACACAGGGCTAGAAAACCTTGTTTAAAAAAAACAAAAAAAAATTAGAATTTGGTCCAAGGGGCACCTTCTCAGCTTCTGCTCACCTGTTCCGCCGAGGAAAGAGGCGAGCAACGCTGCTGCGGTTAGATGGACCCAAAGCAACACTGGATCTGGGAGGCGGGAGGTGGAGGGAACGAGGAAGGGGAATCCAAGAGGGAGATGCGGGCACACAGGGGCTAGGAAACCTTGTTTTAAAAAAAAAAATACTATTTGGTCCAATTGGCACCAGTTCAGCTGATGCTCACCTTTTCGGCTGAGGAAAGAGGCGAGGAACACTGCCGCGGGTCGATTGACCCAAAGCAACACCAGCACTTAGGCAAATCAGGGACGGTGGGTGTTCTGGGTGGAGGGAACGAGGAAGGGGAATTTAAGAGGCAGATGCGGACACACAGGGGCTAGGGAACCTTGTTTTCAAAAAACAAAAATTACAATTTGGTCCAAGGGGCACCTACTCAGCTGCCGCTCACCTGTTCCGCCGAGGAAAGAGGCAAGCAACGCTGCCGTTGATCGATGGACCCAAAGCAACACCGGTGCTTAGGCCAATCAGGGACGGTGGGCGTTCTGGGAGGCAGGAGGTGGAGGGAACGAGGAAGGGAAATCCAAGGGGGAGCAGCGGGCATACAGGGACTAGGAAACCTTGTTTTCAAAAACAAAAAATTACAATTTGTCCAAGGGGCACCTACTCAGCTGCTGCTCACCTGTTCCGCTGAGGAAAGAGGCGAACAACGTTGCCGTGGGTAAATGGACCCAAAGCAACACCAGCGCTTTGGCCAATCAGTGACGGTGGGCATTCTGGGAGGCGGGAAGTGGAGGGAATGAGGAAGAGGAATTTAAGAGGCAGATGCGGGCACACAGGGGCTAGGAAACCTTGTTTTCAAAAAACAAAAATTACAATTTGGTCCAAGGGGCACCTACTCAGCTGCTGCTCACCTGTTCCGCCGAGGAAAGAGGCGAGCAACGCTGCTGCGGGTCGATAGACCCAAAGCAATACAAGTGCTTAGGCCAATCAGGCACGGTGGGCGTTATAGGAGGCAGGAGGTGGAGGGAACGAGGAAGGGGAATCCAAGAGGGAGATGCGGGCACACAGGGGCTAGGAAACCTTGTTTTAAAAAAAAAAATACTATTTGGTCCAATTGGCACCAGTTCAGCTGATGCTCACCTTTTCGGCTGAGGAAAGAGGCGAGGAACACTGCCGCGGGTCGATTGACCCAAAGCAACACCAGCACTTAGGCAAATCAGGGACGGTGGGTGTTCTGGGTGGATGGAACGAGGAAGGGGAATTTAAGAGGCAGATACGGACACACAGGGGCTAGGGAACCTTGTTTTCAAAAAACAAAAATTACAGTGTGGTCCAAGGGGCATCTGCTCAGCTGCTGCTCACCTGTTCCGCCGAGGAAAGAGGTGAGCAACGCTGCTGCGGGTCGATAGACCCAAAGCAATACCGATGCTTAGGCCAATCAGGGACGGTGGGCGTTCTGGGAGGATGGAGGTGGAGGGAATGTGGAAGGGGAATCCAAGAGGGAGATGCGGGCACACAGGGGCTAGGAAACCTTGTTTTAAAAAAAAAAAATACTATTTGGTCCAATTGGCACCAGTTCAGCTGCTGCTCACCTGTTCGGCGGAGGAATGAGGCGAGGAACACTGCCGCGGGTCGATTGACCCAAAGTAACACCAGCGCTTAGGCAAATCAGGGACAGTGGGCGTTCTGGGTGGAGGGAACGAGAAAGGGGTATTTAAGAGGCAGATGCGGACACACAGGGGCTAGGAAACCTTGTTTTCAAAAAACAAAAATTACAATTTGGTCCAAGGGGCACCTACTCAGCTGCTGCTCACCTGTTCCGCCGAGGAAAGAGGCGAGCAACGCTGCCGGGGTTCGATGGACCCAAAGCAACACCAGCGATTAGACCAATCAGGGACAGTGGGCGTTCTGGGAGGCGGGAGGTGAAGGGAATGAGGAAGGGGAATACAAGAGGGAGATGCGGGCACACAGGGGCTAGGAAACTTGTTTTAAAAAAATTAAATTACAATTTGGTCCAAGGGGCACTTGCTCAGCTGTTGTTCACCTGTTCCGCCGAGGAAAGAGGCGAGCAACGCTGCCGTGTGTCGATGGACCCAAAGCAACACCGGCGCTTAGACCAATCAGGGACAGTGGGTGTTCTGGGAGGCGGGAGGTGGAAGGAACGAGGAAGAGGAATCCAAGAGGGAGATGCGGGCACACAGGGGCTGGGAAACATTCTTTTAAAAAAAGAAATTACAATTTGGTCTAAGGGGCACCTGCTCAGCTGTTGTTCACCTGTTCCACCGAGGAAAGAAGCGAGCAACGCTGCCACGGGTCGATGGACCCAAAGCAACACCAGCACTTAGGCCAATCAGGGACGGTGGGCGTTCTGGGACGCTGCAGGTGGAGGCAATGAGGAAGGGGAATCCAAGAGGGAGATGCGGGCACACAGGGGCTAGGAAACCTTGTTTTAAAAAACAAAATTATTATTTGGTCCAATTGGCACCAGTTCAGCTGATGCTCACCTTTTCGGCTGAGGAAAGAGGCGAGGAACACTGCCGCGGATCGATTGACCCAAAGCAACACCAGCACTTAGGCAAATCAGGGACGGTGGGTGTTCTGGGTGGATGGAACGAGGAAGGGGAATTTAAGAGGCAGATACGGACACACAGGGGCTAGGGAACCTTGTTTTCAAAAAACAAAAATTACAGTGTGGTCCAAGGGGCATCTGCTCAGCTGCTGCTCACCTGTTCCGCCGAGGAAAGAGGTGAGCAACGCTGCTGCGGGTCGATAGACCCAAAGCAATACCGGTGCTTAGGCCAATCAGGGACGGTGGGCGTTCTGGGAGGATGGAGGTGGAGGGAATGTGGAAGGGGAATCCAAGAGGGAGATGCGGGCACACAGGGGCTAGGAAACCTTGTTTTAAAAAAAAAAATACTATTTGGTCCAATTGGCACCAGTTCAGCTGCTGCTCACCTGTTCGGCGGAGGAATGAGGCGAGGAACACTGCCGCGTGTCGATTGACCCAAAGTAACACCAGCGCTTAGGCAAATCAGGGACGGTGGGCGTTCTGGGCGGAGGGAACGAGGAAGGGGTATTTAAGAGGCAGATGCGGACACACAGGGGCTAGGAAACCTTGTTTTCAAAAAACAAAAATTACAATTTGGTCCAAGGGGCACCTACTCAGCTGCTGCTCACCTGTTCCGCCGAGGAAAGAGGCGAGCAACGCTGCCGGGGTTCGATGGACCCAAAGCAACACCAGCGATTAGACCAATCAGGGACAGTGGGCGTTCTTGGAGGCGGGAGGTGGAAGGAACGAGGAAGGGGAATCCAAGAGGGAGATGCGGGCACACAGGGGCTAGGAAACCTTGTTTTCAAAAACAAAAAATTACAATTTGGTCCAAGGGGCACCTACAAAGCTGCTGCACGCCAGTTCCGCAGAGGAAAGAGGTGAACAACGCTGCCACTGGTCGATGGACGCAAAGCAATACCAGCGCTAAGGCCAATCAGGGACGGTGGGCGTTCTGGGAGGCGGGAGGTGAAGGGAATGAGGAAGGGGAATCCAAGAGGGAGATGCGGGCACACAGGGGCTAGGAAACTTGTTTTAAAAAAATTAAATTACAATTTGGTCCAAGGGGCACTTGCTCAGCTGTTGTTCACCTGTTCCGCCGAGGAAAGAGGCGAGCAACGCTGCCGTGTGTCGATGGACCCAAAGCAACACCGGCGCTTAGACCAATCAGGGACAGTGGGTGTTCTGGGAGGCGGGAGGTGGAAGGAACGAGGAAGAGGAATCCAAGAGGGAGATGCGGGCATACAGGGGCTGGGAAACATTGTTTTAAAAAAAGAAATTACAATTTGGTCTAAGGGGCACCTGCTCAGCTGTTGTTCACCTGTTCCACCGAGGAAAGAGGTGAGCAACGCTGCCACGGGTCGATGGACCCAAAGCAACACCAGCACTTAGGCCAATCAGGGACGGTGGGCGTTCTGGGACGCTGCAGGTGGAGGCAATGAGGAAGGGGAATCCAAGAGGGAGATGCGGGCACACAGGGGCTAGGAAACCTTGTTTTAAAAAACAAAATTATTATTTGGTCCAATTGGCACCAGTTCAGCTGCTGCTCACCTGTTCGGCGGAGGAAAAAGGCGAGGAACACTGCCGCGGGTCGATTGACCCAAAGCAACACCAGCGCTTAGGCAAATCAGGAACGGTGGGCGTTCTGGGCGGAGGGAACCAGGAAGGGGAATTTAAGAGGCAGATGCGGACACACAGGGGCTAGGAAACCTTGTTTTCAAAAAACAAAAATTACAATTTGGTCCAAGGGGCACCTACTCAGCTGCTGCTCACCTGTTCCGCCGAGGAAAGAGGCGAGCAACGCTGCCGTTGATCGATGGACCCAAAGCAACACCGGTGCTTAGGCCAATCAGGGACGGTGGGCGTTCTGGGAGGCAGTAGGTGGAGGGAATGAGGAAGGGAAATCCAAGGGGGAGCAGCGGACATACAGGGACTAGGAAACCTTGTTTTCAAAAACAAAAAATTACAATTTGTCCAAGGGGCACCTACTCAGCTGCTGCTCACCTGTTCCGCCGAGGAAAGAGGTGAACAACGTTGCCGTGGGTAAATGGACCCAAAGCAACACCAGCGCTTAGGCCAATCAGTGACGGTGGGCGTTCTGGGAGGCGGGAAGTGGAGGGAATGAGGAAGAGGAATTTAAGAGGCAGATGCGGGCACACAGGGGCTAGGAAACCTTGTTTTCAAAAAACAAAAATTACAATTTGGTCCAAGGGGCACCTACTCAGCTGCTGCTCACCTGTTCCGCCGAGGAAAGTGGCGAACAACCTTGCCGTGGGTGAATGGACCCAAGGCAACACCAGAGGCGAGCAACGCTGCTGCGGGTCGATAGACCCAAAGCAATACAAGTGCTTAGGCCAATCAGGTACGGTGGGCGCTATAGGAGGTGGAGGGAACGAGGAAGGGGAATCCAAGAGGCAGATGCGGGCACACAGGGCTAGAAAACCTTGTTTAAAAAAAACTAAAAAAATTAGAATTTGGTCCAAGGGGCACCTGCTCAGCTTCTGCTCACCTGTTCCGCAGAGGAAAGAGGCGAGCAACGCTGCTGCGGTGAGATGGATCCAAAGCAACACTGGATCTTAGGTCAATCAGGAACGGTGGGCGTTCTGGGAGGCGGGAGGTGGAGGGAACGAGGCAGGGGAATCCAAGAGGGAGATGCGTGCACACAGGGGGTAGGAAACCTTGTTTTAAAAAGAAAAATACTATTTGGTCCAATTGGCACCAGTTCAGCTGCTGCTCACCTTTTCGGCTGAGGAAAGAGGCGGGGAACACTGCCGCGGGTCGATTGACCCAAAGCAACACCAGCACTTAGGCAAATCAGGGACGGTGGGTGTTCTGGGTGGAGGGAACGAGGAAGGGGAATTTAAGAGGCAGATGCGGACACACAGGGGCTAGGAAACCTTGTTTTCCAAAAACAAAAATTACAGTGTGGTCCTAGGGGCATCTGCTCAGCTGCTGCTCACCTGTTCCGCCGAGGAAAGAGGTGAGCAACGCTGCTGCGGGTCGATAGACCCAAAGCAATACCGGTGCTTAGGCCAATCAGGGACGGTGGGCGTTCTGGGAGGCTGGAGGTGGAGGGAATGTGGAAGGGGAATCCAAGAGGGAGATGCGGGCACACAGGGGCTAGGAAACCTTGTTTTAAAAAAAAAAATACTATTTGGTCCAATTGGCACCAGTTCAGCTGCTGCTCACCTGTTCGGCGGAGGAATGAGGCGAGGAACACTGCCGCGGGTCGATTGACCCAAAGTAACACCAGTGCTTAGGCAAATCAGGGACGGTGGGCGTTCTGGGTGGAGGGAACGAGGAAGGGGTATTTAAGAGGCAGATGCGGACACACAGGAGCTAGGAAACCTTGTTTTCAAAAAACAAAAATTACAATTTGGTCCAAGGGGCACCTACTCAGCTGCTGCTCACCTGTTCCGCCGAGGAAAGAGGCGAGCAACGCTGCCGGGAATCGATGGACCCAAAGCAATACTGTCGCTTAGGCCAATCAGGGGCGGTGGACGTTCTAGGAGGCAGGAGGTGGAGGGAACCAGGAAGGGAAATCCAAGGGGGAGATGCGGGCATACAGGGACTGGGAAACCTTGTTTTCAAAAACAAAAAATCACAATTTGGTCCAAGGGGCACCTACTCAGCTGCTGCTCACCTTTTCCGCCGAGGAAAGAGGCGAGCAACGCTGACGGGGGTCGATCGACCCAAAGCAACACCAGCGATTAGGCCAATCAGTGACGGTGGGCGTTCTGGGAGGCGGGAGGTGGAGGGAACGAGGAAGGGGAATTTAAGAGGCAGATGCGGGCACACAGGGGCTAGGAAACCTTGTTTTCAAAAAACAAAAATTACAATTTGGTCCAAGGGGCACCTACTCAGCTGCTGCTCACTTGTTCCGCTGAGGGAAGAGGCGAACGAAGCTGCCGTGGGTCAATGGACCCAAAGCAACACCAGCGCTTAGGCCAACCAGGGACGGTGGGCGTTCTGGGAGGTGGGAGGTGGAGGGAACGAGGAAGGGAATCCAAGAGGGAAATGCTGGCACACAGGGGCTAGGAAACCTTGTTTAAAAAAAATATATACTATTTGGTCCAAGGGGCACCTGCTCAGGTTCTGCTCACCTGTTCCGCCGAGGAAAGTGGCGAGCAACGCTGCTGCGGTTAGATGGACCCAAAGCAACACTGGCTCTTAGGTCAATCAGGAACGGTGGGTGTTCTGGGAGGCGGGAGGTGGAGGGAACGAGGAAGGGGAATCCAAGAGGCAGATGTGGGCACACAGGGCTAGAAAACCTTGGTTAAAAAAAAGAAAAATAATTACAATTTGGTCCAAGGTGCACCTGCTCAGCTTCTGCTCACCTGTTCCACCGAGGAAAGAGGCGAACAACGTTGCCGTGGGTCGATAGACCCAAAGCAATACAAGTGCTTAGGCCAATCAGGCACGGTGGGCGTTATGGGAGGCAGGAGGTGGAGGGAACGAGGAAGGGGAATCCAAGGGGGACATGCAGGCATATAGGGACTAGGAAACCTTGTTTTCAAAAACAAAAAATTACAATTTGGTCCAAGGGGCACCTACTCAGCTGCTGCTCACCTGTTCGGCGGAGGAAAGAGGCGAACAACGCTACCGTGGGTCGATGGACCCAAAGCAACACCAGCGCTTAGGCCAATCAGGGACGGTGGGCGATCTGGAAGGTGGGAGGTGGAGGGAACGAGGAAGGGGAATCCAAGAGGGAGATGCTGGCACACAGAGCTAGAAAACCTTGTTTAAAAAAAACAAAAAAAATTACAATTTGGTCCAAGGGGCACCTGCTCAGCTTCTGCTCACCTGTTCCACCGAGGAAAGAGGCGAGCAACGCTGCCGGGGGTCGATGGACCCAAAGCAACACCGGCGCTTAGGCCAATCAGGGGCGGTGGACGTTCTAGGAGGCAGGAGGTGGAGGGAACGAGGAAGGGAAATCCAAGGGGGAGATGCGGGCATATAGGGACTAGGAAACCTTGTTTTCCAAAAACAAAAATTACAGTGTGGTCCAAGGGGCATCTGCTCAGCTGCTGCTCACCTGTTCCGCCGAGGAAAGAGGTGAGCAACGCTGCTGCGGGTCGATAGACCCAAAGCAATACCGGTGCTTAGGCCAATCAGGGACGGTGGGCGTTCTGGGAGGCTGGAGGTGGAGGGAATGTGGAAGGGGAATCCAAGAGGGAGATGCGGGCACACAGGGGCTAGGAAACCTTGTTTTAAAAAAAAAAAATACTATTTGGTCCAATTGGCACCAGTTCAGCTGCTGCTCACCTGTTCGGCGGAGGAATGAGGCGAGGAACACTGCCGCGGGTCGATTGACCCAAAGTAACACCAGTGCTTAGGCAAATCAGGGACGGTGGGCGTTCTGGGTGGAGGGAACGAGGAAGGGGTATTTAAGAGGCAGATGCGGACACACAGGGGCTAGGAAACCTTGTTTTCAAAAAACAAAAATTACAATTTGGTCCAAGGGGCACCTACTCAGCTGCTGCTCACCTGTTCCGCCGAGGAAAGAGGCGAGCAGCGCTGCCGGGAATCGATGGACCCAAGCAATACTGTCGCTTAGGCCAATCAGGGGCGGTGGACGTTCTAGGAGGCAGGAGGTGGAGGGAACCAGGAAGGGAAATCCAAGGGGGAGATGCGGGCATACAGGGACTGGGAAACCTTGTTTTCAAAAACAAAAAATCACAATTTGGTCCAAGGGGCACCTACTCAGCTGCTGCTCACCTTTTCCGCCGAGGAAAGAGGCGAGCAACGCTGACGGGGGTCGATCGACCCAAAGCAACACCAGCGATTAGGCCAATCAGTGACGGTGGGCGTTCTGGGAGGCGGGAGGTGGAGGGAACGAGGAAGGGGAATTTAAGAGGCAGATGCGGGCACACAGGGGCTAGGAAACCTTGTTTTCAAAAAACAAAAATTACAATTTGGTCCAAGGGGCACCTACTCAGCTGCTGCTCACTTGTTCCGCTGAGGGAAGAGGCGAACGAAGCTGCCGTGGGTCAATGGACCCAAAGCAACACCAGCGCTTAGGCCAACCAGGGACGGTGGGCGTTCTGGGAGGTGGGAGGTGGAGGGAACGAGGAAGGGAATCCAAGAGGGAAATGCTGGCACACAGGGGCTAGGAAACCTTGTTTAAAAAAAATATATACTATTTGGTCCAAGGGGCACCTGCTCAGGTTCTGCTCACCTGTTCCGCCGAGGAAAGTGGCGAGCAACGCTGCTGCGGTTAGATGGACCCAAAGCAACACTGGCTCTTAGGTCAATCAGGAACGGTGGGTGTTCTGGGAGGCGGGAGGTGGAGGGAACGAGGAAGGGGAATCCAAGAGGCAGATGTGGGCACACAGGGCTAGAAAACCTTGGTTAAAAAAAAGAAAAATAATTACAATTTGGTCCAAGGTGCACCTGCTCAGCTTCTGCTCACCTGTTCCACCGAGGAAAGAGGCGAACAACGTTGCCGTGGGTCGATAGACCCAAAGCAATACAAGTGCTTAGGCCAATCAGGCACGGTGGGCGTTATGGGAGGCAGGAGGTGGAGGGAACGAGGAAGGGGAATCCAAGGGGGACATGCGGGCATATAGGGACTAGGAAACCTTGTTTTCAAAAACAAAAAATTACAATTTGGTCCAAGGGGCACCTACTCAGCTGCTGCTCACCTGTTCGGCGGAGGAAAGAGGCGAACAACGCTACCGTGGGTCGATGGACCCAAAGCAACACCAGCGCTTAGGCCAATCAGGGACGGTGGGCGATCTGGGAGGTGGGAGGTGGAGGGAACGAGGAAGGGGAATCCAAGAGGGAGATGCTGGCACACAGAGCTAGAAAACCTTGTTTAAAAAAAACAAAAAAAATTACAATTTGGTCCAAGGGGCACCTGCTCAGCTTCTGCTCACCTGTTCCACCGAGGAAAGAGGCGAGCAACGCTGCCGGGGGTCGATGGACCCAAAGCAACACCGGCGCTTAGGCCAATCAGGGGCGGTGGACGTTCTAGGAGGCAGGAGGTGGAGGGAACGAGGAAGGGAAATCCAAGGGGGAGATGCGGGCATATAGGGACTAGGAAACCTTGTTTTCAAAAACAAAAAATTACAATTTGGTCCAAGGGGCACCTACTCAGCTGCTGCTCACCTGTTCGGCGGAGGAAAGAGGCGAACAACGCTGCCGTGGGTGGATGGACCCAAAGCAACACCAGCGCTTAGGCCAATCAGGGACGGTGGGCGATCTGGGAGGTGGAGGGAACGAGGAAGGGGAATCCAAGAGGGAGATGCTGGCACACAGGGGCTAGGAAACCTTGTTTAAAAAATATATATACTATTTGGTCCAAGGAGCACCTGCTCAGCTGCTGCTCACCTGTTCCGCCGAGGAAAGAGGCGAGCAACGCTGCTGCGGTTAGATGGACCCAAAGCAACACTGGCTCTTAAGTCAATCAGGGACGGTGTGCGTTCTGGGAGGCGGGAGGTGGACGGAACGAGGACAGGGAATCCAAGAGGGAGATGCGGGTACACAGAGGCTAGGAAACCTTGTTTTCAAAAACAAAAAATTACAATTTGGTCCAAAGGGCACCTACAAAGCTGCTGCACGCCAGTTCCGCAGAGGAAAGAGGTGAACAACGCTGCCACTGATCGATAGACCCAAAGCAACACCAGCGCTTAAGCCAATCAGTGACAGTGGGCGTTCTGGGAGGCGGGAGGTGGAGGGAACGAGGAAGGGGAATCCAAGAGGCAGATGCGTGCACACAGGGGCTAGAAAACCTCGTTTTAAAAGAAAAGAAAATTACAATTTGGTCCAAGGGGCACCTACTCAGCTGCTGCTCACCTGTTCCGCCGAGGAAAGAGGCGAGCAACGCTGCCGGGGGTCGATGGACCCAAAGCAACACCAGGGCTTAGGCCAATCAGGGGCGGTGGACGTTCTGGGAGGCGGGTGGTGGAGGGAACGAGGAAGGGAAATCCAAGGGGGAGATGCGGGCATATAGGGACTAGGAAACCTTGTTTTCAAAAACAAAAAATTACAATTTGGTCCAAGGGGCACCTACTCAGCTGCTGCTCACCTGTTCGGCGGAGGAAAGAGGCGAACAACGCTGCCGTGGGTCGATGGACCCAAAGCAACACCAGCGCTTAGGCCAATCAGGGACGGTGGGCGATCTGGGAGGTGGGAGGTGGAGGGAACGAGGAAGGGGAATCCAAGAGGGAGACTAGGAAACCTTGTTTTCAAAAACAAAAAATTACAATTTGGTTCAAGGGGCACCTACTCAGCTGCTGCTCACCTGTTCCGCCGAGAAAAGATGCGAACAACGCTGCCATGGGTCGATGGACCCAAAGCAACACTGGCGCTTAGGTCAATCAGGGACGGTGGGCGATCTGGGAGGTGGGAGGGGGAGGGAACGAGGAAGGGGGATCCAAGAGGGAGATGCTGGCACACAGGGGCTAGGAAACCTTGTTTAAAAAATATATATACTATTTGGTCCAAGGAGCACCTGCTCAGCTGCTGCTCACCTGTTCCGCTGAGGAAAGAGGCGAGCAACGCTGCTGCGGTTAGATGGACCCAAAGCAACACTGGCTCTTAGGTCAATCAGGGACGGTGGGCGTTCTGGGAGGCGGGAGTTGGAGGCAACGAGGAAGGGGAATCCAAGAGGGAGATGCGGGCACACAGGGGCTAGGAAACCTTTTTTTCAAAAACAAAAAATTACAATTTGGTCCAAGGGGCACCTACAAAGCTGCTGCACGCCAGTTCCACAGAGGAAAGAGGTGAACAACGCTGCCACGGGTCGATGGACCCAAAGCAACACCAGCACTTAGACCAATCAGGGACGGTGGGCGTTCTGGGAGGCAGGAGGTGGAGGGAATGAGGAAGGGGAATCCAAGAGGGAGATGCGGGCACACAGGGGCTAGGAAACCTTGTTTTAAAAAAAAGAAATTATAATTTGGTCCAAGGGGCACCTGCTCAGCTGTTGTTCACCTGTTCCACCGAGGAAAGAGGCAAGCAACGCTGCCACGGGTTGATGGACCCAAAGCAACACCAGTACTTAGAAAAATCAGGGGCAGTGGACGTTCTAGGAGGCAGGAGGTGGAGGGAACGAGGAAGGGAAATCCAAGGGGGAGAAGCGGGCACACAGGGACTAGAAAACCTTGTTTTCAAAAACAAAAAATTACAATTTGGTCCAAGGGGCCCCTACTCAGCTGCTGCTCACCTGTTCCGCCGAGGAAAGAGGCGAACAACCTTGCCGTGGGTCGATGGACCCAAGGCAACACCAGGGCTTAGGCCAATCAGTGACGGTGGGCATTCTGGGAGACGGGAGGTGGAGGGAACGATAGACCCAAAGCAATACCGGTGCTTAGGCCAATCAGGCACAGTTGGCGTTCTGGGAGGCAGGAGGTGGAAGGAATGAGGAAGAGGAATCCAAGAGGGAGATGAGGGCACACATGGGCTAGGAAACCTTGTTTTAAAAAAAGAAATTACAATTTGGTCCAAGGGGCACCTGCTCAGCTTCTGCTCACCTGTTCCGCCGAGGAAAGAGGCGAGCAACGCTGCCGGGGGTCGATGGACGCAAAGCAACACCGGCGCTTAGGCCAATCAGGGGCAGTGGACGTTCTAGGAGGCAGGAGGTGGAGGGAACGAGGAAGGGAAATCCAAGGGGGAGATGCGGGCACACAGGGACTAGGAAACCTTGTTTTCAAAAACAAAAAATTACAATTTGGTCCAAGGGGCACCTACTCAGCTGCTGTTCACCTGTTCCACCGAGGAAAGAGGCGAACAACGTTGCCGTGGGTCGATGGACCCAAAGCAACACCAGCGCTTAGGCCAATCAGTGACGGTGGGCGTTCTGGGACGCGGGAGGTGGAGGGAACGAGGAAGGGAATCCAAGAGGGAAATGCTGGCACACAGGGGCTACGAAACCTTGTTTAAAAAAATATATACTATTTGGTGCAAGGGGCATCTGCTCAGCTGCTGCTCACCTGTTCCGCCGAGGAAAGAGGCGAGCAACGCTGCTGCGGGTCGATAGACCCAAAGCAATACCGGTGCTTAGGCCAATCAGGCACAGTGGGGGTTCTGGGAGGCAGGAGGTGGAGGGAACGAGGAAGGGGAATCCAAGAGGCAGATGCGGGCACACAGGGCTAGAAAACCTTTTTTAAAAAAAAAACAATTACAATTTGGTCAAAGGGGCACGTGCTCAGCTTCTGCTCACCTGTTCCGCCGAGGAAAGAGGCAAGCAACGCCGCTGCGGTTAGATGGACCCAAAGCAACACTGGCTCTTAGGTCAATCAGGGACGGTGGGCGTTCTGGGAGGCGGGAGGTAGAGGGAATGAGGAAGGGGAATCCAAGATGGAGATGCGGGCACACAGGGGCTAGGAAACCTTGTTTTAAAAAAATAAATTACAATTTGGTCTAAGGGGCATCTGCTCAGTTGTTGTTCACCTGTTCCGCCGAGGAAAGAGGCGAGCAACGCTGCCGTGTGTCGATGGACCCAAAGCAACACCGGCGCTTAGACCAATCAGGAACAGAGGGTGTTCTGGGAGGCGGGAGGTGGAGGGAACGAGGAAGGGGAATTTAAGAGGCAGATGTGGGCACACAGGGGCTAGGAAACCTTGTTTTCCAAAACAAAAAAATACAATTTGGTTGAAGGGGCACCTGCTCAGCTGCTGCTCACGTGTTCCGCCGAGGAAAGAGGCGAGCAATGCTGCAGCGGGTCGATGGACCCAAAGCAACACCAGCACTTAGGCCAATCAGGGACGGTGGACGTTCTGGGAGGCGGGAGGTGGAGGGAACGAGGAAGGGGAATCCAAGAGGGAGATGCGGGCACACAGGGGCTAGGAAACCTTGTTTTAAAAAAATAAATTACAATTTGGTCCAAGGGGAACCTGCTTAGCTGTTGTTCACTTGTTCCGGCGAGGAAAGAGGCGAGCAACGCTGCCACAGGTCGATGGAGCCAAAGCAACACCAGCGCTTAGGCCAATCAGGGATGGTGGTTGTTCTGGGAGGCTGGAGGAGGAGGGAATGAGGAAGGGGAATCCAAGATGGAGATGCGGGCACACAGGGGCTAGGAAACCTTGCTTTAAAAAAATAAATACCAATTTGGTCTAAGGGGCATCTGCTCAGTTGTTGTTCACCTGTTCCGCCGAGGAAAGAGGCGAGCAACGCTGCCGTGTGTCGATGGACCCAAAGCAACACCGGCGCTTAGACCAATCCGGAACAGAGGGTGTTCTGGGAGGCGGGAGGTGGAGGGAACGAGGAAGGGGAATTTAAGAGGCAGATGCGGGCACACAGGGGCTAGGAAACCTTGTTTTCCAAATCAAAAAAAATACAATTTGGTTGAAGGGGCACCTGCTCAGCTGCTGCTCACGTGTTCCGCCGAGGAAAGAGGCGAGCAAAGCTGCCGCGTGTCGATGGACCTAAAGCAACACCGGCACTTATACCAATCAGGGACAGAGGGTGTTCTGGGAAGCAGGAGGTGGAAGGAACGAGGAAGAGGAATCCAAGAGGGAGATGCGGGCACACAGGGGCTAGGAAACCTTGTTTTTAAAAAAGAAATTACAATTTGGTCCAAGGGGCACCTGCTCAGTTGTTGTTCACTTGTTCCGGCGAGGAAAGAGGCGAGCAACGCTGCCACAGGTCGATGGAGCCAAAGCAACACCAGCGCTTAGGCCAATCAGGGATGGTGGTTGTTCTGGGAGGCTGGAGGAGGAGGGAATGAGGAAGGGGAATCCAAGAGGAAGATGCGGGCACACAGGGGCTAGGAAACCTTGTTTTTAAAATAAAAAATTCTATTTGGTCCAATTGGCACCAGTTCAGCTGCTGCTCACCTGTTCCGCCGATGAAAGAGGCGAGGAACACTGCCGCGCGTCGATAGCCCTAAAGCAACACCAGCGCTTAGGCAAATCAGGGACGGTGGGCGTTCTGGGAGGCAGGAGGTGTAGGGAACGAGGAAGTGGAATTTAAGAGGCAGATGCGGGCACACAGGGGCTAGGAAACCTTGTTTTCCAAAACAAAAAAATACAATTTGGTTTAAGGGGCACCTGCTGAGCTGCTGCTCGCCTGTTCCGCCGAGGAAAGAGGCGAGCAACAATGATGCGGGTCGATGGACCCAAAGCAACACCAGCACTTAGGCCAATCAGGGACGGTGGGCGTTCTGGGAGACGGGAGATGCAGGGAACGAGGAAGGGAAATCCAAGAGGGAGGTGCTGGCACACAGGGGCTAGGAAACCTTGTTTAAAAAAAAATACTATTTTGTCCAAGAGGCATCTGTCCAGCTGCTCCTCACCTATTCCGCCAAGGAAAGAGGCGAGCAATGCTGCTGCGGGTCGATGGACCCAAAGCAACACCGGCGCTTAGGCCAATCAGGGACGGTGGGAGTTCTGGGAGGCGGGAGGTGGAGGGAACGAGGAAGGGGAATTTAAGAGGCAGATGCGGGCACACAGGAGCTAGGAAACCTCCTTTTCCAGAACAAAAAAATTACAATTTGGTTTAAGGGGCACCTGCTCAGCTGCTTCTCACCTGTTCCGCAGAGGAAAGAAGTGAGCAACACTGCCGCGGGTCGATGGACCCAAAGCAACACCGGCGTTTAGACCAATCAGGAACAGAGGGTGTTCTGGGAGGCGGGAGGTGGAAGGAACGAGGAAGGGGAATCCAAGAGGGAGATGCGGACACACAGGGCTAGGAAACCTTGTTTTAAAAAAAGATATTACAATTTGCTCCAAGGGGCACTTACTTAGCTGCTGCTCACCTGTTACGCCGTGGAAAGAGGCAAGCAACGCTGCCGCGGGTCGATGGACCCAAAGCAGCACTGGCGCTTAGGCCAATCACGGACGGTGACCGTTCTTGGAGGTGGGTGGAGGGAACGAGGAAGGGGAATACAAGAAGGAGATGCGGGCACACAGGGGCTAGGAAACCTTGTTTAAAAAAAAAATACTATTTGGTCCAAGTGGCACCAGTTCAGCTGCTGCTCACCTGTTCCACGGAGGAAATAGGCGAGTAACACTGCCGCGGGTCGATAGACCCAAAGCAACACCAGCGTTTAGGCAAATCAGGGACGGTGGGCGTTCTAGGTGGAGGGAACGAGGAAGGGGAATTTAAGAGGCAGATGCGGACACACAGGGGCTAGGAAACCTTGTTTTCAAAAAACAAAAATTACAATTTGGTTCAAGGGGCACCTGCCCCACTGCTGCTCACGTGTTCCACCGAGGAAAGAAGCGAGCAACGCTGCTGCGGGTCGATAGACCCAAAGCAATACCGGTGCTTAGGCCAATCAGGGACGGTGGGCGTTCTGGGAGGCGGGAGGTGGAGGGAACGAGGAAGGGGAATCCAAGAAGCAGATGCAGGCACACGGGGGCTAGAAAACCTTGTTTTAAAAGAAAAAAAAATTACAATTTGGTCCAAGGGGCACCTACTCAGCTGCTGCTCACCTGTTCCGCCAAGGAAAGAGGCGAGCAACGCTGCCGTGGGTCGATGGACCCAAAGCAACACCAGAGTTTAGGCCAATCAGGGACGGTCGGCGTTCTGGGAGGCGGGAGGTGGAAGGAACGAGGAAGGGGAATCCAAGAGGGAGATGCGGGCACACAGGGGCTAGGAAACCTTGTTTTAAAAAAAGAAATTACAATTTGTTCCAAGGGGCACTTACTTTGCTACTGCTCACCTGTTCCGCCGAGGAAAGAGGCGAGCAACGCTGCCGCAGGTCGATGGACCCAAAGCAATATCGGCGCTTAGGCCAATCAGGGACGGTAGGAGTTCTGAGAGGCGGGAGGTGGAGGGAACGAAAAAGGGTAATACAAGAAGGAGATGCGGGCACACAGGGGCTGGGAAACCTTGTTTTAAAAAAATATATACTATTTGGTCCCAGTGGCACCAGTTCAGCTGCTGCTCACCTGTTCCGCGGAAGAAAGAGGCGAGCAACGCTGCTGCGGGTTGAAAGACCCAATGCAACACCAGCGCTTAGGCCAATCAGGAACAGTGGGCATTCTGGGAGGCGGGAGGTGGGGGAACGAGGAAGGGGAATCCAAGAGGCAGATGCGGGCACTCAGGGGCTAGAAACCCTTGTTTTAAAAGAAAGAAAAATTACTATTTGTTCCAAGGGGCACCTACTCAGCTGCTGCTCACTTGTTCCGCCGAGGAAAGCGGCGAGCAAAGCTGCCGCGGGTCGATGGACCCAAAGCAACACCTGCGCTTAGGCCAATCAGGGAAGGTGGGCGTTCTGGGTGGAGGGAACGAGGAAGGGGAATTTAAGAGGCAGATGAGGACACACAGGGGCTAGGAAACCTTGTTTTCAAAAACCAAAAATTACAATTTGGTTCAAGGGGCACCTGTCCCACTGCTGCTCATGCGTTCCACCGAGGAAAGAGGCGAGCAACGCTGCTGCGGGTCGATAGACCCAAAGCAATACCGGTGCTTAGGCCAATCAGGGACGGTGGGCGTTCTGGGAGGCGGGAGGTGGAGGGAACGAGGAAGGGGAATCCAAGGGGGAGCAGCGGGCATACAGGGACTAGGAAACCTTGTTTTAAAAGAAAAAAAAATTACAATTTGGTTTAAGGGGCACCTGCTCAGCTGCTTCTCACCTGTTCCGCAGAGGAAAGAAGTGAGCAACACTGCCGCGGGTCGATGGACCCAAAGCAACACCGGCGTTTAGACCAATCAGGGACGGTGGGCGTTCTGAGAGGCGGGAGGTGGAGGGAACGAAAAAGGGTAATACAAGAAGGAGATGCGGGCACACAGGGGCTAGGAAACCTTGTTTCTAAAAAAAAATACTATTTGGTCCCAGTGGCACCAGTTCAGCTGCTGCTCACCTGTTCCGCGGAGGAAAGAGGCGAGCAAAGCTGCCGCGTGTCGATGGACCTAAAGCAACACCGGCACTTAGACCAATCAGGGACAGAGGGTGTTCTGGGAAGCAGGAGGTGGAAGGAACGAGGAAGAGGAATCCAAGAGGGAGATGCGGGCACACAGGGGCTGGGAAACCTTGTTTTTAAAAAAGAAATTACAATTTGGTCCAAGGGGCACCTGCTCAGTTGTTGTTCACTTGTTCCGGCGAGGAAAGAGGCGAGCAACGCTGCCACAGGTCGATGGAGCCAAAGCAACACCAGCGCTTAGGCCAATCAGGGATGGTGGTTGTTCTGGGAGGCTGGAGGAGGAGGGTATGAGGAAGGGGAATCCAAGAGGAAGATGCGGGCACACAGGGGCTAGGAAACCTTGTTTTTAAAATGAAAAATTCTATTTGGTCCAATTGGCACCAGTTCAGCTGCTGCTCACCTGTTCCGCCGATGAAAGAGGCGAGGAACACTGCCGCGCGTCGATAGCCCTAAAGCAACACCAGCGCTTAGGCAAATCAGGGACGGTGGGCATTCTGGGAGGCAGGAGGTGGAGGGAACGAGGAAGGGGAATTTAAGAGGCAGATGCGGGCACACAGGGGCTGGGAAACCTTGTTTTTAAAAAAGAAATTACAATTTGGTCCAAGGGGCACCTGCTCAGTTGTTGTTCACTTGTTCCGGCGAGGAAAGAGGCGAGCAACGCTGCCACAGGTCGATGGAGCCAAAGCAACACCAGCGCTTAGGCCAATCAGGGATGGTGGTTGTTCTGGGAGGCTGGAGGAGGAGGGTATGAGGAAGGGGAATCCAAGAGGAAGATGCGGGCACACAGGGGCTAGGAAACCTTGTTTTTAAAATGAAAAATTCTATTTGGTCCAATTGGCACCAGTTCAGCTGCTGCTCACCTGTTCCGCCGATGAAAGAGGCGAGGAACACTGCCGCGCGTCGATAGCCCTAAAGCAACACCAGCGCTTAGGCAAATCAGGGACGGTGGGCATTCTGGGAGGCAGGAGGTGGAGGGAACGAGGAAGGGGAATTTAAGAGGCAGATGCGGGCACACAGGGGCTAGGAAACCTTGTTTTCCAAAACAAAAAAATACAATTTGGTTTAAGGGGCACCTGCTGAGCTGCTGCTCGCCTGTTCCGCCGAGGAAAGAGGCGAGCAACAATGCTGCGGGTCGATGGACCCAAAGCAACACCAGCACTTAGGCCAATCAGGGACGGTGGGCGTTCTGGGAGGCGGGAGATGCAGGGAACGAGGAAGGGAAATCCAAGAGGGAGGTGCTGGCACACAGGGGCTAGGAAACCTTGTTTAAAAAAAAATACTATTTTGTCCAAGAGGCACCTGTTCAGCTGCTGCTCACCTATTCCGCCAAGGAAAGAGGCGAGCAATGCTGCTGCGGGTCGATGGACCCAAAGCAACACCGGCGCTTAGGCCAATCAGAGACGGTGGGAGTTCTGGGAGGTGGGAGGTGGAGGGAACGAGGAAGGGGAATTTCAGAGGCAGATGCGGGCACACAGGGGCTAGGAAACCTCCTTTTCCAAAACAAAAAATTACAATTTGGTTTAAGGGGCACCTGCTCAGCTGCTTCTCACCTGTTCCGCAGAGGAAAGAAGTGAGCAACACTGCCGCGGGTCGATGGACCCAAAGCAACACCGGCGTTTAGACCAATCAGGGACGGTGGGCGTTCTGGGAGGCGGTAGGTGGAAGGAACGAGGAAGGGGAATCCAAGAGGGAGATGCGGACACACAGGGGCTAGGAAACCTTGTTTTAAAAAAAGATATTACAATTTGCTCCAAGGGGCACTTACTTAGCTGCTGCTCACCTGTTACGCCGTGGAAAGAGGCAAGCAACGCTGCCGCGGGTCGATGGACCCAAAGCAGCACTGGCGCTTAGGCCAATCACGGACGGTGGGCGTTCTGGGAGGTGGGTGGAGGGAGCAAGGAAGGGGAATACAAGAAGGAGATGCGGGCACACAGGGGCTAGGAAACCTTGTTTTAAAAAAAAATACTATTTGGTCCAAGTGGCACCAGTTCAGCTGCTGCTCACCTGTTTCACGGAGGAAATAGGCGAGTAACACTGCCGCGGGTCGATAGACCCAAAGCAACACCAGCGTTTAGGCAAATCAGGGACGGTGGGCGTTCTAGGTGGAGGGAACGAGGAAGGGGAATTTAAGAGGCAGATGCGGACACACAGGGGCTAGGAAACCTTGTTTTCAAAAAACAAAAATTACAATTTGGTTCAAGGGGCACCTGCCCCACTGCTGCTCACGTGTTCCACCGAGGAAAGAAGCGAGCAACGCTGCTGCGGGTCGATAGACCCAAAGCAATACCGGTGCTTAGGCCAATCAGGGACGGTGGGCGTTCTGGGAGGCGGGAGATGCAGGGAACGAGGAAGGGAAATCCAAGAGGGAGGTGCTGGCACACAGGGGCTAGGAAACCTTCTTTAAAAAAAAATACTATTTTGTCCAAGAGGCACATGTTCAGCTCCTTCTCACCTGTTCCGCAGAGGAAAGAAGTGAGCAACACTGCCGCGGGTCGATGGACACAAAGCAACACCGGCGTTTAGACCAATCAGGGACGGTGGGCGTTCTGAGAGGCGGGAGGTGGAGGGAACGAAAAAGGGTAATACAAGAAGGAGATGCGGGCACACAGGGGCTAGGAAACCTTGTTTCTAAAAAAAAATACTATTTGGTCCCAGTGGCACCAGTTCAGTTGCTGCTCACCTGTTCCGCGGAGGAAAGAGGCGAGCAAAGCTGCCGCGTGTCGATGGACCTAAAGCAACACCGGCACTTAGACCAATCAGGGACAGAGGGTTTTCTGGGAAGCAGGAGGTGGAAGGAACGAGGAAGAGGAATCCAAGAGGGAGATGCGGGCACACAGGGGCTGGGAAACCTTGTTTTTAAAAAAGAAATTACAATTTGGTCCAAGGGGCACCTGCTCAGTTGTTGTTCACTTGTTCCGGCGAGGAAAGAGGCGAGCAACGCTGCCACAGGTCGATGGAGCCAAAGCAACACCAGCGCTTAGGCCAATCAGGGATGGTGGTTGTTCTGGGAGGCTGGAGGAGGAGGGAATGAGGAAGGGGAATCCAAGAGGAAGATGCGGGCACACAGGGGCTAGGAAACCTTGTTTTTAAAATAAAAAATTCTATTTGGTCCAATTGGCACCAGTTCAGCTGCTGCTCACCTGTTCCGCCGATGAAAGAGGCGAGGAACACTGCCGCGCGTCGATAGCCCTAAAGCAACACCAGCGCTTAGGCAAATCAGGGACGGTGGGCGTTCTGGGAGGCAGGAGGTGGAGGGAACGAGGAAGGGGAATTTAAGAGGCAGATGCGGGCACACAGGGGCTAGGAAACCTTGTTTTCCAAAACAAAAAAATACAATTTGGTTTAAGGGGCACCTGCTGAGCTGCTGCTCGCCTGTTCCGCCGAGGAAAGAGGCGAGCAACAATGCTGCGGGTCGATGGACCCAAAGCAACACCAGCACTTAGGCCAATCAGGGACGGTGGGCGTTCTGGGAGGCGGGAGATGCAGGGAACGAGGAAGGGAAATCCAAGAGGGAGGTGCTGGCACACAGGGGCTAGGAAACCTTGTTTAAAAAAAATACTATTTTGTCCAAGAGGCACCTGTTCAGCTGCTGCTCACCTATTCCGCCAAGGAAAGAGGCGAGCAATGCTGCTGCGGGTCGATGGACCCAAAGCAACACCGGCGCTTAGGCCAATCAGGGATGGTGGGAGTTCTGGGAGGCGGGAGGTGGAGGGAACGAGGAAGGGGAATTTAAGAGGCAGATGCGGGCACACAGGGGCTAGGAAACCTCCTTTTCCAAAACAAAAAATTACAATTTGGTTTAAGGGGCACCTGCTCAGCTGCTTCTCACCTGTTCCGCAGAGGAAAGAAGTGAGCAACACTGTCGCGGGTCGATGGACCCAAAGCAACACCGGCGCTTAGACCAATCAGGGACGGTGGGCGTTCTGGGAGGCGGTAGGTGGAAGGAACGAGGAAGGGGAATCCAAGAGGGAGATGCGGACACACAGGGGCTAGGAAACCTTGTTTTAAAAAAAGATATTACAATTTGCTCCAAGGGGCACTTACTTAGCTGCTGCTCACCTGTTACGCCGTGGAAAGAGGCAAGCAACGCTGCCGCGGGTCGATGGACCCAAAGCAGCACTGGCGCTTAGGCCAATCACGGACGGTGGGCGTTCTGGGAGGTGGGTGGAGGGAGCGAGGAAGGGGAATACAAGAAGGAGATGCGGGCACACAGGGGCTAGGAAACCTTGTTTAAAAAAAAAATACTATTTGGTCCAAGTGGCACCAGTTCAGCTGCTGCTCACCTGTTCCACGGAGGAAATAGGCGAGTAACACTGCCGCGGGTCGATAGACCCAAAGCAACACCAGCGTTTAGGCAAATCAGGGACGGTGGGCGTTCTAGGTGGAGGGAACGAGGAAGGGGAATTTAAGAGGCAGATGCGGACACACAGGGGCTAGGAAACCTTGTTTTCAAAAAACAAAAATTACAATTTGGTTCAAGGGGCACCTGCCCCACTGCTGCTCACGTGTTCCACCGAGGAAAGAAGCGAGCAACGCTGCTGCGGGTCGATAGACCCAAAGCAATACCGGTGCTTAGGCCAATCAGGGACGGTGGGCGTTCTGGGAGGCGGGAGGTGGAGGGAACGAGGAAGGGGAATCCAAGAAGCAGATGCAGGCACACGGGGGCTAGAAAACCTTGTTTTAAAAGAAAAAAAAAATTACAATTTGGTCCAAGGGGCACCTACTCAGCTGCTGCTCACCTGTTCCGCCAAGGAAAGAGGCGAGCAACGCTGCCGTGGGTCGATGGACCCAAAGCAACACCAGCGTTTAGGCCAATCAGGGACGGTCTGCGTTCTGGGAGGCGGGAGGTGGAAGGAACGAGGAAGGGGAATCCAAGAGGCTGATGCGGGCACTCAGGGGCTAGAAACCCTTGTTTTAAAAGAAAGAAAAATTACTATTTGCTCCAAGGGGCACCTACTCAGCTGCTGCTCACTTGTTCCGCCGAGGAAAGAGGCGAGCAAAGCTGCCGCGGGTCGATGGACCCAAAGCAACACCTGCGCTTAGGCCAATCAGGGAAGGTGGGCGTTCTGGGTGGAGGGAACGAGGAAGGGGAATTTAAGAGGCAGATGAGGACACACAGGGGCTAGGAAACCTTGTTTTCAAAAACCAAAAATTACAATTTGGTTCAAGGGGCACCTGTCCCACTGCTGCTCATGCGTTCCACCGAGGAAAGAGGCGAGCAACGCTGCTGCGGGTCGATAGACCCAAAGCAATACCGGTGCTTAGGCCAATCAGGGACGGTGGGCGTTCTGGGAGGCGGGAGGTGGAGGGAACGAGGAAGGGGAATCCAAGGGGGAGCAGCGGGCATACAGGGACTAGGAAACCTTGTTTTAAAAGAAAAAAAAAATACAATTTGGTCCAAGGGGCACCTACTCAGCTGATGCTCAACTGTTCAGCCAAGGAAAGAGGCGAGCAACGCTGCCGTGGGTCGATGGACCCAAAGCAACACCGGCGTTTAGGTCAATCAGGGACGGTGGGCGTTCTGAGAGGCGGGAGGTGGAGGGAACGAAAAATGGTAATACAAGAAGGAGATGCGGGCACACAGGGGCTAGGAAACCTTGTTTCTAAAAAAAAATACTATTTGGTCCCAGTGGCACCAGTTCAGCTGCTGCTCACCTGTTCCGCGGAGGAAAGAGGCGAGCAAAGCTGCCGCGTGTCGATGGACCTAAAGCAACACTGGCACTTAGACCAATCAGGGACAGAGGGTGTTCTGGGAAGCAGGAGGTGGAAGGAACGAGGAAGAGGAATCCAAGAGGGAGATGCGGGCACACAGGGGCTGGGAAACCTTGTTTTTAAAAAAGAAATTACAATTTGGTCCAAGGGGCACCTGCTCAGTTGTTGTTCACTTGTTCCGGCGAGGAAAGAGGCGAGCAACGCTGCCACAGGTCGATGGAGCCAAAGCAACACCAGCGCTTAGGCCAATCAGGGATGGTGGTTGTTCTGGGAGGCTGGAGGAGGAGGGAATGAGGAAGGGGAATCCAAGAGGAAGATGCGGGCACACAGGGGCTAGGAAACCTTGTTTTTAAAATAAAAAATTCTATTTGGTCCAATTGGCACCAGTTCAGCTGCTGCTCACCTGTTCCGCCGATGAAAGAGGCGAGGAACACTGCCGCGCGTCGATAGCCCTAAAGCAACACCAGCGCTTAGGCAAATCAGGGACGGTGGGCGTTCTGGGAGGCAGGAGGTGGAGGGAACGAGGAAGGGGAATTTAAGAGGCAGATGCGGGCACACAGGGGCTAGGAAACCTTGTTTTCCAAAACAAAAAAATACAATTTGGTTTAAGGGGCACCTGCTGAGCTGCTGCTCGCCTGTTCCGCCGAGGAAAGAGGCGAGCAACAATGCTGCGGGTCGATGGACCCAAAGCAACACCAGCACTTAGGCCAATCAGGGACGGTGGGCGTTCTGGGAGGCAGGAGATGCAGGGAACTAGGAAGGGAAATCCAAGAGGGAGGTGCTGGCACACAGGGGCTAGGAAACCTTGTTTAAAAAAAATACTATTTTGTCCAAGAGGCACCTGTTCAGCTGCTGCTCACCTATTCCGCCAAGGAAAGAGGCGAGCAATGCTGCTGCGGGTCGATGGACCCAAAGCAACACCGGCGCTTAGGCCAATCAGGGACGGTGGGAGTTCTGGGAGGCGGGAGGTGGAAGGAACGAAGAAGGGGAATTTAAGAGGCAGATGCGGGCACACAGGGGCTAGGAAACCTCCTTTTCCAAAACAAAAAATTACAATTTGGTTTAAGGGGCACCTGCTCAGCTGCTTCTCACCTGTTCCGCAGAGGAAAGAAGTGAGCAACACTGCCGCGGGTCGATGGACCCAAAGCAACACCGGCGTTTAGACCAATCAGGGACGGTGGGCGTTCTGGGAGGCGGTAGGTGGAAGGAACGAGGAAGGGGAATCCAAGAGGGAGATGCGGACACACAGGGGCTAGGAAACCTTGTTTTAAAAAAAGATATTACAATTTGCTCCAAGGGGCACTTACTTAGCTGCTGCTCACCTGTTACGCCGTGGAAAGAGGCAAGCAACGCTGCCGCGGGTCGATGGACCCAAAGCAGCACTGGCGCTTAGGCCAATCACGGACGGTGGGCGTTCTGGGAGGTGGGTGGAGGGAGCGAGGAAGGGGAATACAAGAAGGAGATGCGGGCACACAGGGGCTAGGAAACCTTGTTTAAAAAAAAAATACTATTTGGTCCAAGTGGCACCAGTTCAGCTGCTGCTCACCTGTTCCACGGAGGAAATAGGCGAGTAACACTGCCGCGGGTCGATAGACCCAAAGCAACACCAGCGTTTAGGCAAATCAGGGACGGTGGGCGTTCTAGGTGGAGGGAACGAGGAAGGGGAATTTAAGAGGCAGATGCGGACACACAGGGGCTAGGAAACCTTGTTTTCAAAAAACAAAAATTACAATTTGGTTCAAGGGGCACCTGCCCCACTGCTGCTCACGTGTTCCACCGAGGAAAGAAGCGAGCAACGCTGCTGCGGGTCGATAGACCCAAAGCAATACCGGTGCTTAGGCCAATCAGGGACGGTGGGCGTTCTGGGAGGCGGGAGGTGGAGGGAACGAGGAAGGGGAATCCAAGAAGCAGATGCAGGCACACGGGGGCTAGAAAACCTTGTTTTAAAAGAAAAAAAAAATTACAATTTGGTCCAAGGGGCACCTACTCAGCTGCTGCTCACCTGTTCCGCCAAGGAAAGAGGCGAGCAACGCTGCCGTGGGTCGATGGACCCAAAGCAACACCAGCGTTTAGGCCAATCAGGGACGGTCTGCGTTCTGGGAGGCGGGAGGTGGAAGGAACGAGGAAGGGGAATCCAAGAGGCTGATGGGGGCACTCAGGGGCTATAAACCCTTGTTTTAAAAGAAAGAAAAATTACTATTTGCTCCAAGGGGCACCTACTCAGCTGCTGCTCACTTGTTCCGCCGAGGAAAGAGGCGAGCAAAGCTGCCGCGGGTCGATGGACCCAAAGCAACACCTGCGCTTAGGCCAATCAGGGAAGGTGGGCGTTCTGGGTGGAGGGAACGAGGAAGGGGAATTTAAGAGGCAGATGAGGACACACAGGGGCTAGGAAACCTTGTTTAAAAAAACAAAAATTACAATTTGGTTCAAGGGGCACCTGCCCCACTGCTGCTCACGTGTTCCACCGAGGAAAGAAGCGAGCAACGCTGCTGCGGGTCGATAGACCCAAAGCAATACCGGTGCTTAGGCCAATCAGGGACGGTGGGCGTTCTGGGAGGCGGGAGATGCAGGGAACGAGGAAGGGAAATCCAAGAGGGAGGTGCTGGCACACAGGGGCTAGGAAACCTTGTTTAAAAAAAAATACTATTTTGTCCAAGAGGCACATGTTCAGCTCCTTCTCACCTGTTCCGCAGAGGAAAGAAGTGAGCAACACTGCCGCGGGTCGATGGACACAAAGCAACACCGGCGTTTAGACCAATCAGGGACGGTGGGCGTTCTGAGAGGCGGGAGGTGGAGGGAACGAAAAAGGGTAATACAAGAAGGAGATGCGGGCACACAGGGGCTAGGAAACCTTGTTTCTAAAAAAAAATACTATTTGGTCCCAGTGGCACCAGTTCAGCTGCTGCTCACCTGTTCCGCGGAGGAAAGAGGCGAGCAAAGCTGCCGCGTGTCGATGGACCTAAAGCAACACCGGCACTTAGACCAATCAGGGACAGAGGGTTTTCTGGGAAGCAGGAGGTGGAAGGAACGAGGAAGAGGAATCCAAGAGGGAGATGCGGGCACACAGGGGCTGGGAAACCTTGTTTTTAAAAAAGAAATTACAATTTGGTCCAAGGGGCACCTGCTCAGTTGTTGTTCACTTGTTCCGGCGAGGAAAGAGGCGAGCAACGCTGCCACAGGTCGATGGAGCCAAAGCAACACCAGCGCTTAGGCCAATCAGGGATGGTGGTTGTTCTGGGAGGCTGGAGGAGGAGGGAATGAGGAAGGGGAATCCAAGAGGAAGATGCGGGCACACAGGGGCTAGGAAACCTTGTTTTTAAAATAAAAAATTCTATTTGGTCCAATTGGCACCAGTTCAGCTGCTGCTCACCTGTTCCGCCGATGAAAGAGGCGAGGAACACTGCCGCGCGTCGATAGCCCTAAAGCAACACCAGCGCTTAGGCAAATCAGGGACGGTGGGCGTTCTGGGAGGCAGGAGGTGGAGGGAACGAGGAAGGGGAATTTAAGAGGCAGATGCGGGCACACAGGGGCTAGGAAACCTTGTTTTCCAAAACAAAAAAATACAATTTGGTTTAAGGGGCACCTGCTGAGCTGCTGCTCGCCTGTTCCGCCGAGGAAAGAGGCGAGCAACAATGCTGCGGGTCGATGGACCCAAAGCAACACCAGCACTTAGGCCAATCAGGGACGGTGGGCGTTCTGGGAGGCGGGAGATGCAGGGAACGAGGAAGGGAAATCCAAGAGGGAGGTGCTGGCACACAGGGGCTAGGAAACCTTGTTTAAAAAAAATACTATTTTGTCCAAGAGGCACCTGTTCAGCTGCTGCTCACCTATTCCGCCAAGGAAAGAGGCGAGCAATGCTGCTGCGGGTCGATGGACCCAAAGCAACACCGGCGCTTAGGCCAATCAGGGACGGTGGGAGTTCTGGGAGGCGGGAGGTGGAGGGAACGAGGAAGGGGAATTTAAGAGGCAGATGCGGGCACACAGGGGCTAGGAAACCTCCTTTTCCAAAACAAAAAATTACAATTTGGTTTAAGGGGCACCTGCTCAGCTGCTTCTCACCTGTTCCGCAGAGGAAAGAAGTGAGCAACACTGCCGCGGGTCGATGGACCCAAAGCAACACCGGCGTTTAGACCAATCAGGGACGGTGGGCGTTCTGGGAGGCGGTAGGTGGAAGGAACGAGGAAGGGGAATCCAAGAGGGAGATGCGGACACACAGGGGCTAGGAAACCTTGTTTTAAAAAAGATATTACAATTTGCTCCAAGGGGCACTTACTTAGCTGCTGCTCACCTGTTACGCCGTGGAAAGAGGCAAGCAACGCTGCCGCGGGTCGATGGACCCAAAGCAGCACTGGCGCTTAGGCCAATCACGGACGGTGGGCGTTCTGGGAGGTGGGTGGAGGGAGCGAGGAAGGGGAATACAAGAAGGAGATGCGGGCACACAGGGGCTAGGAAACCTTGTTTAAAAAAAAAATACTATTTGGTCCAAATGGCACCAGTTCAGCTGCTGCTCACCTGTTCCACGGAGGAAATAGGCGAGTAACACTGCCGCGGGTCGATAGACCCAAAGCAACACCAGCGTTTAGGCAAATCAGGGACGGTGGGCGTTCTAGGTGGAGGGAACGAGGAAGGGGAATTTAAGAGGCAGATGCGGACACACAGGGGCTAGGAAACCTTGTTTTCAAAAAACAAAAATTACAATTTGGTTCAAGGGGCACCTGCCCCACTGCTGCTCACGTGTTCCACCGAGGAAAGAAGCGAGCAACGCTGCTGCGGGTCGATAGACCCAAAGCAATACCGGTGCTTAGGCCAATCAGGGACGGTGGGCGTTCTGGGAGGCGGGAGGTGGAGGGAACGAGGAAGGGGAATCCAAGAAGCAGATGCAGGCACACGGGGGCTAGAAAACCTTGTTTTAAAAGAAAAAAAAAATTACAATTTGGTCCAAGGGGCACCTACTCAGCTGCTGCTCACCTGTTCCGCCAAGGAAAGAGGCGAGCAACGCTGCCGTGGGTCGATGGACCCAAAGCAACACCAGCGTTTAGGCCAATCAGGGACGGTCTGCGTTCTGGGAGGCGGGAGGTGGAAGGAACGAGGAAGGGGAATCCAAGAGGCTGATGCGGGCACTCAGGGGCTAGAAACCCTTGTTTTAAAAGAAAGAAAAATTACTATTTGCTCCAAGGGGCACCTACTCAGCTGCTGCTCACTTGTTCCGCCGAGGAAAGAGGCGAGCAAAGCTGCCGCGGGTCGATGGACCCAAAGCAACACCTGCGCTTAGGCCAATCAGGGAAGGTGGGCGTTCTGGGTGGAGGGAACGAGGAAGGGGAATTTAAGAGGCAGATGAGGACACACAGGGGCTAGGAAACCTTGTTTTCAAAAACCAAAAATTACAATTTGGTTCAAGGGGCACCTGTCCCACTGCTGCTCATGCGTTCCACCGAGGAAAGAGGCGAGCAACGCTGCTGCGGGTCGATAGACCCAAAGCAATACCGGTGCTTAGGCCAATCAGGGACGGTGGGCGTTCTGGGAGGCGGGAGGTGGAGGGAACGAGGAAGGGGAATCCAAGGGGGAGCAGCGGGCATACAGGGACTAGGAAACCTTGTTTTAAAAGAAAAAAAAAATACAATTTGGTCCAAGGGGCACCTACTCAGCTGATGCTCAACTGTTCAGCCAAGGAAAGAGGCGAGCAACGCTGCCGTGGGTCGATGGACCCAAAGCAACACCGGCGTTTAGGTCAATCAGGGACGGTGGGCGTTCTGAGAGGCGGGAGGTGGAGGGAACGAAAAATGGTAATACAAGAAGGAGATGCGGGCACACAGGGGCTAGGAAACCTTGTTTCTAAAAAAAAATACTATTTGGTCCCAGTGGCACCAGTTCAGCTGCTGCTCACCTGTTCCGCGGAGGAAAGAGGCGAGCAAAGCTGCCGCGTGTCGATGGACCTAAAGCAACACTGGCACTTAGACCAATCAGGGACAGAGGGTGTTCTGGGAAGCAGGAGGTGGAAGGAACGAGGAAGAGGAATCCAAGAGGGAGATGCGGGCACACAGGGGCTGGGAAACCTTGTTTTTAAAAAAGAAATTACAATTTGGTCCAAGGGGCACCTGCTCAGTTGTTGTTCACTTGTTCCGGCGAGGAAAGAGGCGAGCAACGCTGCCACAGGTCGATGGAGCCAAAGCAACACCAGCGCTTAGGCCAATCAGGGATGGTGGTTGTTCTGGGAGGCTGGAGGAGGAGGGAATGAGGAAGGGGAATCCAAGAGGAAGATGCGGGCACACAGGGGCTAGGAAACCTTGTTTTTAAAATAAAAAATTCTATTTGGTCCAATTGGCACCAGTTCAGCTGCTGCTCACCTGTTCCGCCGATGAAAGAGGCGAGGAACACTGCCGCGCGTCGATAGCCCTAAAGCAACACCAGCGCTTAGGCAAATCAGGGACGGTGGGCGTTCTGGGAGGCAGGAGGTGGAGGGAACGAGGAAGGGGAATTTAAGAGGCAGATGCGGGCACACAGGGGCTAGGAAACCTTGTTTTCCAAAACAAAAAAATACAATTTGGTTTAAGGGGCACCTGCTGAGCTGCTGCTCGCCTGTTCCGCCGAGGAAAGAGGCGAGCAACAATGCTGCGGGTCGATGGACCCAAAGCAACACCAGCACTTAGGCCAATCAGGGACGGTGGGCGTTCTGGGAGGCAGGAGATGCAGGGAACTAGGAAGGGAAATCCAAGAGGGAGGTGCTGGCACACAGGGGCTAGGAAACCTTGTTTAAAAAAAATACTATTTTGTCCAAGAGGCACCTGTTCAGCTGCTGCTCACCTATTCCGCCAAGGAAAGAGGCGAGCAATGCTGCTGCGGGTCGATGGACCCAAAGCAACACCGGCGCTTAGGCCAATCAGGGACGGTGGGAGTTCTGGGAGGCGGGAGGTGGAAGGAACGAAGAAGGGGAATTTAAGAGGCAGATGCGGGCACACAGGGGCTAGGAAACCTCCTTTTCCAAAACAAAAAATTACAATTTGGTTTAAGGGGCACCTGCTCAGCTGCTTCTCACCTGTTCCGCAGAGGAAAGAAGTGAGCAACACTGCCGCGGGTCGATGGACCCAAAGCAACACCGGCGTTTAGACCAATCAGGGACGGTGGGCGTTCTGGGAGGCGGTAGGTGGAAGGAACGAGGAAGGGGAATCCAAGAGGGAGATGCGGACACACAGGGGCTAGGAAACCTTGTTTTAAAAAAAGATATTACAATTTGCTCCAAGGGGCACTTACTTAGCTGCTGCTCACCTGTTACGCCGTGGAAAGAGGCAAGCAACGCTGCCGCGGGTCGATGGACCCAAAGCAGCACTGGCGCTTAGGCCAATCACGGACGGTGGGCGTTCTGGGAGGTGGGTGGAGGGAGCGAGGAAGGGGAATACAAGAAGGAGATGCGGGCACACAGGGGCTAGGAAACCTTGTTTAAAAAAAAAATACTATTTGGTCCAAGTGGCACCAGTTCAGCTGCTGCTCACCTGTTCCACGGAGGAAATAGGCGAGTAACACTGCCGCGGGTCGATAGACCCAAAGCAACACCAGCGTTTAGGCAAATCAGGGACGGTGGGCGTTCTAGGTGGAGGGAACGAGGAAGGGGAATTTAAGAGGCAGATGCGGACACACAGGGGCTAGGAAACCTTGTTTTCAAAAAACAAAAATTACAATTTGGTTCAAGGGGCACCTGCCCCACTGCTGCTCACGTGTTCCACCGAGGAAAGAAGCGAGCAACGCTGCTGCGGGTCGATAGACCCAAAGCAATACCGGTGCTTAGGCCAATCAGGGACGGTGGGCGTTCTGGGAGGCGGGAGGTGGAGGGAACGAGGAAGGGGAATCCAAGAAGCAGATGCAGGCACACGGGGGCTAGAAAACCTTGTTTTAAAAGAAAAAAAAAATTACAATTTGGTCCAAGGGGCACCTACTCAGCTGCTGCTCACCTGTTCCGCCAAGGAAAGAGGCGAGCAACGCTGCCGTGGGTCGATGGACCCAAAGCAACACCAGCGTTTAGGCCAATCAGGGACGGTCTGCGTTCTGGGAGGCGGGAGGTGGAAGGAACGAGGAAGGGGAATCCAAGAGGCTGATGGGGGCACTCAGGGGCTATAAACCCTTGTTTTAAAAGAAAGAAAAATTACTATTTGCTCCAAGGGGCACCTACTCAGCTGCTGCTCACTTGTTCCGCCGAGGAAAGAGGCGAGCAAAGCTGCCGCGGGTCGATGGACCCAAAGCAACACCTGCGCTTAGGCCAATCAGGGAAGGTGGGCGTTCTGGGTGGAGGGAACGAGGAAGGGGAATTTAAGAGGCAGATGAGGACACACAGGGGCTAGGAAACCTTGTTTAAAAAAACAAAAATTACAATTTGGTTCAAGGGGCACCTGCCCCACTGCTGCTCACGTGTTCCACCGAGGAAAGAAGCGAGCAACGCTGCTGCGGGTCGATAGACCCAAAGCAATACCGGTGCTTAGGCCAATCAGGGACGGTGGGCGTTCTGGGAGGCGGGAGATGCAGGGAACGAGGAAGGGAAATCCAAGAGGGAGGTGCTGGCACACAGGGGCTAGGAAACCTTGTTTAAAAAAAAATACTATTTTGTCCAAGAGGCACATGTTCAGCTCCTTCTCACCTGTTCCGCAGAGGAAAGAAGTGAGCAACACTGCCGCGGGTCGATGGACACAAAGCAACACCGGCGTTTAGACCAATCAGGGACGGTGGGCGTTCTGAGAGGCGGGAGGTGGAGGGAACGAAAAAGGGTAATACAAGAAGGAGATGCGGGCACACAGGGGCTAGGAAACCTTGTTTCTAAAAAAAAATACTATTTGGTCCCAGTGGCACCAGTTCAGCTGCTGCTCACCTGTTCCGCGGAGGAAAGAGGCGAGCAAAGCTGCCGCGTGTCGATGGACCTAAAGCAACACCGGCACTTAGACCAATCAGGGACAGAGGGTTTTCTGGGAAGCAGGAGGTGGAAGGAACGAGGAAGAGGAATCCAAGAGGGAGATGCGGGCACACAGGGGCTGGGAAACCTTGTTTTTAAAAAAGAAATTACAATTTGGTCCAAGGGGCACCTGCTCAGTTGTTGTTCACTTGTTCCGGCGAGGAAAGAGGCGAGCAACGCTGCCACAGGTCGATGGAGCCAAAGCAACACCAGCGCTTAGGCCAATCAGGGATGGTGGTTGTTCTGGGAGGCTGGAGGAGGAGGGAATGAGGAAGGGGAATCCAAGAGGAAGATGCGGGCACACAGGGGCTAGGAAACCTTGTTTTTAAAATAAAAAATTCTATTTGGTCCAATTGGCACCAGTTCAGCTGCTGCTCACCTGTTCCGCCGATGAAAGAGGCGAGGAACACTGCCGCGCGTCGATAGCCCTAAAGCAACACCAGCGCTTAGGCAAATCAGGGACGGTGGGCGTTCTGGGAGGCAGGAGGTGGAGGGAACGAGGAAGGGGAATTTAAGAGGCAGATGCGGGCACACAGGGGCTAGGAAACCTTGTTTTCCAAAACAAAAAAATACAATTTGGTTTAAGGGGCACCTGCTGAGCTGCTGCTCGCCTGTTCCGCCGAGGAAAGAGGCGAGCAACAATGCTGCGGGTCGATGGACCCAAAGCAACACCAGCACTTAGGCCAATCAGGGACGGTGGGCGTTCTGGGAGGCGGGAGATGCAGGGAACGAGGAAGGGAAATCCAAGAGGGAGGTGCTGGCACACAGGGGCTAGGAAACCTTGTTTAAAAAAAATACTATTTTGTCCAAGAGGCACCTGTTCAGCTGCTGCTCACCTATTCCGCCAAGGAAAGAGGCGAGCAATGCTGCTGCGGGTCGATGGACCCAAAGCAACACCGGCGCTTAGGCCAATCAGGGACGGTGGGAGTTCTGGGAGGCGGGAGGTGGAGGGAACGAGGAAGGGGAATTTAAGAGGCAGATGCGGGCACACAGGGGCTAGGAAACCTCCTTTTCCAAAACAAAAAATTACAATTTGGTTTAAGGGGCACCTGCTCAGCTGCTTCTCACCTGTTCCGCAGAGGAAAGAAGTGAGCAACACTGCCGCGGGTCGATGGACCCAAAGCAACACCGGCGTTTAGACCAATCAGGGACGGTGGGCGTTCTGGGAGGCGGTAGGTGGAAGGAACGAGGAAGGGGAATCCAAGAGGGAGATGCGGACACACAGGGGCTAGGAAACCTTGTTTTAAAAAAGATATTACAATTTGCTCCAAGGGGCACTTACTTAGCTGCTGCTCACCTGTTACGCCGTGGAAAGAGGCAAGCAACGCTGCCGCGGGTCGATGGACCCAAAGCAGCACTGGCGCTTAGGCCAATCACGGACGGTGGGCGTTCTGGGAGGTGGGTGGAGGGAGCGAGGAAGGGGAATACAAGAAGGAGATGCGGGCACACAGGGGCTAGGAAACCTTGTTTAAAAAAAAAATACTATTTGGTCCAAATGGCACCAGTTCAGCTGCTGCTCACCTGTTCCACGGAGGAAATAGGCGAGTAACACTGCCGCGGGTCGATAGACCCAAAGCAACACCAGCGTTTAGGCAAATCAGGGACGGTGGGCGTTCTAGGTGGAGGGAACGAGGAAGGGGAATTTAAGAGGCAGATGCGGACACACAGGGGCTAGGAAACCTTGTTTTCAAAAAACAAAAATTACAATTTGGTTCAAGGGGCACCTGCCCCACTGCTGCTCACGTGTTCCACCGAGGAAAGAAGCGAGCAACGCTGCTGCGGGTCGATAGACCCAAAGCAATACCGGTGCTTAGGCCAATCAGGGACGGTGGGCGTTCTGGGAGGCGGGAGGTGGAGGGAACGAGGAAGGGGAATCCAAGAAGCAGATGCAGGCACACGGGGGCTAGAAAACCTTGTTTTAAAAGAAAAAAAAAATTACAATTTGGTCCAAGGGGCACCTACTCAGCTGCTGCTCACCTGTTCCGCCAAGGAAAGAGGCGAGCAACGCTGCCGTGGGTCGATGGACCCAAAGCAACACCAGCGTTTAGGCCAATCAGGGACGGTCTGCGTTCTGGGAGGCGGGAGGTGGAAGGAACGAGGAAGGGGAATCCAAGAGGCTGATGCGGGCACTCAGGGGCTAGAAACCCTTGTTTTAAAAGAAAGAAAAATTACTATTTGCTCCAAGGGGCACCTACTCAGCTGCTGCTCACTTGTTCCGCCGAGGAAAGAGGCGAGCAAAGCTGCCGCGGGTCGATGGACCCAAAGCAACACCTGCGCTTAGGCCAATCAGGGAAGGTGGGCGTTCTGGGTGGAGGGAACGAGGAAGGGGAATTTAAGAGGCAGATGAGGACACACAGGGGCTAGGAAACCTTGTTTTCAAAAACCAAAAATTACAATTTGGTTCAAGGGGCACCTGTCCCACTGCTGCTCATGCGTTCCACCGAGGAAAGAGGCGAGCAACGCTGCTGCGGGTCGATAGACCCAAAGCAATACCGGTGCTGAGGCCAATCAGGGACGGTGGGCGTTCTGGGAGGCGGGAGGTGGAGGGAACGAGGAAGGGGAATCCAAGGGGGAGCAGCGGGCATACAGGGACTAGGAAACCTTGTTTTAAAAGAAAAAAAAATTACAATTTGGTCCAAGGGGCACCTACTCAGCTGCTGCTCAACTGTTCAGCCAAGGAAAGAGGCGAGCAACGCTGCCGTGGGTCGATGGACCCAAAGCAACACCGGCGTTTAGGTCAATCAGGGACGGTGGGCGTTCTGAGAGGCGGGAGGTGGAGGGAACGAAAAATGGTAATACAAGAAGGAGATGCGGGCACACAGGGGCTAGGAAACCTTGTTTCTAAAAATAAATACTATTTGGTCCCAGTGGCACCAGTTCAGCTGCTGCTCACCTGTTCCGCGGAGGAAAGAGGCGAGCAAAGCTGCCGCGTGTCGATGGACCTAAAGCAACACTGGCACTTAGACCAATCAGGGACAGAGGGTGTTCTGGGAAGCAGGAGGTGGAAGGAACGAGGAAGAGGAATCCAAGAGGGAGATGCGGGCACACACGGGCTGGGAAACCTTGTTTTTAAAAAAGAAATTACAATTTGGTCCAAGGGGCACCTGCTCAGTTGTTGTTCACTTGTTCCGGCGAGGAAAGAGGCGAGCAACGCTGCCACAGGTCGATGGAGCCAAAGCAACACCAGCGCTTAGGCCAATCAGGGATGGTGGTTGTTCTGGGAGGCTGGAGGAGGAGGGAATGAGGAAGGGGAATCCAAGAGGAAGATGCGGGCACACAGGGGCTAGGAAACCTTGTTTTTAAAATAAAAAATTCTATTTGGTCCAATTGGCACCAGTTCAGCTGCTGCTCACCTGTTCCGCCGATGAAAGAGGCGAGGAACACTGCCGCGCGTCGATAGCCCTAAAGCAACACCAGCGCTTAGGCAAATCAGGGACGGTGGGTGTTCTGGGAGGCAGGAGGTGGAGGGAACGAGGAAGGGGAATTTAAGAGGCAGATGCGGGCACACAGGGGCTAGGAAACCTTGTTTTCCAAAACAAAAAAATACAATTTGGTTTAAGGGGCACCTGCTGAGCTGCTGCTCGCCTGTTCCGCCGAGGAAAGAGGCGAGCAACAATGCTGCGGGTCGATGGACCCAAAGCAACACCAGCACTTAGGCCAATCAGGGACGGTGGGCGTTCTGGGAGGCGGGAGATGCAGGGAACGAGGAAGGGAAATCCAAGAGGGAGGTGCTGGCACACAGGGGCTAGGAAACCTTGTTTAAAAAAAATACTATTTTGTCCAAGAGGCACTTGTTCAGCTGCTGCTCACCAATTCCGCCAAGGAAAGAGGCGAGCAATGCTGCTGCGGGTCGATGGACCCAAAGCAACACCGGCGCTTAGGCCAATCAGGGACGGTGGGAGTTCTGGGAGGCGGGAGGTGGAGGGAACGAGGAAGGGGAATTTAAGAGGCAGATGCGGGCACACAGGGGCTAGGAAACCTCCTTTTCCAAAACAAAAAATTACAATTTGGTTTAAGGGGCACCTGCTCAGCTGCTTCTCACCTGTTCCGCAGAGGAAAGAAGTGAGCAACACTGCCGCGGGTCGATGGACCCAAAGCAACACCGGCGTTTAGACCAATCAGGGACGGTGGGCGTTCTGGGAGGCGGTAGGTGGAAGGAACGAGGAAGGGGAATCCAAGAGGGAGATGCGGACACACAGGGGCTAGGAAACCTTGTTTTAAAAAAAGATATTACAATTTGCTCCAAGGGGCACTTACTTAGCTGCTGCTCACCTGTTACGCCGTGGAAAGAGGCAAGCAACGCTGCCGCGGGTCGATGGACCCAAAGCAGCACTGGCGCTTAGGCCAATCACGGACGGTGGGCGTTCTGGGAGGTGGGTGGAGGGAGCGAGGAAGGGGAATACAAGAAGGAGATGCGGGCACACAGGGGCTAGGAAACCTTGTTTAAAAAAAAAATACTATTTGGTCCAAGTGGCACCAGTTCAGCTGCTGCTCACCTGTTCCACGGAGGAAATAGGCGAGTAACACTGCCGCGGGTCGATAGACCCAAAGCAACACCAGCGTTTAGGCAAATCAGGGACGGTGGGCGTTCTAGGTGGAGGGAACGAGGAAGGGGAATTTAAGAGGCAGATGCGGACACACAGGGGCTAGGAAACCTTGTTTTCAAAAAACAAAAATTACAATTTGGTTCAAGGGGCACCTGCCCCACTGCTGCTCACGTGTTCCACCGAGGAAAGAAGCGAGCAACGCTGCTGCGGGTCGATAGACCCAAAGCAATACCGGTGCTTAGGCCAATCAGGGACGGTGGGCGTTCTGGGAGGCGGGAGGTGGAGGGAACGAGGAAGGGGAATCCAAGAAGCAGATGCAGGCACACGGGGGCTAGAAAACCTTGTTTTAAAAGAAAAAAAAAATTACAATTTGGTCCAAGGGGCACCTACTCAGCTGCTGCTCACCTGTTCCGCCAAGGAAAGAGGCGAGCAACGCTGCCGTGGGTCGATGGACCCAAAGCAACACCAGCGTTTAGGCCAATCAGGGACGGTCTGCGTTCTGGGAGGCGGGAGGTGGAAGGAACGAGGAAGGGGAATCCAAGAGGCTGATGCGGGCACTCAGGGGCTAGAAACCCTTGTTTTAAAAGAAAGAAAAATTACTATTTGCTCCAAGGGGCACCTACTCAGCTGCTGCTCACTTGTTCCGCCGAGGAAAGAGGCGAGCAAAGCTGCCGCGGGTCGATGGACCCAAAGCAACACCTGCGCTTAGGCCAATCAGGGAAGGTGGGCGTTCTGGGTGGAGGGAACGAGGAAGGGGAATTTAAGAGGCAGATGAGGACACACAGGGGCTAGGAAACCTTGTTTTCAAAAACCAAAAATTACAATTTGGTTCAAGGGGCACCTGTCCCACTGCTGCTCATGCGTTCCACCGAGGAAAGAGGCGAGCAACGCTGCTGCGGGTCGATAGACCCAAAGCAATACCGGTGCTTAGGCCAATCAGGGACGGTGGGCGTTCTGGGAGGCGGGAGGTGGAGGGAACGAGGAAGGGGAATCCAAGGGGGAGCAGCGGGCATACAGGGACTAGGAAACCTTGTTTTAAAAGAAAAAAAAATTACAATTTGGTCCAAGGGGCACCTACTCAGCTGCTGCTCAACTGTTCCGCCAAGGAAAGAGGCGAGCAACGCTGCCGTGGGTCGATGGACCCAAAGCAACACCGGCGTTTAGGTCAATCAGGGACGGTGGGCGTTCTGAGAGGCGGGAGGTGGAGGGAACGAAAAATGGTAATACAAGAAGGAGATGCGGGCACACAGGGGCTAGGAAACCTTGTTTCTAAAAAAAAATACTATTTGGTCCCAGTGGCACCAGTTCAGCTGCTGCTCACCTGTTCCGCGGAGGAAAGAGGCGAGCAAAGCTGCCGCGTGTCGATGGACCTAAAGCAACACTGGCACTTAGACCAATCAGGGACAGAGGGTGTTCTGGGAAGCAGGAGGTGGAAGGAACGAGGAAGAGGAATCCAAGAGGGAGATGCGGGCACACAGGGGCTGGGAAACCTTGTTTTTAAAAAAGAAATTACAATTTGGTCCAAGGGGCACCAGTTCAGCTGCTGCTCACCTGTTCCGCCGATGAAAGAGGCGAGGAACACTGCCGCGCGTCGATAGCCCTAAAGCAACACCAGCGCTTAGGCAAATCAGGGACGGTGGGCGTTCTGGGAGGCAGGAGGTGGAGGGAACGAGGAAGGGGAATTTAAGAGGCAGATGCGGGCACACAGGGGCTAGGAAACCTTGTTTTCCAAAACAAAAAAATACAATTTGGTTTAAGGGGCACCTGCTGAGCTGCTGCTCGCCTGTTCCGCCGAGGAAAGAGGCGAGCAACAATGCTGCGGGTCGATGGACCCAAAGCAACACCAGCACTTAGGCCAATCAGGGACGGTGGGCGTTCTGGGAGGCGGGAGATGCAGGGAACGAGGAAGGGAAATCCAAGAGGGAGGTGCTGGCACACAGGGGCTAGGAAACCTTGTTTAAAAAAAAAGACTATTTTGTCCAAGAGGCACCTGTTCAGCTGCTGCTCACCTATTCCGCCAAGGAAAGAGGCGAGCAATGCTGCTGCGGGTCGATGGACCCAAAGCAACACCGGCGCTTAGGCCAATCAGGGACGGTGGGAGTTCTGGGAGGCGGGAGGTGGAGGGAACGAGGAAGGGGAATTTAAGAGGCAGATGCGGGCACACAGGGGCTAGGAAACCTCCTTTTCCAAAACAAAAAATTACAATTTGGTTTAAGAGGCACCTGCTCAGCTGCTTCTCACCTGTTCCGCAGAGGAAAGAAGTGAGCAACACTGCCGCGGGTCGATGGACCCAAAGCAACACCGGCGTTTAGACCAATCAGGGACGGTGGGCGTTCTGGGAGGCGGTAGGTGGAAGGAACGAGGAAGGGGAATCCAAGAGGGAGATGCGGACACACAGGGGCTAGGAAACCTTGTTTTAAAAAAAGATATTACAATTTGCTCCAAGGGGCACTTACTTAGCTGCTGCTCACCTGTTACGCCGTGGAAAGAGGCAAGCAACGCTGCTGCGGGTCGATGGACCCAAAGCAGCACTGGCGCTTAGGCCAATCACGGACGGTGGGCGTTCTGGGAGGTGGGTGGAGGGAGCGAGGAAGGGGAATACAAGAAGGAGATGCGGGCACACAGGGGCTAGGAAACCTTGTTTAAAAAAAAAATACTATTTGGTCCAAGTGGCACCAGTTCAGCTGCTGCTCACCTGTTCCACGGAGGAAATAGGCGAGTAACACTGCCGCGGGTCGATAGACCCAAAGCAACACCAGCGTTTAGGCAAATCAGGGACGGTGGGCGTTCTAGGTGGAGGGAACGAGGAAGGGGAATTTAAGAGGCAGATGCGGACACACAGGGGCTAGGAAACCTTGTTTTCAAAAAACAAAAATTACAATTTGGTTCAAGGGGCACCTGCCCCACTGCTGCTCACGTGTTCCACCGAGGAAAGAAGCGAGCAACGCTGCTGCGGGTCGATGGACCCAAAGCAACACCAGCACTTAGGCCAATCAGGGACGGTGGGCGTTCTGGGAGGCGGGAGATGCAGGGAACGAGGAAGGGAAATCCAAGAGGGAGGTGCTGGCACACAGGGGCTAGGAAACCTTGTTTAAAAAAAAATACTATTTTGTCCAAGAGGCACCTGTTCAGCTGCTGCTCACCTATTCCGCCAAGGAAAGAGGCGAGAAATGCTGCTGCGGGTCGATGGACCCAAAGCAACACCGGCGCTTAGGCCAATCAGGGACGGTGGGAGTTCTGGGAGGCGGGAGGCGGAGGGAACGAGGAAGGGGAATTTAAGAGGCAGATGCGGGCACACAGGGGCTAGGAAACCTCCTTTTCCAAAACAAAAAATTACAATTTGGTTTAAGGGGCACCTGCTCAGCTGCTTCTCACCTGTTCCGCAGAGGAAAGAAGTGAGCAACACTGCCGCGGGTCGATGGACCCAAAGCAACACCGGCGTTTAGACCAATCAGGGACGGTGGGCGTTCTGGGAGGCGGTAGGTGGAAGGAACGAGGAAGGGGAATCCAAGAGGGAGATGCGGACACACAGGGGCTAGGAAACCTTGTTTTAAAAAAAGATATTACAATTTGCTCCAAGGGGCACTTACTTAGCTGCTGCTCACCTGTTACGCCGTGGAAAGAGGCAAGCAACGCTGCCGCGGGTCGATGGACCCAAAGCAGCACTGGCGCTTAGGCCAATCACGGACAGTGGGCGTTCTGGGAGGTGGGTGGAGGGAGCAAGGAAGGGGAATACAAGAAGGAGATGCGGGCACACAGGGGCTAGGAAACCTTGTTTTAAAAAAAAATACTATTTGGTCCAAGTGGCACCAGTTCAGCTGCTGCTCACCTGTTTCACGGAGGAAATAGGCGAGTAACACTGCCGCGGGTCGATAGACCCAAAGCAACACCAGCGTTTAGGCAAATCAGGGACGGTGGGCGTTCTAGGTGGAGGGAACGAGGAAGGGGAATTTAAGAGGCAGATGCGGACACACAGGGGCTAGGAAACCTTGTTTTCAAAAAACAAAAATTACAATTTGGTTCAAGGGGCACCTGCCCCACTGCTGCTCACGTGTTCCACCGAGGAAAGAAGCGAGCAACGCTGCTGCGGGTCGATAGACCCAAAGCAATACCGGTGCTTAGGCCAATCAGGGACGGTGGGCGTTCTGGGAGGCGGGAGATGCAGGGAACGAGGAAGGGAAATCCAAGAGGGAGGTGCTGGCACACAGGGGCTAGGAAACCTTGTTTAAAAAAAAATACTATTTTGTCCAAGAGGCACATGTTCAGCTCCTTCTCACCTGTTCCGCAGAGGAAAGAAGTGAGCAACACTGCCGCGGGTCGATGGACCCAAAGCAACACCGGCGTTTAGACCAATCAGGGACGGTGGGCGTTCTGAGAGGCGGGAGGTGGAGGGAACGAAAAAGGGTAATACAAGAAGGAGATGCGGGCACACAGGGGCTAGGAAACCTTGTTTCTAAAAAAAAATACTATTTGGTCCCAGTGGCACCAGTTCAGCTGCTGCTCACCTGTTCCGCGGAGGAAAGAGGCGAGCAAAGCTGCCGCGTGTCGATGGACCTAAAGCAACACCGGCACTTAGACCAATCAGGGACAGAGGGTTTTCTGGGAAGCAGGAGGTGGAAGGAACGAGGAAGAGGAATCCAAGAGGGAGATGCGGGCACACAGGGGCTGGGAAACCTTGTTTTTAAAAAAGAAATTACAATTTGGTCCAAGGGGCACCTGCTCAGTTGTTGTTCACTTGTTCCAGCGAGGAAAGAGGCGAGCAACGCTGCCACAGGTCGATGGAGCCAAAGCAACACCAGCGCTTAGGCCAATCAGGGATGGTGGTTGTTCTGGGAGGCTGGAGGAGGAGGGAATGGGGAAGGGGAATCCAAGAGGAAGATGCGGGCACACAGGGGCTAGATAACCTTGTTTTTAAAATAAAAAATTCTATTTGGTCCAATTGGCACCAGTTCAGCTGCTGCTCACCTGTTCCGCCGATGAAAGAGGCGAGGAACACTGCCGCGCGTCGATAGCCCTAAAGCAACACCAGCGCTTAGGCAAATCAGGGACGGTGGGCGTTCTGGGAGGCAGGAGGTGGAGGGAACGAGGAAGGGGAATTTAAGAGGCAGATGCGGGCACACAGGGGCTAGGAAACCTTGTTTTCCAAAACAAAAAAATACAATTTGGTTTAAGGGGCACCTGCTGAGCTGCTGCTCGCCTGTTCCGCCGAGGAAAGAGGCGAGCAACAATGCTGCGGGTCGATGGACCCAAAGCAACACCAGCACTTAGGCCAATCAGGGACGGTGGGCGTTCTGGGAGGCGGGAGATGCAGGGAACGAGGAAGGGAAATCCAAGAGGGAGGTGCTGGCACACAGGGGCTAGGAAACCTTGTTTAAAAAAAAATACTATTTTGTCCAAGAGGCACCTGTTCAGCTGCTGCTCACCTATTCCGCCAAGGAAAGAGGCGAGCAATGCTGCTGCGGGTCGATGGACCCAAAGCAACACCGGCGCTTAGGCCAATCAGGGACGGTGGGAGTTCTGGGAGGCGGGAGGTGAAGGGAACGAGGAAGGGGAATTTAAGAGGCAGATGCGGGCACACAGGGGCTAGGAAACCTCCTTTTCCAAAACAAAAAATTACAATTTGGTTTAAGGGGCACCTGCTCAGCTGCTTCTCACCTGTTCCGCAGAGGAAAGAAGTGAGCAACACTGCCGCGGGTCGATGGACCCAAAGCAACACCGGCGTTTAGACCAATCAGGGACGGTGGGCGTTCTGGGAGGCGGTAGGTGGAAGGAACGAGGAAGGGGAATCCAAGAGGGAGATGCGGACACACAGGGGCTAGGAAACCTTGTTTTAAAAAAAGATATTACAATTTGCTCCAAGGGGCACTTACTTAGCTGCTGCTCACCTGTTACGTCGTGGAAAGAGGCAAGCAACGCTGCCGCGGGTCGATGGACCCAAAGCAGCACTGGCGCTTAGGCCAATCACGGACGGTGGGTGTTCTGGGAGGTGGGTGGAGGGAGCGAGGAAGGGGAATACAAGAAGGAGATGCGGGCACACAGGGGCTAGGAAACCTTGTTTAAAAAAAAAATACTATTTGGTCCAAGTGGCACCAGTTCAGCTGCTGCTCACCTGTTCCACGGAGGAAATAGGCGAGTAACACTGCCGCGGGTCGATAGACCCAAAGCAACACCAGCGTTTAGGCAAATCAGGGATGGTGGGCGTTCTAGGTGGAGGGAACGAGGAAGGGGAATTTAAGAGGCAGATGCGGACACACAGGGGCTAGGAAACCTTGTTTTCAAAAAACAAAAATTAAAATTTGGGTCAAGGGGCACCTGCCCCACTGCTGCTCACGTGTTCCACCGAGGAAAGAAGCGAGCAACGCTGCTGCGGGTCGATAGACCCAACGCAATACCTGTGCTTAGGCCAATCAGGGACGGTGGGCGTTTTGGGAGGCGGGAGGTGGAGGGAACGAGGAAGGGGAATCCAAGAAGCAGATGCAGGCACCCGGGGGCTAGAAAACCTTGTTTTAAAAGAAAAATAAATTACAATTTGGTCCAAGGGGCACCTACTCAGCTGCTGCTCACCTGTTCCGCCAAGGAAAGAGGCGAGCAACGCTGCCGTGGGTCGATGGACCCAAAGCAACACCAGCGTTTAGGCCAATCAGGGACGGTCGGCGTTCTGGGAGGCGGGAGGTGGAAGGAACGAGGAAGGGGAATCCAAGAGGGAGATGCGGGCACACAGGGGCTAGGAAACCTTGTTTTAAAAAAAGACATTACAATTTGTTCCAAGGGGCACTTACTTTGCTACTGCTCACCTGTTCCGCCGAGGAAAGAGGCGAGCACCGCTGCCGCAGGTCGATGGACCCAAAGAAATATCGGCGCTTAGGCCAATCAGGGACGGTAGGAGTTCTGAGAGGCGGGAGGTGGAGGGAACGAAAAAGGGTAATACAAGAAGGAGATGCGGGCACACAGGGGCTAGGGAACCTTGTTTTAAAAAAATATATACTATTTGGTCCCAGTGGCACCAGTTCAGCTGCTGCTCACCTGTTCCGTGGAAGAAAGAGGCGAGCAACGCTGCTGCGGGTTGAAAGACCCAATGCAACACCAGCGCTTAGGCCAATCAGGAACAGTGGGCATTCTGGGAGGCGGGAGGTGGGGGAACGAGGAAGGGGAATCCAAGAGGCAGATGCGGGCACTCAGGGGCTAGAAACCCTTGTTTTAAAAGAAAGAAAAATGACTATTTGTTCCAAGGGGCACCTACTCAGCTGCTGCTCACTTGTTCCGCCGAGGAAAGAGGCGAGCAAAGCTGCCGCGGGTCGATGGACCCAAAGCAACACCTGCGCTTAGGCCAATCAGGGAAGGTGGGCGTTCTGGGTGGAGGGAACGAGGAAGGGGAATTTAAGAGGCAGATGAGGACACACAGGGGCTAGGAAACCTTGTTTTCAAAAACCAAAAATTACAATTTGGTTCAAGGGGCACCTGTCCCACTGCTGCTCATGCGTTCCACCGAGGAAAGAGGCGAGCAACGCTGCTGCGGGTCGATAGACCCAAAGCAATACCGGTGCTTAGGCCAATCAGGGACGGTGGGCGTTCTGGGAGGCGGGAGGTGGAGGGAACGAGGAAGGGGAATCCAAGGGGGAGCAGCGGGCATACAGGGACTAGGAAACCTTGTTTTAAAAGAAAAAAAAATTACAATTTGGTCCAAGGGGCACCTACTCAGCTGCTGCTCAACTGTTCCGCCAAGGAAAGAGGCGAGCAACGCTGCCGTGGGTCGATGGACCCAAAGCAACACCGGCGTTTAGGTCAATCAGGGACGGTGGGCGTTCTGAGAGGCGGGAGGTGGAGGGAACGAAAAATGGTAATACAAGAAGGAGATGCGGGCACACAGGGGCTAGGAAACCTTGTTTCTAAAAAAAAATACTATTTGGTCCCAGTGGCACCAGTTCAGCTGCTGCTCACCTGTTCCGCGGAGGAAAGAGGCGAGCAAAGCTGCCGCGTGTCGATGGACCTAAAGCAACACTGGCACTTAGACCAATCAGGGACAGAGGGTGTTCTGGGAAGCAGGAGGTGGAAGGAACGAGGAAGAGGAATCCAAGAGGGAGATGCGGGCACACAGGGGCTGGGAAACCTTGTTTTTAAAAAAGAAATTACAATTTGGTCCAAGGGGCACCTGCTCAGTTGTTGTTCACTTGTTCCGGCGAGGAAAGAGGCGAGCAACGCTGCCACAGGTCGATAGCCCTAAAGCAACACCAGCGCTTAGGCAAATCAGGGACGGTGGGCGTTCTGGGAGGCAGGAGGTGGAGGGAACGAGGAAGGGGAATTTAAGAGGCAGATGCGGGCACACAGGGGCTAGGAAACCTTGTTTTCCAAAACAAAAAAATACAATTTGGTTTAAGGGGCACCTGCTGAGCTGCTGCTCGCCTGTTCCGCCGAGGAAAGAGGCGAGCAACAATGCTGCGGGTCGATGGACCCAAAGCAACACCAGCACTTAGGCCAATCAGGGACGGTGGGCGTTCTGGGAGGCGGGAGATGCAGGGAACGAGGAAGGGAAATCCAAGAGGGAGGTGCTGGCACACAGGGGCTAGGAAACCTTGTTTAAAAAAAAAGACTATTTTGTCCAAGAGGCACCTGTTCAGCTGCTGCTCACCTATTCCGCCAAGGAAAGAGGCGAGCAATGCTGCTGCGGGTCGATGGACCCAAAGCAACACCGGCGCTTAGGCCAATCAGGGACGGTGGGAGTTCTGGGAGGCGGGAGGTGGAGGGAACGAGGAAGGGGAATTTAAGAGGCAGATGCGGGCACACAGGGGCTAGGAAACCTCCTTTTCCAAAACAAAAAATTACAATTTGGTTTAAGGGGCACCTGCTCAGCTGCTTCTCACCTGTTCCGCAGAGGAAAGAAGTGAGCAACACTGCCGCGGGTCGATGGACCCAAAGCAACACCGGCGTTTAGACCAATCAGGGACGGTGGGCGTTCTGGGAGGCGGTAGGTGGAAGGAACGAGGAAGGGGAATCCAAGAGGGAGATGCGGACACACAGGGGCTAGGAAACCTTGTTTTAAAAAAAGATATTACAATTTGCTCCAAGGGGCACTTACTTAGCTGCTGCTCACCTGTTACGCCGTGGAAAGAGGCAAGCAACGCTGCCGCGGGTCGATGGACCCAAAGCAGCACTGGCGCTTAGGCCAATCACGGACGGTGGGCGTTCTGGGAGGTGGGTGGAGGGAGCGAGGAAGGGGAATACAAGAAGGAGATGCGGGCACACAGGGGCTAGGAAACCTTGTTTAAAAAAAAAATACTATTTGGTCCAAGTGGCACCAGTTCAGCTGCTGCTCACCTGTTCCACGGAGGAAATAGGCGAGTAACACTGCCGCGGGTCGATAGACCCAAAGCAACACCAGCGTTTAGGCAAATCAGGGACGGTGGGCGTTCTAGGTGGAGGGAACGAGGAAGGGGAATTTAAGAGGCAGATGCGGACACACAGGGGCTAGGAAACCTTGTTTTCAAAAAACAAAAATTACAATTTGGTTCAAGGGGCACCTGCCCCACTGCTGCTCACGTGTTCCACCGAGGAAAGAAGCGAGCAACGCTGCTGCGGGTCGATGGACCCAAAGCAACACCAGCACTTAGGCCAATCAGGGACGGTGGGCGTTCTGGGAGGCGGGAGATGCAGGGAACGAGGAAGGGAAATCCAAGAGGGAGGTGCTGGCACACAGGGGCTAGGAAACCTTGTTTAAAAAAAAATACTATTTTGTCCAAGAGGCACCTGTTCAGCTGCTGCTCACCTATTCCGCCAAGGAAAGAGGCGAGCAATGCTGCTGCGGGTCGATGGACCCAAAGCAACACCGGCGCTTAGGCCAATCAGGGACGGTGGGAGTTCTGGGAGGCGGGAGGTGGAGGGAACGAGGAAGGGGAATTTAAGAGGCAGATGCGGGCACACAGGGGCTAGGAAACCTCCTTTTCCAAAACAAAAAATTACAATTTGGTTTAAGGGGCACCTGCTCAGCTGCTTCTCACCTGTTCCGCAGAGGAAAGAAGTGAGCAACACTGCCGCAGGTCGATGGACCCAAAGCAACACCGGCGTTTAGACCAATCAGGGACGGTGGGCGTTCTGGGAGGCGGTAGGTGGAAGGAACGAGGAAGGGGAATCCAAGAGGGAGATGCGGACACACAGGGGCTAGGAAACCTTGTTTTAAAAAAAGATATTACAATTTGCTCCAAGGGGCACTTACTTAGCTGCTGCTCACCTGTTACGCCGTGGAAAGAGGCAAGCAACGCTGCCGCGGGTCGATGGACCCAAAGCAGCACTGGCGCTTAGGCCAATCACGGACGGTGGGCGTTCTGGGAGGTGGGTGGAGGGAGCAAGGAAGGGGAATACAAGAAGGAGATGCGGGCACACAGGGGCTAGGAAACCTTGTTTTAAAAAAAAATACTATTTGGTCCAAGTGGCACCAGTTCAGCTGCTGCTCACCTGTTTCACGGAGGAAATAGGCGAGTAACACTGCCGCGGGTCGATAGACCCAAAGCAACACCAGCGTTTAGGCAAATCACGGACGGTGGGCGTTCTAGGTGGAGGGAACGAGGAAAGGGAATTTAAGAGGCAGATGCGGACACACAGGGGCTAGGAAACCTTGTTTTCAAAAAACAAAAATTACAATTTGGTTCAAGGGGCACCTGCCCCACTGCTGCTCACGTGTTCCACCGAGGAAAGAAGCGAGCAACGCTGCTGCGGGTCGATAGACCCAAAGCAATACCGGTGCTTAGGCCAATCAGGGACGGTGGGCGTTCTGGGAGGCGGGAGATGCAGGGAACGAGGAAGGGAAATCCAAGAGGGAGGTGCTGGCACACAGGGGCTAGGAAACCTTGTTTAAAAAAAAATACTATTTTGTCCAAGAGGCACATGTTCAGCTCCTTCTCACCTGTTCCGCAGAGGAAAGAAGTGAGCAACACTGCCGCGGGTCGATGGACCCAAAGCAACACCGGCGTTTAGACCAATCAGGGACGGTGGGCGTTCTGAGAGGCGGGAGGTGGAGGGAACGAAAAAGGGTAATACAAGAAGGAGATGCGGGCACACAGGGGCTAGGAAACCTTGTTTCTAAAAAAAAATACTATTTGGTCCCAGTGGCACCAGTTCAGCTGCTGCTCACCTGTTCCGCGGAGGAAAGAGGCGAGCAAAGCTGCCGCGTGTCGATGGACCTAAAGCAACACCGGCACTTAGACCAATCAGGGACAGAGGGTTTTCTGGGAAGCAGGAGGTGGAAGGAACGAGGAAGAGGAATCCAAGAGGGAGATGCGGGCACACAGGGGCTGGGAAACCTTGTTTTTAAAAAAGAAATTACAATTTGGTCCAAGGGGCACCTGCTCAGTTGTTGTTCACTTGTTCCAGCGAGGAAAGAGGCGAGCAACGCTGCCACAGGTCGATGGAGCCAAAGCAACACCAGCGCTTAGGCCAATCAGGGATGGTGGTTGTTCTGGGAGGCTGGAGGAGGAGGGAATGGGGAAGGGGAATCCAAGAGGAAGATGCGGGCACACAGGGGCTAGGAAACCTTGTTTTTAAAATAAAAAATTCTATTTGGTCCAATTGGCACCAGTTCAGCTGCTGCTCACCTGTTCCGCCGATGAAAGAGGCGAGGAACACTGCCGCGCGTCGATAGCCCTAAAGCAACACCAGCGCTTAGGCAAATCAGGGACGGTGGGCGTTCTGGGAGGCAGGAGGTGGAGGGAACGAGGAAGGGGAATTTAAGAGGCAGATGCGGGCACACAGGGGCTAGGAAACCTCCTTTTCCAAAACAAAAAATTACAATTTGGTTTAAGGGGCACCTGCTCAGCTGCTTCTCACCTGTTCCGCAGAGGAAAGAAGTGAGCAACACTGCCGCGGGTCGATGGACCCAAAGCAACACCGGCGTTTAGACCAATCAGGGACGGTGGGCGTTCTGGGAGGCGGTAGGTGGAAGGAACGAGGAAGGGGAATCCAAGAGGGAGATGCGGACACACAGGGGCTAGGAAACCTTGTTTTAAAAAAAGATATTACAATTTGCTCCAAGGGGCACTTACTTAGCTGCTGCTCACCTGTTACGCCGTGGAAAGAGGCAAGCAACGCTGCCGCGGGTCGATGGACCCAAAGCAGCACTGGCGCTTAGGCCAATCACGGACGGTGGGCGTTCTGGGAGGTGGGTGGAGGGAGCAAGGAAGGGGAATACAAGAAGGAGATGCGGGCACACAGGGGCTAGGAAACCTTGTTTTAAAAAAAAATACTATTTGGTCCAAGTGGCACCAGTTCAGCTGCTGCTCACCTGTTTCACGGAGGAAATAGGCGAGTAACACTGCCGCGGGTCGATAGACCCAAAGCAACACCAGCGTTTAGGCAAATCAGGGACGGTGGGCGTTCTAGGTGGAGGGAACGAGGAAAGGGAATTTAAGAGGCAGATGCGGACACACAGGGGCTAGGAAACCTTGTTTTCAAAAAACAAAAATTACAATTTGGTTCAAGGGGCACCTGCCCCACTGCTGCTCACGTGTTCCACCGAGGAAAGAACCGAGCAACGCTGCTGCGGGTCGATAGACCCAAAGCAATACCGGTGCTTAGGCCAATCAGGGACGGTGGGCGTTCTGGGAGGCGGGAGATGCAGGGAACGAGGAAGGGAAATCCAAGAGGGAGGTGCTGGCACACAGGGGCTAGGAAACCTTGTTTAAAAAAAAATACTATTTTGTCCAAGAGGCACATGTTCAGCTCCTTCTCACCTGTTCCGCAGAGGAAAGAAGTGAGCAACACTGCCGCGGGTCGATGGACCCAAAGCAACACCGGCGTTTAGACCAATCAGGGACGGTGGGCGTTCTGAGAGGCGGGAGGTGGAGGGAACGAAAAAGGGTAATACAAGAAGGAGATGCGGGCACACAGGGGCTAGGAAACCTTGTTTCTAAAAAAAAATACTATTTGGTCCCAGTGGCACCAGTTCAGCTGCTGCTCACCTGTTCCGCGGAGGAAAGAGGCGAGCAAAGCTGCCGCGTGTCGATGGACCTAAAGCAACACCGGCACTTAGACCAATCAGGGACAGAGGGTTTTCTGGGAAGCAGGAGGTGGAAGGAACGAGGAAGAGGAATCCAAGAGGGAGATGCGGGCACACAGGGGCTGGGAAACCTTGTTTTTAAAAAAGAAATTACAATTTGGTCCAAGGGGCACCTGCTCAGTTGTTGTTCACTTGTTCCAGCGAGGAAAGAGGCGAGCAACGCTGCCACAGGTCGATGGAGCCAAAGCAACACCAGCGCTTAGGCCAATCAGGGATGGTGGTTGTTCTGGGAGGCTGGAGGAGGAGGGAATGGGGAAGGGGAATCCAAGAGGAAGATGCGGGCACACAGGGGCTAGGAAACCTTGTTTTTAAAATAAAAAATTCTATTTGGTCCAATTGGCACCAGTTCAGCTGCTGCTCACCTGTTCCGCCGATGAAAGAGGCGAGGAACACTGCCGCGCGTCGATAGCCCTAAAGCAACACCAGCGCTTAGGCAAATCAGGGACGGTGGGCGTTCTGGGAGGCAGGAGGTGGAGGGAACGAGGAAGGGGAATTTAAGAGGCAGATGCGGGCACACAGGGGCTAGGAAACCTTGTTTTCCAAAACAAAAAAATACAATTTGGTTTAAGGGGCACCTGCTGAGCTGCTGCTCGCCTGTTCCGCCGAGGAAAGAGGCGAGCAACAATGCTGCGGGTCGATGGACCCAAAGCAACACCAGCACTTAGGCCAATCAGGGACGGTGGGCGTTCTGGGAGGCGGGAGATGCAGGGAACGAGGAAGGGGAATCCAAGAGGGAGGTGCTGGCACACAGGGGCTAGGAAACCTTGTTTAAAAAAAAATACTATTTTGTCCAAGAGGCACCTGTTCAGCTGCTGCTCACCTATTCCGCCAAGGAAAGAGGCGAGCAATGCTGCTGCGGGTCGATGGACCCAAAGCAACACCGGCGCTTAGGCCAATCAGGGACGGTGGGAGTTCTGGGAGGCGGGAGGTGGAGGGAACGAGGAAGGGGAATTTAAGAGGCAGATGCGGGCACACAGGGGCTAGGAAACCTCCTTTTCCAAAACAAAAAATTACAATTTGGTTTAAGGGGCACCTGCTCAGCTGCTTCTCACCTGTTCCGCAGAGGAAAGAAGTGAGCAACACTGCCGCGGGTCGATGGACCCAAAGCAACACCGGCGTTTAGACCAATCAGGGACGGTGGGCGTTCTGGGAGGCGGTAGGTGGAAGGAACGAGGAAGGGGAATCCAAGAGGGAGATGCGGACACACAGGGGCTAGGAAACCTTGTTTTAAAAAAAGATATTACAATTTGCTCCAAGGGGCACTTACTTAGCTGCTGCTCACCTGTTACGCCGTGGAAAGAGGCAAGCAACGCTGCCGCGGGTCGATGGACCCAAAGCAGCACTGGCGCTTAGGCCAATCACGGACGGTGGGCGTTCTGGGAGGTGGGTGGAGGGAGCGAGGAAGGGGAATACAAGAAGGAGATGCGGGCACACAGGGGCTAGGAAACCTTGTTTAAAAAAAAATACTATTTGGTCCAAGTGGCACCAGTTCAGCTGCTGCTCACCTGTTCCACGGAGGAAATAGGCGAGTAACACTGCCGCGGGTCGATAGACCCAAAGCAACACCAGCGTTTAGGCAAATCAGGGACGGTGGGCGTTCTAGGTGGAGGGAACGAGGAAGGGGAATTTAAGAGGCAGATGCGGACACACAGGGGCTAGGAAACCTTGTTTTCAAAAAACAAAAATTACAATTTGGTTCAAGGGGCACCTGCCCCACTGCTGCTCACGTGTTCCACCGAGGAAAGAAGCGAGCAACGCTGCTGCGGGTCGATAGACCCAAAGCAATACCGGTGCTTAGGCCAATCAGGGACGGTGGGCGTTCTGGGAGGCGGGAGATGCAGTGAACGAGGAAGGGAAATCCAAGAGGGAGGTGCTGGCACACAGGGGCTAGGAAACCTTGTTTAAAAAAAAATACTATTTTGTCCAAGAGGCACCTGTTCAGCTGCTGCTCACCTATTCCGCCAAGGAAAGAGGCGAGCAATGCTGCTGCGGGTCGATGGACCCAAAGCAACACCGGCGCTTAGGCCAATCAGGGACGGTGGGAGTTCTGGGAGGCGGGAGGTGGAGGGAACAAGGAAGGGGAATTTAAGAGGCAGATGCGGGCACACAGGGGCTAGGAAACCTCCTTTTCCAAAACAAAAAATTACATGTTGGTTTAAGGGGCACCTGCTCAGCTGCTTCTCACCTGTTCCGCAGAGGAAAGAAGTGAGCAACACTGCCGCGGGTCGATGGACCCAAAGCAACACCGGGGTTTAGACCAATCAGAGACGGTGGGCGTTCTGGGAGGCGGTAGGTGGAAGGAACGAGGAAGGGGAATCCAAGAGGGAGATGCGGACACACAGGGGCTAGGAAACCTTGTTTTAAAAAAAGATATTACAATTTGCTCCAAGGGGCACTTACTTAGCTGCTGCTCACCTGTTACGCCGTGGAAAGAGGCAAGCAACGCTGCCGCGGGTCGATGGACCCAAAGCAGCACTGGCGCTTAGGCCAATCACGGACGGTGGGCGTTCTGGGAGGTGTGTGGAGGGAGCGAGGAAGGGGAATACAAGAAGGAGATGCGGGCACACAGGGGCTAGGAAACCTTGTTTAAAAAAAAAAATACTATTTGCTCCAAGTGGCACCAGTTCAGCTGCTGCTCACCTGTTCCACGGAGGAAATAGGCGAGTAACACTGCCGCGGGTCGATAGACCCAAAGCAACACCAGCGTTTAGGCAAATCAGGGACGGTGGGCGTTCTAGGTGGAGGGAACGAGGAAGGGGAATTTAAGAGGCAGATGAGGACACACAGGGGCTAGGAAACCTTGTTTTCAAAAACCAAAAATTACAATTTGGTTCAAGGGGCACCTGCCCCACTGCTGCTCACGTGTTCCACCGAGGAAAGAAGCGAGCAACGCTGCTGCGGGTCGATAGACCCAAAGCAATACCGGTGCTTAGGCCAATCAGGGACGGTGGGCGTTCTGGGAGGCGGGAGGTGGAGGGAACGAGGAAGGGGAATCCAAGAAGCAGATGCAGGCACCCGGGGGCTAGAAAACCTTGTTTTAAAAGAAAAATAAATTACAATTTGGTCCAAGGGGCACCTACTCAGCTGCTGCTCACCTGTTCCGCCAAGGAAAGAGGCGAGCAACGCTGCCGTGGGTCGATGGACCCAAAGCAACACCAGCGTTTAGGCCAATCAGGGACGGTCGGCGTTCTGGGAGGCGGGAGGTGGAAGGAACGAGGAAGGGGAATCCAAGAGGGAGATGCGGGCACACAGGGGCTAGGAAACCTTGTTTTAAAAAAAGACATTACAATTTGTTCCAAGGGGCACTTACTTTGCTACTGCTCACCTGTTCCGCCGAGGAAAGAGGCGAGCACCGCTGCCGCAGGTCGATGGACCCAAAGCAATATCGGCGCTTAGGCCAATCAGGGACGGTAGGAGTTCTGAGAGGCGGGAGGTGGAGGGAACGAAAAAGGGTAATACAAGAAGGAGATGCGGGCACACAGGGGCTAGGGAACCTTGTTTTAAAAAAATATATACTATTTGGTCCCAGTGGCACCAGTTCAGCTGCTGCTCACCTGTTCCGTGGAAGAAAGAGGCGAGCAACGCTGCTGCGGGTTGAAAGACCCAATGCAACACCAGCGCTTAGGCCAATCAGGAACAGTGGGCATTCTGGGAGGCGGGAGGTGGGGGAACGAGGAAGGGGAATCCAAGAGGCAGATGCGGGCACTCAGGGGCTAGAAACCCTTGTTTTAAAAGAAAGAAAAATTACTATTTGTTCCAAGGGGCACCTACTCAGCTGCTGCTCACTTGTTCCGCCGAGGAAAGAGGCGAGCAAAGCTGCCGCGGGTCGATGGACCCAAAGCAACACCTGCGCTTAGGCCAATCAGGGAAGGTGGGCGTTCTGGGTGGAGGGAACGAGGAAGGGGAATTTAAGAGGCAGATGAGGACACACAGGGGCTAGGAAACCTTGTTTTCAAAAACCAAAAATTACAATTTGGTTCAAGGGGCACCTGTCCCACTGCTGCTCACGCGTTCCACCGAGGAAAGAGGCGAGCAACGCTGCTGCGGGTCGATAGACCCAAAGCAATACCGGTGCTTAGGCCAATCAGGGACGGTGGGCGTTCTGGGAGGCGGGAGGTGGAGGGAACGAGGAAGGGGAATCCAAGGGGGAGCAGCGGGCATACAGAGACTAGGAAACCTTGTTTCTAAAAAAAAATACTATTTGGTCCCAGTGGCACCAGTTCAGCTGCTGCTCACCTGTTCCGCGGAGGAAAGAGGCGAGCAAAGCTGCCGCGTGTCGATGGACCTAAAGCAACACCGGCACTTAGACCAATCAGGGACAGAGGGTGTTCTGGGAAGCAGGAGGTGGAAGGAACGAGGAAGAGGAATCCAAGAGGGAGATGCGGGCACACAGGGGCTGGGAAACCTTGTTTTTAAAAAAGAAATTACAATTTGGTCCAAGGGGCACCTGCTCAGTTGTTGTTCACTTGTTCCGGCGAGGAAAGAGGCGGGCAACGCTGCCACAGGTCGATGGAGCCAAAGCAACACCAGCGCTTAGGCTAATCAGGGATGGTGGTTGTTCTGGGAGGCTGGAGGAGGAGGGTATGAGGAAGGGGAATCCAAGAGGAAGATGCGGGCACACAGGGGCTAGGAAACCTTGTTTTTAAAATAAAAAATTCTATTTGGTCCAATTGGCACCAGTTCAGCTGCTGCTCACCTGTTCCGCCGATGAAAGAGGCGAGGAACACTGCCGCGCGTCGATAGCCCTAAAGCAACACCAGCGCTTAGGCAAATCAGGGACGGTGGGCGTTCTGGGAGGCGGGAGGTGGAGGGAACGAGGAAGGGGAATTTAAGAGGCAGATGCGGGCACACAGGGGCTAGGAAACCTTGTTTTCCAAAACAAAAAAATACAATTTGGTTTAAGGGGCACCTGCTGAGCTGCTGCTCGCCTGTTCCGCCGAGGAAAGAGGCGAGCAACAATGCTGCGGGTCGATGGACCCAAAGCAACACCAGCACTTAGGCCAATCAGGGACGGTGGGCGTTCTGGGAGGCGGGAGATGCAGGGAACGAGGAAGGGAAATCCAAGAGGGAGGTGCTGGCACACAGGGGCTAGGAAACCTTGTTTAAAAAAAAATACTATTTTGTCCAAGAGGCACCTGTTCAGCTGCTGCTCACCTATTCCGCCAAGGAAAGAGGCGAGCAATGCTGCTGCGGGTCGATGGACCCAAAGCAACACCGGCGCTTAGGCCAATCAGGGACGGTGGGAGTTCTGGGAGGCGGGAGGTGGAGGGAACGAGGAAGGGGAATTTAAGAGGCAGATGCGGGCACACAGGGGCTAGGAAACCTCCTTTTCCAAAACAAAAAATTACAATTTGGTTTAAGGGGCACCTGCTCAGCTGCTTCTCACCTGTTCCGCAGAGGAAAGAAGTGAGCAACACTGCCGCGGGTCGATGGACCCAAAGCAACACCGGCGTTTAGACCAATCAGGGACGGTGGGCGTTCTGGGAGGCGGTAGGTGGAAGGAACGAGGAAGGGGAATCCAAGAGGGAGATGCGGACACACAGGGGCTAGGAAACCTTGTTTTAAAAAAAGATATTACAATTTGCTCCAAGGGGCACTTACTTAGCTGCTGCTCACCTGTTACGCCGTGGAAAGAGGCAAGCAACGCTGCCGCGGGTCGATGGACCCAAAGCAGCACTGGCGCTTAGGCCAATCACGGACGGTGGGCGTTCTGGGAGGTGGGTGGAGGGAGCGAGGAAGGGGAATACAAGAAGGAGATGCGGGCACACAGGGGCTAGGAAACCTTGTTTAAAAAAAAAATACTATTTGGTCCAAGTGGCACCAGTTCAGCTGCTGCTCACCTGTTCCACGGAGGAAAGAAGCGAGCAACGCTGCTGCGGGTCGATAGACCCAAAGCAACACCAGCGTTTAGGCAAATCAGGGACGGTGGGCGTTCTAGGTGGAGGGAACGAGGAAGGGGAATTTAAGAGGCAGATGCGGACACACAGGGGCTAGGAAACCTTGTTTTCAAAAAACAAAAATTACAATTTGGTTCAAGGGGCACCTGCCCCACTGCTGCTCACGTGTTCCACCGAGGAAAGAAGCGAGCAACGCTGCTGCGGGTCGATAGACCCAAAGCAATACCGGTGCTTAGGCCAATCAGGGACGGTGGGCGTTCTGGGAGGCGGGAGGTGGAGGGAACGAGGAAGGGGAATCCAAGAAGCAGATGCAGGCACACGGGGGCTAGAAAACCTTGTTTTAAAAGAAAAAAAAAATTACAATTTGGTCCAAGGGGCACCTACTCAGCTGCTGCTCACCTGTTCCGCCAAGGAAAGAGGCGAGCAACGCTGCCGTGGGTCGATGGACCCAAAGCAACACCAGCGTTTAGGCCAATCAGGGACGGTCGGCGTTCTGGGAGGCGGGAGGTGGAAGGAACGAGGAAGGGGAATCCAAGAGGGAGATGCGGGCACACAGGGGCTAGGAAACCTTGTTTTAAAAAAAGAAATTACAATTTGTTCCAAGGGGCACTTACTTTGCTACTGCTCACCTGTTCCGCCGAGGAAAGAGGCGAGCAACGCTGCCGCAGGTCGATGGACCCAAAGCAATATTGGCGCTTAGGCCAATCAGGGACGGTAGGAGTTCTGAGAGGCGGGAGGTGGAGGGAACGAAAAAGGGTAATACAAGAAGGAGATGCGGGCACACACGGGCTAGGGAACCTTGTTTTAAAAAAATATATACTATTTGGTCCCAGTGGAACCAGTTCAGCTGCTGCTCACCTGTTCCGCGGAAGAAAGAGGCGAGCAACGCTGCTGCGGGTTGAAAGACCCAATGCAACACCAGCGCTTAGGCCAATCAGGAACAGTGGGCATTCTGGGAGGCGGGAGGTGGGGGAACGAGGAAGGGGAATCCAAGAGGCAGATGAGGGCACTCAGGGGCTAGAAACCCTTGTTTTAAAAGAAAGAAAAATTACTATTTGTTCCAAGGGGCACCTACTCAGCTGCTGCTCACTTGTTCCGCCAAGGAAAGAGGCGAGCAAAGCTGCCGCGGGTCGATGGACCCAAAGCAACACCTGCGCTTAGGCCAATCAGGGAAGGTGGCCGTTCTGGGTGGAGGGAACGAGGAAGGGGAATTTAAGAGGCAGATGAGACACACAGGGGCTAGGAAACCTTGTTTTCAAAAACCAAAAATTACAATTTGGTTCAAGGGGCACCTGTCCCACTGCTGCTCACGTGTTCCACCGAGGAAAGAGGCGAGCAATGCTGCTGCGGGTCGATAGACCCAAAGCAATACCGGTGCTTAGGCCAATCAGGGACGGTGGGTGTTCTGGGAGGCGGGAGGTGGAGGGAACGAGGAAGGGGAATCCAAGGGGGAGCAGCGGGCATACAGGGACTAGGAAACCTTGTTTTAAAAGAAAAAAAAAATACAATTTGGTCCAAGGGGCACCTACTCAGCTGCTGCTCACCTGTTCCGCCAAGGAAAGAGGTGAGCAACGCTGCCGTGGGTCGATGGACCCAAAGCAACACCGGCGTTTAGGCCAATCAGGGACGGTGGGCGTTCTGAGAGGCGGGAGGTGGAGGGAACGAAAAAGGGTAATACAAGAAGGAGATGCGGGCACACAGGGGCTAGGAAACCTTGTTTTTAAAAAAAAATACTATTTGGTCCCAGTGGCACCAGTTCAGCTGCTGCTCACCTGTTCCACGGAGGAAAGAGGCGAGCAACGCTGCTCCGGGTTGAAAGACCCAAAGCAACACCAGCGCTTAGGCCAATCAGGAACAGTGGGCATTCTGGGAGGGGCGGGGGTGGGGGAACGAGGAAGGGGAATCCAAGAGTCAGATGCAGGCACACGGGGGCTAGAAACCCTTGTTTTAAAAGAAAGAAAAATTACTATTTGTTCCAAGGGGCACCTACTCAGCTGCTGCTCACCTGTTCCGCCGAAGAAAGAGGTGAGCAAAGCTGCCGCGGGTTTATGGACTAAAAGCAACACCTGCGCTTAGGCAAATCAGGGACGGTGGGCATTCTGGGAGGCAGGAGGTGGAGGGAACGAGGAAGGGGAATTTAAGAGGCAGATGCTGGCACACAGGGGCTAGGAAACCTTGTTTTCAAAAACAAAAATTACAATTTGGTCCAAGGAGCACCTGCTCAGCTGCTGCTCACCTGTTCCGCCGAGGAAAGAGGCGAGCAACACTGCCCCGGGTCGATAGACCCAAAGCAACACCAGCGCTTAGGCAAATCAGGGACGGTGGGCGTTCTGGGAGGCGGGAGGTGGAGGGAACGAGGAAGGGGAATCCAAGAGGGAGATGCTTCCACACAGGGGCTAGGAAACCCTGTTTAATAAAAAAAAACTATTTGGTCCAAGGGGCACCTTCTCAGCTGCTGCTCACCTGTTCTGCCAAGGAAAGAAGCGAGCAACGCTGTTGAGGGTCGACGATAGACCCAAAGCAATACCGGTGCTTAGGCCAATCAGGGACGTGGGCGTTCTGGGAGGCAGGAGGTGGAGGGAACGAGGAAGGGGAATCCAAGAGGGCGGTGCTGACACACGGGGGCTAGAAAACCTCGTTTTAAAAGAAAAAAAAATACAATTTGGTCCAAGGGGCTCCTACTCAGCTGCTGCTCACCTGTTCTCCTGAGGAAAGAGGTGAACAACGCTGCCGCTGGTCGATGGACCTAAAGCAACACCGGCGTTTAGGCAAATCAGGGACGGTGGGCGTTTTGGGAGGCGGGAGGTGAAAGGAATTAGGAAGGGGAATCCAAGAGGGAGATGCGGGCACACAGGGGCTAGGAAACCTTGTTTTCAAAAAAGAAATTACAATTTGGTCCAAGAGGCACTTACTCAGCTACTGATCACCTGTTCCGCCGAGGAAAGAGGCGAGCAACGCTGCCGCAGGTTGATGGACCCAATGCAACATCGGTGCTTAGGCCAATCAGGGACGGTGGGCATTCTTGGATGCAGGAGGTGGAGGGACTGAAGAAGGGTAATACAAGAAGGAGATGTGGGCACACAGGGGCTATGAAACCCTGTTTCTTAAAAAAAATACTATTTGGTCCAAGGGGCACCTACTCAGCTACTGATCACCTGTTCCGCCGAGGAAAGAGGCGAGCAATGCTGCCGCGGGTCGATGGACCCAAAGCAACACTGGCGCTTAGGCCAATCAGGTAAGGTGGGCGTTCTGGGAGGCGGGAGGTGGAGGGAACGAGGAAGGGGAATCCAACGGGAAGTTGCAGGCACATAGGGTCTAGGAAACATTGTTTTCAAAAACAAAAAATTACAATTTGGTCCAAGGGGCACCCACTCAACTGCTGCACACCAGTTCCACCGAGGAAAGAGGCGAGCAACGCTACCGCGTGTCGATGGACCCAAAGCAACACCGGCGCTTAGGCCAATCAGGGACAGTGGGTGTTCCGGGAGGCGGGAGGTGGAAGGAACGAGTAAGGGGAATCCAAGGGGGAGATGCGGGCCCACGGGAGCTAGGAAACCTTGTTTCTCTGGGAGGCGGGAGATGGAGGGAATGAGGAAGGGGAATACAAGAAGGAGATGCATGCACACAGGGCTAGGCTACTAATATTCCCTTAGTACCAAATGTGGAGGGGTTAGGATATCCTATGTCCCCACATGCAAGTTCATTTTCAAATGGTTTCACAAAGCAGTATGCCAGGGTAAATGTATACTTCAAGTTCCACAATGCTTTTCTTTCTTTATGCAATGATTTCACTACAGAATACTGTCTTGCTACTTTAATTTCTGTAATACGTCACTCTGCCTTTAAATCACTTAGATTCGGTACAGAATAGCTTCCTGCCACCTTTGTTTCCTTGTTACAAAAAAAAGAAAATGCTGCAGGAAACTTTAACTTTGCACCCCCTGTCTACGAGCACAATGATGACATCACCGATGGCTTCACTGATTACATCTCTAATGACATCATCTATGACATACACACAAGTCAATCAGCCTCATTACAAGGTTGCCGGTCCGGAAACAACGGTACTGGTAAGCTTACATGTACCGTTGAATCCGGACCGGCAAACTCCGAGTTGTGCCGCGGGTGCCTTTCATTCCGCCAGGTCTGCCTTGGCGAATAAAAGGCACCCGCGGGCACAGCATGCCTGTAGCACCGGCACCGTTATCAACCCTGCCGGTGCTACAGGCATCCCCATTCCCATTGAGCCGTATGGGGCTGAAATGTGAATGGGTTTCTACCGGCACCGGCACCTGCGAAAGGGCAATTACCGGTCCGGCTAGGCCAGAATACCCCAGTAATTGCCCATTCACGGGTGCCAGACTTTCTTGCCAGTATGGAGGTAGCCTTGCCGGTTTTACCGGCAAGGCTACCTCCAACCTTGTAATGAGGTCCAATATATTATAAAACTGGAAACTATTTACAGATTACTTTTACTTTGTGCAGTATGTGTTTTATTTCAATGTTAACATGTTAATCACTTACAAAAGACACACAGAAAGAAATATACATCTATGTGCATGTTTTCAAGCAAATGTTGACATTTAAAACTTAATTTCTTTAATAATATAATATATAATATATCATTTAGAGTAATAATCCCTTTTTTTCAATATCCAGGTATGACATTTCTTCAATTAGTACCCGGCGAGGGCGCAATCAGAATACAAGAGCCATTCTGATTGGCCCTTGCCAAGTAATTACCAGGCCGGGAATCCCTCTGTCGGGATTCCACGGCCTTTGTCCATGGCGGGGGGCGTGGCAACCCCTCAGCTAATGAGGAGGCTCGAAGCAGGGCCATTCCTGCTACGAGCCTCCCCACGGCTGAGAGGCTGCCTTCACCCCCGCTGGGGACTCAGGTAAGCTTTTTTTTTTCTTCCCTCCCTCCTCCCTGCCCTCCCTACCCCACTTACCTTTTTTGCTCCTGCGTCCCTGCTGTGGAACGATAGCAGGGTCCAGCCGTGTGGAGACTCAGAGCGGGCCATCCCCGCTGCGCGCCTCCACATGGCTGGAGGCTTCCATCGTCCCCCAGCAGGGACGCAGGTACGTTTTTTCTTTTTTTTTTTCTTCCCCTCCCTCCCTTCCGCCCTCCCAAACCCACTTACCTTCTGCTTCTTTTTTTTTGGGAGCGGAAACACTTGTGTTCCCAGCGCGTCTGCTCCCGATGGCCGCCATGGAAAGGGAAAACGGACTCTGTTTTCCCTTTCCATGGCGGCCATTTTCTTGGTCGTTTTTTTTTTTTCTATCCCGAAACGCTGCAGTGTTTCGAGACAGAAAAAAATGCTTTTATTCCCCCGGTCACGCACATAATGCGGGCCGGGGTACTAATAGCAATATGACCCTCGCGGCGGGGGCTTTACCGACTCAGTGAATGCCCCGGGGCTATAACTATGGGCCCTGGGGCATTACCTGAGTCTGTAATGCCCCCGCCGCTCGGGTCATATTGCTTAAATATATCCTCATACTTAATTGTTCCCTGTTTCAAAGTATTTCTCATGTCATGTAGAAAATGATACGTGTACACATTTTTGTTCCAATAAAACAATTGAGTATTGAAGATGAAAGAACATACAACTTAGAAACTACGAGTGTGCCTTGTGTCTAATCACTGCTCCAAGTTCATGCCCCTGTGGTCGTATTTGATGTATGAAGTTGGGATCGATCGAGTGTGAAGTTTTGTAACTCGCTTGTGTTTGTCTGATGGGTTCTATTTTCCTTTTCTGTTTTTAAAGGTTTATTATAAACCATATAAAAATAAAAAAAATAAAAAATAAAATTGAGTATTTACGTATGTTTAGTTTAAAACATTGTAACTAATTAGGGTTCAACTTGTGTCGCTTTCCATTTATTTCTACAATTTATTTTGTAAATGTATGTACAGATTATATTATAGTGAACATGTCTTAGATATATTTTGCACAAACCGGCACATTCTAATCCGTGTACTATTTATAATTCATTTATCATCTTCTACCAACATACTACAAAGGAAAGCTTCACAAGTAGTGATATCATGCATGTGTAGCTCTTTACTGTTTTAAACAAGGTACTCATTGTTATGAACTATTCTAAAATGCTAATATCACATTTGTAGAAACGTAAGGGTGGTCCAAAAATTGACAAATGCATATGGTGATCTTATGTTTCATTCCATTAGTTAAATTCTCATTGATGTCATTTATGATGCTATTAGTGATGTCACCAGTGATGCCATCCGTGATGCCATCTGTGCTGTCATAGATGTCATTAGTGATGTCACCAGTGATGTCATCAGTTCTCAATCAATCATTTGAAAAACGACTGCACAGAATAACCCCAAACTACAAAAAAGCCTCAAGTCAATGCTTCGTTCCCAAGTTGTTTCAGACCTGAACCAAATCCGTCCAGCGGTTTGGTCTGTGTGGTCCGGCAAAAATGTACCTTTTTTGTCTATAGGAAAATAAATGAGAAGTAGGCTGCAACTTATTTCTTTGTTTGTTTTCTTAGTAACTTTCTTATTTTTTAACAAATCTTTCCCAAACTTTGCAGTCTAGGGTGGAGGGGTGGAGGGAGGCCCGCGTCCCTAATTGTCTTCAGAATTTTGGCCAAATTCATCGCACAAGTCAAAAGTTATTAGCAATGGATTTTTTCGGGTTTCCTATGGGAGTCCGACTCACCCTAACTATGGGGTGGTGACTGGCACCCTATAATATATGGTCCACCTTTCAGGAATTTTCAGAGGATGAAGTAACATTGGCAGTTCTGCGTCCTAAATCAGCTGTTTCCTCGGATTCAATTCTGTGTACAATCCTGAAGACAATTCTGCCCACTATAATACCTTGGGTCACATGTGCCATCAACCTTTCCTGTCAGTCTGGCTTCATTCCGGCAGAATTGAAATATGCTACTGCAATTCCTCTTCTGAATAAACCATATTTGGATGCATCTGTGCTAGCTAACTATCGCCCTGTTTTACTCCCTCCTTTCTTCACGAAATTACTTGGAAACATCATCCTTCTTTGACTTCATTCAGTCAGGTGCAATGAGAGTGTCCTTACTTGTGTGGTGGATGACCAGACTCTTCTTGCTGATCAGGGTGGAGTCGGGGCCCTAATCCTATTAGATCTGATGGCAGCATTTGATACGGTTGACCATCCCATCTTGTTATCCCGTCTCACCGCTGCCGGCCTCTCTGGTACTGTCCTTGTCTGGTTCACCTCTTTCTTGACTGATAGGAGCCAATCTCGTTCACTACCTCCGTTTCGTTCTGCTTCTCGATCACTATTCTGTGGTGTTCCACAGGGCTCGGCCTTGTTAATGTTAATGTTAAAGGACATTTGTACCGCGCACTATCACCACCGGAGTGGTCCCTTGGCGCTCTTGTCACCTATGCCTTTTAATATATATGCTCAGCCTCTGGTATGGATTTTGTTGCTACTTCTATGCCGATGACACCCAGATTCTGGTCCGGTTGGATCAGGATCAGGCTAAGGTGTCGTTGGATCTGTGCAAGTGCCTGGCTGCGGTCGCGCAATGTATGAGTGCAAACTGGCTTATGTTAAATGGCGACAAGACAGAGATCCTGGTGGTAGGGTCTACTCTTAGCTCTGCTCTTTGGATCCCTTCTTTCTAGCCTCCCACACTAGGTGACTTTCCCACCCCGGTCACCACGGTAAAAAATCTGGGAGTTCTTTTATCTCCATCACTTTCTCGAGCATCTCAGATGAGTGCGGTCTGCAAAAGAGGGTACTTTCTTTTAAGAATACTGCGCAAGGTCCCCCTGTTCCTTCCGGTGCATTTACGTCCTCTGGTGGGAACTTCTCTTATCACCAGTCAGATTATTGTAATGCTCTTTATCTTGCCCAGCCGATTGGAATTATCAACCGTCTACCGATATTACAAAACCTGGCAGCCCGAGTGGCTACCAATGCTCCTTACAGAGTGTAGATTAATTAGTCCTGTACTACATACCCTTCACTGGCTTCCTGTGAGCCAAAGAATCACATTAGAATTTCTCTTTGTGTTTGGTACACTGGGTCTATTATGGCCAAAGAGCTGATTATCTCAGACACATTTTACCACTATGTCCTAGGACGTCGGCTTCGTTCTAGCTTCACTAATCTGGTAGTAGTAGTTCCTAAGATTCTATTTATGCGGGTTGATTTATGCGGGTTGGCAGACGAGCCCCCTGGTTTGCGGCCGCCGAGCTTTGGAATGACCTTCCCCCTGAGTTTAGGGCCACAGAAAATAATCTACAATTTTGGCGTTTCTTGAACTTTTTTCTTAGAATGGTGATGCTGTATCTGACTTATCCTCGTGCCAAGATGCCTCACACTGAACATGCGCGCTATAAATTGTATTAATATAACAATGAAAACCACTGGATGGATTTGCAGTAAATAAACACATTTGGCATAAGGTGGGGCTGATGCGCCTTTTGGTGGTTAGGTCTAAATCCATCCGGTAGATTTTCTTTAAAATTTGATGGAGGGAGGGGTGTTGCCAGCCCAAGAACACTTTTATCTATCTTCCAGGGTGCATTGCAACTGAGACTTTTCAGAATTGAAAAACAACCATCTTTTTTTTTGATTAATGCAAGCTGTTCTCACTGTACATTAGCGGTAAATTATCAGTTCATTTGTAGAACATTGTTTCGGGACCAAAGAGGTGTCACAAAAAACTCTTTTCAAAATGTATGCTAAAACATCAAATATAGCATGCATTCCTACCCTGTTTCTTTTTATCGCAAAGGGTCCACCTGAAAAAGTAACAAGGGAATATCCCATGTTGTGTAGCCTAGAAACATACTGATAATATTGAATATGACATCTTTGGTGATAGGAAAAGAAACATCTTTAGTGTTACAGGTGCTGTAAAATAGAGCAAAACAAAACCCCAGAGATCCAAGAAAAACCCTTTAGTCATGAGAGATAAAATGAAACAGTTCAATGCAAAATAAACCAAAGTTCAGTGAAACTCTTTAGTTGAAGGGACGTTACGATGATGCTTTAATGCAACAAAACCCTTGCATCACTTATTTAATCACTTATTACACTGTCCATGATATCGCTGGAAACTAGAGCACACTGATAGCATCATAGATGACATCACATCATGCATTATGGGAAACTACTCGTCAAAGTAAAACATTCTGTTTGTCTTTTTCAGGACATATGACAAACATACTGTACAGACATATGTGTAGTACAGCCAACAGAAATGTTGCCTTATACCAGTGGACCTGTTTTGGGATAAAGTGACAACTGGGCCTGGCCTCAGGCATGACCTAGTGGCTACATTGAGTGGCCTGGCAGTGTGGTCAGTGACCCACAGTCCCTCCAGGGGGGTTGGTTTGCCACTGGGTGGCAGTCAAGCGCAGTGGCTAATTTGGGTGGCTTATCAGGGACTGGGCATGAACGAAAACAATGACACAGGCAATGTGGCAACCAGCTATGGCTGTCATCAGTGTGCTTTAAACTCCAGTGATGTCAGTGATGCTGTAACCAATGATGGTAGGGAGGAGGCATAGCCAGTCATGTGTTAGGCCTTTGACTCACGGAGTCTGGTTGCTGTTCATAGACTTTATAACACTCCTTTCTGTAGGTTATAGGAGTGTTTAATGTGATTGTCCAGTATGATGGCTGCTGCTCCATGCCTGAAACTGTCAATGTATCATTCCAGTTTTGGGCTACAACCAAGTTCTGGGGTGCAGTTGGAGTTTTGCTTCCTTTCTATTGTCCCAGTTTCTGACAATTCCATTGCATGCATGACTGTCGTCGGTTTGTCATTAAAGAATTCTTTCAGTCAGAGTTGTCTGAAGAAGGCTTTGATATCGCTGCACAGTTCTATTATGTCAATGGTTTTAAAAGGGCAGAACATGAGTCCCATGGAGAGCACTGAGTGTTCTGGCTGCGTTTGGGTATAATCTGAGAAGTTAGCAATTTAGTCTTGCTTCTGGAGCATGTCTCATTTCCCTGTCAGCACAATTTGATGCATTGCTGCATTGTCTCTTGCTTTCCGTCTCAGTAATTCAAGCTTCTTCTTCCTCTTGTTTAAAAGAGATTATTGGAATCTATTTATTGAAGCTTGGACTTCATTCCATATATAATGTCTGTGCAGTGCCTGTGTGTCCATGATAGTTTTGATCCGTTCTTGTGTCATCCTTCTGTGGTTTTAGCAGACACCAATGAGGATGTTTTTGAATCTTTCTGATGTCCTGGTGCATGCTTGTTGTGAGAATCCTATGTTATAGGTTGAAGCCAGAGTGTGTTTGATGATCAGTCCTCATATTATGCGAGAAGCTTCTGAATCTGAATTGTATGTTAACTAACAGTGGCATCTGGGTTTGGGCCTCTTATGCACTGCATTTCAGGAGATTGCTCTGGAGGATCCTTATTGTCCTGTGCTCTGGCTATCCACTATTATGTGATTGTATCCATTGGTTTCGAAGTCTGATTGCAAAGCTTGTATGTATCTGTCCCAGTTCCTTTGTCTGAGCATAGCGGTTGTATCTTAATGCTCGGCTGAATATTGTAGATTGTTTTGTGTACACTGAGTAGAGGCGATCATGCCTTCAATAACAGACTTGGTCGGTTGGCTAGTGTTTTATTGCATTCTGTAGCTAGTGATATTTTATTCATCTACTGGTGTTGAGGAATTGTACTCTTTGAGGAGAGGAGTAGATTTTGGGATTGATGATTTCATGAAATGTATTGCATATTCTGTGGAAGCTTGGAAGGTCCAAATCAGGAGGATGTCATCAATGAAGCACAGATGTCTCAATGGTCTGAGTTGGCGAGGAAATCATTCTCCAGGCAGCCCAGAAATATATTTTTCATACTGAGGCACCATCAGAGTATCACTGACTATCCCCATCATTTGTAGTTATGTTTCAGTAGTGAACAATAAATAGTTGTGAGTCAAAATGAATTCTATGCACTTAGCTGCAGTGGGATCAACCCAAGAGCATTCTGACATGCCACATTGCCGCAACCATTTCAGATTCGTCACCTTGACCTCTTAGTATGCTGAATTGTTCCTGAAGACCCCACCAGCATCTGACTTCTCTGGAATACCTTCTCTGAACTTCACTTGCAAACTATGCCCACCCACTCTCTACTTGGAGCCCAGTGCTGCATGTTCCCTATTTCCTCCACATCTCCCCGTGTTCTACCACTCGAATCTAAGACCAGCCGCTGCCCATTGTCCACTGTGCGAGATATCAATCCTCTCAATTGCACCTCTGGACATATCTTCTCAAGCACCTTACCAGGAAGGAAAGAATAACTGTGGCGTCCTTATGTGATGTCACCATGGCCAAGCCGGATGGCTACTCCTAGCTGCACACTGGGCCCTCCACTAATCTCCTTGCTTTAAAACTCGCAACCTCCATTCTAACACATTATATGCATACCAACTAAGCCACTCAAACATGGCTACTGAATAATATTTATTTGTTTACAGAAAATGTATAAGCAGCCATATGTGAATCTGGCTCACAACCGAATGCTACACCTGAACAATCAACGCACTTATCACATTCCCGGCCTATGCATACTAGCACCACAGGAAATAAAGGCTTCCCGCTGGACACAAAAACCTTCATGCTCTTGTCACTTGACACCAGATACAGACCTGTATACAGAGCTCAGGGTACTTCCAATCTGCAGACATCAACACAACAGCAAAGCTATTTTGCATTTTTCCTCTCTCTCTCTACTAACCATACCTCACCTTCTCTTCTTTCAGATCCACCAGAACACGCGAGGACTGGTGGGGTATGAATCCTAATAAGATAGCAACATAACACGACACAACATAACATTTATACACATATTATATGCAGTCACCGCACTATAGTTAATTTGAGTATCAAGTTCCATAGGAAACCCAAAAATTGAATTGCTAATAACTTTTGACTTTCATGCCAGATTTGGCTGATATGTTGTAAACAAAACGTTTGCTACAGGCCCCCAGACTGGGAACAATTCGTTAAAAAATGAAAAAGTTATTCAGAAAACAAAAAACATCACTATTTTCGGCAAACTTCCATTCTTTTCCCCATAGAGAAAAAGTCCAAATGTCTGTGCAGCGCGCAGCAAAAACCACTGGACAGAATTGGACCAGGTATGAAACAACTTGGGCATAAATCGTTGACTTGATTTCCAGGAGGGGTCTGGGGTTACTCCGTCCAGTCGTTTTTAAAATATTTGACGGGGAAGGGTGTGCTCCTTGTGCTTTGCAGCTGAGAGGCTTTTCAGAAATGAAAAAGGAGCCGTTCGATGAGAGAGATAACCGAAAATGAAAAGTGGAAAAAATGCCATTTGGAGGAGGGAAAAGGATGAAATGGCATTATGCTAGAGGTGGGAGGGTGAAGAGGGTGAAGAGGACACCATGAGAAATTGGGAATTTGGGAGGGGGTGGCTGGGGACCAAGTTCAGAGCTTGAACATGTTCGCATAATCAGGATTATTCGGGGCATAACCGGGTTGATAATAGAAAAGGTGATTGGGACTGAAAGTCAGTCACACAGATAACTGTGGTTATTTGTGGGTGCTTACAGATAACCAGGGTTATTTGTAGTACATTGCTAATATATGCAGTTATGGGAAAACACTTTTTTAAAAGAGTGAGTTAAAGAAAACAGGATTAATAAAAAAGGAAAGTGGAATTTTACAGCTACACTGAGATGGGGATAACATATTGGGGCAACATGTAAAGGGGTGCAATATGGAAAGTGGACACAGTCGAAAGCCATGGCTAGTGTACCCAAAAGAAACGTAGTGGTGTGGCCACGGCTGAAGGCCATGGTTAATGGGCCATTTAGGAAACCTATTGGAGCAATATGTAGAGTGGCTATATATGTAGAGTGGCTATGGCTAGTGGAACAAGAAGAAAGCTATTGGGTGAACATGTGAAGGGGCCACGGCTGAAGGTTGGGGCTAATGGTCAAGGGGGAACGACATGGCTAGTGAGTAAAAAAGAAAGGTAGTGTTTTAAAATGTACAGCGGGCATGGAAAAAGGCCCTGGCTAGTGGGCCCGGAGCACATGTATAGTGGCCATGGCCAAAGGCTGTGGCCACCTAATGGATCCAAATTGGGTTCAAATGAAACATATTGGGGTAACATGTACAGTGGACACAGCTGAAGGCCATGGCTAATAACCCAGTAGTGTTTTAAAATAGACAGTGTCACAACCACTGTGCTCACTGGCTAGGGCCAAAGACCATGACCACTTAGTTGGTCCAAAGAAACAGATTGGGGGAACATGTACAGTGGACACGGCCAAAGGCTGTGGCCACTGGCCATGGCCTGTAAAACAACTATGGTATAACAAAGTCCTTGAAATTCACTAAGAAAACCTTAGTTAAGGTGCAGTTAGGTTGTGCAGATTTAATGCAACAAAACCCTTGAAATTTAGCAGATGTGGGAAGTCATGACCAGCTTAACCTGGCGTGATCACATTACAAAGCCCATGAACACATACATATTATAAGAGAAGGGATTCACAGTGACATACAAAAAGGCAGTATGGGGACATAGCACTATGGGGGACATCACCAGGAGCACAGCGAGTTAAGCTGGTCATGATCCCTAGCTGCGCACGCTCTGGACATTGCTGATCTTATCAAAACTCAGGAACTCGACCTCATCGCCATCACCGAGACCTGGCTGCACGCGGCTTCCGGCCCGGCACTCTCATTGGCCATCCCTACTGATTACTCCATCATCAGATGTGATCGCACCTCGAGAGGTGGAGGAATTACTTTCATCACTAGAAACTCATTAGGACTTAGAACCATCCCAAGCACTAAAGTGGAAACTGCAGAGTTACTCTCTGTCAAGCTTGGACTCTCAGCTAACCAAACGGCTACCATCCACCTAATATACGGACCCCCTGGTCCACCCACATCCTTTGTGGATGATATCTCTATGTTAGTACTCAACAATGCTAAATCCAACTCGCAAACCATCATTCTTGGCGACCTCAATCTAGGACACCAAGACCCTAATGATCCTGCGGCCCTCGACCTAGCTAATACCTTAACAGATTTAGGTTTCACTCACCACATACAGGAACCCACCCACATTAAAGGGCGATCCCTTGACTGGCTTAGTGACACCAATTGCAATATTAGCGTAATCTCCAACGCCCCTTGCTTGTGGTCTGACCACCATGTCATCACTTTCAGCATTGAAGCAGCCCCACCACCCAGGCCTTTGGTCGCCCCAGCCACCCTCACTAGAAATAAAAAGAACATTACGACAGAAAAAATACTCCCCCTTATCCTTCCCACACTAAATAACACTCCTGACACTTGCTCAGAACCCACCAACCTAGCCGACATGTATAACCAGTCACTGCTTGCAGCCATCAACTCTATCGCCCCGCTCAAACTGAGGAAACCCAAACAACGAGCACACCTTAACTCATGGTTTACTCCCCAGCTTAGAGTGTTACGCAAAGAGAAACGCTCAGCAGAGTCACGCTGGGTAGTCACCACTCCGACGCCCAGAAGGACAGTCTTCTGATAGCCACCCTTAACTATAAAGAAGCTGTACTCCAGGCAAAAAAAGATTCTTATAATAACCGCATTATGCCATCCCAGTCCAATACTAAGGAACTCTTTAATATCCTTAAGGAACTCGAGACACCTGCAGCCCCCCCTTGCTCCAAAGACAACACTTGGTGCACCAATATTCAGTCAGCACTCCTGGGTAAAATTGCTACCCTCCAATCCAAAATCAGGGACAAACAGAAATCCCTACAGCTTGACCAACCGCCGACCACACCTACACTTAATACACATTTAACCTATCCGCATAAACCTTTCTCCTTCTCCCCACTCACTACTCTCGAAGTAGAAAACATCATAAACAATTTAAAACCTTCCAATTGCCAAGGCGACCCCTGCCCAGCACCTATTATCAAGGAAGCATCTCATGAGCTAGCCCCGTTCATTACAGCATTCATAAATGCTTCTTTCAAGACGGGTATTGTCTCTGACAACCTAAAGAATGCATGGGTTATCCCACTCCTCAAAAAACCCTCCCTTGAGCCTAATATCCCAACTAACTTCAGACCTATCACTACGGTCCCATTCCTGCTCAAGATCCTGGACCGTGCAGCCCACCTGCAGATTCAGGATTACCACAAACTAAACAATCTCCTGGGCTTAAGACAATCAGGGTTCCGCCCTAAACATGGCACGGAGTCAGCTCTGATCGACTTGAAAACTCAGATGGAGTCACTGAAGGACAATGGGAAGCTAGCTCTTCTCCTTCTCCTCAATCTCTCTGCGGCTTTTGATCTGGTCAACCACCAAATACTCTGCCAGCATCTCAAATCCGCAGCCCACTTCTCCGACTCTGCCAATGCCTGGATCCACTCATTCCTGAGCAATAGATCCAGGAGGGTCTTCTCACCGCTGGCATCAGCGGATCCCTCCCTCATTCACTGTGGCGTTCCTCAAGGCTCGTGTGTATCCCCTACATTGTATAACGTATTCACCAAGCCCCTCTTCGATGTGCTTGACTATCTGGGTGTCTCCTACACTAACTACGCGGACGACACCCAGATACTCATCCCTATCACAGGAGACTACACAGCTGACACCAAAGCCCTTAACGATGTTTACTCGGTCATCCAGGCCTGGATGGCACAGCACGAACTTTGCCTTAACGATGATAAGACTGAGCTCTTACTTTTAGGATCAAATCATCGGCTCAACAAACTAGACCAAACCTACAAGTCCTTCATTATTGACGGCAATGACATTAAAGTCTCCAAAGATACTAAGACGCTAGGGGTCTATCTTGACTCCTCGCTTTCTCTGAACAGACAAATAAATGCAGTTAGGTCAGCTTCAGCCTATACCTGCAAACTTTCACTGCCTGCAGACCCTTCCTAAACTCCACCAACTGTATCACACTCGCCAGAACTCTTGTTATGGCCAAAATCGACTACTGTAGTGCTCTCTACCTAGGGACCAGTCAGTCTAACCTTAATAAATTGCAAACTGTACAAAATAATGCCTTAAGGGCAGCCTTAAACATCCCGAGACGCTCTCATATCTCCTCCGTCAGATTGGACTTAAGCTGGCTCCCGGTAAAACAGAGAATTGCCCTGAAAACCCTAGCTTTGACTCACAAATGTCTGAACAACAACGCCCCACCTTACCTGTCCACTCGCTTCTCACGCCACACCTCCACTCGACCTACCAGAGCAGCCCAAACTCGCAGCCTCATCGTGCCTAGATGCAAACTCCAAAAAGCTGGTGGGGTGAGCTTCCCCGTCCTGGCCTCCAAACTCTGGAACACCTTGCCCACACCTATCAGAATTGAACCATCATTCCACTCCTTCAAGAACAATGCTAAAACATGGCTGCTCTCCCAAGACTCATGAGACCTTGACACAGTCCAGACTCTATGTGGGGTACAGAACTGAATATACATTGTCTCTCTGCTCTGTCCCTGTATTATACGCTGTTAATGGTACCCTTCGGTACATGTATATATGCTGTATATTTTTGTAACTTCTGTAACTACTGCTTTTTGTAACATGTTTAAGAGCATGCGCCCGGTTGCCCCTGGGCCTGGTTTTTTGTGCTTTATAAATAAAATAAAATCAAAAATAAAATCAAATCAAATGACTTCCCATATCCACTGAATTTCAAGGGTTTTTTTGCGTTAATCTGTGCAACTCAACTGCGCTTCAACTAAGGTTTTTTCAGGAATATATGTATGAACAGAGAGAAAGAGCAAGAGAGAGAGAGAAAGAGAGAGCGAGAGAGAGAGAGAGAAACACCATCATTCTAACAAACCACCCATGCCACAGCACCACCCAGTAGCCATCACTGGAAGTTCACCTCCACTTCCGTGCCACCGGGCAATTTGTTTTGGGTACACAAATTAAGTGGAAAGCAATGTTATGTAGTCTGACATCAATGACATGGTGGGTTTGAAAAAGAAACTCCAATACTCCAATCAAAAGAATGTCAGCTATTTTGATGAGTCCCCTTATCAAGTGCTGCAATTAAAGAGAAAACTAATATTTTTAGTTAAATGTTCCACCTAAACTATTACTGTCAAAAAATAAATGTTACCTGAATGGCTAATTAGTCATTCATAGTCATTCATGCTTTCATACTCGAGTGTGTGCTCTTCACTGTGCTAGGCTCCACAGAAACATGACAATATGTACAGGATTTATCAACACTTGAGCATGCTCAAAAATGTTAAACCACGTTGATATAAACTATGCCTCCTTCATAGAACAGGAACCACAGAAGGTAAGTAGTTTACATGTATGTTTATACTCTAGTTAATAAGCAGAGACAGCACTGGGACATCCATCCAGCCCAGCACATTAGGTCCAACTGAAACCCATAGAACCCAGCACTACATACCTCCACCAACACTCCAACACTCCACATTCCATGTCAGTGACATCACCACTCATAATAACACACATCTAGCACATAATCAGGCCCCAGCAGAGATTATGACACATCTCCCTCCTTACCACTGACATAACCCTAAAGCCCATAATCAGGACCCAGCACAGACTCACCAACCACAAAGATGGAAGAAAACCCCAATTGTCACAAAGCAATACACAGCTCACACCAGCTAAGAATAACTCCCACTGAGATAAACTGCTAAGCCACAAAAATCTCCAAGTTCTTAAAAAGGAAAACACAAAGAAACTAAACCCAAACCACAGGCTCTCCCCTAAGCCTGAACACCCACCCAGCTATAAACCCGCTGAAGAATGACAAAAATGGAAGGAACCTAACAACAAATCCTTACCCAGAAGAGACCCCACACACCACAACCAAACTAACCCACTCGACTTCTAAACTACCCACTCGACTTCTAAGCCCCACACAGACATGTGGCCACCATGCCTATGTCCAACCCGAAAACTCAAAACCAAAACTCTGATCCTACTGCCAGACATAGGACCCAAAACTATGATCCTACCGCCAGACATCCACATTAACACACTATCCCCATAACAAGCTAAACAGCATCTCACTGCCCCTAACCGCACCACAGACAGCACCTCAGTGCCCCTTAACCAAAACATAAACAGCACCATAACCGTACCCTAGACAATACCTCACTGTCAACCATAGACAGCACCTCACTGCCCCTTAACAGTACCCTAGACAGCACCTCACTGCCCCTTAACTGTACCCTAGACAGCACCTCACTTCCCCTTAACCGCACCACAGACAGCACCTCGCTGCCCCTTAACCAAAACATAGAGAGCACCTCACTACCCAGAGGATCCTAACCCCTGAGGCCACAACACTTAACAACAACAGTATTAACATAGGCCTCCCCCCGAACACCTACCATACTCAGTTCCTTGATAGGTCCTTCATCAGAATGCATGAGCCCCACAGGTCTGGATCCAACTGCCGTAACTTTCCTGCCTCTCCGCGGCACCTGTCACAAAAATCCTGTCGGTATGCCCATACTCTGCCGCAAATAAAACATGTGATCTCAACCACCCTCCTCTTGTGAAACTATGGGACAACAGCCACACACGCTCCTTGCCCAGCACATTCCTCTTCACAGGACAACGAATAATCCTTGAAAACTGCCGTTCCATGCCGTTCCTTTGATGCAGCTCCTCTACCTTGCAACGAACCGTCCTCCTCCAACCAACGCCGGCCCTCCTCCAGCCGATGTCATTAAAGCTGCTCCCGACACGATGAGAGCAACATCGCTACCTGGCCCCACTGCGCCTGCAACCATCGTGCCTGCAGTTCCTCCCATCTCGAAGGCGATCTCAGCGTGGCGCAACCCTATTCCTTCACTTTCAGTTCCAGTCTGCAGAGCACTTTGTCTGACTGCCTCTCCACTCAACCTCACAGCAGAACTGTTCGCTTCACAATGCGCCACACTGCATTTCTGATACCATTGTAGGGCGCCTGTCAGCAACTCTTCCACTGGACCCTTTCCAGTCCTGCACCGCCCGATTTACAGGATATGACAGCCGCAACCTCTGTCCGCTGGTGAATGGACCCTCAGGATCCCCGACCTGGACCCTGGATTGGACTCGCTTAGGGCCCACCTTGCTGCCCACTGTAAATGGGCCCCTTTCCAGTCCTGCACTGCCCGACTTGCAGGATATGACAGCCGCAACCTCTATCCACCGGCGCCTGTACTCTCAGGATCCCCGACCTGGACCCTGGATTGGACCTTCACTGCACCACCCGGCCTGCAGCTTCTTACTGCCGGATGGATGTCTCTCTGGAAGGCAGCGCTTCTAACCTACTGCCCCTTCCCAGCAGCAAATCCTTGTTGGGCATCATTAGCGTGGTGAAGCTGAGCCACTCTAAGCATAGTGAACAAGGGGTTCATGTCTGAATTACACTTAGTATGCCCAAAGCTTTACAAAATGTACAAACAATGAGGGGGCACCTCTACTGAGAATGAGCATGGTTCAAATAACGTGTCTTATGGAGAATACAGAGCACCCATTACTCTCAGTTCTCGTTAAGCCCTGATTCTGGATCCACCCGTCCCTCCTGGATGGTTTAAGCAAAACTAAGAATTTCTGGGTAAAATGTCTCTCACAGAGAGGAACACTAACAGTGGAGAGTTGCTTGACATCAAAAATAATGAAAGTATTCCCTGGCATGCCTGTGGCAACATGCATATTCACAGTCTAGTCCCATTTACAGGGGTCCCACAGGGCACCACAGAGGATGGAGCCGGGTACACCACCCACCAGGAGGCAAGTCAACCTGGCACTTCCTTCCAGTAGGAGACACCAGCTCCCATTATCACCCCATCTGCAATTACCAGCCAACACCGGCCTTACACATCCATGATGACAACATTGCCAAAGCATCACCCACCACCGACCATTCTCAGTGGGTACACCAGTAATCTAGCAGCTGTTCCCAGGCCTCCTGTGGGTGGTTGACATCTGTGTTGACATGGAGATGCTATCTTTAGTTCTGTCTTCTCTTCAGCCAGGTATGCATGGTGACCTTGCTCCAGTGCATCAGGGACATGTTCCACACAAGGTGCTACCAGACCCATTCGTCCTTCTCTACCCCACTGACCTTCTTCCCAAGCTTACCCTGCCACCCGTGATATCATGGACAGAATGTCAGACATGTAGGCATGGCTTGTGCAGGTAGAGAAGAAATGTTTGAGGTAAGTAAAAGAGCTGCAGGTGGAGGCTGCTACTGCCAAGGTCATTGCAGAAGAACAGAGGCATGAAGTGTGTGGGGGGCGGGGGAGGGTTCCCACTCCAACCTCTCCCTCTTCTGTCGGATGGTTGATATCAGCCTCTATCACAGCAAGTCCCATGCCTCCTTAACTGGGTTGCTGGCACATCAGTAAATGGCTCACTGTCACATGGAGGAGCCTATCTACCTTAGCAGTGGAACTACAACATCAACTGTACCATTATCCTCCTTAACCACAGGCCTCTCTCCTGGGCACAGCAGCTCCCAGACTAACCCTGGAAGCATTTCACTGACTGCAGAAGTAGACAACCCACCTGTCATTTAAAGGGTTTTGCCAGGACTTTAATTTCTTTTTTCCACTTTGGAACGTGTATTTGTATTGTACTGTGATCCTCCTGCATTGCTTTGAATGCTCCCCCAACTAGAATCTGGACCTTGAAAATCCCCTATGCAACAGGGTTTGACTCTCCTTCCTGGATGTTAATCTTACCCTCTTGGATGGTTATTTCACCCAACTAGGATTTAAACTTTGGACCTCCCTTGGATTACTTTTCCACTAACCTAGATTTAAATCTTCAACACCCCCTGCATAGCTCGCTCATCTGTGGCCAATGAACTCCCTTGAACAGCATCCCCCACCTACATATCGAGTTTGGAACCCCTCTCGATTGCTTCCCCAAACCTGAATTTCAATAGATATGTTCACCCCTTGAAATGGGATTTTGACCTTGAACTCCTCCAGCTCTTCTTCCCCACTCCCTGCTCCCACCCCCACACTGGATTTATTTTGTTTCTTCTGTGTTAAACTTGATTTTGTTTTGGTTTTCTGATGAAACCTTTTACCACCCCTTCCCATTGAACACGTTTCTTTTGTGTTACCATGGAACCTACGTCCCCTTTCTGCAGGTTCATCAATTGGTCCTGCCCATCATTTCTGATTTGTTTTCACTGGTTTATTCTAGAGTTTCTTTAAGGCATGACAATGACATTTGTGGTTTATTGGTGGATTTCAAATGCACACCAGAAATCGCTAATGATTTTGTTTCTTTGTGAGGATTGAGCGTGCAATACTGCCTGCACAGGTTGAGGCTAGGATGTTTTTGAGGAGGGTGGGTGGGCAGGGTCCTCAGGGGAGCCCAGTGGGTGGCTTTGTGCTAGGAGCGTGAGGAACTCCTGGTGTGAGATTGGAGAGAAAGAGTTGAAGGTTTGTATTCAGGGGGAGTTTTGATGAGGGTCAGCCTTTGGGTGGGTAGGTGGCAGGGGCATGTGTTCCAATTTAGAGATGATGGCGGAGTGTCTGTCAATAGCGACATTGTGGAAGCGTAATGATAAGGTGTCACATAGGGCTTGGGAGACGGGTTGGGAGCGGGCTGGAGAAGGATGGCGAGTTGAATTCAGAGATGATTCTATGCAGTTCCTTGCTCGGTTTTCGAGCGTTTAGGATTCTGTTCCCATAGAATGTTTTCTTGATTTTTCTGATTTCCAGTCTGTATGCGCTGATTATTCTTGCTAAGGCGGTTTTGTTCTGGGTCATAGGGATGGCTCTCCAGGTCTGTTCCAGATGGTGCGTGAGGGTTTTTAGTGATTTGAGGTTGGCGGTGAACCATCTGGGTGTGGGTCCTGATCTCTGAGAGATTTGTTTTGTCAAAGTTAGGGGTGAAAGGGCATTTTAAAGCCAGAGGTTGAAGATTTTAATCGGTGGTGGACCTTCCTGGAGGGTGAGTGTAGGGAAAGAGTTGAGGAGGGAGTTTGCTAGATCAAAGGTGATAATGACTTTATTCCATAGTGGAATGAGAAGAGTGGGGGTTGGTGGAGGTCGCGCGTGGCCCTGGCCACCGGCCGCTGTAGTCAGTGGTATAGAGAAGAACATTGCTGAGTGATCAGTCCATGATAGGGGCAGGGGGGCAGCGTAGATATATCAGTAGTGCTGAAGATTGCAACAAGGGCGTGACCTCCGTGTGGGTGGGTGTGGAGTTGTATTGTGTCCGGTTGAGTGATTCTAGATTGTCTGTGAGTGATCGGGTCATAGAGTTTGAGGGTGAGTCAAACCAGATGTTGAAACCCCCTAAGATGGTAAGTGTTGGATGGAGGTTGAGGTTGGTGGCCAGCGCTTCCCCGAGTATGTCTGTGAAGTTTTTGTTGTAGATAGGGGGTCATAAGATAAGTAGGAAGCTGTGAGAGGTGGAGGGTGAGAGTTGCAGTTTCACCATGAGGGATTCATAGTCTGAGTTGTTGCTTGAGGCGTCCTTAATTATTAGTGGGTATTGGTGTTTGTTTAGTATCGCAGGTCCTCCACCCCTTCGCAATCTGTTCTGGATAGTAAGGTTGTAACTGGGTGGGAAGGCCTTGTGCGCGATGGGCTTATAATTGTCAGCAAACCAGGTCTCGGTAACGAAAAGGATGTCTGGGTTTTCTTCTGTGAGGATGTCAAAGATGTGGAATTTATTTTTTGAGACTGACCTGCCATTGACGAGTATGCAGGATAGTTGGTGGCGTATCCTTGTAGGTGCTGGGTGGGTCGGGTTGTGAGTGGTAGGAGGAGCTGGAGTGAGGGGGGTGGGGTGGCCGGAGGTTGGGGAAGGGTGTGGCATGGGGTGGGTAATAGGCGAGAGTGGGGAGTTGCGTGGGAAGGGGCAAAGGGGCGAGTGGTGCAGGGTGAAGGGGGAAGGTGCACTGTGGGGGACGTGAAACAGCGGGTATGGGAGAGGAAGGCAATAGGGCTAGGACCGGGTTGGGTGTCGGTGTGGAGGTTTGGGTTCTATAGTGTGGTGGCAGGGTTTGCGATCTGGGCTGGAGGATGGGTGATGCTAGAATGGGCTTGAGGTGGCCTTGGTCTGGGTCTTTCTTTGATTTTTGGATGGCTCAAGGGGTGTGAGTGAGAGTAGGAGGGGCTGTGGAGCTTGGGGTTCTGGCCAGGGCTGCTCTAGCTGTGGTGAGACTGGGGAAACGTGTTGCTGGTGATATGTTGTTGGGAAAAGGTGGAAGCAGCTGGTGCATGATGAGCGGTTAGTGGCGGGATGGTGTGGGAGTGTTGTTTTATGTGTGTCACCGGGCAGTCCTGAATATTTCAGGGGGACAATGTTTTCTGTTCCCTCTCTCCATCTTGCCATTCTTGATTGAGCGGATCGGGATCTACTTGGGGGGCATAGCAGGTCGAGGAGAGGGGTTGGACTGGCGAGGAGGGGGGATAGGTGAGATGTATAGGGTGCAAGTTGATGAGGTGCAGTGTTGGGATGATAGGCTGTGTGTTGGTGGTGGCTGAGCTTGGGTGTGGTGGGTCTTATCAGGCCTACCAGTGCGTCAGAATGCTGCTCTGATTTGTCCAGAGTGTGGCATGGTGTCTAATATGTGGGAAGAGTATATCAGATTATGTGTCTGAGGAGAGGTGCACCTCCACTGGGATACAACACTAGATATGAGTACTTACCTGGCTTTAGGCACCTGGTCAGGGCAGTCGGGTAGGTTTGGGATACCTGGGTAGAGTGGGAGGGGGCATGCCTAACAGGAGTACTAAGGAGAGAGTAAGGCATAACAGGGGTACTACAGAGAAAGTAAAGCATAACAGGGGTACTAAAGTGAAAGTAGGCGTATTAGCACCTAGATTTTAGGACAGGTGGGGGACAACTGTGAATAGATGAATACAGTAGCACCTGGATTTGGGTTAGCTGGGTAATGGGAGATACAGCAGTGGACACTAAGTAGGTAGTGGTACCTGGTTTGGGCGGTGAAAAGTCTAAATGGGGGTTTCAACAGTAGAACTGTTAAATACAGTATCACCTCGATTAGGGTCACCTGGATAATGGGAGAGAAGGCCTAAATGGGGCTTTCAACAGTGAAATACAGTAGTACATGGGTTTGGGACACCCGGATAGTGGGAGAAATGCCTGCATGGGGAGTTTCAACAGTAGAGCAGTTAAATACAGTAGCACCTCGATTAGGGTCACCAGGATAATGCGAGGGAATGCCTAAATGGGGCTTTCAACTGTTAAATACAATAGTACCTGGGTTTGGGGCCCCTGGATAGTGGGTGAAATGCCTACATGGTGAATTTCAACAGTAGAGCGTATATGGCTAGCTTAACACTGTCTGCCTAGATGCAAGATATGGCAAAGGGGCACAATCTACCTAGATGCAAGATATGGCAAAGGGGCACAAACTACCTAGATGCAAGATATGGTAGCTTAACACAGTCTGTCGAGATGCAAGATATGGCTATGGGGCACTATGTAGATACAGTCAGACCCAACAATTTGGTGAGAGGCTAATTTAGATGGGTTGAACAGTTTAATGGGGAGCAGTAATTTCAGGTCCCCCCTGTCCAGACCGCACCTACCTTGCTAGTCGCTGCTGGTTGATGGCTGCAGGTGCCACAGGCTAACGTGGGCTAACACTGTCTGGAGCTGTCTCTGCAGGTGCCGTCCTTTGCCTCAGGTCATTTGCTGCAGGGGCTGCAATGGGCAGTTGGCTGCCCTATCACAATGATTGTTATGCAGGCTCTGGACAAAATCAAGATTGAGGGTGGGATTAAGCCTTGTCAACCACCCAAAGGCTCGGGAGAAGTGCGGGCGGGTCATTAACACACAGAACTACGATGGTGCATCATCCAAACCATCAACGCCAAAGCTGGAGGAGAAGACATGGATCTGGAACTGAGAAAATTGGAGCAGAAATGGATACACCGCTTAGACACAGTGAAAAATTGACTAAATGTTTCAATTGAATGGAACCTGTTTTTCTAATAGCAGTGGTTCTCCAACACCCCAGTCACCCAGGGGCCACAACCAAATCACCATCCAGACATGACACACACGGGTAGCTCCCATTGACACTGTTTCCAATATGATTAGTTACCATATTGCATCATTATCTAAGCAGCACTATTGTATAGGCAAGGCCTTATGAGAGATACAACGGGTCCCACACATGCCAGCACCTAGGTGCCACAAATACTGTTGAATGATTTACGCCTGTACAAGGCTCGGCATAACTGTACCACAATACAATCTGTCAACAATGTCTTGTTTTTACCCAAGTGTGGATTTATGCTGTACAAAGATGAGCATTTCACTAGCACAAACGTTCCGCTCACGTGCATTTTCTAATATGACAAGCAACCTTCAGGCAATGTTATCCAATGGGCAACATTCGTATGGGCAAAACCTGATCAGCTAGGCGATGGTCTTACACATGTCGGAATAAATTTGTCATGAATACTGTTGAATGATGCATGTAGCTACTGGATTCAGAATAATTTCACCTGAATATTATACGTCAAATGATGTGGTGTGGCTTAACCATGAGCTGATTGATGCTGAAAAAAAAATGTGCCTATGAGCAGCTCAAATGTTTCTAATGCGTGCACTTTCATGCACGCCTCTCACTCCTGGAAGTACGATTTCCGAGCGCCCTGAGGAGAGTACACGATTGCCATCACATACGGTAGCCTGTAACACTATCCAGTAACTCATGCGCAATCTACATGACGGTCGCCTAGTTACGAGTGACGCATCTATTTCTAATCGGACACAGCTCCACCAAGAAGCAAGCGAACGCAGGTAAAACTCTCTCTCTACCCACAGAGCGGTTCTTTTCCAATGCATAAGACGAGGGCTCACTATCACACAGATAGGAGGGCACCACCCACTGGCCCACTCACACGATGGGATAACTCTTCCAGCCACAGACACCCCGGAAGGGTTGGCTCATTACGGGGCACCAGATAGAAAATGGCTGCAGGGCCTCTTTTCTTATGTAATGCTTGCACCTAAACACAAGCCGGCTGTTCCCCCATTAGGGTCTGCCAACACTAGTGATGAATAAATCGGCAAGTATGTGCCATCACTAGTAACCTATAAGCAGAAGGGCAAATGGCCTGCCACAGATGCAGCAATTTAGATCTGTCTAGTAACCAGAGACACGACAAACATGACAAAAGGCTTTTTTAATTTTGCAGTTTAACCAACTGGGCACTCACCAGTAGACCCTATTTGATTAGGACTAAGAAATACGAGGTGCACAGAAGGTACCTCGAGAGAAGAACGCTGCACCTCCTCTCAACACCTGTGACACCACAATTACCAGCTCAGGTAGGACATGTCGCAGCACAACATGCAGGCAATCACTATGCTCTGCAGAGAGACACCCAGTTCTAATTTCATTTTTTAATTTTTAGATGTCCCACCAAGGGGTACACAAGTGACACCACCCTAGACAGATGTGTTGGTTATATCAACCACATTCTAAGTCACAATCTGTAATAAACCTCACCAAAAACTGTATCAAAATGTGTTAGTCATATGAAGACTTAATATGTTTACTGTTGTACATAACTCCTCATAACCAGGAGGTTGTAAATGGATATACATACACAGCAGCCTTAATAGGCATTTTTAAGGATTTACGAAAAAATAAAAACTGTTATAATATGTGTGAAAACAAATGTTGGTGCTCTCTAATGTATACATAGATCAAATGTTATGATATATTCTCTCTGCGACATTACACTACCGGCAAGTGCCATGCAGGTGGGGTAGCCTACTACCAAGGCTAAAGACATTACCCGTTTCACCTTAGAGTTGTGTTTCGAGTGTGAGGGCCAGAATAGGATTTCGGAAACAGGGCATTTTGATTTGGACATCTTGACAATGGACAGACTCTGAGTTTTTGTTGAGGTAGGAAACATCTCCTAGCACCCTTATTTGTTAAACAAATGTTTATAGTCAAAACTATGAGCTCTGTGTCCGCGTCTCATTCCTGGCTCCTCACAGTACTAAAGACTTAACTTGTTTTGGGACCATGATCCTCAGTCATTACCACTCTCCACCTGGTGGCAAACATTGGCTCACAGTCTCTGGGTTTTTTCAATTGTACCCAAACCACTTTCTCAGCAGGTTGAAGAAACTGTTTTGGCTTTTCCTCTGCTTGTCAAGATATTGTGTTGATTCTCTGATGTTAACTTGATACCTGGCACCACCACCCATGGTACATTGGGTTATCTTGACGTGGCCATGCATCAGACTCTTAAGCAGCTGTTTACCGCCGGTATTAGCAGGCTGTCACAGGTCTCTCCCCTTCTCACCTGTTTCTCCTTACTTGCGACGTTCTTTGAAGTGGCTTCCTTCTTTCTTACTGTCCGGGACTAGTACAGACCTGGACGGGGGTCTTCGGATTCCAGCGTGAGGTCTGTTGCCAAGGAAGCGTTCAGTATCCAGGACGTGGAACCAGGAAGGAGAGGACCCGGCTCGGAATGGAGCCGAAGCGCCGTAGGACCAAGCACAAGGTTAATCCAGGAATTGAGTTACGAAAAGGGAAGGAAAAGGAATGAAGGAGTACCAGGAAGGCGGGAAGCAAAGGAATCAAAAAAGGGTGCTACAATAGGATGTACAATGTCAGAAAATGTGGGTATACATTTTCTGTAGAAGTTAGCAAGTCCCAGGAAGGATTGAATCTGTTTCACAGTAGTGGGAGCAGGCCAAGACAGGATGGAATCAACCTTGGAAGGATCCATTCAGATACCTTTGGAACTAAGGACGAATCCAAGAAAGTGAAAGGTTGATGCATGGAAAAGGCACTTTTCAGGTTTGGCCAGGAGCTTGTGTTCACGTGATCATTTTAAAACTGCTTTTACATGTTCTTGATGGGTCTGAGGTTCCTTGGAATAAATTTGTATATCGTCTAGATATACAATGACGAAAAGGAACAGCATGTCAGAAAAACCCTGATCCATGAAGCGCTGAAATACTGCGGCGGCATTGGCGAGACCGAAGGGCATTACCAGATACTTAAAATGGCCAAAGGGAGTTCTGAGGGCTGTTTTCCACTCATCGCCTTCCTTTATGAGAATGAGATGGTAAGCACCCCTGAGATCAAGTTTCGTGAAAATGACAGAACCCCTCACTGCCTCCAAAATGTCCGAAATAAGTGGTAATGGATAGCGGTCCTTGAGAGTGCATTGGTGGAGGCCATGGTAATCCAGACTAGGTTGGAGTTCCTTGGTGTCCTTATTAGGGACGAAGAAGAGGAAAGCACCGGCTGGAGACTTGGAAGGTCGAATAGTACCGTTTGTCAAATTGGTATCCAAATATTCTCAGAGGGCTTTCTTTTCTCTTTCAGACAAAATTAACATTCTTCCAAAGGGAATCACTGCTGATGGTTCTGTATCAATGGCACAATCCTCAGGTCTGTGAGGTGGGAGAGATTGAACAATGGCTGTTGAAAACACATCTGAGTAGGTTTGGTATGCCTGAGGAATTTGGATAATGTTGGAGACAGTTACGGATGGTTGCTTGAGTTCCTGGAAGTCCGCTGAAGGACTTAGCAATGTGGCAAGAGATAAACAATGAGACATGCAATGTTCTGGACCAAGAAACAAGGACCCCGCTGCCCAATTGATGTAGGGATTGTGTTTCTGTAACCAAGGCATGCCTAAAACCCAGGGGTAATGATCAGATTTAATGATGTCAAACTTGAGTATTTCCTGATGGTTGTTTATTGACAGCAGTAAGTCCTTGGTTTGGTGAGTTATGAGTCCAGAAGACAAGGGTCTGCCATCAATGGCTTCGACAGGTTGTACTATCTCTTTGGTTTCTCGAGGAATGTGATTATCGACAACCCAATCATGGTCTATGAAAATGCCCATGGCACCACAGTCCACTAAAGCCAGGGTGGGGTAGGATTCTCTCTTGGAAGGGGATAAGACTGTTTGTAGAATTGCAAGAGTGTTCTGTCCTGAAGATTTCAAGGAATGAATAGATGAGGAGCAGACATCATTCTCCCGAAGCTGTGCTCCGCTTAGGATCGGGAGCTGGCGTTTCCCAAACGCTGAGGTGGCGCTATAGGACATTCTCTTACAAGGTGTTTATCAGAGGCACAATACATTCACAGTCCTGTATTAATCCGACGGATCCTTTCTTGGGGAGAAATAGGTCCTCGGAAGGCGCCTAGTTGCATAGGTTCTGGATCTGAGGCTTGCGAAGCAGTTTTTTCTTTTGGGCAGGGATAGCTTGTGGCTGTCTTTGGAGATGTTGTCTTAGATTTCCTTTTCTCTGCCTTTCTTTCCTGGATTCGGAAATCGATCTGTAGGGAGAGGTCCATAAGAGCTTGAAAGGAGCTTGGGTGAGCTACTCTAGCTAATTCATCCTTTACCTCATCATTTAAGCCTCTTCGAAAGATGGTAAAGCTGGCTTCCTGGGACCAAACGGTTTCTTTGCTAGCTGCTTAAAGCGAGTCACATAAGTGAGCATATCCTGAGTTCCTTGTTGGAATTCCAGCAGTCTTTCCTGTGCACTATAAACGAGTTCAGGGCGATCAAACATGGCCTTAAGGGCTTCCACAAATCCATCATAATCATCCAGGAGAGCATCACCCGCATTGACTAAGGTAATTGCCCAGGTTAAAGCATTGCCCGTGAGATGAGATATCATGAATCCAACCTTTGCTCATGGGGTGGAAAAGTAGTACAGTTTGAAGGTGAAATGTACTAAGCAAGAATCAAGGAAGGCACGTAGGTTTTTTGATGATCCGTCGTATTTGTCTACTAAACCCCCTTACAGGACACCTTCCTTGGCTGCAGAGTCACGAGATAAAACCAACTGCTTTAATGCTGCATTCTCAGCCTTAAGGTTTTGGACTTCAGTGGTTAATTCTTGCATACCTCTCATGAGGTCCTGGACTGCGGCTTCCATATCTGCCCTTGTATCAGGTTTGAGGCGTCTCAATCTGTCACAAGTTTCTCCCCTTCTCACCTGTTTCTCCTTACTTGCGACCTTCTTGGAAGTGGCTTCCTTCTTTCTTACTGTCCGGGACTTGTACAGACCTGACGCGGGTCTTTGGATTCCAGCGTGAGGTCTGTTGCCTTCCACTAGGAAGTGTTCAGTATCAAGGACGTGAAACCAGGAAGGAGAGGACCCGGCTCGGAATGGAGCTGAAGCGCTGTAGGACCAAGCACAAGGTTAATCCAGGAATTGAGTTACGAAAAGGGAAGGAAAGGGAACAAAGGTGTACCAGGAAGGAGGGAAGCAAAGGAATCAAAAAGGGAGCGCGAAGCGAACTTCAATAACGCACGTCTAACTACTCCAAGCAGTAGCGTTGAGACGCGCGGCGCCGTGGGGGTGTGGTTCTTTTCTAGGAAGTTGAGCGTAGCGTGGAAGTACTGGTGTGCAGCGTTTCGGAACTGTCGGCCATGCTGGTAGAATTACAGAGTTCATACCGCGCTGCATCATGGACCATGAAGTCCAGAATGGACGAATTCGGCGGTTCATGACACTGGCTTTGTCTGTATTTGTCTTTACTTGTCATAATCAGGGTCTGACTGAGCAGGTTCTTCCAACGACAAAGCAAATGCCCACAGCTCATGTAACCGAAGGCCATTCTTGTGTATTCTTTGGATTCTGGGAAACTTCCGCATTTTCCCTTCACCGCTCTCCCTTTCTTCTCCCGCTTTCTCCTTGTTACGTCCCTCATTCTCTTATTTTCTCTCTCTCATTCTCTCTCTCATCATCCTCATTCTTTTGCCATCTCCCGACCATGCAGCTCATTCCTCCACCTCATCTCTGCAATTTATTACTCCCCTCCTTCCTGTTTCTATTCCCTCCTCGGATCTATCTTCTACTAAATTCATTCATCCTTTTACCTCCTTTGTACTGGCTTCTTCACCCACCCATTCTTTGTACTCTATTCTTCTAAGTACCTCCTACACTCCTCTTTCAGCTCTTTTTTCACTTCTTCCCCACTGCGGTTCTCAGGTTGGTTCTTTGCCCTCTCTCCTCTTCGTCCCCATTCAGCTCTGTTCTTCTCACTCATTTTGTCACTCCTTCTTCAGTTCTCCATGCACCCTCATTCAGCTCTCCTTGCAACCCTTTTAACTGCTCTTTTAATTTCCCGCTCATACCCACCCTCCTTCACACTTCTTTATATCCCTACTTCACCTGCTCCATCTCTTCTCTGCTACTCTCACACTCCCCACTCCTCTATTCACATTCGCTTTAGCACCTCCCCTTTCTGCTCTTCCTTCCACCTTGATCGTTCTCTCCTCCCCTGGTCTCCTCACTTCCTATCTCTGCTGTCTCCCCTTTGCCTTCATCATATTATATACTACTCTCTCCTTGCTGGACCACCATGCTTCCAACTCCGTGTCCGCTCTATTAACACCCATACTGCCTTCATCATCTGGCCCCGATTTATTCCAAACCAATATGGCCAGGAGACACATAATTTTTTAGCTGGTTTCAGGTGTGTGAAGCATATAAGCATGCACATGGATTGGGTGCCAGATGTGGCAACTACTGCTGTGTAGCTGACTCTGACGGGCTGGAGGGCCATGATGCTACTTTTCCAATCAAGCCTATATTAGGTCCATCCACCATGTTGATTTTGGACTGTGGGCTGCAGTGATCACCACTGTCTACCCACGCCAGCTTCTCCCCCTCTGAAAAGCATATCTTTGGATTTCTCAAAGATGCAAGACTCAGGGGAGACCCGCGAGTGGGACCAGGGAACATCCCAATGAAGAGCACTCACAGAGTAGTGAACCAGCTATTCTCATAAGTATGTCTTCCACAGCTGTTCACTGTCATAGCTCTGGGAACTGCTTGCGCATTGTCTCGCACTATATTTATTAGTCTCCATTGTGATATATTCCTGTTCTGCCAAATGTGTCAAAGAGTTGTACTGTGAGTGTTAACGAGATTTTTCTACAGCCCTGTGGTGAGGGATCTAAAACCATCTAACATAATGGCAAGACATGGTTTCCAAGCAAAAGATGGACCAAACCCTCTAAAGGTTAGCTGTGCAAAAGCAGTCATCCATCAGTCAAGGGAGGAGGTAGACTGGCAATGAGATGCAATTGATCCCACTATGTACCCCCAGAGAATACACTACAGAGGTACATAGAAAAATATACACATTCTCATTAAATTACACATAGTAACTATAATTTCAAATAAGTGCTTGGAGTTTAATGTAACACATTAAAAAACATAGTGCATGTATAAAAACAGTAAGGGGTGATGGGCATACCCCTCTCACTCCTAAGGTTTGACGATAACCAGGTGGTAAACTCAGTACTTATAAGGCACAAGGGTGGAGAGAAAAAGAGGGCCTTAGACAACACTAAAATGCATTTACATATTCATGACCAGCCAAAACTACCAAACATGAACACTCACTGTAATCCCCAGAACCTCTAGTACATAGTGACAATAATTAAAATACTTGTATATTTGATACATTCCCTAGGGGGGAAAAGGGGGCTAAGATTGTTCCCAAATGCCCAGTGGACCACTGTCACGGATGGTTTGAATAATTCCACCAACTCAAGAAAACTGTTGAATGGTTTTATTTTTGATGTATTAGACTGCAGGATGGTTTGACTAAGGGAGAGCCCTAATTAGTCCTTCATCCTCCCCTGTGCCCCCTCCGCCATAGCCCAGGATTCTGTATTTTCCTCCAGTGTTGCAATGCAACTATCTATTTTTAACCCCTACTGCCTAATATAGCCTATCCGTTTGGTGCCTTTTCCACCTTATTCCCCCAATATTCTGATTACTCTCTCATTCTCTCCCTCTGTCTCTCTGATTCCTGTCCCTGCGCTTGCCTTTTTTTTCTCTCCTATTCTCTCCTTCTTCCGCACCGCTGATCTTCCTAGTTTGTCCCTCTCACTCTCTCCTGTCACTCCCTTCTCCCCCACTTCCTCCTGTCTCTCTCCTCCTCTTTCTCTCCACTACCACACCTTTAACTATTCTCTCTTATCACTCTTCTCTTCTGTCCTTTGAGTATTCTTATACTTCCCCCCTTTCTCTACCTGCACACCACCTCCTTCTACTACTCTTGCCTAACACCCGCTTCTCTCCTCCTCTGTCTCTCTAGTCTTCTTACACTACTCATATGTCTCTCACTACACTCTCCCTCTACTATTCTCTCCGATCTCCAACCCCCTCTACACCCATGTCGTCTCTCTTTTACTCACATGTCCTCTCGCCTTTCACTCCCTCTCACTCTCTCTGCCAATCTCACCAAACTCTAACTACTCTCACTCTTTCCGATCCCCCAAATCCTCTCTCTACTTCGACTGACTCTAGCTTACACTTTCACAATCACAACATTAGCCTTTCATTGCTGGTGCCACTTTCTCTCATATCCAATACCTCACCTGAACTCATATGCCTGTGATCCACAGATGTCTTTGTACTCTGCTCCACCTGCTGCCTTCCTCTTGGTGTCTCAGTCCACCACCACACCTCCTGACCTTTCCTGGACAACTTTTATACTTGTGTCCCCTTGTTTTGGTGGTTTCTCCCCCTTTGAATTGGTTCCCTGCTCACGTCAATCTCACCCAAAGGTTTTCCCTGGGAGCGGGCTATCACAGCACACAGCTTTAACAACTTTGTTAGGCCCGCCCTTGTCAGTGTTCAAGCAGTCTCAGCGGTCCGGTCAGGTTGACGTTCACGAGTCGTCTTGCTTTCCTTCTTTGTTGGGATTATACAGCTCATGCCAGCATGCTGGAAGTTACTGTGACTGGAAGCTTCCTGTTTACTATGTCTCTATTCCTCTGTTTGTTTTGCCTGGTTGTCTCTGCAGAGGATTCTGGATCTTGCAGTCCTATAAATGGAAAGAGACAATTTTGGTCAGAAGAGAGGTTGGTAGGTATAGGGTCATTGACAGTGGTACCCACATGAACCAGAAAGGCACACTCACGGGGGTTAGGGACTGCTCTGCCACCCAACTCCCTCACCCTGCTTCACGGGTACGATCGACTGTGGCCTATGCCCTGGTAGGCCGCCTACCCCAGATTGAGAGGGGTTCCTGTTCCTCCTGGAAAGGGCCAAGCCACTGACCCTGTCACATCACCAAAATGTCATATTAGGCTTCGACGTACAGTACCAGATCAGTATGGTCTTATTACATTCCTAGAAAGGCATTGGCACAATGTAACCATTACTAGAAAATGTTTTCTGATATAATGCTATAGCAGGTGTGCTGTACAGTGATTTAATACACTAACTCTGTAGAAAATCCTAGCTGCATGGTATATGTTTTAGTCCTGAAAAGGGGTGTAATACAATGATTTAAAAATACCTAATCAATTTGGGGCAAAAGCTAAAATTCCAGCTCTTTGATGTAAAATTTTAGGACCCCATGTAAAATACACATGTTTAGGTGAGTACCTTCTAAATTCACATTAGTGGAGTTTAGAAGTTGTAGAAAAGTTCAGCATAGCAAATAATTGGACAAATTCTATAGGCAGATCTGTTTAGTTTAGTTTAGTTTAGTTTAGTTTAGTTTATTATTTGTATAGTGCACCTAACCCAAGGGTAACTGGGCGCTGTGGTTATGAGGAAAAGGCAGATATGTCTGTTTTACTGCACAGGTGTGGAAAAGGGTACATGTAACTCCAGAGTACATAAGGAGTGGCTGCCCTTGAAGACATCCTGGTTTAGGTTCAAGACCCAGAAGAGTGAGGAAACAAGTAGAGCAGGATTATTACCACAAGAGGTGAATGGCCAACAGTCCACCACCCCTGAACTCAAGAGACCTCTGAAGGGTGAAAATAAACTGGAACCTAAAACCAAGGAGCAAGTATTTGCATGGCCAGATTCAGTTGACTTTGTTCGGGAAGAGTTAAACAATCCACTGAGTGCTTCCTATACAGGTCATGTTACAGGATCCGGTACCCAGGGACTTGCACCTTGTCATTGATGTCCCAAAAGAAGCAGAATTAGCTTGCCTAGTAGGGTGATCCACAAGTCAGAAGCAGAAGCAAGGATGAGGAAGGCCCCAGGAGGATGTATCAACCCAACAAAGAGGATCTAGGTGACTCAAAAGACATCCAACCATCCATAGATTGTCTCATGGCAGGGGCAACAATGAAGGTGACACAAAATGGCCCAGACGAAGGCACATGTGGGGTAATGGTGTCCCATCACTCTTATTGATGACAGAGATGTAATACCATGAGGTGCTACATCCACAGGGGTAACATGGGTAGATAGTGGTAAAACGGCCCAGAAACAGTTGCTGCACCAGTCATCTAGCCCATCCAGTGGAATGAACCAGGAGGAGGATGAAAAACAGCCCAGGAAGGAGATCCAACTGCCAAAGGAAGAAACTGGAAATAAGATACAGCACACAGGTTGAAGCCAGTATGACCAAGAATGATCCTTGAAATTTAGAAGCCCACCTTGATGGTAAATACTCCAGCAGTTCAGATAAGAATTGGCTATCTTGAGGAATGAACAGGCACTCCCCTAGATATATACGCATTCACTCATGGCCTGGTCTCAGCCAGCCCCCTAATCACACATTAGGCAAAGCTGCAAGGTTTTGGCAGTCAGCCAATCAGGAATTAGCCCATATTTGCACAACCGCAAGTTGTACTTAATGAAATGCATTAGTACCCAAATGGCTACCTTACTGGCTCTTTCAGGTATGAAGGCCTTGATAGCACACCTGCACGCCTAGTGAAGCCAATAATAAATTACATCTGCTACCGATCTATTCTCCAATGCAAGTGTAGGGTGTTCTACACCAAAATAGGGTACTTAAAAATCATCCCTGGCATAGGAGTCGTGTGTACAAACCATAGGACAACACATCAAAAAGGGTAGCTATAGCAGAGGACTTTTGTAGAAGTCCCTCAGTTCACACAAAAAGGTGAAATATCCAAGAAACCCAAAAAGAAAATGAAAATGTTTAGGGGTCTCATCAAATTGGACAACAGAATTCCCAAATTTGAATTCTGTCCTAACATTGGGGAACCACCATGAGGCTGGGAATTGGGAGCCTGGAAGATCCTGGATATACTCCCTTTGGAGCCTGCATCCTGGACCAGGTGGCAGTTCCGGGCCTGAGGGCCCCACGAGCTGCATCTCCTAGCCATCAGCATGGGACTTGGGTGTCCTCGCTGTGAGGGACATAGACCATCACCTCTGTTTCTCCACATCAAGATGAGCGCAAGAGGTGCTTTCAGATAAGAATTTGAACATGTGAACCATATGATGGCATGCATTTCCGTACAAGTGTTTTATTGACACATATCAAGCATCCAGGTGCTGTACAGTTTCAGTCACTCCATAGTATGTGGCAGACAACTATTGCGCAGGACCATCGAGTCATATATTGACCCTTGGAAGCATGCACATACATGTGTGAAGTACACAATCAATGACCCTTGTACAACATTTTTTGTATTTTAATCAGTGGACAACACCATTTAATTCTGCAACATTGCAATCATCAATATACAATAAATCAAGGAAATTGCACTCAGCCTTCACTTACACATCAATATAATATAAAACTAAATAAAAATACACACAATCAAGAGTCATAAATACTTATATCTAAATCCAGATCCTTTGATTGAAAATATATTTTCTAACACCCAAAACTTGCACACTTCATCCTCTCTTCAATCACACCTTCACACGTTCATTGCAACAGATTTCATCACACTTTTCAACTAACAAACAATGAGCACAGAAATAAATCCTGGCTGGCATTTGCTTTCTTGACCAATAGCGAAATGCTTCACAAATCACTATCCCTTGTGTCACTGTACCAATTTGGAACCCAAGTCCAACACCAAAAAAACTCTTTAAAAAAAACAAGCTGAACAATGTTTGAAGAGCAGGTTCAGCCACAGACCATTTGCACAGGGATGGTGTGCTGCGTATGTCTGTTGCAGAAGACCTATTCTCGAGCACTAGGTGGTATAAGGACTATGGGCCTCATTACTAGTTGGGCGGTGTGGCAAAAATTGGCACTAATATGGTAGTAGCAGAGTCATCGCTGCATTACTGCCGCATTACCTCACTGCCCAACTGTGGTTTTGGCGGTGGGGTGGGGGAAAACGCTGGATGTAATTCCACCACCTCACCACCAAAATCCGACAATAAGGGCGAAATGACTGCTGGAGGAATTACTGCTGGTGGTAATTCTGCCAAAATCGCCATGGAGTCCCATCGCCATGGAGGACTCCATAAATGGGGACTAACACCAGCATGCTGCCACTTGTAATCTAGTGGTAATTCCGCCGGACCAAGTGGCAGTAATGGTAATGTAGTTTCACAGTATTCCGGGATTAAATGACTGGATGTATTATAAACAGGAGGCTGGGTATACGTGTAACTGAGAGAATGCATGGTTTATGAGTGCACAAGTGAATGTACAAATGGTGTGAGAATATGCGTGTGAATGCTTTGGAAATGTGGGTGTGAATGAGCAAGTAAACATTGTGTGAACATGTGTTCATTGTGCCAGGCATGGGGCCTGATTTGTGCTGGTGGAGGAGTTATATTTACTGAGGCTTTTTTTTACTGGACATCTGTGATAAAGCAAACTTAATAAATGTTATTAAGTGGCTTGAGTGCCATATTTTTTATTTTGGTGCAGCCTGTCTAGCCAAGATTTCTTACTGTTGAAAGGCAATTTCTACTGGCAATTTGTTGTAAAGCAAACTTGATAAGTGTTACAAAGTGGCTAAACTGTCATGGCTTGGTGCAGCCAGCCAGTCTAGCTATAATTTCTTAGTGTGGCATGGCATTTATTATTGGCCATCTATGATAAAGCAAATTTGATAAGTGCTGTTATTTGGCTAGACCAGCATATTTTGGTGCAGCCTGTCTAGCTATCATTTCTTAGGACTGCATGCCATTTTTTATGGTATGTATGGTAAAACAAACCTGATATTTATTATTAACTGGCTTAGATAGGCATATTGTGGTGCAGACAGCCTGGATGAATATTCTTATTGTGGCATGAAATTATTTTCTAGGCATAAAATGTTTGAGCAAACATGATATGTGTTATTAAGTGGCTAAACTGGCATGTTTTGGAGCAGCCAGTCCAGCATTATTTTCTTACTGCTAGATGAAATTGTTGCTGGGCATATTGACGGATCCAGCAGGAAAATGTATAGGTGCAACCAGCATAACATTTTTTTTATAGTGGTATAATATATCGTAGGGAAAGACAGAAATACATTGGGAAATTATCTGTGCACTGTTGGTGACTTGCATCTATTTGAATTGTTTATGGGTTAGCCTACAAACACATTGCAAAATGTCTGGCTTTTGACCCAACCTTTCACTGAAAGTGTGCTGTATAATGCATCATTTTAGCCCATTAATACAAAAAAAGTTCTCGAGTGGAGAACTCCCTGCCCCCTCCCAATGCCCTTTGTTTGGTTTGGGCTTCCTTGCTACAGTCAGTCACTCTTGCATATTTATTCACCAGCCATCGCTGACGTTAACTAACATCTTCAGGCTCAAATCAAAAGCAGGCCGAAATGCAATGGTAAGAACTGAAAGAGTAAAAAAAACGAAATACTTAATTATTCGACAGACTTCAGAATCGCCCAGAAGTTTTGTAATTGGTGCTAAGCCATTTTATAACCAGGTATTTAAATTGCACAACTTTAAGCTCAACATCAGCTTCAGGCCAAGTGCATTTGATGATAGAGCCCACAGTGCACCAACGTTGGCCACTTTTGCTCCAATATTTGCATTCTGCTGACCAATGCAAAAAGGACATTTTGTGCTACTTGTTCAGTGCAGTTGCCAGTGCAATATTGACTGCTAAAAGTGCAGAACTTCCTGTTAGTGCAAGAATTCACAGCAGCAGTGCGATTTGGTTAATCTAAATTAGAGGTATTGCCTAACAGCTTCTCTGGATACCTATTTTACCGTCTTTGGGTCTCATTTAGGGTTTGGAGAAAAGTTTTCAAAAACGTATGTGATCATTTATGGGGATAATCAACACGAGGGCAGCCCACATAAAATACTGCAGGCAGGACAATCAGCAGATTGCGTGCGGGTTTTGCACCCCCAAGCAACAAGACGGTGCCCACTATCATCTGCTAGCAGATACCGCATGAAAAATGATCAAAGCTGTAAATATGAAGGGACAGGTGCCCCCAAACCCACATGGGGCATGAGTTGCTGCTCAGGTGTCAGCAGCAGCAGCAGGGTGCCATAGCGTAACAAGTCCTCTGTTAAAAATGTTCGGCCATGTCCGTCCCTTCTGACATGTCCCACCGCTGTGCACTGACTGCCAGGGGCCATGCATGCACTTTTCATGTGGTGCACATGGCTGAGGAATATCCATGTCTCTGGGGAAAAATCTGCATGATTTTCTTTTTTCCACATTCCGTTGTTCAAACATATAAATCATGCTGAATACCTATTTATCACTTTGAGAAACTGAGAATAATACCCTGTTGGAAAGAATGGTGTTTACCTCATTACTGTAATTGTAGTCATTAAAAGTTCCACATTTTTATTTTAAGTACACCAATGATATCAAGAGAGAATGGTGCATACAAGCAATACAATAAATACAAATCCATCGAAACCTGTGTAGTCAAGTGGAAGAGCAACACCCATGCCCTATCAGGTTTGTGACAGGCGAACTAAGAACATAGATGCAGAAAGATAAAGGAAAAAACACATCATTTATATTGACAACAGACCGTTCAATCAATCATCCCGCAGTATACAACTGCAAATTCAGCAGGGCAAGAGTACTATTCACTGGAAACAATTACAAAGTCTTGTCTGTATAAGTCCATCAGCCCTACTAATCCAGCATTAGCCAACAGATCTGATTGAACCTGTCCATTTCACTTCTGAGTTTAAAAATGGAATTCTCATGTGTTGACACAGTCAGCAATTCCTCCAGCCAATCATCAATGCACAAAGAGTTGGAGGATTGCCATGCACGCAGGATCATTGTTAGAGCATGCAACCGCAACAGCCAAATCTTATTAGCAAATGACAGATCCTTCATCAGATGGCCGTCACCCTGGATCACGAGGAAGGGGCCTTCTAGGAATGGTAGACCCCAACACCAGACTCCTTCCCAAAAATCGCTCGTCTTACTGCAAAACCAAAGAAAGTGGCTCAGTGTCCCCTTCGCCTGTCTAGATTTTCAACACTGGTCCCTCTCTAAGAGGTGTCTCTTAAACATTCGTTCTGGGGTCCAATATGTCCTGAAGAGTAATTTAGTATGAGAGGCCCTCAAACCTCAGTCCATGCTTGACGGGCGAATATTGCCACAATTGTGGTCATTTGACGTATGCATGCAACCACAAAGAGGTTCTTGTTGCCTCTATGACCTTCCCCACCAGCCAACCACGAGACGTCTGACTTCATTTCAAGAGCATCATTAGAGGCAATAAATTGACTATAGAGAAAAAAACTGCTCTCTTCATCATGGTGTCCTAGTGTCTGGTCTAGCAGTTACTGTCTTACATATCGGCTGGCCAAACACATGTGCACTTTTACTTGTATTTCCACTCAATGACACACCAACCACCAGCTTTTGGAAAATAGTAGATTGCAGAAATGTTGAAAGTGAAGCAAAGTGTTTTTTTTCTTCTAAAAGCAACACAAGTGTAAATGTTTTTGAAGGATCTCAAGGACAAAATTATTGTGGTCAAACGCACTTGACCACAATGAGAAAAGAAAGATTTGGAACTTTGCTTGTTAACAACAGCCTCCCTTACCTTGCATGGCAGTTTTGGAAAAGCAAACGCCTGCCTCATTGAGATTGGAAAATAGGAACGTTCTGATCTCTACAGCACAAGCTGATCATATATTTGATGAAGAGATAAGTGTTCCAGGAACGATTCTAATCATTACATTTGAATTTGGTACTTAGCAAAGATCTTGTGGAGTGCAAGAGCAAACTAGAGGAGTGAACACGTTAAGGAACTCCCATGGCGCCAGAACACAAGTCAAGTACAAGGAGCAAAAAAAACAATCAACCGCACCCAAACCAAACACTTGCAAAGGCGCGTAGGCAGGACTATTACCATGTACAAGAAAACTCCAACCCAACGCCCAATAAGCAAACCAAGTACACGACCAGGACAGAACCAGTGCTAATACTGGGAGCACCGCCTGGCTGGAGGCAGCGGTGTGCACGGAGCACCGCCTGGCTGGAGGCAGCGGTGTGCACGGAGCAATCACAAGAACACCAGAAGAAGCCGCGGACCAACTGGGGTCCAAGAGAAATTCATATAAACGAAAGCCATACCCAGCACCGAAATTCAAAAGAATGGCAGCCCCCACACAAAACGAAAGTGTGAGCCCGGCACACAGTTTGCCAAAAATAACGAGGAGTAGCAACATTCGCATGAGTGCAGGGTGGGCGTATGAACTGCATGTTGATTTCATATTACAATGAATGTAAAAACACATGGATGGGAGGAGAAGGAATGCAGAACTTATCTGTCACTTGTCTGGCAAACGTTTTTGTTCAGAAGATAAGTTGTCATGCGCTGTACGCAGTACCGGTCAGTACACACCACAGGCTAGAGCTAAGCCCAGCAAAGCCAAGTCAGCGGCGTATGTACAGCCATGACAAAGAGCCGAAGTCTCCCTGACTTCTGTGCTGTCTCCCTTACTAATTTAGACATGTGCGAGATTACGACGGATTCATTCTATAATAAAAGTGTGCCAAAATACATACACGTGACAATTTATGTTGCAAATGATATACACCTGTAGAATTATGGAATTGCGTCAATTAAGGAAGGTCTGCTCAATACCTTGATCTGCCGACGGTGACTGTCCACGTAACGCAGTTTGTGCCATACTTCACTAAGCGATCAAGAGGCTGGTGGCAACGTTGCCATCTGCAGTTTGGCGTAATGGGTTTGCGGGCTCACAGTTTCATTGATCGTAACTTGCTTCTTCCTCGGGGCCTCTCAGGCATTTGGCGCAATTTATTACCGCGACATTTCACTTCCCTGAGCGTCAGCGCGCTCTGGAACGTTGTGATGGTAAAAACGATCTGCTGCTTCTGCGAAGAAAACCCATCTTCCCAGCCCCTACCCCTATTTGTAACCATTTTGGCTTTACATGTGAGGCTGGTTCTCCGGTCAGAAGCTGAGTCACTCATGTTTTTTTGTAAATGTTTATGCAAGAGATATTTTTCTATTTTAACAAAAGCGAGATGCCAGATTTGTGTTAATTATAAAACATTATCTGAAGACCAAACAGTGTCTCATCATGAGTTTGACAGTAATTCCGTGCTATTTCCACAGAATTATTGCCAAAATCATTAGCCGTTAAGGCCATTCGGTCTGGTGGAATTACTGCCGGAGTACGAGTGGCGGTAAGGCGGTGTTCATTGCCATTTTTGAAATTCATAGGACTCTGTAGGGATTTTGGTCGAATTTGAGCTGAATTTCGTGAAGTAAATCTGATGATGTTTTGATTTAAAGTGGAGGAGCATTGCTGGAGGTCAATCCTCCACTTCAGGGTCAAACTAGGAATTCATTGGTGTGGTTAAAGCAGAAGTAATTCTCTTACCACTAAACGCGTGGCAGTAACTCAATTGCCACCACTGTTTTACCGCATCACAGAACTTATAGTGAGGTCAAGTTAACTGTGCTAAAAAGATTCACCATTTTCAAAAGTGTTTCCCTTTTTGAGGAGAACCAAGACTATTTCTACAAAGAAGTTTTAGTAAAAAAAAGAAACAACTTTAACAAAAATGTCTTACACCCACATTCTCTCTTGCTGATCACTGAATTGCACAAATGTCCCATATGTGTTCCATTAGTGTCTCAATCAAGTGCAGAGCTATCTCATCCTACTTATCACACATAGCTTACACACATTTCTTACGTAACATTAATTAATTCTTCTTGCAATTTATATTGAAACACATGGCGTTTGTCATCTTCTTTGCCTAGTAGCTAGAATAGTTTGACCCTCGTAGTTTATTCCTAAATTTTTAAATGTTTCACACCGACAACATGTTTCAACAGGGCAGCATCCCTAAATCCAGTCTTCCTGAGTGTCGAATAGCGTGATCTCTAAAAAAAGAAATCCTGATTTCGCAAACAAATACTTGCACAATCGCCTTCTAATTTTTCACTTGTTGCCCATGGTAATGGAATGTTATGAGACGAATTGGAAGTTCTTTCATTAGTCCACATGTAATAGAGGATAACTTATTCGATATTGTATTATCTCTCAAGTATATCATGCGTGTACATGTTGGCACTTATGGGACAGATTACCTTAGAGATATCTGTTTGTATCCCCAGGGGTTCCCGGTTATTTCTAAGAGCGATAAGTGCCATATTGTTATATTGCTAGTTTGAACTATTTTGGTGAGCTGTATTTTAAAATCTCTCTGGTCTCATGTTTCTCGATGCTTTTGATGAATACCTTTTTAGTTGTGTCTATTAGAGGACACTAAAGTCCCATCTATAATCTGAAACGTTTGCATTGGAGTAAAGTTAGGAGGGAGATGGGATATGAGGAGGGTCACACAGCTTGTGGGTGTTGTGTGGCTATCGTCCACCAATTGACTTCCCATGTCCATGCTAATACTTATGGCCTTTCCCTGCTAAAGTGCAACCTATAAGCCAAACTATTGCATTGGAGTATAGTTAGGAGGGAGATGGGATATGGAGGAGGGACACAAAGCTTATGGGTGCTGTTTGGTTGTTTACCCACCAATTGACTACCCATGCCCATACTAATCCTTATGGCCATTCCCACCCAATTCCTGCCCATCCCTGCCCAACACATATTCACCTGGGATCTTTTTGAGCTAGATTTATCAAGCAGTACCATTAAACTCTGTGCTGTAACTGCCTGCCAGTGTTATTTCAATGCAGTGTTTTGAGAGTTAATGACTTAACTGGAGCTGTAAATTCACTAATGATGTGATAAAAATGTCATAATCATGTTTGCATTCAGCCACTTGATTTATAAGTAGTATGGGTGTACTTGCACTGAAGTATTGTTAAAACAAGCACTGCCAAAACCAACAGTTTGGACTGTGTATCGGTATTAGGCAGGCATTTGCCAGGTAATGCTGTCATATGCCTAGGTACGCGCATCATTTTGCAGCTGCTACCATGAACGGCCAGTTGATAGTACCATTATGGCAGTACCTGGCAAATAGCTTTCCCATTGTTAGGGAGAATTCTCAATTGTGTGCCATTTCCCCCTTAACCTTAGAGACTCCCAGCCCTTTTGCTGGACTCAGGGCGTTTTAATTTTAAACTCCTGAGTGAGTGGTACTTTTTTGCACATTCTCTTATGTGTTTTTCTGACTAGGATTCATTGTGTTTCTTACTGTTTTATGGAGTCCGGTAAACTCCCTAGGCATTTGCTTTTTGCTTTGTGACACACAGCACCTTTTGTACAGTGCCATAGAGAAGTCTGTTGGACTTCTCTTAATGTTTAACTACCTTTTCTTGAGTGAACTACTGTTCCCAAGAAAAGTAAGACACCCCCTGTCTTACTTAGCATTTCCTTTGTGGGTCCAGCACACATCACCCTATGTGGATGCTGGGGGATTACATAGTTCTCCTTTAACCCACTCTACATGTAATATTCTGTTACACTTACTTGAATGGCTGGTGGCTGTGGTTTCTACCTTGTGCCATGTATATGCAGGCTGCTAACTCAGCTGCAGTACAGTATCCAAGGGTGACCATTTTCCCAAAATAGCCCCTTCTTGTTTTTTTGCCATTTCTGGTCAGTTAGTTTCTTCTGGGCTTATACTCTGTTGTTTGAATCGGGTTTCAGTCCGAGAGCATGTTTTGCCTTTGGTGGTATTCAGCCCTTAACCCTGCCCAGGCTCCAGTGTATCTGGAAAGGCAGGAAGTAGGGGAGGGTCCCAAAATGTCCCGGTCCTTTGTCTCTAGTTGTGCCTGAGTGAAACCAGTTCTGATTGGCTGGCTGGCTGTCCTTTAGGACAGCCATCCTGCTGACTGATTGACAGCAAAGGGCTGTGGATGAATGGGAACTTGCTTAAAAGGCGAGGTTTTTGGGACTAGAGGCAGTGTCGACCACTGGAGAACAACACCCAACAAAGAAGACGTGAAGAGAGGCCAGCAGCACGCTCCTGGACCACGAAGTGCCCGGTGAAGCCCTGCAGCTGTGCTGTGTAAGAAACTCAAGGTGGCAACAGTAAAGACAGACACAAATGATCACAGTTGAAGGGTGTTTATTAAACTGTAAATGCAGGGTGGAAAAACGCCTAACCTGAACTTAAATCTAAGATGGGAGCAAGCGTCGGCCATCAAATGAAAAATAAGGCTGTCCTTGTGGCATCTTGCAAAAGTAAAAAAGCATATAAAAAAAGTAAACATTGACATATCCTTACAACTAATTATAGAAAGAGTGTGGGATAGGGTTTTCAATCAAGAAAGAAGTGTTCACAAATAATAAGTCAGGAGTGATTGTCAGGGGTCTCCCTTCCCCATGTTTTCAGCACGGGACAAGGTGGGTCTCCTGAGCACAGCTTTCCCAGCACAACAGTTCCGCTCCACCTATCAGGTTTTTCGATCGTTAAAGTCTCTTTTCAATAAAAAGTCTCTTGCCTTGGAGGACCTGATAGCTTCAACAAACCCAAAGTTCTAGCCCGCAAATATTTTGGGTGATGGCCTCACCACTGTGTCCCCCTCTTCTGGGCCCAGAGCCATCCCATGTCATATTCAACAATTTAATCAAACAGTTCCTTTCTCAGTGAACTTTGAGTGATGACTTTTCACCCCACGATCTTCCTCGGCAACGCTCAGACCCTAAATGACAAGGGGGACACGTCACTTCACCTTATCTTGCAATACTTCTTGCTTCACAAATCTTAATGTCTTATTAGACAGCTCCTCAAGATTCACCCCTGCTTGTCGGCCTCCCTTTGCCGGGTTCACTTTGGCCACCTTTTGCAGAACAGTTCACAGTGGACATCCCTCGATAGGGTTCACTCCTGTCAACATTCTGTTCATAGGGACCTTAGGCTACACCGCTTTCTGTTAGCATCCCTCTGCCGGGTTCACTGTTGCTAACCTTTATGAAACAGATCACGATGGGTCTTTTAGACTTTGCCCCTTCTCATTAGCATCCCTCCGCAGGGTTCACTCCTGCCAACCTTCACAACGCACCGTTTGTGCACGCTTTTTACCATGTGGGATTCGTTCCCCAAACATCTGCCAGTCAAAGATTTTCGACTATACAGAGAATTTGACAAAACCCCTGTATGACCACTTTTACCCCCTTCTGCCTTTTCCTAAGGCCTTCTGGTTACTGTAGTTCAACAGCAGGGTAATCGCCTAGCATTTCTCAAGTGAACACCCACTTGGTGTTTCATCCTGTTATGCTGGCTTTTCCCTTTCCTCATATCAATAGTTCTTTGGTCATTCAAAGTTCAATTAGCCACTTGCTACTTTCATTTAACACAGTTCGTTTTTTTTTATCGGCACTCCCCTCGACTCACCGGCTGTGATGAACTGCTTTGCTTTCTTGTCTGTAGAGTCAAGGCCGGTACCATTGGGCCACACGTCTCTCCTCGACTTGGCTGTCAGTAAAGGAGGCCGTTGACAGTGCTGCAACACATGCTGGTTATTGTTCACAGTCTTTGGAGAAACGATGGGTGACCACAAATTTGTGGAACACTCCCGTCCCCTGCACACCCTAATGTTGTAATAACAACCAAATACTCATATTGATTCTTAAAATAGAACTTTATAAACTGATGATCTCATCATCAATAAATATTTTAGTACCAGGAAAGGGAATTCTTCATAGAGAAAATAATTCAACATGACAGTTGTATTCATTTGAAACAAACTCATTCAATATTATACAATCTTTCCTTTGTAGTTGATGGTTCACTATTACTTCATAGTATCAACCAATCCGTTGAAAATTCAGAAACATTCAATTAGTATATATAGCAGGTAGACATTTGCCATGCTGTCGCATAATCAGCTAGGGCTTGAGACAATACAAATTCGATCTGTTTAATCTCTTGATTATCAAAAATCTGTATTAGGGGACTCTTGATCAAATAAGTTCATAAGTATATATTATCAAGGTAAGGTCCTAGATTCCAGTTCATGCCTTCCATTTCAAGATCATATGAGTCATAGCAGAAAGCCTTGAGGCAGAGTCTTTGGAACAAGTTTCAACCGCGAGTGCTCAAAATTGTTCGCAATCTTACAATTTCTTCTCTTGAGGTTTCACAGTCTCTGTCGATAAGGGCAAGGTCACTTCTCCCCTTGGTATCCTCTCGAGTCGCACCGTCTTTCTCCTTCTCTTGAACTGCCGTGCTGAGTTAGCTCTCACGTCGTGCAGTCTGTCTTGCTCGTAGTGTGCTGTCGTGCTCCATGTTTTATCCCTGTGGGGAATGGAAAGGGCAGTCAGGTGTGTGTGATTCTGATCAATTGCCTAATTTTGCCCTACCCTTGCATTGGGACATGTCATGTAAATGGCTCTGGTGTAAGTCCATTGCCTTTTGTATTGTGTTAAAGTGTTCATGTCAGAAAAGGGGGGGGCAGCGTTTTGGAATATCCTTCGTGCTAGGATGGGGAAATGGTGTTTAAAGAAGGGGGTTTGCGCGTCTCACCCATCGGTGTCCCACTCCCACTTCCCAAGGACCCCCCTCCAGGTGATACTCCCATACTGGTACAGGAACTGGATCCAAAGCGATGGCCATGTCCTGGCCACCTGGATGACAGATCCCCGGGGACCAGCCAGGGAGACACCTTCAGGATTCTCACAGCTGACCCTGTGTTAGTTTCAACTAGGAAGACCCGTACGGGATGACTTTCCCCCTTATGCTGGTTGGACCAACTAGCCTCAAGACAAACTCTAGTTTGGCACAAACCCTGACTTGCTGTGACTTTCCAAAGCTGTAGAATCCCAATACCTAGGGAACCCTGACCATCTTTGAGTACATTGTCTTCTGAAGTGTTAATCTGGCCAACACTTTGTGGGCATCCAGAGGACCCTACAGAAGCAGGAAATCATCATCCTCACTAGAGCCCAGGATCGAGGAACTTCCAAACAGAAGTGTTTGTTCTTCTTTGGCGCTTAGAAAAAGGCACCAAAACCACAAAGAGCCCCCGAATCAAAGAGAATCCCTTGCTGCTGAGTCCCTCTCTCTCGAGTGCTGCCGCAGGAGTCCACCAGACATCCTCCCTTTCATCACAATGACCAAGGACTGGGAACAAGGGTCTGCTGCACTGAAACCAGAATGCATCCAGCTGGAACTAATTCCTCAGTCCGCAGGTATTGTGGGGCCCAGGGAACATAAACCTTTTGCTATTTTGGGATTTCCTACCTTGGGTAGTGTTTTTTTTTAATCCTATTCTGAGTTGACCTCAACTCACTTGCACTGACCTTTCAGCTTGTGCTTCTTCAAGGTGATTCATCTTGAGTTTTCTGTGATTTTCCATTTAAACTACTGACTATTTAAGAACATTTTCTAAGAAGAGAGCATCAGAACTTTGAACTGGCTCATTAACTTTGGCTGTCCTGGCTCCCAAAAGGCCCCCTTCTGAACCCATTGGCTTTGGCAGTGCTTGTTACCATACAGGTTTTAATTGTAGGAACACTATTATTGCTGGGATAAAAGACTGCCTGCATCCCTTTGGGAAAATCTGACTGTTTTTATAGAATGCCAGTATGTTTGAATCTAATCACATCATTTCCCTCCCTTATAACTGAATACTGCCAAGGTGATACAAAATAAGTTATTACGGATCTCAAATGGGGTCACTCAATGTGCTGGAAAATGTATAACATTTGAAAGAATTACTCACCTGCTTTATTGTTCACTTTTTGAATTAAATCCTAATTGGGGATTAATGTTACTATTAGTCGCTGCTTTTTAAAGAATGCTTTAAATATCTTTGTGTATATATAAATACATGTTTATGCTTAACCTTTAACTGTAAGTGTTTACTTGGATACCTGTATTTACTGAGGAATTAGCCTATTTCATCGAACATTTTAGATCAAATGACCTATTTGATCTTTTTTATGAGGTCCAAATTCACCCTCTGTTCTTATTTTCGTTTTTTCATCACTTTTCTTTATATGACTGCCACTTACCTTAGTTCTTCCTTTCCTTACCTTCATATTTTCCTGCTTTGTTTTTGCAACAGAGATCTTCTACATTTCATCATCATTAACTAATAAATACAGGTGTGGGAAACAAAATGTATATATTACTACACTCACATTCTTTGCGTGCGTTTGAGTATTATATTTTTTTCAAAAGCCGGATCAATTGACAAAATAACAATATAGTTGTTTTTTCACTCATCCCGCAGTGAATACACTTCCTTATATGTTTGAATTCCTTTTTCAAGGCGTAACATACTCTGTACACATTTTAAGATTTTCTCCGGAGATTGCATTCACCGGTTCATTCCTCTAAAGAATTTAGTGGTTCCGCTTAGAAGATCACTCTGGGGCAGACTGATAAATCATGCAGATAGGCTTGCAGTGACTTTCTATCTTTCCCCTCTCACCCTGGAACAAGGCTCCGAGGGCAAGGCTGTCCCCATCACAGAACAGGAGAACAGCAGGAAAACAGAGTGATACTGTGAGTTGCGGCAACCTGTGCACATAGGGGAGCCGAACGCAAATAAACTGATGGCATGGTCTTGCGGGACTGAAGGGTTTCGAGATAAACCAGTCAGTGTCTTAGATGTAGGCTTGGTATCCTGTCACCATAAAGCGAGTATGCAAAGAAGTGGGCGAAGTGTATGATGTAATGTACATTTAAACGGTTTATGGTAGCAAATGTTTTTCATTTAGTTTGCCGCAATCAACTTCCACACGATCAAACAACCCCAAACCTTTACTGATTTCATTGCACAGCTCTACAGCTCACATTACCCCTCTTAAAATAAGCCTGGCTGCTCAGTCACACTACCAACATGTGTAATACAGGCCTATATAAAAGGTTGGATTACTTAATACCAAGTGATAAGTCTTGTGTAGTCCCACACCATTTGGACTTCACTAATTCTTACCTAACACCTATGCCTACACAAAAATCAAAACTGGTGGCATTTGCAATGCTTGTTTCCTGTCGTATTTAATATGTTCATCCTGGTTTCTAGTCCCTAAAAATGTGTTCATCCTTGTTTCCAGTCCCTGAAATCGTCCCTGAAAATAGGTGCATATCACCCATCATTTCAGTCTGTTTTGCCCACTCCAGTTTAACTTTCTCAGCTAGTTTAGCATGGGACAGAGGAAGGGCAGTTTTGCATCACTTTTTGGTTGGTCACAATGGGAACAAACAGCAGCTGCACAATTAGAGGTGAGTGTGCGCTATTTTTGCAGTTAACTGTGCATTTTATGTACCATTAAGCCGAATCCCTACAAAAGGCATCTTGGGCTTCATCAGATAAAAGAGGACATTATGGCTGGAAACGAATGCAGCTGGATTATTATGAATGTTGATTATGAAATGAAAATCTTTTTGATAACAAATGATTTCTTTGATTGCAGGCAGGCTCGGAAATGAGCAAAAATCATTACATGTGCTGTGGGTAAGAGCCTATGCAATAAGAAAATCAATGGTGCTGTGTGTGTTACTTCATGTTGGATGGTGTCCTGAAAGGAGAGGAGCAAGGTTACCCTCGATAAAATGGTAAAGAGACGCAGATCCTAGACCGTGCTTTACTGCTGGTGAGTATCTATGCATTATGGAGTATGGTGTGGTTTGTATGTTGATTTATGTCAAATAGTGTCCGGAAGCATCTTCAAAGTCTGTGTGATTGGACTAGACCGTAAAAGAAATCACTTCCCAGGTGCCCACTTTCCCACCAATCAACCCTGTTGCTGGCGGAAGTGAGAGTCACGCTAATCGCAGAGTGGAGCAGCGCAATCCAGCTCCATGAGCGAGCCATTGATTATAATATTATTTTTTAAGTGCATACATAGAGCATTTGTCATCTCGAAGTAGACATTTCTCAGCGTGCCATCCTTCCATTGCCACATACCGAGGAAAGGGTGCTCTGGGAGGTACAGGTACTGGTGTAATATTCTGAAAATATATTGTAATTGCAGTTGCTGCACAGCACTGGGTTTTTTATGGGGGCTGGATGTGATCCATAACTGTCCCCACATAAATCTGTGACACTTGTTGCTTGTATAGCATTTTATGCCACAGTTAGGTCACCTCACAGCACGCAGGTTGGGCAGGAGAAAGAGCCTCTTTGGGGCTGCAAGCCATCATTGTAGACACCAGCGAACCTAGCCCCTGTGCTATATGGGCCATTGGCCCCGATGGCCAGTTCTATAGAAGGGATAAACGGACGACCATGAATACATTTCCATGTCAAGGTGCCTTCCAGTATGCAGGTTCCCTATTGAGAATATATACTTCTGAGGCTGATGCCCAGTCAGTCAGTGTACCCTGATACAGACCTATGAGGATTCTCGAGGGGCTATGGCCTTCTTAGGCAGTTGCTGGTCACCGCAGGGAATGATCTGCATGTATGCCATGCCCTTTCCAATCACTCCCCCGAGCTGCAGCTGCATAGTTAGATTAACAGGTACATAAAAGGTGGACCCAGAGAGCTTTGGAAAAAAAGCTCAGATAACTGGACACCCTACCCTTTGTGCAGCACTGAATAGTTTTCAGATCCAAAATCACAGTGTTCATGCCTAAAGCAGAGGAGGCGGGGAGTGGGGTTGTAAACAAAAATGTATTTGCTTAACAGCAAACTCACCGGCAAGGGAGAATTGGTGACCTGGCAGTTGGTGCACTTAGAAAGCCTTTAACAACATGTGAATTTCACTAAAAACTGTCAGAACAGAAATGAATTACTTTGCTCCCCAGCAGTCTCCCAGAATATGCACATTCATAGCAGTATGATAACAAATGATTTGGGAAGTCAATAGGCTTGGACTTCCGTTACAAGCCCTTTATAACACAGATGGGGTTACATTAGAACCGGTGCAAGGGACCCAGCACAGACCTCCAGAGCAGGTACACTTACAGCAGCAGGAGAAATTTAATTTAAATTGATTCCAAAAATGTCCAAATGTTTCCAACGAGGGTCAGAGGGGCTTGGAGACTTCTCAATGTTAATATCCGAACACACGCGTACCCAGGGGACACAATGCATTTCTGCTCTGTTCAATTTAGCAGCATACACCATATTTTCCCATTCACCGCCACAGGGGCAAAAAGGACTCTGCACCTTATTGACCTAGTAATCAGAGTCTAAGTTCAGCCCAGTTAACCTCCCCTTCTGCACTAGTGACTTTGATGATTGAAGGAAAGACCTGGAGCCTTCCTCTTTCAAACCTGTGCATACAAATCAAACATGAATGAGACACAGGTATTGTGTAAGATGTTGGCATTTTGCTTCAGGTCTGAGGATGCACATGAGCCTCAGAAGGTGCAGAATGACTGTCATAATTATTGCAATGATGTAGGAACTACAGCGCTAAAAGGGGAGGTGGTGAAACATGAATACTGATTGGTTGGCAAGTGCACGAGTGCCCTTAAAGCTATGTGATGTTGAATCAAGCTACCATTTGAAGCGCAGGTACGCTTGCCAATATGCCCCGCATTAAGTTGTGAAGGTGGGTTTTACTGTTTGAGAATCCGGACGTTAATCACTTGAACATTGAGTTTGCAGTTTTGCTACCATTAGTACCCCATGGGGTGGGGTGGCGCAGCCAATCAGTTTCTGTGGATTGGTGGAAACCTGTAATCTTAGCCCGCATTCCACGGAACCTGCAGGCTTCCTCACCCGCCGCGGGCCGCCATTTTCTCCCCCGCCCTCCCTCATCTTTTTTTGGGGGGAAAAATATTCCAACCCCCTCCCCATCCTCACTTACCTGATTGTGACGACGGCACCGCCCGCTTCCTAAGCACCAGCTTCCCTTTTCCGGTAGCCATGGTCATAGAAGAGGGACTCCGTACGGAGCCCGCCTTCTATAATCACGGCAGCCATTTTGGTTAAGTATTTCCATTCATTCAACGGGATGTGCTCAGCGTCCTGTTGGATGAATGAAAATACTTTTTTTAGCACCCTGTGTTACAGCTTTGGTAACCCGGGGTGCTAATAGCATTAACGCCTCGTTCCAAGGGCTGGAAAGGGGTTAACGGCCCGGTGCCCTCCTTACAGGACATTGCTTCACTCGAGCCAATAACTTGGGCTGCTGGACCGTTATCCCCCCTTTCAGCACTTGGAACGGAGGGTTAACACTATATTATGTGAGATAGAAAGCTCCCAAAGAGGAGGTGGTCTGTGTCACGTAGTATTACATCAAAATGTAATGCCCCTGTAAAGCCATGTCACCAGGATGTACCATTAGGGATTCCATTGTTAATGTGAAAGAATACATTTATCTTACTAACCTTTCTGTATGAGGTTTATTGTGAAAAACTGTATAAAAACCTTGATGTTTCAGTGCTTGCGGCCACATTTTTAGGACTGGAAACTATGCTGGTTTCCCGCCTCCTTTCTGTACAGTTGTATGGAAATTAACCTTGTCTGTCCCTGCCTGTCTACCTTTTGGATTAGTTAATGTTAAGCGTCTGGTTTTTACAGTATCTTATCTGTGACAACACTGTTTTGTTTTTAGGAATGTTTTCTTGAGGGTGTACGGCCATGATGTCTATTAGGTTTTCTGCCCTGATAACCTTTACACTCTCCTTGATAGAAATTACATTGGATCACAGTCCCTATTCCAGATATGGCTTTGTAATTATACCTTGGTTTAACAGTAATAAAGGGCCTGGCCTAGAATGTGCCCTTAAGCAGGACCTTGTATGTATCCGAAAGGCCATAGGATACATTTCTCTCCTAGAGAAACTGAGACTTTAAGAAAACCATCAACGTTTCAGGAAAGCGCTCAATCCTACCTCATTTAGTAGGTGTCCCACAGTAATTGTCATGCCAGCGACGAACTTGCCATCAACTCACCTGCGGGTAGAGCCACACGCCATGAGGGAAGCACACACACATGCCAGGAGGGACAGGGAGGAGCCACACACACATGCACAAGGAGCCTTGGGTGGAACGAGTGAGGCACTGGAGATTGAGCCTGGGGTGAGGACAGGCACCGGTGTTAGCGCAATATCATTCACATGCAAAAATCCTGTGAGAGATGGGAATCTCGTGGGATTTTCTGATCCCATGGGTGAGGTGCTGGAGATGGAGCCTGGGGCAAGGACCGGCACCGCCCTTAGCCTGAAATTTGTGCACGCATGAAATCCCATGAGAATTGGGAATCTCACAGGATTTACTGATTTTTAACATTTGGCTATTTTAGAGCTAACCTCACATCTGGCAAGTGGTCACCATTCTGTCGAATAACGCTGCACCACACCAGAGCCACAGGAGCTGGATAGAATTTACCTGAACCTACCTGCTTGTGCTTACCTGCATTTCGGATGAGCACTTGACCGCAGCACTGGTTAGCCACTGTTCTTTATCTGCACTACCATTTACCTGAACTCTGCAAACCCCTTGCACTGGCAACGTGGTGTGCTCTGTTGCACATAGGAGACCAAAGGACTACACCATGCGTGGCAGTAGTAAAGGATTGAGAACATACACCTACCCAATGAGAGGTGAGTTTCTTTTCATCCCGTATAGCGTGCTGCACCCTGTCAAGAGAGAAGAGAAAATTAGTGTCGGAGGCTTTTATCAGGACACAGCAAGTAACCTTGAAATCAGACTATTAGGACATAGCAAGCATATCAAGATGCAAAGCACAACGTAGTTGCCAGAAGAAGCTAACATAAGCAAGTCTAAGTCGCTGTATTCAGTTAAGTAACTGGCCCATACTGCTTCAAGGCGACTTTTACTCTGCACCCAGGTAACTCTCCAGCTCCAATAAAAAGTGGTTTGGTTAAATTGGTGTTAGGTTATGCATGTTGATATTTAACCGTATCCTGATTCATAGGTGGAGCACTTGGGAAGAACGGAAGTGCCCATGCCCACCTTGTGACTGATTTTCCATACTTGACATGAAACACCACATAACTGCAGATAAAACAACCACATCCTTATCTCTGTGTGCTACAACCATAAAAACGAAATATGTAGGATGTTTATCCCACATCAAAAACCTTTCCAGATTCCATTCATACCTCCCATAATATTATGTGCACAAAAGTATGTAAAAAAAACAATACATTCCCTCTGACCCAAACGTTCCCTCCCCCGATGAGGATCTGGCTTTCAACCCCAAGGGCCTCCTCATTTATGATACATGAATCTGCTTTTTGCATTGGTTTTTACCATCTTGATTTTAAGCCACTATCTAAAATTACAATCTTTCCATCAGAGGTCCACTACAGATAAGGCATTTCCAGAGGTGAACAAAATTGGATAAGACCATAAGAAGTCTCATGTACCCCAAAAGGAACATAATAGATTATCCGTCATTAGAGGCCACATTGAGAATACATTTTCAGGGGACTGTGGTTAAAAACAGACAGGTGCCTAGAGGGTCAATCAATAAATGTTATAGATGTGCCAGTATGAATCACCTGGCAAATGCTAAAGAATGCCTGGGATGGATGGTTACCTGTTCAGAGATGGGGAGAAGAGAACACTTTGCCAGGTATTGTATATGTTTTAACAGGCAAGCGGTCAGGGAAGTGGAAGAAGGTGTGGGAGGTAGAATGTATCATTGTTGGTCTCTGAGCTGTGTGCTCCTATGAAGAAATGTAAATCATATGCAAAGTTTAGGAGGAATTGGGTGGGGATGCCACTTCTAGTTGATTCTAGGTCTGATTATACCCTCATCAACAAAGAGTGTTGGAAAGGCAATTTCAAGTGTTATACCCTTCAAAGCACAAGTATTTCTCAAAATACTGGGTGAGTTTACAGCAAGTGTGGAGTTTAAGGCTAGAGAAATAAGTGCACCTGTACATGTTACAGGAGTAGGTGGAAATGTTTAGGGGTGGCCACAACAAGGGAAATTAGGCATAGTTCTTGACATTAAAGATTAAGAGCAAGTGGTTCTGAATGAAAACATTAAAGTAGTGTATTGCTAAGGAGGGAAGGATGAATATTATTATTTGAAAGCATGGTATCCTAGGGTATTAGGAGAAACTTTAGGAATGTTGAAAGGAATCGGTCATGAAATTAGGTTGAAGAGTGACAGTACCTGTAGTTTCCAAGAGAGGAATTCCCATCAACCTGAGGGAAGAAGTAAAAAAGGATTTACATTGAATGCCTGAGAAGGGAGTATTAGGAGAAACTTTAGGAATGTTGAAAGGAATCGGTCATGAAATTAGGTTGAAGAGTGACAGTACCTGTTGTTTCCAAGAGAGGAATTCCCATCAACCTGAGGGAAGAAGTAAAAAAGGATTTACATTGAATGCCTGAGAAGGGAGTAATTGAAGAGGTGGATGCAGCTGAATGGGTGGCACCAACGATAGTGGTAAGGAAAGTCAATGGGGTGGTGTGAATTTGTCTGGATTTGCATCACTTGAACAGGCAAGTGGTGGAGGAACAATTCCCTCTCCGTAACATCACTGAGATAATACATTTCCTGGAAAGGGATATGTATTTTTCAATCATCAACCTTACCTTAACATACCATCACGTTCTACTGCATGATAATTATATGCATTTGGCAACATGCATAATGTCCTTTGGGGTATTCTTATTCAGGGGCATGCCCTTTAGTCTAGTATCAGTGACTTGTGGTTTTCAAAAACAGATGTTCAAGTTATTTGGAGGGGATAATGGAGTAGTGCACTACCAAGATGAGCTTTTAGTGTTCAGTGACACTATGCAAGATTGAGCAAGGTGCTAAGAGTAATGGGGAGAAATGCTAATTTGGGAAAACTGAAATTGAATACTTGAGTCATGAACTCTCAGGGGGTGGTATAAAACCTAAAGAGAGTTTGCTAAAAGTTAATCGAGATGTAGAGTCACCTTCATCCACATAGCAGCTGATATTGATACTACGGTTATCGGAATACTATTCCAAATTCATAGCGAGATTTGCTAATAAAAAAGCACACATGAGATTAAGATTTTAAAAAGGCACAAAATTTGAACGGTCTGCAGAATTTTAAAGTGAATTTCCAGAGATGAAGGCAGGAATGTTGGCATCTAGTAAGTGGTCCAGGTTTGATCACAGTTGCAGGACTATAATGTATACAGATACAAGGGAAATGGGTTTGGGGCAGTGCTGTGTGAGGTTCAGGAAAACAAACAGAAAATCATAGAGTCTGTGAGAAGGGCCCTGAAGGGGCCAGGGATGTGATACTTGTTTATAGAGAAGGAAGCCCTAGCTTGCGTATGCACCATACACAAGTTTAGGATGTACATGTGACAAGGGCCCTTTATAACAAAACCAATCACAAGCCACTAAAAGACATATTTGAGGGGAAAGGGTTTGACAGGGTATCAAGAAGATTTTCCAGGTGGTTGTCCTCAATGCAAGGGCTGAATATGTTGGTGCAGCTCATTAAGGGAAGGGACAACACAGTAGCTGATGCCCTATCTCGCAAAGTGGAGTTGGATGCAAATCAGGATGGTCAAGACGTACCGATGGAAGAGGAAGACTTTTTTGCCATCCTTATTTATTGTTTTATGTATTGGGTATTTATAATGCACCTATAAACAATGCGTTTCGAGGTGCAACAAGACAAGAGGGTGGGGGAAAAGGTAGGACAAAAACAAAACGATCCTACTAGGCCTTGTGACATTCATAATGTGCAAGTGCAGTAAGAGAAGTGCGGGGGAGAGAGGAGGGAGCAGTGCTGGTCAGGGCGGAAGGGCCCATGAGAAAAAGTGAATGCCAGGGGAAACCAAGTGGACAGAGCCAGGGGAAAGCATAGAGTGCAGGCAAAGGAAGGTGCACACGTTCAGTGCAAGGTAAGGGACTGGAAGGGCTACAAGGATGCAGGACCAACCATTCAAGTGCAGGGGGGTGGGCTTGGAAGGGTGAGTGCAGTTTGGGGGGGTCCAGAGAGACCAAGTGAAGGGGTAGACTGGAATGGGTGGGACTGGTGCCCTGAAGACTCTGAGGAACCAGGCAGCCAGTCAAGAACCAGACAAGGACATTAGCAGTGGATGGAGAGAGGGAAGGAATACAAGAAAAGGAAGGTCTTGAGAAGCTTCCAGAACTTAAGGAGATCTGCCTAAAGTCAGAGAGGGGAAGGGAGGCTATTCCAGATGGAGGCACCTGCGGAGGAGAGAGATCTACCTCCTACTCACAGCTTGGAAAAGCGTCTGATCTGCAGTGAGTTTGAGCTCGATGACTGAAGGGCTCTAGCAGGGAGGAATATTAGGGAGAGAGAACTGGATGTAGAGGGGTCCCAGGCCCCTGAAAGCCTTATCGGTGATGCAGAGTGTCTTGAACTTGAGCCTCACAGCAACCAGGAGCACATGGAGAGATTTTAGGGCTGGAGAGATGTGGTCCCTGGGCTTGAGGCCAAGGATAAGTCTTGCAGTCCTATTCTGGATTTGTTGAAGGGGCTAAGGGAGGAGTTAGGTAGATTAAGGAAGAGGCTGTTGCAGTAGTCCAGCCTGGAAGGACCTTAGCTCTGGAGTTTCTGGGGGAAGGTGAGGAATGGGAGAATGCCTCTAAGAAGGTGCAACGCAAAGTAGGCCTTCTTGGTGAGGTTGGTGATGTGAGGAGAGAAGGAGAGAGAGGAGTCGAAGATGATACAAAGGTTTTTTACCTCACAGGAGAGGGTGGTGAGGGGTCCATGGAGGGCAGCCGAAGTGTGGGAGGGAAAGAGGGAGCAGGGGTCCCAATGAGAAAGATCTCAGTCTTATTGGCATTAAGGCAAATATCGTTAGCAGATCACCATGCCTGAATAGCAGACAGGCTTTCAGGAATGAGAGAGGAGGAGGAGGGAAGCTTGAAGGAGAGCTGTGTGTCATCCGCATAATACTGGAAGTTGGGAGAGAAGGTGGAGACCAAGTGGGCTAGAGGAGCCAGGTAGATGTTGAACAGCCAAGGCGAGTGGATAGTGCACTGAGAGACTCTGCAGGTGGAGACTGAGATGGTGGAGAAAAAAAGGTCCAGTTGAACCTGGGAAGGTCGGTCCGAGAGGAAGGAGGCCAACCAGTCCAGAGCCAGGTCTGTGATGCCAAGGGTATCACAGAGCTGATTAATCAGGGTGGCATGACTGACTGCATCAAAGGCAGAGGAAAGGTCAAGAAGGATGAGAACAGATGAGAAAATCCTTGATTCACTAAGCAAGAGTGAGTGGGATGAAATGGTAACACATCATCAAAATTATGGCAGGATGGTAGAAAAAGATGAAATCCCATGGAGGAGATTGTGGGGGAGTTAAGTACAGGAAAATCATATCAGAGTTGGCCATAAAACGTAATACTATGGTAAGGATATTGAGATTCCTACAAAATAATGTTGAAAGGCAGATGAATACGTCATCCATAGCTTCTGCCCCTCCCCCCACCCAATACCGCACAGGTGAGAAACGTTACTCGCTGAGGCAACCGTACTGCCCTTATCCCAGGCAGGTACAGCAGGACATAGAGACAATTTAGGCTGAAGATGGCAAAAGCAGTCAAACTGCTGGTGTAACAGTCCATGTCCATGCTTTTGACACAAACCAAATGTGCATTTAACATGAAGAAAGACAGACACTAGTTAAAATATGCATTTATATATGAAGAATATTAACATAGTATCCACAAGACATAAGGTGAATGGCACATAAATGACACGCGAATATAGCTCACTAACATAGAAACAGGATTGTAATTGGTCAGCCATCTTCTTAAAAAATTAAAGCAACAGCATGCTTTAAACTAAACAAATGCCTTAAGATGCTAGGAGAACTCAAAACGCTGAATCCATAGAAATACAAATCCATGCAGAGCTCAAACAGTAGCTAGCAAGCCAAGCCAAGGTTACCATGAATAAGGATGGATATGAAGAGCAGAGCGAAAGCATGAGCTAACAATTCCCAAGACGCAAGCAATATGTTCTCAGATGAATTAAGAGCACAACCAGTCTTTGTTAGCCAGGGGCAAGGACACAGTAAGCCATAAAGCTCCATGAAGGATAACTCAAGAGTGTCCCTAAAGGCAACAAAAAACACAGCACACATGGTAATATTAGCTAAAACTTGAATAAAAGGGAGGTAACTAGATTGTATGCACAGTCTCATCACACATGACCCAAAATTGGAACACATTGTCTATTCATTAGAAGCGAACACATATAGGAGATCTGCCGTACTCCCTACACGTCCACACAGACATGAAATGCCGCACAAGGCCGAGTACAAAGAGATAACCCTGGCTCATTTTATTTTTAAATTTGTTTATTGGCATTTATTATTTTACAACTTTTGCATGACATACAGGTGTGCCATTAATTATGAAATTATCAGTGTCTTTCTAATAAAACACTAACATTCTAAACAAAACAACATTAAATCTCTCCATGTTTTGTCCATATAGATCAGTTCATATTTTCCAGCGGGAGGGGATAGCTAGGCAGCAGGGTGGGAGGGGGTGCGGGACCACCAGGGACCCGTTCGGGTTTGTGCGGGTCTCTCCTTGGATGTCACTGCATTGGTTGTAGAGCAACGTTGTCTGGGTTGTTTTGTTCATGGGGGCTTATCATCTGAGGGGTGGAACATGTTTCTTGTGATTTCCTTCCATCCATGCTTCTAGCACCATACTTGAGTCGTCAGTGGATCTGGCGACACTGTCCTCCCATACCTTTGTTTCGGCACTCACCCACCGCTCCAGCTCATTGTACCATGCGTTGTATTGTGGCCCTGCAGGCTTTTTCCAAGGCATTGCAATAGTCCTTTTAGCCAGTATGCACGTTATGTCCATAAGTCTTGCCACATGTTTGAGTTTGGCGAGTCTGGGGTAAGTTCCCAGAAGGTATTCATCCGGGGTCCACTTATACCTGGTCATGCCCACTTTTTCGCATGTCTGTCTTATTCTATCCCATAGGGACTGCGTCTTGGTGCATTCCCACAACATGTGGAATAGATCTGCCTTCTCCGCCCTGCACCAAACGCAATTGGGTTGTATTTGTTTGTTGAATTTTGCCATTTTGCATGGAGTTAGGTATGTGCAGTGTAGTACGTTCAGCTGTATCAATCGGAATCTATGATTTCTAGACCCTTCTTTAGGAAACGTTAATGCTCTGCTCCATTCCCCGTCTGTCATCTCTCGTCCTATATCTGCCTCCCACTTGTTTTTCATTTTCGCGCTTCAGGGGTTGGGAATGTCGATTAGGTGGCTGTATATTTGGGACACCGGTTTCCATCCCTCTACTAAATTGTATAACAATGTCATGAAGGGGTCTGTGTCAGGTTCCTCAAGCCAAGTTTCCCATTTGTTACGTGCTGTTTTGCAGATCTTTTGGTACCATAAGAATTGGCCAGTGTGGATATCGTCCTCTGCCTGTAATGATGCAAACTCCCTGAATGTACTCCCATCATATAAGTCTCCCCAGGTGTAGACCCCTTTCTTTTCCCAAAGTCTGATGTGCTTCAGATCAGTGTCATTTGTAAATAAATCTGAGATCATTGGTACTTCTGGTGAATATGGATGCTTTAGATGGATAAGCGTCATATCTATGTGCCATATTTTCCTTTCCAGGGTAGCTAGAAAGGGTGCATTTCTCAGCAGGTATTGGGGCGCCCAAATAAGCTCCTTTAGTTGTATCGGGGAAATCATGGTTTGCAGTAGGGGTGTCTCAGATGTAATTTCGTTCGCTAGCCACTTGGTCACAAAGCTAAATTGGGATGCTAGGTAATATATTTCTAGGTTTGGGAGTTGCATTCCGCCCTGTTTGTATGGTAGGACTGGTGTGGAAAGTGCTACCTTATGTCTGCCCTTCCCCCATAGGAACTCTCGAATTATTGTCTCAAGTAGGCAAAAGAAGGGACTGTTAATGTAGTAGTGTACATTTTGGAACCCATATAGAAATCTGGGGAGGACAATCATTTTGATTATTGAGGCTCTGCCCATTATTGATAGGGGGAGTTTCGCCCAGAAGCCCATTGACTTGCGCAGTGCGGGGAGTGCTGCCTTTGTGTTGTGCTCATGCATTAATTCAGGGGTATGCATTATTTGGACCCCGAGGTATCAGAATGAGGTGGTCTGCCATTGTATCCCTACCGAAGGAAGTACCTCTATGCTCATGTCTTTCAGACCTGCCAGGGGGAATAAATAGGATTTTGCCTTGCTAAATTGTATGCCCGAAACCCTGGAGTAGTTGTCGAGAACTTCTAGCATGGTTGATACATCAAGGTGTGGGTCTCTGACATATAGAAGAACATAATATGCATAGAGTGAGATTATGTGGTTTACCCCTCCCAGTCGTATTCCTGCATCAAAGTATTGTCTCCTAAAATAAATGGCGATGAGTTCTAGTCCCAGTATGTAAAGCATGGGGGATAGCGGGCAGCCTTGCCTGGTGCCCCTGCATATGTCCCATGCCTCTGACACATATTTCCCAGATTTTTCCCGTGCTCTTGGTTTGGTGTAGAGTATGTTGATCCAACTGATGAACCCTGGTTCAAAGCCAAATCCTTCAAGGACAGCCACCAGCCATTCCCAATATATGGAATCAAATGCCTTAATGGCATCTAGAGATAGTAGTGCGTACGATTCTCTATTTGTGTCAGTTTGTGCTATAATATGTTGCAGTCTGCGTAAGTTCATAGTGGTGTTGTGGCCTGGCACAAAACCACTCTGATCTGTGTGCACAATGTCTCCTATTAGTGTGGATAGCCTCTTTGCTAGGATTGTGGTTAATATTTTCACGTCATAGTTGAGCATAGCAAGTGGACGGTAAGAGTCACACTTGTCCGCAGGTTTGTTTGGCTTGAGGACTGGGATCACGAGGGTCTCTCTCATACCTTCAGGTAACACCCCCTGTTCATATGCCTCCTGGAATGCCTCATGTAACGGGTGTCAGGGAAGACTTGTATGCTTTGTAAAACTCTGAGGGTAGCCCATCACTGCCGGGAGCCTTGGATGTGGCCAGGGATTTGATTGCTTCGGCCATGTCTTCGGCTGTGATATCTGCGTCTAGGGTTTCTGCTTGTTTGGGGGACAGCCTGGGCAGTCCTATCTCTTCTAATGTGTCTGCTATCTGATCTTGGGGGCCCTGGTCTTTGTGAGAATATAGGTGTGCGTAGAAGTGTTCAAAGGTGTCGTTTATGCTCTGCTGGGTTTGGTGCATGTTTCCGTCCTTGTCTTGTAGTGTAGTGGTTGTGTGCCTGGGGTGTTCCTTTTTGCAGAGCCAGGCCAATAGCCGGCTTGGCCTGTCTGCTTCCGTGTGTGCTCTGTTTGTTTTAGTGGCATAATCAAATTTGGCCATCATATTCCACGCTTTTGTGCATTTGTCACTGAGTGTTCTAAGTTTATCTGCCCTCTTTTGGGTGCCTGTTGGAGTGGATTCCAGTCTCTCAATTTCTCGTTCCCATTGGTCCAATTCCCCTCTGAGTAGTTTCCTAATGCCTCCTGCTTTTGCTATGATTTCTCCTTGTGTTACTACTTTTAGGGCATCCCACATTGTACTCATGTATTCCACACTTCCCGTCTTTACTTCTATGAAGTTATCAATGGAGTCTTGTAGTTCGTCTCTGAACACCTGGACGTTCAGGGCCTCCACAGGCATTCTCCACATGGGCATAGGAGGTCTGGGACCGGTGTGGTTCCATTCCCCCAGGAGTGGGGAGTGGTCTGAAATGGTTCTCCCCAGGTACTGTGCCCCTTCTGTTTGGGGTAGGTGTTCCTTGCTTATGAAGACATAATCTAGCCTCGTATACAGGCCATGTGGGGACGAAAAGTATGAATAGCCTCGTATTTTTGGGTGTAATTCCCGCCATGTGTCTGCTAGGTCTAGCCTGTTTGTCATGGTGGTTAGGGCAGTTGTGGCCGCCGATGGACCTTTTGGTTTGGGTGAGGACCTATCGAGTTCTGGCTTATGCACACAATTAAAATCTCCCGCCCAGATGAAAAAGCTGTTCCTGTATTGCATAGTTTTGGTGTACATTGAGTTCAAGTGGGCCGGGATATTATTGTTGGGGAGATAAGAGTTCACTATGCATACCTCCGTCTGTTCGATGTTCCCCCATATTATCACAAACCTGCCCTCACGGTCTTTCTCGGTCTTGGTTAGGTGGAATAGGAGTTGGAGGTGAATCCAGGTGTATACGCCTCTTGCAAACAAAATTGATTGCAAAGGTTCTGATATTTTACATACCAAATTAATCCCTAATCCTAATTTTAGTATACACATAATAACCGTATACAGACCACCAGGAGCTACACACAATTTTAATGAACAACTTATCAATGTGCTTAATATTATCCAAAGCACAAACTCTGCCATTATATTAGTCGGAGACCTTAATTTGTGGAAAGGTAATATTAAAGATAAAAAAGCCAAGGAGTTGGAAAAGATGCTCAGGAAAAATAACATTCTGTTGCACAACAATGACCCTGCACATGTTAAAGGCATCATCCTGGACTGGATGGCGAGCTATAACATTGCCTTATCAAAAATTACCACCGTACCATGTATATGGTCTGATCATTTTCTGGTCTCAAGTCAAATACTGCTCCCACCCGTACATAAACACAAATATGAAACCCTGCGCAAAATTATGCATAGGAACTATAAGGCACTAACCACAGATAAGCTAACAGAATGCTTGACCTCTCTTATGCATACTACGAGTGATTCAGACCATCCGGATCTCCTTGTGGAGAAATATAATACCCAAATGGCTATTTTACTGGATGATGTGGCCCCTATGAAACCTAAAACTACGAGGAAATCCACGCACAAACAAAAATGGTTTACACCACAGTTGACTATATTAAAGGCCACCAAACGATGCGCAGAGCGTGCTTGGCTTTAAGATCAAAACTCGAAAAATAGAGCCACCTGGAAAGCACATGCGAAAGTATACAAAGAAACAATCATGGAAGCCAAGCGGACCTATTATAACAATCAAATTGACTCAGCCAATAATGACACAAAGGAACTTTTTCGTCTCTTCAGGTCCTGGGAGAAACCAGAAGTTTTAAATCACTCAATTACACCTACTAAAGAGGACTGTGTTAGAACGCAGAAAGCCTTTTCTGACAAACTTACATGCGCTCAAGAAAAAATTCGGAGACAACTACATAACCAAACCCTCGACACTAATTCCTCCATAGCACAATGGGCAAAATCGAATCATATGATTAATCATATTGAATCGCAAAAGGAGGAGCTAAAATCAACCGATACTGGTTTCAAATTTCCAGAAATTACAGTCAGTGAGGTTGAAAATACCATGAGAGCTATGAACCCCACTAGCTGCCCAGGGGACCTCATCCCGTCGAAAAATTATACTAGACCATCAGAGCATCTTTGCACCATTTCTGTGCCACTAACTATCGATCAATTACTAACACCCTCTTTTTCTTGAAATTGGTAGATAAGGTTGCCACTACACAACTTCAATCTCACATTGAAAATACCAGTAGGCTGCATGAGAGGCAATCGGGTTTTCGCCGTTTCCATGGCACAGAGAGCACCTTGGTTGATCTTCAGACCCGCATGCTGTCTTTAGATCTTAGTGCAGCTTTTGATCTTCTGGATCACAAGATCTTACTACACAGACTACTTGATACAGGGGGCTTGGCCACCAACACCGTTAACTGGGTCAGATCCGTCTTGGAGAGTCGTAGACCCAGGGTACATTGGGATGAGGCTTTCTCAGAAGTAGAAACTATCCTATGTGGCGTCCCACAGGGAGCATGTTTGTTGCCCTTGCTTTTCAATATTTATATCGTCCCTCTTTGTAAAGAACTGGAGAAGCTGGGCTATTTCTTTACAAACTATGCCAACGATTTCTAGCTGTCAATGGAACTATAAGGAAACCATCAAGCAGACCAACTTAAACTTAATGAGGTATATAGAGTGATAAAAGATTGGATGACCACAAACTGGCTATGCTTGAATGCATGAAAGACGGAACTCATGATCTATGGGTCCAGAAAATCGAGAGAGGCATTAGCCCTGTTTTCTCTGGCTTCCTGGTTGACGACAGTCTCATCAAAGTAATTGATAAAGTGAAGACACTAGGTGCGTATATGGAGGCCTCCCTGGATGCAGGTGCACATGTAGACGCCATTGAAAAAAGCTCTCAATATCATCTGCGAGTTTTGAGGCAGGTCGCCCCTCTAATTTAAAAAAACAACCGAGCCAAGCTAGTAAGAGCTGTGATTCTACCACGCCTGGACTACTGTAATGCTCTATTGGGGGGGGCTAGTAGAGAAGACGTCCTTAGACTGCAGAATATTCAAAATGCCTGCGTATAATCTACAGTATGAAAAGGCATGAACCCACCTCTGATGCCAGAAGGGAGCTACACTGGCTTCTGATATCAGCCAGATCTCCTTTAAAATGCTAACACTGGGTCACAAATGCATTTATGGGACAGCCCCAAACTATTTAAAGGACAAAATCTCGGTTTACCAACCTGCAAGAAACCTTCGCTCTACATCCACCCTATGTCTGCAGGTGGTAAGGACAAAGAGAGCCCGTGGAAATGGACGTTCCTTCCCAGTGCTCGTGGCTAAGGCCTGGAATAACCTTCCGCTGGGGCTCCGAACAGAAAGTAATCATCTGGCGTTTCGGAAGCTCCTAAAAGCAGAACTGTTCATTTAACTCTATCTTCGGGTATCCACACTGACCTTTTTGCTTGTGAAGGAGCGCTTGGATGCCTTAGGGTTTTAGCGCTATAGAAATGGTATAACATAACATATCTGGAGTAAGTAGTTCTGAATTCCCTGTCCTCCCCAATGTTCCCGGAGTTTAGCCATGGACCCTTCTGTGCAGTGAGTCTCTTGTAGTAGTGCTATCTCCACTTCTTTCCTATGTAAGTAGGATTTAATTCTGTTCCTACGGAGGTAAGTGCCTAAGCCTCTCACGTTCCATGTCATTATCTTTATTCTTGCTGCCATGGCGGTTCAGGGGGGGTGTTTCGGGTACCTTAGTTCCTCAGTGGGGTTGCCTGCGGTTGCAGTCAGGCAACTGAAGTCTTCTCTTGCCTGTAGGCTCCGCCCCAACAAGTCAGCTCCTCCCACCAGCCCCCTCTCCCCTGCTGTAATGCTACTTGGAGACTTCCCAACTTTTGTAACCTTCATTCTGGTGAATGAGAAAACCAAACAGAACAACTGTGAACTGCCCCTAGCAGTTGCTTCCAACTTGCAGCGCTCAGGGGTTCCCGAGCCTTCTAGGCCGTTCCAGGCCTTTCGGTGCGGGCGTTGTGTAGGCGTTCAGCCTGCACATTTTCTGAAGGGGTGGGTCACTGTCATTCTCGTGGGTGGTTCTTTGCGCTCCTGTCCGGTGTTGCTAGTTTTGTGCTGTAGCTCGAAATGTGGTCCAATAGTCCATTACGTGCTTCAGTGTAGGGACGTCTGTCGCTTCCTGTGGTGCTAGACGCCTGTTCATCTTGTGTCTGCTTTTGCTGTTTCTTCCCCGTCATCTGCAAGATTGTTATGTTGGAGCCACATGTTTGCTGCAGCTGGAGTCTCTAAAAAGATTGCTTTTCCCTCATAGAGTACTTTGAGGCGTGATGGATAAAGTAAAATGTACTTGAGATTGAGTTTCCACAATCTTGCTTTCACTGGTATGAAAGAGTTCCTTGCGCGTTGCACTGTGGGAGTTTAGTCAGGGTACATGACTATTGTAGAGTCCTTTCTCCTGATTTCCCCGCCTTCTCTCTCGAATCTTAGTATTGTTTCTCTGTCGCGAAAGTTTAGAATGTTTGCTATTATTGGGCGTGGGTATGAACCTGGTGGAGGTCGTTTTTGTAGGAATCTGTGGGCCCGTTCTAGCAAGAATCCCTGGGAGAGTTTCCCAGCTCCTATTTCTTGCTGGAGCATTGTTTCTATAAATTCTGTTGGGTCCGGGTGCTCCATATCTTCCGGGACTCCTTGAATTCAAATGTTGTTACGACAGGCGCGTCCTTCTGCATCTTCAGAGCGTGCCTCTAGTCTTGACACTTTCAGTTCCAGGTTTGGACTCCTGTTTTCAAGTCCAGGGTGTTCTCAACATTGTCTTGCAGTGTAGCCTTTGCTGCAGTCACTCTTTCTGCCAAGTTGCATGTCCGACTTTACCTCTTCTATCTTATTGTCGATGAATGTGCGGGGTCGGGGTTGGGGCAGCACGCTGCTTCCTTGCGCAGTCTCAGGCCCTGCCGTGGGATCGGCGCTCTCTCGCTTGGCTCCCGGTATTCAGAAAGTGTCTGTGGCCGGTGCCTCGCCCCTCCGGTGCTGCCTGAGGTTCCCTGCGCGTCCGTCCACAGGTGCGGTGTAGGGCTTTCACCCTCTTGGTGTCATCTCATGGCCATGGTGCCTTCGACTCAATGCCTGCTCAGGACAGCTCCTGGCTTCGGTACCTCCGTCTCCAGCTTGCAGGGCACGGTGCTGCGTGGACGCCTGGGACACCGTCGCTGGCCTTGGTGTTGTCAGGGTTTGACCGCTGTGCCTGGTGCAAAGGGTGCTGTGCGTAGCAGTCCTCCCTCACTGTGGGGCAGGCTCCCTGCTCACATGCGTTGATTTGCTGCGGTGGTAAATTCTGCAGTGGACGCCGCCATCTTGGGAGCTGCAGGGAAGCTCCGTCTTCTGCTTCGTTTCCTCTTCCATGTAATGTTATTCTGATATTAGATATCAAGTTTTTATGCTTATCTGGGACAGTCTGGAGTCACTAGGCTGTCAAACTCGACATGTTTCAGTCCTCAACTTTTAATCAGGGACTTTCTTCAGGAGTAATCTCAAATTATTAAAAAAAATCTCATAAAAAAGATCCAATAGATCTCCGTAAGTGAAGTCGTTATCTTGTTGGGATCGGCGTAACTGCTGATAGAAAAGAATTAAAAATTAGGACAAAGTACTTAATACTCAAATTCCTATGCCTTCATATTAAGGTATGCTCAGAAAGGGTAACCAATTACCTTTTCCAGCTTGTGGGATGGGTTCTTTTATAGATGCCAAAAACCTCACTAAATCAGGAAAGGGCCCGTTTTCATATGTATTTGTCGTAACCCTGTCAATGAATATATCAATTAGACTATAGAACTCCATATTCAGACTCACATGCTAGACATTGACACATAAAGTACATTGCCCCTCACATTTATTACCTAAAAGGGTCATCTTCCTCTTCCAGGTCTCCCTTAGGATCCCGCCCAAAAATGTGTACCAATTTCAAATTGGTCGATTTTCAGAAAAAGCCTCCAATTACAGCCTCTATAAGGACAATAACCTAATTTTTACTACATAACCCCTTAGGTGTCAACTATCTCTACAGAGACTTGCCAAGCTCATTAGCCTATCTCATCTTATGCCATTCAATGGCTTCATTAAGACCCTTTTTATCACTTTTTGTAAGGAAAATTAGTTTCTGCATTGTGTCAAAAGGATTCAATTTTTCACATTCTGATTCCCACCTTGCACAGTCATTAAAACTGTCCATTTAAAGTCTTCACATATGTGGTTGTTATCCACTAAATGTTTTACCATAGGAGCTAGTAAGATCTTATTTTTTATACAGCTTTTGTGTTCAATGATTCTACTTTTAACCTTCCTATTGTTTTTAACTACATATATTAGTGAACAGGGGCAGGTAATCATGTCGACACTATACTCAGAATTACAGTTTGTGGAAAGCCTTTGCCTCCACAATTTATCTGTACCAATGTTGATCTCTTTTGATTTGGAAGTCATCTTGCAAACAACACAGTGTCTGCAGGGATGATGACGTATTACTGGTTCCAAACCCCACATTTCAATGAGACTAGTTGTCTTAACTGGTTTAGCTGTTAATCTACTTCGACTGACACAATTGCCTATGGTGGTAGACTTTTTATAGGCAAAAAGAGGCAAAGGTATTTCGGTATCAGATTTTTCAAAAATCTTCCATTATTTTTGGATGATGTTACGAATCGTCAAGCTTAAATTTGTAAATGTATTGACACTTACAAGTCTTTCCTCTGATGGTTTATTTACCTTCTCTTCCAAGAGTGCATCCCGGTTATTATTGCCTGCTCTTTTGGCCGCTCTCTTGATGAGTTTTCTGGGGTATCCCCTCACTCTTAGTTTCTTACTGAGTTTATTAGCTTCTTCCTCATATGCACTAGTATGACTACTATTACGTTTCAATCTCAGGAATTGTCCATATGGTAAATTATCCCTTAGGTGCTAGATGTGATGGCTTTGGTAATGTAATAGTGAGTTTTTCTCAGTGGGTTTATGAAATGGTTTAAACAGTAGAGACCCTGTGGAATGGAAAATTGTAAAATCTAGGAAATCGATAATTTCTTTCTTAATGGTCATGGTAAATTGTGGATGTTGGTTACCCTGATTGAGCCAAATTAATAAAGTATCTGCTTGTGCCTGGGTTCCCTTCCAGATAACAAAAATATCATCTACATACCGAGCCCATGAAAGTAGATGTTCTTTAAAGAGGTGATCGATGTATATAAATGTCTTTTAAAAAAATTAGACGTATACATTTGCAATACAGGGTGCCATAGTGGCCCCCATGGCTGTCCCTTCTATCTGCTGGTAAAAAACACTGTTAAACTCGAAATAATTTCTAGTGAGGGCAACCTCTATACACCAAAGGATAAATGATGTAGGGATCGGGTCACTATCCGCAGCGAGAAACATTAGACACAGTGGAAGAGATCCTTATGACCCGACTAGATAGTGCCGGGTTTAGAGCACTTGGGTCGGCTTTCACGCTCACGGTTAACAACGCTTGAGTTTTGCTGCACAGATGCAATAACCGGGCAGGATTTATACTAAAAGAAGCCACGGATATAATCTGAATCGAGAGGTAAACTGACTTGTAAAAATAACATAGTTTAAACTAATTCATATGGCATTTTGACCACGCGGAAACTAGTGTTGTTTCTCTCTTCTTTTCTTGCAGAGTTATAATTCTTTCATTTTGGGAAGCTATAAACAAGTGTATGGTCACATATCCCAATAACCAATGAGTGAGGAATGATTTTGGACTACTCAACATGACTGTGGAGTAGAGTCTGAAGCCCAGCTAAATGGTAAGGAGATAATCCTAGAGCTAGGAGTTTAACAATGCGTACCCACTTTTTATAACCGCCTGGTATTTAAGCCGAGGGCGTGACGGTAATCTAATCTCTTGGTGCTTTTCTGAACAGGCTTTTTCTGAAAATCGACCAATTTGAAATTGGTACACATTTTTGGGCGGTATCATAAGGGAGAACTGGAAGAGGAAGTTGACCATTTCAGGTAATAAATGTGAGGGGCAATGTACTTTATGTGTCAATGTCTAGCATGTGAGTCTGAATATGGAGTTCTATAGCCTAATTGATATATTAATTAACAGGGTTACGACAAATCCACATGAAAACGGGCCATTTCCTGATTTACTGAGGTTTTTGGCATCTATAGAAGAACACATCCCACAAGCTGGAAAAGGTAATTGGTTACCCTTTCTGAGCATACCTTAATATAAAGGCATAGGAATTCGAGTATTAAGTACTTTGTCCTGATTTTAAATTGTTTTCTATCAGCAGTTACGCCGATCCCAACAAGATAACGACTTCATTTATGGAGATTTTTCTAATCTTTTTTATGATATTTTTTTTAATAACGTGACATTAATCCTGAAGAAAGTCCCTGATTAAAAGTTGAGGACTGAAACATGTTGAGTTTGACAGCCTAGTGACTCCAGACTTTCCCGGATAAGCATAAACTCTTGATATCTAATATCAGAATATCATTACATGGAAGAGATTCTCCATATAAAATGAATGAATTGTATAACTAAGCCTTTGTGAAGGTTTTCTGTTGCACAGACTAATATGTCTTTTTATGTATGTATTGCATTTTTTCTACATTTGTGTGTTTTATCTACTGTATCTTAATAAAATTGTGAATTGGTATTTGATATAAGTTTGTGGCCTAACTGCTGATAGGTCTATCTACCTCTGTTTATTAATTGTGTACTACCTCCCACCAAAGGGTAGAGAGATCACTGGCAAGTGATTAGGGTGGGATTCCCTAGTTTAATTAGGGAGCTATCAGGTATGCATAGCCCAATAAAACATGTAACACATATAGAGTCTATATGTAGTCAATCCCTTTAACCTATCCCAACCCCTGATAATTTTGTAACTAAGATTATGTTATGATGTCGGAGATGATGAATCTGTAGTATTTAAACAATTGTTTTCTATATATCCTCTGAGAGAAACAAGATTGTAATGCTTGTATGCTGTCCCTGCTTTATTGAGATGATAATAAAGCTGGATTCTGCTATGAACTTTGTCTACTTTGTCTTTGAGTCTGGGTTGGATCGACTGCAAGTCCTCTGGGTAATTTGGGACTTTGCTGGGCCATTTTAACAATGACTGTGGGGAAGATTGATGTTCGTATCTCATAAGGGACACTTGGGTGACAGCAAAACCAAAGGCATGTTGAGTCAGCATTATTGGATGCGAGGGATGATGAGGAAGTTAAAGAACAGGTTACATTTAGCAAGATGTGTTTCTACTCAGACAAACGATATAGTGTGACAAGGGAGGCTATGGACCTTCAGGTATTCTCCAAAGGACGACGGGAGGAAGTAGCACTAGAGATCGTAGGTCAGATTGTAATTTAGGTGTTGGGGCTGTATACATTTTGGCGGTCATTGATTGGTATTCCAAGTGGCATGGGATAGAAGTCACCTGTGATCTGTTGGCATGGACAGTGATCCATTTCCCGGAGAAGGTGTTTTTGACAGAAGGGTTCCCCCCAAAAATAATAACACATAATGGAGTGCAGATGGTTTCAAATAAATTATTGAATTTCTTGAAGCAGAAATTAGGCACAGCCGAACAGTGTTGTATCATCTAAAGTCCATTGGGGGCCTAGAGAGATTTAATAGACCAATCATGGATGGAGTAAAGATGGCGCTGAGGACAGGGAGAACATGAGAAAAGGAACTGTACAGGAGATTGGCTGCTTAGAGGTTGGCTCTACATGCAGTAGATGACTTGATACAGTTTGAGGTGCTGGCTGTTTCCTGGATGGATGGGACAAGTTGCGGTAGCCTCGTACTCTGAATCTGGGTTGAGAGAGACACAGAGTGAATGTGCACAATTTGAAATGCAAATCTACATTTAATAAGAAGTGTGCATTTGTCGAAAGGTGAATGTGTTTGGGGAAAAGGTTAAAGTTAAGATCCGTAGGCATGTTAAGAAAGGTTTGTCTAGTTTGTCAAATGCGTTGGAAGTTGAAAAGGTTTGTGTGCATACAGTCAAACTTAAGGATGGGACAGTGTGGAGCAAGTCGCAAGAGATGGGGTGTGGGAACTAACCCAGTGTTTTAATCTTGTAGTATTGTTGTTCCACGGGAGGGAAGGTGTGTTGAGGCCATGCTGTGTTGTGGCAGCACAGTGATGTTTTTTCCCATGAAAACACAGTGTCGCGTGTGTAAGATGTCTTTTAACAGTTTACCCATCATCTTCCATATCCCATTAAACTTTTCCCACATGTTTTCCTTTGTGTTTCTGTTACCTGCATCTTGCCAGGCGTGCCTGCACATGGCCTTGGGTGATTCTACATTCCGTGGTGTCAACCTGGAACCCTGGGAGAGAGATTCCACGTGGAGGGCTGGAGTGCAAGAAGTTGGTGGAAGTTGCTGGCTCGGTGCTGTACTTATGTATTCTTGAATGTAACTAAACTGTTACTTATTGGACAGAGCTTTCTGCAGTCTGGACCCTTGTTAGAGGGACCCAGGACACAACGCAATTCCTCTTGGACCTTTTGAATTCATGTTTTTTTCTTTCAGGGATTATCATATGTGCTTGGTAAAAATATTCTGCTTTTCTGTGCTTGACCTCTTGAAACTATTCACGGATCAAATACCAGGCTTTTTTTTCTTTAATTAGAGATCCTTAGAATAATCTCTGGGAAGCAGTTTCTTTTTAACAGGGGTGCACAACTGGCTTTCTCAGAGGGCCAACTATACCTTCGAAGATGTCTTCAGTGGTCTGGACTATTAATGTGGTGTGGGGCGGGGTAGGGATGGTCACATGGCATGAGCAATGGGGAGAAAGAAAATGAAAAATAAATGGAAAAGTGTCCTGGTCATGGAGGCGGGTGTCTCAGAGAGTAAGTACTGTGACAAGGCAAAACAGGACTAGGAGTAATGAAGATTTCCAGTAAGTAATCCCCCCAATCTCACCCATGTTAGGTTATTGCCAGCAGAAGAACATTTCATGTGCAAGTGCAGAGGGCTGCAACATGCATTCAGTACCATTTATTTCACCCAGACAACAAAGTGTACCATGTTGTTACCTTCTGTCTATTTATCTTTAGCTGCTGTCCAATGCCACGTTCACAGTCTCTCTCGCTCTTCCTGTCTCTCTCCCTGTACATCTCTCTCTTTCTGTCTTCAAACTCAATCCAAATCTTAAAGCCTGTTAACCACATCATGCAGACAAGTCTTGGTCAAGGCAAACAAGAGTCCCCCAAGACAGACTACATTTTTCAAACTTTTCTAGGAATCATTGAATCTAAAATGGAGTAATCCATATTGTGAATGTGCCCACGTAAACATGTTGTCGCTTGACTCAGCAGTATATTTATTTTTAAAGAAGGGGCTGGTTTGATTGTGTTATAAGAGTGATTAAGTTACACACACTAAGCCTGAATGGTAAATGAGAAACACTGTGTGTGCCTGAGGGTCATGTGCTATGCGGCTCAGCTGTCTTTTTTTAATCAACTCACAGAGGCTGTGGGCTGGGAAATTATACGGGAGCTGAGATAAAAGGCCTACAATCCCCCCACCCTGGTTTCCAGAGAAGAAACACTTACTACACACGTGCCTGCAAGAGATTCATTTCAATATCTGAGACCCTGCGGCCAATATCTATGGTGCCTGCATCAGCAAGATGCAACATGGAGAAATTGAACGGGAGTTAAAGCTGTGCAGCTGGAAGGAAGTAGAACAATATATAAACTTCACCTAAAGCCACTGGTTGTGTCACTGGTGTAAGAATGCATTCTGCTTAGATGGGAAACAGCCCATTTCGGGCTGGACTCTAATGAATTTTGTTACATTAGCAAAGCTCTCAGGCTTCGTGTGGCCATGCATGAAAAGGTTGTCCTGCCCTGTTTTTGTTTGGAATTCTGAGACTTGTATTTTCCTAGATATTGTACAGGAAATGTAAAACTACAAGTCCCAGAAGACAAGGGAAAAATACAGGGCTGGGTGGCCTTCACACAGCTGGCCACGGACAACTTGAGAGCAATGCATTCAAGTATTACTGTATTTATAATATACAGTGCTTCACCAGTCACTTGACCCACTTCTTATTCATAGTGGAATTCGACCAAAGCACTTAGCACCTATCTCTCACACTGTTAGCAATTTCTTAGCAGAGGCCCTTAGCAAGTCACCGGGTAAAAGTTCACATCACAAAACTCGATTAACTGTTTTTAAATGAAGTCTATGTTAACATCAAAGATAACTCACAGATCCAACCTGTGTGTCTGCCTATCAATGCATGGCTCAGGCCAGGTGCGTTCCAGTCTGCTCAGTGATCCTTCCTGAGTTTGTCGTTTGTTTTTTACCCATCGTCCGCATGCTACAGCTGAACACCCTCCGCAACGCGGCAAGATCCATGGCAGGTCATGAAAATGCATCTAGGGCAGGGCGTGTGCATGCTCACAGTGAAGGCATGCGCAGTGCCACAGAAGATTGGTAGGCAGGGCCAGCGGCACTCTCCCCGTACTAAATCGATAAGGCATGCATGTTTAAAAATAAAAACATTTAAAAACTCTTTGCTTACTCTACCGCGGCCCGGGTCATTGCCTGCCAGGGCGTCTCCCACACTGTAATGTGAAAGAGACACTTTGCCTCTTTGCCCACATTGCTGCTCCTTCATTGGCTCAGTACCTACTATGTACCTATAGGTTTTAATGAGACACGTTAAGTGTTTGTTGAGCCAAAAGAGTGCCAGTAATCTCGGGCAAACTGTTTGTTTACTTATGTAATGAAATGTGGCTGACTGCTTGAAGTGGGCCGTATCTCACTACAAAAGTAAACACTGTTGGCGGGCTGCATATTGCGGGCTGGAGGGCCGCATTTGGCCCTTGGGCCGTATTTTGTGCACCCCAGCTTTAGTAGTTCAATCTTCATGTTTCACAGTGTCCCATTAACACCCAGTAACCATCTTTATGAATCGTTTGTAATTATAATTATGCAACAATACATGAGGGCTGGAGAGATCAGAATGCTGTATTGCAATACCCCAGCTCCATCCATCCTAACTCGAATGAGGCCATCGCCACTGCAACAAGTGGAAATATCAACTAAGCAAAATACAGATGCTCTTCTTATCAGAGTTAATGGGAATGGCTGATTCTGGATCAATGTATTTGGATATTATCCAAATCGCCTGAACTCCAACCAGTGCAACCAGATTGACCTTTATAGAACTTCATTCAGGGTTCATGTGTGGTGGTTCGGGTGAGTTTAGCCTGACAGGTTAATTAAGGAATGTTTGGTTGGAGTTTGTGATTAGTCTTGTAACCAGAGTCAGAAGGTGACTAGGGTAGTTGAGGGAGAAGTGTACAATATACACATGATTTAGTTGAGACAAAGATAGAAAATTGAAATAGGATAGGTTGCTTGTTTTTGAAATGTTTCTTACAGGCAGTCAAGCAATAACCATTCAGTGATAGAACTGAAGGTGCCATATTCTTGCAACTACTACCAGGGAGGAGAGAATCCAAGCGACCACACTGCATGAGATATGTGTGGTATGTGTTGTCAGTGTTTGGGGAATAGAATATTTCAGAGTTGCTTGGTAGCAGGAGATGATTTTCTGTTGCTATAGCCTAGGAGCCATCTTGTAATGAGGAGGGAGGGGAGCCTTTGCATGGGTTTGGGTGGTTGGGTGTTATTCGAGAGTAGCAGCGAATCTTGTGAGAACTTGCCAGTCCAGTGAATGCTGAATATGGGATTCGGTTCGACTAGTGAGGTCACCGGGCACAAGTTTGTGCCAGGCTTGGACTAGGCTAAGAACGTAAATGTGGGAAGAAGGTTAACAGCCCAGCAGTCCTGTTGTTTGTAGAGCCCACTATATAGCCAACTGGACTAGGAAATATCAAGCAATTTCCTCGTCTACCAAGTTTACCTCTTCATTAAATACAATCTTGTGAATATAGTCCCAAAAAGCGGAAAGAAATATATTTTCTGAGGATATGTAAGATCAAATTAAAGCTGTGGCCATTTTAGAAAAGTTGTTTCTCACTCTTCCCTTTTGTCTTCCTCATTGAAACAGCAATCTTCATAGCAATGCACCCTTGGCTGTTAGAGAGCTGTTGATTGGTAGTGCATTTCACTCATCTGTTATCCACTCAATCTACAAAAAGGTTTCCCCTACCTCCATAAAGTGCCTTTAGCAGTGCCAGGGGTAGCTGTTGGAGTCGAGGGTGGGATCGAGGGGCAAGCTTGCTCCTAAGGGGACACCTGCATTCTATTAAATAATGGGCTGACGTGATGCATGTTTGCAGTCTATTCTCCAGGGTTACATTTGAAAAAAGCAAATAGGTGCCAGGTCACGAAAAATATATTTTCACGTCGACCACATGGAAAATGTGAAGCCTGTTCATGATGCCTGTGCCCACATTGTTAGCCAGCATTGGAACTGTAAAATGCTTTTATGATGTTGTGCCCCCAATAAATGCCAATAAAGCCACGTTCAAAACATTTTCACGCTGGCTGTGCCCAAGCTATGCCACTGTCGTCATCCTAACCTCTGTTGGTTTTTTAGCTTCCATTTTTTCTAATTCCTCATATCTGGACAGTGCTTGGTTTTCTATTATCAATGGTTGTGCTGTCTTAGTTTTACCTCTTTTAGAAAAATCTAGGAACTTTGAATCCAAAGTCCAAGATGCAATGGTTCCCTGTTTATTCTTGTTTTCAGTGGTGATGAGGAACTTTGATTGCAACCTTCTGGCTTTGGTGCTCTTCTTTTTAGTTTCATTATCAAATGTAAGAGTGAAACTTGACTTCAAGTTCCACCTTGCAAAGATTCCCCTTTGAATCATATTTATATTTAGCTCTAAGATTTTTGCCTCCAGGTTTTTGCATGCAACGTTTCTGCATTCAATCAGTTTCACTCTTGATTCTAGGAAGTTTATCTCTAGGTTTCAGCGTTCAACATTTGTCTTTTTAATAATTTCTACGAACGTTTTATCCTTTCAGTCACTTTCTCGTTTGGGTCTAGGAACTTGGCATTAAAGTGTCTTCATGAAGCCTTTCTGTTTTTAAACAGATTTCCAATTTGCACTAGGAATTTTCCTCATGGTTCCAGCCGTCAACGTTTTTCCTTTCAATCAATTTGCCATTTTTTTTGCCAGATTTTTCCTCCAATGTCTCCTCAGCCCAAACAACCTTCTCCTCCTTTCTCCCTCTCCATGATGGCGGACACCGACAACCTACTCTTCATCCTTGGTTCCACAATGTGCCTTCTCTTTTTTCTGCAGGTCTGTTCTCTCATATGCAAATCCCAGTCATGAAATCCACTAGCACCTCTCAATTGGCGATCTTCTTATGCCTCTTGCTTAAAGCCTCTCTCTGCAGTATTCTGTTTTTGAGCAAGGTGATTGCCTCATCCTTGCCTTTGTGTCTGGCTCGTCCCTGCTTGGATTGCCTTGCTTTAATCACCACATATGTTCCAGCATTCTATGCATTGCAACTCTGTCAGGCCCTTCTCTTTCCATGGCTGATGCATTCTTCTTCTGTCCTGCTGTGCAGTAGGCCACAGCACATTACTATAATTATCAAGGAAAGGCATCTTGTCCTGCTCTCAGTGCTGTTACAGCTCCTTCACAACCGCGGGTTATGTGCACTTTATACAATCCAGTCACATAACCTCACAACTATTAATTCGAATTCAAATATTTGCAACACACACATGACACCACACCCATTGGAGTACATACTCTATGTCAGGACGTCTGAAGCCTTTGTGGAGACAGATCTTGTTGACAGTCACAGGTTAATTAGGCACCTGAACTGGCCCTAACTAGAAAGATACCTCTCCTACGTATTTCCAAAGGTTCAAGTTTTCATCTGTGAAGTCTTGTCAAATTTGAAGTCGTGGCAATGAAAGATCTGTCAGGGTGCCTGTAGAACGAACAGAATCATCCGTGCAGCACAGTGCATCCACACAACAAAAGAGTCCTCCTTCTATAAACTTCATCAGGAGTTTCTACCTCATCCATTGTCTCAGGCCTGTGCGCATTTTGTGTGCTGTCCATAGTATTGAACATGTCATCTCCAGTGTCTCCACTCCTCCTCACACACCCAGTCCACTGTCACCAAAAAGCTCCTGTCTTAGGGTTACTAACTGTGCCATAGTGTGCCTTCTTCCAAGTGTTTACTACCCCTCGCAGCAACGCGACCACAGCACACATCTGCCCCTTTGGCTCCCTGTGAGCACGAGTGGCCATTCACACCTCTTTATCTCTGCCTGCTTCTCTGTGATGAATTACAGTTTTTTCGCAACCACTAGCAGCCAAAATATCTGTCTAACTGAGCCTGCGCAACAATTTCATAAGCACCAGCAGCACACCTGTACCACACGTGTGACATGCTACTGATTGTTGTGATGAATTGAGCCGAAGGTCTAATCCGAATAAAGCTTTAAAATGTGAAATATGTGACATTCTAACAGCACCTACATGAAATCTGTATGTTCGGCTATGGTGGTAACAAGTAGTATTTGAAATACTGCCTATTTTTTAAATGCTACATAATTACAGACACAATAGATCTGATAAGGCAAAAGATTGACAACTCCAAACACACCTGAGTCATTCTGTTCATATCAGCCCATGGCATGTAAAGATGAACTGATTTCAGCACAATAACTCTACAAGACCTGACCAGCACTTTCACAGCCCTCAAACCAACACCCATCAAGACAACATCTGCCTATCCTCCATTGTGAAGGTCGTCACAGGAAAAGCACTCACACCGACACTCAGTGTCATCAACGGAACCCTCAAAGCATTTTCCCAGACACATTGAAAATATGACATAACATGCCTTTGAAAACCCCTGCACTTCACCCGTATGAACTAGGTAACTATCCTCCTATGCCACACCCTCCTTACTTTGCAAAGTTAGAGGAAAGCCATCCAGCTACACAAATGGATCATGTAGCATAATCTTCTACAGGGCTACCAATTCAGAATCTGACCACATTGCAGCACAGTCTGCCACATCCATGTTATAGGCAACGCTCTCCACACAATGGAGAAAGGGAATCACTGCCTACTTGTCCTTCTTGACCTCCCTAGTGTCTTCAATGCACGTGGGCATCCTGCAATGGTTCGTCTACTACTTCTCCAACAGGCACCAACTTGTCCCGATAGACCCTAACAGACTCCAGCACAACACAATAGCCTGCAGAGTTCCTAAAGGCTCCATCCTGTCCCTTGTCATCTTCTGCTTCTACATTAAACCTATGGGGGAACTCCTCACAAACACCGACAAGCAGCTTTACCTACAAACCAATTGCATCGATGACATCCATCAAATCTTTCACTGCCTTTCCCTCATCCAAGCCTGGATATCAAGTGCTTACCTGAAGATCAAACATGCAAAGACTGAATTCAGTTTTGGGAAAACCCCACCAAGCATTGACAAGCCAAGGACTGGCTGACAAAAATGAAGCTTGATGGATTCATCGCTCAACTCTCACCCAGTGCAAAATCCCTCGGCTCCACCATTGCCTGTCAACCGCTAAGTTTACATTTCCAAGAATACCCACACAGCCTGCCGCCAGCCTGTACTCCTCTGCAAAGCCATGCCTTTCACCCAGCCCCCAGTCTCAGTTAAGTTGTCCAAGCCCTGTTCATCCCCCAGCTGGATGGTGGCAACGCTCTTCTTGCAGGAGTCATAGATGTCACATTGGCCCTTTTGAAAGTGGACCACAAAAATGCAGCAAGTCTCATCAAATGACTAAACCAAGAAAATGCAATTGCATGACCCCCTCCTCAAGAGGCTGCATGGACACCCCCTTCAAAGCAGCCTCAATCAAAACATCACCCTATCTGGCAGAAAAGCTCACCATCTATGGAGGGCAGCTTTGGGAGACTGGACACAAAGGACTGCAATTGGGAAGAAGCTAGTAAACAGGCGTTACCGTGCTATGTACCCTGTCCTTAGAATAACTTACCAATGCATATCAGACTGGCCCTATTCCTTCATCACTTCAGGAAGGACCTGAAGAATGGCCTCTTCAAAGAACACCTCGCCCATTACTGGCCTCTCCTCTCCACCCTGCTTCTCCCCTCTTGGGAGCATCTCGCCTCTTCTGTTCCACCAACCACCCATCCTCTCTGTACAGTCTCCATTGCTTTGCAGCTAGGTTCAGGCTTTATAGCTCCCATGCTTACACACATCCATTACAGGTTGGGGTTGCACAGGGTAATTACGGCATAGGGTAGATGGAAAGTACTGCCTGCGGTAAATAGGTCATTTGTACCGCAGGCAGTGCTTTATATGTGCCGCATGCTATATATATCTAATGTGATCCCATCATGTAATTAGGTGGCATTTTAGGCGGTATTTAAAAACTAGCTCACATTTACACAATGCAGTACTTTTTAGGTACCCTATGCCATAAATATCTCATGCAATCTCATCCTGTACCTAGGTGATGTTTTAAAAATGGGAGGTATTTCAAATACCTCGTGTTTATCCCGTTACCACCATACTTGTAATGAGGCCCCTAGTCCCTTCCTTTGTCATTACCTCCAACTACTCCTTCTTAAATGGCTCAGGACAGGGATCTGTCCGGACTCATGCTGTTTTATGAAATGTATTCCCAATCATACATCATATCATAACACATCATATCATATCATATCATATCAATGCCGCTGAAAGATGTAACAAGGTGCAAAAAAGCTGCAGAAAGCAGGTGTTACTTGATGTTCGTAATTAAATGCCATATGAAAGGAGGATTGTGTTGCATGCCAACAGACATTAGGTGGTACAAGTAGAGAAGGGTAACATGACAAATGTTGATAGGCATGATGCAATGTGAGTTGATACATGTACTGATACTTAAGTATGTTTTAATATGTGTATGTGTACTCGATGCACCACATCTGGTGGAAAGGGTGCTTACTCCAATACTGGCGTGCTGCGTGATGGCGCACAAACTCTGTGCTGAGTGCTGAGAAAGCACAGAGGCTGTGCATGCAAACATTAAAAAAAAGCCGCTCTCAGCCCACTAATTGCCCAAATCAAACTGATTACTAATTCATGTGAACTAATGTGGAAAAGCAAATCTCAGCATTCTGGACACTGCAGGGAGCACAGATCTTTTATTACCATATCCTGTGTGGCCCTCGCCGCACATGCAGACACGATAGGAAATAGTTCGCATCACGTGGCATGATGATAATGGTCCTACATATTGGATTTGAGAATTGAAAACATACGCACAATGGCACAACAATGGTGTGGTATTAAAAAAGGAAAGAACACCAGAGATAAAAACTCTCAAGTAATGGCGGACTGGCTGAATACACTGTACAAGACTACATCAAAGCAAAAAGACAGGCTGTGTGAACCCCTGCTTTCCTTTAAAAGTAAGCTGGACGCTGGCTCACCCCCTCTGCTACTCCGCCTGTCATCTTATGAACTGCACCTTTGTAGAGGTAACCACAGATGAGCATCCTGCTGGCTGTACCACCGACTCCCAAGCGAATGCCCTTGATATGCCATTTGCCATTGCAAGCTCTGGTCCAAGCGTTCCACCTCCTGGCTCCTCAAAGTTCCAGCCTGTGGGCCCCAATCTCTTCATGTCTGGCGAGTTGGCCTGGTACCTAAAGAGCACTAGTAACAACTCTGCTCAAAACAGCTGTACTCCTCACTTATTGCTGCATCGAATAGGCCTGCACTTCCTGGGAGGGAGCCAGCATTGACAGTCCAGCACCTTGCCATGGACTCCGTCGCCACACGATTCTCTCACTCGCTACTCACTCACTGGCATCGAGCCCGAAAATACACCGTCTTTATTAGGCCCTCTTTCGAAGACAGATCTCTGACCCAGCTGGCTCCACTTATACAGCCCAAAAGAGGATAACAACAAGGGACGAAGGACTCCATGTGGGTCAATCTGCAAACATATTGGAATCACCAACAAGCATTGACAATGACAACAGTTTGGCCTTTTGTCTAGGCATGGGAAAGGCACTTGCCAGGCAGAGCCGTAGTGGTATTAACTGGCCATTGATGGTCGCAGGTGCATTGGCCATTGATGGTAGTAGGTGCAACATGGTGCGAGTACCTAGGTGTATAATAGCAGTGCCTGGCAAATGACAAATACTTCTACACAAGCCAAAACTGTTGGCTTTGCCAGGCTTGTTTTAAGAGGTCTTCAGTGAAGGACAAGCTTTGTGCTTATAAATCTAATGTCAGAACGCAGACCCAGTTAAGACATTTTTATTACACCAGCAGTTAGTTTACAGCTCCAATTAAGTCATTAACTCTCAGAAGCTACTTTGGAAAAACACTGGAAGGCCCCTGGAGAGCAAAGATTGATGATAAGGCTTGAGTAAAGTAAGCTCAAAGAGTTCCCATGAGAAGGTGTTTTTGGCGAGGAGGAGCAGGAACTGGGTGGGAAAGACCATAGGGATTAGCATAGCCAAGGGCAGGCAATGAATGGGGGAAATAACCAAACAACACCTACACACTGTGTGTCCCTCCTCATATGCCTATTTCTACCTATCGGGACGCTAATGCAATAGTTTGGGCTTATAGGTGGCGACACCTAACAGCCCAAACTAAAAATGAGGGGAAGTTCTGTCTTGTTCACTCTGTTTAAAAAGCCTCAACATGTCCATTCTCATTCAATTGTTAGGCACACGCTTACACATTAATGTTCACAACAGCCGCACTACCATTGCATCTTAATTACCCCTCTTCTGCTCACTATCTGCCCCATTGATGCTATGTGGCCCCCTATTGCACGAGCCCCCCGGTCCCGCTCTATTATGCTTATTTAACTCGGTACCTGATGTACTGGCCTCGCTGTACTTGCCTATCCCATTTTAGTCTAATCATGCTGGGGATGCTGCAAAATACTTCCGCACATCTAGGTGGAGCCGAGGGATTTTGCACTGGGTGAGAGTTGAGCGATGAATCCATCAAGCTTCATTTTTGTCAGCCAGTCCTGGGCTTGTCAATGCTTGGTGGGGTTCCCAAAACTGAATTCAGTCTTTGCATGTTTGATCTTCAGGTAAGCACTTGATAATGCTATCAATCATCATCGATATGGGCGAACTAAAGAGTGCGGCTTATACTCGGGGATAGTATGCTTAGGTATACAAAATTGTTTTACTTTGTTCTTTCATAAGCACATGTTGGTCTTGCAAACAATTCTTTCTTCTAGTGAGTACACAGCCATTACAAGCATGATAAATTGCTGAATCGGCAAATAGAATGAGTGCTCCAGGGTGATCGACGGTGCCTATCCATTAACTTTCACTAAGTGCAAAAAAACATACACAGGACAGGAAACACGAGAATATCGTGAAAGCATCTGTTCAAATGTCAACATCCTTAAAACGAATACCGAGACGCATGTTCAATGACACGCACATGACCAAAGCAGGCTCTTCATCATGTACTTCCAATGCTCTCAGAGCTGGTGCAAGAAGCTATGTTTGGTGGGACTTGCCAGCCTCACCAGTCGGAAACCTTTTAGACTGCGTAACATCGCCTCTTCTTTTTAAGATCATATGCCGCGATGGAAGAGAGCTTATTTCCACATGATTTAAATACGTTTGTTCCGCTCCAACATAAGTCATGTCACTACTCAAACTCTGGAAAATCATTTCACGGCATACATTATTGCGTGTGAGGGTCATCTCCAATCAATGCATTACTCCTTGGGCTTTTGGCAATCCTTTTAGGCCTGTTCGCTACTCTCCACCATACTGCCTCACTCAACTGACCAAATTAATCCACTCTGCACCAGATCACATATTGGTAATCTGACCCATGCTCAGATGAGGGCCCATTACCACCTCTTCTTCGTGTGCCTTCTTTCTCATCCAAGCAGGATTGTTGTCTGAGCACACGCCACCTTTGCAGGCTCATTGCCTCGGTCTCCCTTAAACATGTTAATGCTAATGTTATAGGCATTTGTACCGTGCACTATCACCACCGGAGTGGTCCTCTGGCGCTCTGGCGGAACTGAAAAAGGACGGTGTGAAACATGGAGGCTTTGGGAGAGGTTAGTAGGGTGCAGTGAGAATAGGAAAGTGAGATATGATGTTCTGTTGGTAGCTTCAGTTCGGTTTGCACTGTTCGCTGAGCTTAGGTGCGATTTTCGAGTCTGAGCAATTCCCTTGTGCTGTTGTGCATGTTTATGTGTTGTTTGTATGTTGTTGCAGTGTGGTGAAGTATGTGCGGTTTGCTGTGCAGAGATGTGGTGGTCTGAGTTTCTGTAGGAGAAGAGATTCCAGAAAAATTAGGTTTTAGTATTGGATTAGCAGGGGGGTTTCTTACCTTTTTGCTTTGGTTTCTGTTGGTGGCACATATGACCATCTTGTGTGCTTTGATATTGTTTGCAATCCTAGTCGGTAGGTACGTTGTGGTGTGGTAATTATCTTCTGTAGAAGTCGAGCGGTCTTTGGACATGGGTCGTGTAGTTGTGTCCCAATGGGTCGTGGAGTTGTGTCCCCCCCGCCCTAGGGTTAGAGATGGTTAGGTTAGGAAGGTTATGGGTCGCTCCCTTGACTTCTAGTTGGGGGTTTCTGTCTACTGTGGAATTCCTCTGTAAGCTTGGTGGTGTGTGTGCATGAGAGGTCCAAAATGTCCTCCCTACTCCCGCCAGTTGGGGATGATTAGGCAATGGATTGTAGGTCCCTCCCTGGGCTTGCTCTTTCTGACAGAATGTATGATTCCTACTCGTTTCCTTTTCTCTTTTCCGAAAACATCTCTTTTCTGATCCCACATTTCTTCTCACTATCCCTCATGAAAAGCTCTCTTATGGTCTCTTCTCTTTAGATAACAGGGGCATCACGCCGCACAATCTCTATCACACTTTCTCTGTAGCCAACCAGTTTTCGCACTGCTGACTCCTCCCCTCCTGTGCACTGACAACTCTCATGCTCTATCCCTTACCTACATGCTTCCTAACCCTCACTAAACAGGTAAGCTCTCCAAAAAATCAACAACTTCCATGCCACAACCGTCGTTGTTTTCATCAGACTGAAAGAAACCTGTTTCCCAGACTCCCACAGCCAACTGATTGCTTAGGTAACACCTCCCCACTTCAATAATCCTGCATAAATACAGGACCTGGCCTATTTCTTCCTAACCTTCTCAAAAGCATGTTGATAAGATGTCATCCTTCCTCTTGCTTCCACAATGATAATCCAGCACCCTTGACTCCTGCCTTTATTTCAATGACACCTTTGCAGACTCAGCAACCCAACTCTTTATCTCCTTTTCCAACTTCATCATGCTAGAGGAGTTCAACATCTGGGCCAACAAGACCAATCTCACCACGGCCAATGCCTTGATCCACAGCATGGAATCCATGGTTCCAAAGCAGCTTGTCTCTTACAGTGCTCACACAAAGGGGCACACCATCAGTCTTGCTTCTTCGTGAATTCACTGATCTGCCTTTCTGATTTGCCCTGATTCTGATAAGCTAGTCACACCATTCTGCATTCCTTTCCCAATTGCACTGGCTCCTTACACTGCACCCTGCCTTTGGCACCAAAGAATGGTATAAAGTCTCCCTCTGCCACCAGTGCTTCTTATGTCGACCTTTTTGGAGGACAAGCACACCACCTGTATAAGGTGTAAATAGATTAGGGCAGGACACCAGGCCACCAGAGAATATTTGCATTTCCCTTACTAATCCACCTCAGCTCTGCTGGATTTAGATTTGATGTAAGACCACTTAATAGAAGGGGGAACAAGCAATACCAATGCCTTACGCAATTGAACATCCTTTTGTTAATAAAGGGCACACAAAGCATCACACAGAGTACATGCAGTGAGTGCTGAGTTTTTCTTCATGTTTTATTATTTTCATGCTATCTGTTTTACATGCTGCCACATGTGCGTGGAACACAATGTTATGTTAGTGTGCTTGTGAATCGAACCTCATCATCACTGCAGGACCAGTCTCTATTCTGGCAACCTGTGTAGAGAGGCAGATATACACGTCATCTATAGAGCCCACCCCCCACCCCCATCATACTGGAAGAACAGCAAGAGAACACTGTATGGCACCTGTTATCATCCCAATACCACATCCAAGGTACGAGAGACGTCATGCACTGAGACAACCGTATCGATTGTACCCTCGAAGTGATGTGGTAGACATGAGCCTGCAGACACCACTGGATATAGAAGAACTATAAGTAAAGTTCAACAGGTGCGAAGTGATGCCATGAAGAAGAGAATAGATGTAGGCACACTAAAACTGATCTAGAGAATGAAGATGTGACTAAAGGGACGAGGCAAACATATATGCGAATATGAAGAAAACCATATACACTTAGAAGATAAGTAACAAGAGATGCAGTAGATGTATATTTAAGCAATATAACCCGAACAGGGGAGCATTACTGGTCAGGTAATGCCCCAGGACATAGGTTAACTGTGGGCCGGGGCATTACCTAACCAGTAATGCCCCCCTGATTGGGTTATATTGCTATTAGTAACACGGCATGGTGTGCCAGTGTAAAAAGATGGCTGTCATGGATCGGGGAGAAGGGAACTACATGCAGTCCATTCTCCCTTTCCAAGGCAGCCATTGCCATCGGGGATGCACCGGGAACACTTTATTGATGTTAGACTCCCCGTTGAAGCCCGCTCCCACACAGCCAAGTCAAGCAGGGTCTAGCAGTGGAAGGTACTGGCATATCTCAGCCAGCAGAAAAAAGATAAATGTGGCCGTGCTCCAGGAAGCTCGTCTGGGGAGGAAGGATTATGAGGGCTTGACCATGAAATGGTGACATCATAGATAATCCTGAACTACCATTAGCTATAGGGAGGTGATTCTACTAATATATAGTTCACTGAATTTCACATTAGAGGCAGTGTGAGCTGAGGACATGGCATGTGCGGCGCAGTAGAAGGTGACATTGCTTGTAAATTGAAGCTGTTATTAAATGTATAAGGAACACATTATGGATTTTGAAAGGTTCAATACCTTTTGCCAGGACTCGCTCTGTCATGATTTTGTGATGGGGTCAGTTGGCATGCTATGCAGTTTTGCATGGGGTGCTGGACAGGTGTTCCCTGTGGGGGAGATCATTGTCGAATGCAGTTGTGATACTTAACAACTAGCTCAGAGGTTTGTCGTGCCCAATGATTAGAGGTCAGCGTATGATGACAGCAAGCGATTTGCCTCTTACTCCTCCATGCACGATTACTCACCTTCTGGTCATTATATCATGGTTTGCCCCGCCATAGAAAGGTCAAGCTCAAGCGTGCACCATACTTACTCACATACATTCTGACCCTTTCCCAGTCATGTTGTGGTTCACTGTTCCCAGGCCTACAACTAGACTTTTCTTGCATCATTTCAAACCAGATGCACTCTTTCTTCTTGCTTTTCCTGAAACGCATCCCTATTGAAATCACTCTTTTTTGTTGTTGCAATAATTGCTCAACAGAGAACCGAAAGATCTGGGATGTGTTTAAAGTTTATGTAATCAGCATCTGTTTATCATTATATGGTAGAATGATGTAACATCTCAGAGAATATCTTGAAAAATGTCTGGCCACAGTTCAACAGCAAAAGATTCAGTATCTGAGAAAAAAGGGTTCTGAAAATTAGCTGAACACAGGACTCACCGACAGAGCTTTTAGATCCAGGAAAAGAGACCTGGCAGATTGCTGGCTTGGATTGTGGGATGTGACAAGGCCTGACTAGAAATAGAACACAAATGGGCACAGAGAGCATTACTGACACCGTGTACTTATTTTATGAGACTGTTTGCACAAAGCAACCATATTGGAATGGACAAAGTCGAAACATACATGTACTCTTGTGAATCTAGTAAAGTTGCATGCTGTAGTCGCTCAAGGCATTGATGGCCCATGCCAGGCTTTGGACTCTGTAATATTGCATAGGAATTGATGTTAGTTGGCATTGATCCCCTCACCTCCCAAATACCCACTCACGATGTAAAAGGGTGAATACGGAAGGTGAGTGGACTGGGAACATCTGGGCAGGCCAGCAGTGGGCATCTGCCTTCCAGTGTGTGGCAGAGAGGCGCTACAAGCTGGGATAGCTGGCTGCACAGTGGAACACTAGTTAATGTTAATGTTAAAGGATATTTGTACCATGCACTATCATCACCGGAGTGGTCCCCTGGTGCTCTGGCGGCTCTGAAAAAGGGAGGGGGGAGTGAGTTAGTGGGAATGAGCTGGAGAAGTGTAAAATAGCAATGATGTGCTGTTGGCAGCCTCAGCCCGGTGGGCCCATTGGCTAGGCTTGGGGTGTTTTATGGTCGGTAGTCGTCGTGTGCTGTTGTGCAAGTGTATGTGGGGTTTGTGTTGTTGTTGCAGTGTAGTGAAGTTTGTGCGGATTGCTGCGTTAAGGCTTGTGGTTGTGTTTGGTTCGAGTTTGAGAGGTGTAGGCAGAGGAGTGAAGTTGTTAGCGGGTTGGTTATTGTTTCATGATGGCATGCTAGGTCCAGGAGCCCTATATCAGTCATTGAATTGCTTTCTATCTAGATGTGGCGCGTGGTAGGCTAAAGAATTCCCTCTATGTGTGCACATGCTGACATTTACTATTCTACCCAGATGCGACACAGGCTATGTTGAGGATTCCAACTAAGTGAGGCACATTCTAACATTCACAATTCTATCTAGATGTGGCACATGCTAGGCTAAAAAAATTCCCTCTATGTGTGCACCTGCTAACATTCACAATTCCATCTAGATGTGGCGCATGCTAGGCTAAAAAGTTCCCTCTATGTGTGCACATGCTAACATTCACAGTTCCATCTAGATGTGGCGCATGCTAGGCTAAAAAAATTCCCTCTATGTGTGCACCTGCTAACATTCACAATTCCATCTAGATGTGGCACATGCTAGGTTGAGGATTCCAACTATGTGTGGCACATGCTAACATTCACAATTCCATATAGATGTGTTGCATGCTAGGCTAAAGAGTTCCCTCCATGTGGCACATGCTAACATTTATAATCCTGTCTAGACGCGACGCAAGCCAAGTTAAGAATTCCATCTAAGTGTGGCACATGCTAACATTTACATTTCTATCCAGATACGACGCAGGCTAAGGGTAAGAATTAAAACTAAGTGTGGCAGATGTTAACATAGGCTAGTATGTTAGTGCGTCATGCAATGCAACATTTGCAGTCCAGCCAAGAATGGATTTAGGCTGATGGTCACAAATCTCTCCAAGAATGCATGTTGTAAATATATGGCAGTCTGTGTTATTGAGAGGTAAGGAAGAGTGGTGAGGGCTTTCTGGAGTAGAGTAATTGCTCTACCCCGTACCCATGCCACACTTACAGTTTTGTTGGTGTCTGTTGGCTGCTGGCTTCCTTTGCTTCCCCTGCGGACACCTCCTGGAGCCGCCCTTGGCCTTGGGGCCCTTAGCCGCAGGGGGCTGCCGGGCAGAGGGCCACCCTTAAGGCTGAAGGGACCAATGAGAGCGGGGATGGGCGAGTCAGGAGGCGGGAGGGGAGAGAGACCAGGAAGAGGATGCGGGGTGGGAGTGGGATGCTTCAGGGGCCTGGGGGCCTAGTTTTGGGCCAAATAAAAACACCAAGTGCCCAGAGATGGGCAAGGCTCACCTCACGCTAGCTTCCTCGCTGTGGATGGAGGAGCCAGTGTGAGCTGGGTCGCTAGACCCTTGCAGCCACAGGCTCGAGGCCCAATCAGAGCGGGGATGGGCGGGTCGGGAGACGGGATGGGAGAGAGACCAGGAAGAGGGTGCGGGATGGGAGAGGGACGCTTCGGGGGCATGAGGATCTAGTTTTGGGCCAAAAAAACACCAAGTGCCCAGAGATGGGCAAGGCTCATCTCACGCCGGCTTCCTCGCTGTGGATGGAGGAGCCGGTGTCATGGGGAAGGAAGGGGAGTGAAGAGTACCACAACCTCCTCACAGCTCTGCCTATGTGCTCACAATCTCCTACAGACCCCCAAACTCACCAAGGCCAGTGGTCCAGCACTGAAGGATGACATTAGGACCTGACAAATGCCAGCAGGAGTTACCAGGTGCACAAAATATTCTCCAACCAGGAAACCCGTTTGTGGGTACTTTCACACATTTTGGGCTATGTTTCTTGCTTGTCAAATATTGTATTACATCATTTAAATTTGCCTAGGTCTAGCATGAGGAAAATCACACTGCACAAGTTTAATCAAATAAACAAGAAATGTGCAGCCTGAATAGCGCTGGATTGAATGGGCTAGGCTTGCCAGTGTTGGTTCACCCATGCTCATAGACAGTGACCAATGAGAAAGGCAGGCCATCTCTACCTAACAAATTCCAAACATGGCAGATGTTGCAGCAGCCCAAACATGTGCACAGAGGATAGTTCAGTTTTACGAGGGAAAACACGAATATTGGTGCATAAGGATGTAAAGCAATTGACTCGGGGTCAAACCACTTTGAATAAGAAGGTAAGCATATATTAGGAGATAGTTCTTCAGGTTCCAAAGTCAGTTACTTGTAACTTCACAACATTAGCTTAGTTACCGTTCCTTGCCTATAATGTTTAATTTAAAGAGCACTCCATGTTGATGTCCAGGTAATTTATTTCCATAAATTCCCACATTTGTCAGATAAAAAAGGTGAAGCAGAAAGGCATGTTTCTCTACCTGAGACCACATAATGTTTGGGCGATTAGAGAAAGGTGGAAATCGTAAGTGGTTTGGAAGACACACAATCCTTGTCCTGGTCACTGATATCATGGGAGCAGACATCAAATGATTCTAAAAGGATATGTAATGCTTTTCAAATAAAACCCACTTTAAATGTGACGTTGCATGTTAATAAACAGTAATTGATAATGGGTAACACCAAGCTATTTAAAAGAAACTACAAATAGCCAAAAGCATGCCACAGTAACAGACTGGTTACATGAAAGCATGACAAAGTGGTTGCAAGCAGCAATACACCCATAGCAATTGTTATTTATGTATTTATTGGATGTGTAGAGCACACTACGGCCCGAAGGGATCTAGGCGCTATATAGCAAGTGATTTTAAGTAGGCTTGGTTCAGGGTTACATTGAAGGCAGCCCAGTATTAAAGTTTCTTAGTTAATTACAGATACATATTTGGGTGGTTACAATTTGGCATGTAGTACATTTAAATGAATGAAACATTGAAGCTAGTGTCATGCATCTGCCCACATACGGCGTGATGCATGACAGTAGTGAACAGTGCACACAAGTCAGACAAATAACATGGCTTTTATTGCTTTGCGGAAGGCAAGGTGCGAGTTGATCCTCCTAATGTGAGCGGGAATAGAGTTCCAGTACGATGCCGCCATAGAGGGGAAGCTAGTACCTCCAGCACAAACTCTCCTGGTTTTAGGAATGGAAATCCTGTTGGTGTAGGCCAGTCTGGCGGGCCTGTCTGAGGTTGGCACATCTATTCTTTGGACCAAGTAGGCGGCAGCCCGATCATGGACACATTTATGTGCGAGTGCGAGGGTTTTAAAGATAATCCTCTCTTTAACGGGGAGCCAGTGAACCTGTTTCCTGACATCAGAGATGTGGTCCTTTTTAGAGATACCAGTTGTGGCTCTAAGGGCATTATTTTGAACCATTTGGAGTTTGGAGATATTTTTGCCCGAAGTCCCTACAAAGAGGGCATTGCAATAGTCCAATCTTGATCCAATTATTGCTTTTTCAATGGTAAGGCAGTTCTGTTGAGATAGGAAGGGTCTGGCTGCATTCAGCAATTTGGAGTGGTATGCTGAGGAGGAGGAGATTACGCTATTCTGTCTGTTCATAGTCAGGTTAGAGTCAAGATAGACACACGTTTTAACTGTTTGGGATACAGTGATGGGGATGCTGTCAATAGTAAAGGAGCTATATTGTTTGTCCAGTTTATCCAGGGTGGCTGGCGATCCGTTGAGGCACAACCAATTTTCTGCCATCCAGGTTTGGAACATTGAGGGTGTTCATGACAGACTTGTAATCACCAGAGAGGGGGATACATACCTTGGTGTCATCGGCATAGTTTGTTTATGAGATGCCCAAGGAGTCCAGTAGATTGAACAGTGGCCTAGTGAATAGGTTTTATAAGGTAGGCGAAAATACACCAGCCCTGCCACATGCCTTTGGGTAGAAGTTTTCTGCAGTGGAGAGATGGTGGCAGAGTGTCTTGTGGTCCACCAGGTCAAATGCTGCAGATAAATCAAGGAGCAGGAGGAGCGCAGGTTTGCCAACGTCTCTAAGGTCCTCCAATTGATTTTTAAGGTCTAACATTGCAGTTTCGGTGCCGTGACCTGGACGGGAACCAGACTGCCTAAGGCCTAGAAGACAGTTATCTTCAAGGAATTTTTGGACTTGCATGTAGGCTGCTTTGTCCAAGATTTTTAGTAAAAAAGGGACATGGTAATGAGTATGTAGTTCCCTGGAACCGTTGGGTCAAGGAAGGGTTTCTCAAGGAGCGGGCAAACCCAAGCTTCCTTAAGGCTAGTCGGGACATGGCCAGACTGGTAGGATACATTAATAAAGGCTGTGAGAAACGGGGCAACAGTGGGGGCACAGTTTTTGATGAGCTGATCCGGGCAGGCATCCCCTTTACAGTAGGTAGATTTAATGGATTTGAGAAGGGCATTGACTTTGTATTCACTCATATCCTTGAAATCAAATTGTGTGGATTCACCAGAATTGGTTATAGAGGACGTGCCGCTGTGAAGGTTAGCTATCTGGTGGGAAAGTGCGTGCTGATGAGCTAGGATTTTGGCTTGCATTGTGTTTAGTTTATCTAGCATAGTGGATTGAATGTTGTTAAACCAATGTTCATCCTTCAGGAGTGTTGGAGGCAGGGTGGACGGATTTTCCAACTCTCTAAAAATTACAAAAATGTCTTTCGTCCCTGATTTTGCATTGGCAATCCTAGTATTGAAGAAAGCGGCTTTGGCCTTGATTATACCAGCTTTATATTCTTTACAGATGGTCTTAAAAGCTGCCTTAGAGACGTCATTAGGGTTGGCTTTCCTGGTAGAGAGGGCAGTTCTCTTTTTGGTGTGCAGTTCTAGAAGCTCCTGAGAGAGCCAGGCATTGGAGTACTTAGATCGCTTGGCTTCCTTTAGGGTGAGTGGAGCAATGTCCTCGACCGCTTGGTTGATGACCAAGTTGAAGGCATTTGCAAGAGTTTCTGGGTCCCTGGAGAAGGGGGGGCTGGAGGGCTGGAATCATGAGGTAGGGCGTGAGATTTTGCTTTGTCAGCTGACGAGAGCTTCTCGTGCGTGCGGCAGGGAATGGGGTCACTTGTTTAGGGGGACCTTTAGAGGTATCGAGGTGAAATTGGACGTAATGGTGGTCAGACCATGGGATGGGAGTGATGTCTGTGACCCGAACAGACCAGTTATGGTGGGCCACCCAGTCCAGTGTGCGACCTTTGATGTGGGTCGGCTTAGAGATAGCTTGAGTGAACCCTAGGGTGAATAATGCTTTATTCAGTGCAGCAGCCTGTACATCATTAGGGTCATAAAGGCCTAAATTGAGATTTCCTAAGAGCATGGATTTAGTAGTTTGTTTCAGATTGTCGGATAGAGAATGAATCAGAGCTTCATGGAAGTCTGAGACTGGGCCAGGAGGTCGATAGACTACATGGAGAATGGTGGTACAGTTGGGGGAGAGACTGATTTTAAGAAGGAGGTAGTCCTAGCTACTGCCACGTTCTCCTTCTATCTTTCTGATTGCACCGGTCTCTCTGGCAATGAGAGCTACCCCTCCACCCCTCTGGAGAGAACGGTATTGTCTAAGGATCATGTAGCCTACTGGGGTAGCGAGGCTGAGGACTGGGCCTGACGCTTCATTTAACCATGTTTCACTAAGTATTAGTAAGTCAATGTTGTCACTGATGATCAGGTCATGAATTTATAAGGCATGGGCTGGGAGGGAGCGGGCATTGACTAGGGCACACTTAAGGGGGGCGACCCGGGAGGGTCTATGGGTGGAGGTCGGGGGAGGTAAGGACAGCAGTGGGCCATTGTTAGGTGCCATGGCATTAGTGGGAGGATGTGCCTCAGGGGTAACAGGCACAGACAGCAGAGGTGCTTTAGCAGTGGCATTTGTACATGGGCGCACTTCATGGGTAGCAAGTACACTTTTAGGAGTGGTATTTCTACATAGGCGCATAACGCGAGTAACAGGCACAGATATCGGCAGTGCTTTAGCAGTGACATTTGTACATGGGCGCCAATCATGGGAACAGGCACAGATGTCGGCAGTGATTTAGCAGCGGCATTTGTATATGGACGCAAATCATGGGAACTAGGCACAGACAGCATGGGTGCTATAGTAGTGGCATTTGTGGGCCGATGTTCTTCCAGGGGGGGCTGGCAATGTTGCATGCGATACACCAGAGTCGATGAAGGCAATGTGCACATGCATGGTGTGTTAATTCTTTCCCATATCAGGTGGGGCAATGTTTCGTATGGGGCATGTAGATAATGCCTTAGGTGAAGGAAGTGGTGAGTACAGAGGGGGGTTCCCAACGGTTACCTGCAGCGGGATCTCTGGCCCAATTCCAGATGGATGATCCGACGTTATGCCAGTGGTGGCGTTCAGCGACATAGTTGTTGAAAATGCGGTCACTGCGGGGTGCAGATGTGTGCCTGTTAGTGCCGTGGTTCGTAAGGGGGCAGGCAGATCAGGACTGACAACTGCAGAGTAGGTGACTTGTACCTTGGTGGTATTAGGATGAACGACTTGCGGCATTCGGCACTTGGTTGAGAATGCTGGCAACATCTGCTGTAGCGGTGCCAAAGGAGAAGATGAGGGAGAGGCATGCTCATTACCAAAAGGTACAACAGGGCTCACACCCTGGCAATGCCTTGGGGGGTTAGTGCCTCTGGCTCCTAGCCGCGCATTTCTGTAGAGGGGGTGAGGAGCATGGGTGAGGGGCGGGGCAGGGAAGGTGCATACACAGAGGCACATGTTTCTGTTTGCTATTCCTGTCGACGTAAGGGGATGGTGGGTTTCAAGGGGGGCACTGATCTGTTTTGAGATGTTTGTGACACGGGTTGCAGCTTGACCCTTACCATGGGTAACAGGGCAGGTACCTCCAACTGGCATCGTCGAGCTGCAGAGAGGCTGGAAAGCCATGTCGCACGGCCTTCACCCAACGGCTTCGCCGGCTGGTCCACCTCCTCTCCTTTTAAGGCGGGAGGGTGTGGGCCGACAGGCCTTGGAAGCTAAGAAGGATTCTGGGCAGAAGCTGTGATGATCCTCGATCCCTGCATGTTGATATTGGTTGCTACGGCAACCACAACATCCACTTTAAGCATCGGTTATGCTACACTGAAATGCACGACTAGTATCTAGACCTCCTGGTTCCAAAGTCTATAATTTAGCCACTAGACCATATCCTCAACGCCACCATTCTTTATTGTGTATAATGTGCTTCATACTGGTGTTCAGAGATTTGCCTAAGATCAAACAGTTTTTGAATGAACCCTGTATTGTATCCTTGGCCTACTAGTTATAACTTGGGCAGCTTTGCTGTGGGTTTGCTTCTGACCCGTTCCTCTCCAACCCTTCGATTTAATGGAGCATAGTCTGCCTCTGTTCAACTTTTTTCCACAAACTCTTACATTTGGTAGATAATCAGACCAGATTAAAGGGAACTAAAGTGATGTAACAAATATCACATAATTTTGATTCAGTGGGGCAGCCAGGATTAGAATCCATATTTTTTGTTTCAAAGGTTTGCAGTTTAGCCACTACTCCACATCTGTCCTCTCATAGCAAATATTGTTGGAACTTATTTTATAAACCTCTATTTTTCCTCTCCTACCTTAGCAATATGCTTCCCTCTTTCCCCTCTCTGCCCTTTTCCCTCGATTCCCCTCTCATTTCCTCTTCTCCTCTCCTCTTCTCCTCTATGGTTGGAGAGCAGAAAGGATGATGGTACAATGTTCATATTGGAGTATGCATGGAAAGTGGTGCTTTTCATGGTGTATATGGAGCTGGATGGAGAGTCTGTCTGCCAGGGATGGATTGAAGGTCAACATGTGTGGTAGGTTGAGGTGGGCCTGTGTGGTTAGAGAGTGGTGTACTAGCATGCCTGTTTGGGGATTTATAGTGGATTGAGTGTGTGGACACTTCTTTTGGGGTGGAGTATGGGAATGTGTATGTGTGGCTGAGTGGCCAGAGTAAGAAGATGTGCTTGTGGGACTCTTGGATGGGATGTGCCTGTGTGGGCATGAGAAAGATGATGGACTTATGCTTCCGGTGTTATGGGAGTGAATACAGTGTGGGAATACCCTTGGGAGACAGGGGATGGGTTGGATACACAAGTTATACAATATATGAGCTGCCTGATATACAATTATGTTATTCTGGATTGGATTGTTAAGGATAATCTAGTCAAGTAGTTCATATTGTTAATAGTAAATAAGGTCAATATTGCTAATCGCCTGCCTGTTTTCGTTATTGCTAATCTGCTGCCAATCGATCATCATGGCAACTTCCCTACCTGCTTATCAGTATTGCTAACTCGCCCCGGGGGTCATTATTGGTTATACCTCCCGAAGTCTGACAATATTTCTGAACACTTAAATGCTAGTCCATATTGCAAATTGTGCTTGGTGCCCATGCCCCTAATCCTGCCCGATAGACATATTCCTGAGCCTACTTGATGGCCTTTTTTGATCTGTAACGGTTAGTGATGCTCTCCTAATCCCAAATGTACTCGAGATACAGAGTTTGTGTTCTAATTAAAGAATCATGGTGAGGAAACGCCTTAAACTGCTTTAGGAGTGGTTAGGCTTGTTAGTTTACTGAGTCCATTTCTTCTTTTACAATGAGAAATATTTTAGAAGAATCCATAGTTTATGGGAAATTGTTTGTTTAGTTGAAGATTATGCGGGGCTGCGAGTTACGAAGAAGTTTATGGACAGGCGAGGCTTTTCATTGTGATCATAGCAGTTGATGAAACACCAATGACGAATGACGTTACAATGCGATGGGTGTGGGCACTACGCCAGTTTTTATAGATGGCACTTTAAACAGGTGGTCTGTGCCATCTGATGGGAGCATAACATGAGCGGTTAAACCTCAAGCAAGGTCAAGTCTTGCAGGGCCTCTAATGAGCACTGAGTTGCTTCTCCATTCTCAACAAAGCCTCAATGTTGGTGAATTGCAGAGTTGGTAAATTGTCCACCAGGTTTGTCGAATTGGGGCTGGTAAATCACAAAGCATTAGCTTTCCCTTGTGTCAATCCTGGGACAATCAGAAAAGTGCAGGTGAAGATAGCAACACACAGTCTCCAATGGGTGTGCCGGGACTCAGGTATCAGCACTCCTTGAAAAACATCAAATTCTTATGATCTGTAAGCACTTGCATCAGGTGCACAACTCCCTCCAACAGAAAACACCCTTGAGTTCGAGACGTTTATTATCATAGATGACATAATTGGATTCTGCCAGGGTGTATTCATGTGAATAGTAGGCCATGGGTTGAAATAACACATCTCTTCTTTTTTGAGGTGGCACAGCTCCCACTTGAGGCACCTGCTTCTAGCACAAATGGGTGACAAGTGTTGGCTTTGATGAAAACGAGAGCTGAACAGAAGGGGTACTTGAACTGGGTAAATCCTCCCTCATTATGAGTTACCTGGTCTGGAAAAAAGGTGACAACAGTTACGGCACCTTTTCCGGACCTGGTCACTCCTAGTCTGCTGGTAGGGGCTGTGAACTACTGCCAGATTTTTCACTGAAACACCAGCACCGTTACTAATGGTGCCAGTGCTTCAGTGTTCCCATTCCCGGAATGTGAACTTACCATTTCTCTGCCACCCGTAATATCCCTGTATTACCCGGTGGCGGATTGGGTAACCAGAGGTTGCCGGTAGGCTGCCGGTTGCACCAGCAGCCTACCGGCAACCTTGTAAAGAGGCCCAATGCGTCTTATTTCAAATGAAGGGAAATTCATTACAATCAGGTGGTTAGGGGGTTAAACCAGTCAAGAGAAATCTTTGAAAAATCACTGCTAAAATTGGTGGCTTGGTAGGCATCGGTCACTCCGGGACAGATTGCTCCTTCCCGTGATTCATCTTTATCCCACTGAGGGTGAACATGTAGCCCAAAAACTCCACCTCCTTCATGGAGAACTTGCACTTTCCCAATGTACTTACTATACATGACGGACACTGTTTATGTTTATGTTTAGCAATTTATAACGCGCACCTGGTACCCGAAGGCTGACGGGCGCGAACATACATACATAAAAAACATACAGGGAGAAACGAACAAGATCATAGACTTCTCAGCAGGCATATAGGAAAGAGAGACAGAAAGACCTCTACGAGAAAAGCAGAGTCTTCAACTGCTTCTTAAAGAGCTCTGTTGATGCTATGGTTCTTAGCGTTGGTGGAAGGACATTCCATGCCAGGGGAGCTGTCAGGCCAAAGGACCCCTGCTGTGCCTTATTGGAATTGCTGCAAGGAATATTGAGAAGGTTGGCATTATCTGATCTTAAGGCCCTGGTATTATGTTTGATGACAATGGCTTCTGTCAAGTAGGTTGGCATTTGACCCATAATGCATTTATGGGTGATATGAAGAAGCCTAAATAACACTCTTGCTCTAATCGGGAGCCAGTGGAGACTTTTTTTTCTAGCCTAAAATATATGGTGTCTTCTCTGGAGCCCTTTGACCACTCTCACTGCACCATTTTGGATCACCTGGAGGCGTTGAAGCTCTGATTGCAGAAAACCTATTAGTAGGCTGCAACCATAATCCAGTTTGGATCCTACGATGGCCCTAGTCAGAGTTTCCAATTTTTTTTCAGATATGAGTGGGCGCAGATGGCGAAAGAGTTTGATAAAATACGAGGATGATGAAATCAGACTATTAACCTGAACCTTCATATTCAGGTGTTTGTCCAGGTAGATACCAAGGGTCTTCACCTTGTTCAGAATCTTGATGACACAATTGTCTAGATTACATTTCTTATAGCCAGAACCCAATTTTTCAAGTTTTCTTGGTGCGCCAACTAAGAGAAGTTCTGTTTTGTCACTATTTAAGGCTAGCCCATTTGTGACCATCCAGTTTTGAATTTTTAAATAGATTTTATTGATGCAGGTTTCATCCTCTTGATAAGAACCAGAGATGGTTAAGTCTGTTGTTGGAGAAGATGAGTATTTCATCTAGTTACACAGCTACATGAACTCAGCTTATGTCATTGAACACATTCTCCATGGTGTAGGTTCTTCCATGGACTCACTCTTAACTGGAAATTGTCAGACTGGTGGACTAATTAGGAATTCAATATTTGCGAAAGGAGGACGCACTTGTACTAGAGCATCCTGAATTTCTTCCATGCTGAAAAATCATCACCTTAGCATTTCTTGGCCAGTGAAGCTCCATAACTAATTTTTGGAACTGTGCAAAATAGGAAAGTAAGTCCCTGACATGCTGTATCAGATTTCACTCTTCCACGTCCTGAGCCTGAGACTTCTTGAGCCTAAGACAAGGAACATTTAAAAAAAACATTTTCTTAAACAAGCCCCTGAATCTGGCATATTCTCTAAGAATAGGATTCTCAGAACTGACTAATGGGGTGGCCCAGGTTATTGCATAACCACCCCGCCCCAAGGATGCTATAATGAATATAACCTTGCACTGGGCATTTGGAGAGTGGGAAGGGTTTGTGAGGTAAAGTTATCTGGTACTGTCTTTGGTTGAGGCCAGACTTATTTGGCTCTCCACTTTGTTCTAGAGTGGCAAGGTATATGCTTCATCCCAGTACTGGACTGAAGCTGTGTACCAAAGATGATGAGGAACTAGGTTAGACCCTCACCGAGTTTCTTATCTACCTTTTCCTGCAAGGTCTTGACTAATTCACAAAGAACAGCAGTTTCTGAGCTGTGAACTCTGTTTGATCTTGGCCCAGCTCAGCCTTTATTTGTTGAAGCACAGTGGATCTGTTCATCAGTTTCGGGGCAGATAGATGTCGACCTCACAAATGGTCAGACTTTGAACTTTCCTATATCTCACAGCAATTGATGTCGGCTGGCACTGACTCCCTCGCCTACCCCAAACTCTCTCTCAGGAGATGTGTATGTGCTATGGGAAGGCAAACGGGTTTGGTCATCTAGGTGGAAAGAGGGGCAGATTCTTCCGTCAAACCTGCCACGTAGCGGTAGTAAGGGCCTCAATGGATTGCTGCACAGGAACGCAAGTGGGAATGGGGAAGTGAAGGGTAATCAATACCCAGAGTTGCCCAGAGCCCTTCTCATGGCCCTGGGGATCAGGATTTCTCTCAAATCCCCAAATTCACCAAGGTAGATGCTCTGGCGGGTGGCCAATACTGCCAGAGGAACTCTAGCAATAATCAGACAGGACTTGATGGAACAGTGGGACTTAAATATCAGCAGGAACAAGTCACAAACACAGGAGGATGAGGTATTTCATTGGGATCACTGCTGCCAATGAGACACCAGTGATAAATGATGTGGCAAGGCAAAGGGCTTGGGCATGGAGCCAGCTTTTGTAGACCACGGTTTTCACAGGTGTACTGCATCTTGTAATGAGAGCGAAACACAAGTAGAGAAACTTTAGACAAGGTTAACGTTTGCAGTGCCTCTACTGACTACTGAGGCCTGTGGAACCAGTGGTATGTGCGAGAACCTGAGCTGATTTTTGACTGTCTAAGAGGAGAGGTTTAGAGACAGTGATCATGGCCCTCATCTCTGTTAATGCCACTGACCAGATTGGGTTGAGGAAAAAATCAATGACATTTATACATCTGTACTACCTCCAATATATTGGGATACACACAAAAATACCATTGAATTAGGAAAGGTTACATATTATGATGCTGCTGAAGGTATCACTGAAGCTGAAATTAAATTTAAAAAACCTAGGTTCATTGGTTCATATAGGCCATTATTGTTAATTAACATTATCAGAATGTAGCACGTGATTAATGCAGTATGTTCCATAGGAATCCATTCATTGTATGCCTGCATGAAAATATTATGAATGAATAAAACCAGAAGGCATTAAAGGAGGAGGAGGAGGGTTGCATGATGCATATTTTAAATCTGTTTCGTCCCCTCTCCTGCCTCAACTGGATTAAAAATCCAATGGAGTGAAAATATGAGGCATACATAACTTACTTCTGGCTTTTACTGCTTACTTCTGCACTCCACTGTGTGAAATATACCCCAATGTCTCTTGCCTGCTGGAAAGATACCTTGTCTATCAGTTCATTTTGGAACAAATTGCATTTCTTTGAATCTCATTTTCTCTCCTTTGGACCTGATAGAAACTTTCAAAATGACTGATAATAAATGACGGAATGCGAACATTTTAGCCGTTCGAAAATTTCGAATGGCTGGAAAGTTCGACCAGATCACGCATTCGTGCTGGGGGTTGCGGGGGTGTCCCCGAAACACTTGCTCACTATATTGTGAGCTGGGGTTGCGGGGATATCCCCTGCAGCTGATCCTGAAAAAACCCATAAAAAAGCAGGGCTGCGAGGGTGCCCTACGCACTCTTGCTCACTATATTGCGAGCGGGGATTGCAGGGGTGTCCACCGCAGCCATCCTACATTTTAAAAAAATAAATACAAAAAAGGAAAAGGACTTTGCGGTGCCGGTTCACGATCACAGAAGTGAAAGGGAACAGGCGTGGCAGGGACACTGCAAGTCAGCAGCTGCAAGGTAAGTACAGGGGTGGGTGGGGGGGTGGTGTGGTGTTGGTGGGGGCCAAGTTGAAAATGTTCAAGGGAGAAAAGACTGACGGTTATTTCAGAAAAATAATCTTTGATCTTTTCTCCCTCGAACATTTGGATCTCGGGCTTTCAACCCGATCCAACCTGATGACTGTTCTGCTTCTGGACGAAATCAGTGGTTCAGTGGAATACTGAACATGCACAGATAATTTTCCTACCGTGACCAAGTACGTTTGGTGACAGGATTATGGACTTGCTGCATCTCATTGTACCTTTCCTTCTCTCCTGCTCTCACCATCACGCAATTTTGTTGGTCCAGTTTAGAGCTGTACAAAGAGCAATTTACCCTGTAGAATGAGTTATCTAGGTTCACCTTACTGGCATTTGTTAACCTAACTGGATAACCAAAGCTCAAGAAATTGGTTGGAGCCAGGTGTTATAATTATATGCATATTATTCCCAGCGGAGCTCACCAACCACCTAAAGGGGCCCAGTCTCCACAATGTCCCAAGAACCCCATATGTTTGCTGCTGGGGCGTAGTGAAGGTTCAGATTGCAGCTTCAGGGCTGTATTCTCAGCAAGGAACCTACATACTGAAGGTCACCCTAACTTGGAAGTATCTTGAGGAACACCCACTTGTCCCTACTATAGGACTGACTGCTTGTGGCCATTCAGGGCTGATAGGCCCTCCAGCCCCAACATGTCTGTGCATTTCATTGTTGGTTTTCATCCACAAAGAATCCCTCCTCTCTCTTTGCTGTGAATGCTGCAAGGTGCCTTTGTCTGGTATAAAGAACTATACAAGCAATACGTGTTTCTTAGCCTTATGTGGTGACAGTCATGTAACACACTCAGACCTCTGTACAGGAAATCTAAAGTATGCAGTGAATGCCCTCTCTGATAAGGGTCTAGCACTGTGAATTCATACAAATGACAACTCTGCACTATGCTACAATCAGTCCCTTTGGGATAGGTAGGCATGTCTCAGACACACAGTACTCCCCACCGACCACATACAACATATTAAAGCTAGTGTTACTGTACTAGTCATCTCTGCCAAAGCAACTGTTTTTTTCGTTTTCGTGCAATGTAATGTATAGTCTTATCAAGTAATGTTCAGTCTACTCTCAACTGAATTCTCTAGCAACCCACAGCACGCCCGGCCATAGCAATGACAGCTAAGCAAGATGATGGCATGTTACAAAAAATCCACGTTTTCATGTGATGATGTCTCCGTGTCCGTGCCTCTGGTTTCTTACCCTCCCTGCTTCAATTTTCACCAGACTATGAACTGCACAAGGTCTTTTCCTGAATACCACTTCCTCTTGTAGACCACATCTGTCACTGTCTTTTGGGCTGCTAGGCTGACGTCAGGAAAAGGCTTTCTCTTTCTCCTGCCTGTCTCTAAGTCGTATTGTAGGTCACCAGCGTGGCTTCAGGGAAAGGCTGTCATTTTCTTTGTACGGTGAAGGAAGGGCTCAATGATAGCGTTTAGACCCTGACATCCCTAATTTCCATGAGCCCTGCTCTGGTGTATAATTATTCCCTACCCGAGCCTCCAAACACTGGCATTATTTCACATCATGGGCCTCATTACACGGATGGCGGTAAGGGTTTACCGGTACCGGTATTTTACCGGTACCGGTAAATCCTTACCGCCTTACTACGAGGTCCCTTTGCGGGTTGGGGAATTTAACGCCTGCTTTTTGCAGGCGTTAAAAACCAACCCGCAAAGGGACCCAGGGAGCTAATTACGGTACCGCAATTTGCTGTACCGTAATTAGCGCCTTCCCCATTCCCATTATGCCCTATGGGGCAAAAATGGGAATGGGGAAGGGCAATGGTGGAAGAGGGAATCACCGCCCCGCCGACCTTGGAATGGGGCGGTAATTCCCCTTTCCACCAAGGCGGTGCCGGTATTTTACCGGCATGAACCATGGCGCTAATTGCGCCATGGTTCTCCGCCATCCGTGTAATGAGGCCCCATGTGTCTGGAACATTCTGAACAACGTGGCTCTTTACAAGGCACTAAAAATGGACTTTTCCAGCAATCCTAACATGTCAGCCTGCTCTTCTTCAATCTTGCGCTCGGTGCTAAGACACCAACATGATGGTGATGGTTTGGCTTCATACATGCTTGTATTGGCATTAGTCATAATTATCAGATGTATTAACAAAGGCCACTCATATACATATATAATATCTAAACCTATATAGCAGTGAAAAGGGAAATAAGTAGCAGTCCCCCTTGAACGACAGTCAGTCTCAGCCTATAGTAGTCTGTGTCAATCTTCCAGTGCCTAATGTCATAATAACAATAATAACTATTAATATTGTTATTATTATTATTATTATTATTATTATTATTATTATTATTATTGTGGGTGGGTATCCATTTATCAAAAAAACTCAATTGAAAAACCTCTTGGCTGGCAATATTCCCATCCATCTGCATGCATAAAGGACAGGTTTGGTTCAATCAATGGAAAATAGCTAAGCAAGTTCAATAGAGGCTTTGCTATCCAATGTGTTAATATCATAATCTGAAAAAATGAGGATATCTACACTTTATTATGATTATTATTATAATTGGTTATTTTTTATGTTTTTATTTTTTAAATGACCAATTTTACTAATAATAATTATAGCACTAAGTACAGTCAATGCAAACCAACCATAGTTGAACTAATGAAGCCAAACTGGTCAAACGTGATATCTTCAAATACTTGCTGTAAAATGAGTTCTCAAGATCTATCACTTTGTACCAAAAGAGAACATAATAAAAGAAGCACAATCTATGATGGATGGCTTTAAAGCTTTGAATTAATCATGACATGACAACGGGAAATTCACTGGGCAGCTTGCCACTCCATCATTACGCATTTGGCCCAAGCATCTCCCATCAGGGAAAGGTTTCCTCTCTGCAATAGACATTACTATAAAGTCACGTGATGATGTGATCCAGCACCTTGCTTTCAGCCACAGGCTTTAATTGCTGACAGTAGCCTGATGTCACTCACAGGGACCAACTTTGTTAAAGCAGGTTCGATGCACACATTATTACATACCCTGTATGCATCATGAAATACAGGATGTATGTTTAATTGTATACTGACATTTTCCCTAAAATTATGTTTTTGAATATTAAAATCAGCACCTTCTCATGGGAGTTAGGAACTTGGTGGTTGATAGATCAGGGATCTAATTTCCCCCAGAAGTGAAACCTCTTTAGTCTGCTGTAGTGAGCAAGAAAGGGTGAGTGTTCAGTTGTTTGGGTGAGATAGGATGGGTGGGTTCATGTTGCTTAGGGAGCTAGGATAGGCCCTCCCTGGGTGAGCTAGGGTTGGTGGGTGTGTGGGTGGGAGTGGCTGGAGTGTGCTAGGGAGGCAGGTGTAGTTGTGATCTAGGGTGAGGCTCTTTTTTCTGCTACAATTCATGGCCCTGGGTGAGGTGGAGTTTTGGAAATGTAAGGTAGTGGGTGGGGATGACATCAGAGTTTAATGAGGTGGTGGGATGAGTTTGTAGAGAGAAGGTAATGAGGTGAGGTGGTAGGGTGTGTGTGGAGTGAGTTTGTAGTGTGTTGTTGGATGGTGTGAGGTTGGGAGTTTGTAGTGTGGGTGATGTGGTGGAGAGTCTGGAGTGTATTAAGGTTGGGGGGTGAGTGTGCAGGGTGTGGTGGACAGATGAGGGTAGTGGGTGGGTTATGTGGTGAAATTGGATGGTTAGAGTGGATGAACTGAGATGGCAGTGTGAAGTTGGGTTGCTGAAGTGGCATGTGAACACATGAAGGAAAATGTTGAAGTGCAGTTGTTGAGTGGGTGATGTATGTTGGGTAAGCTAGTCATGTGAGTGGGTGATATAGGATATAGGCGGTGTGAGATGGTGGGGCATAGGTGTGCAAGGTTTTGGGTTGAATTACTTTTGTTGTTGAATTTGGTTGAGGTTATATTGGAGCGGTATTGGTGGGGTCAGGTGTTGGAGAGTGGTTTTTGGAGGCCGGTTGTGGGGTCAGATGGTTATGTGAGGTTAGGTGAGTGGGGTGGTGTGAGGTGATGGGTTAGTGTTAATGTGAGGTTGAGTGGGTTGAGGTGGGTGGGTGAGGTCCAGCAATGAGTGGGGTGAGGTGGTGTTGTGAGGTTGCAGCAAAGGAGTGAGGTTGAGAATGGTAGAGGTTAAGGTCAAGTTGTGGTTGAGTTGCCAGGATGTAGCCGAAACTATTGTCATTGACATAAGAGCTTCAAATATGGGCACTTTGAATGAAGGTATGTAACACTTTTCCAATGGAGACATCATTTGAGGATGGATACACAGTTGTAATCCCTTCCATTCCCTGCCTCTAGCCCATGTAATCCCTATGGGTAAACCCACCCTTTCCTGCCCATGTTGGAACTCTTTGATTTTGAGTGAGTTCTTCCATGGAGGCTGCCATCTTGGATGACTGTCTCTAAGGAAGCTCTCTGAAACAAGCTGGCCATCTTTGAATGGGAAAGATTACCATACATCTTCCAAATAAATGATACATTGTTTACAATAGGTAAAGTAATTTGCATTTTGGAAACTTGTTTTGATTTTACTTAAATATGAAAACAAGTTTGCCAATGGAATTAGATCTGTGCTACTTTGGAAAAAACGGGTTCCGCCAATTAACCCATTCCATTCTTCATTCATAGAATGGAAATCAATTTTGCAAATGTGCGTTTTATTTAGAAAATGGCTCAGCAACCACCCTATGCTGCTGCAGCGCGATCTGTTAAATTGGTTGGTGCTGAGCTGTAGGATCATTTATACATTTGACAAGCATGCTTACTTCATTTCAGGAATACAAATGGATTCTGGGGACAACATGAATGTGAGTATGCAAGGTTTGTATAACTAGCACCTTTGGCTTTGAGTTTGCATCAGGCGTTCCGTGGCATTTCACGGGCAGGGATGTGAAATGCAAGGCCTGCTGTGCTGCAGTTTCACATTTGATGTGACATTTAATGAGTGTAGGTGGAGCAGCAAAGTCCAGAGGAATGCCTCTGGCTTGAGGTGAAAGGCTGTGGAAAAGCGAGTGATGGATTCCTCGCTGGCACAGTCAAGCGAGCAGGCTTTTTTCATTGGCATTCGCTTTGGCCGCGTGTGCCATTTGCTCCTCTCTGTGTCGGGACGCTGTGTACACTTCTTTCTCTGTGAGTGTTTGGGATGGAGTTTCACTTCAGAGAGGGAGTCGTTGGCTGCCTGAACAGTGGGCTGCTGGCAGCTCTAAAAAGCGCTGACAGTTCTGATGTATGAACACTAAACGGTGGAATGCATGTGATGGTGACGAAAGTCGCCTTAATGCACTTCAGATTAGCTCTCCTGCTCCCACCCTACACCCTCCCCCACCAAGCGTAGCTGACAGCAGACATCTCTTAGCAATTTGGTACTTTTCATGAAAATATAGGAAGTAATAGTACTAAGATTGAATTCCTAACATGTTTTTAACATCCTGACAAACAATTATGGACATCCAGATGCCTCCACAAACCATTAGGGAGATTTAAGGGTGCACTTCCACAGACAGCATACAGATGTCCTCGCACGCGATTATTAAGCCTAAAGGCTGCAATTCCACCAACAGCATTCAGATTTCCTCACAAGCCATTTGAGGTGGAAGCTGGACAAAAAGCGGCTAGCATTGCCTTGGTATGACATCAGACACACATTTGGTGGCGGTGTAATTTCTGTATTGTAATAAGTACCCTCTCATTTCCTTTCCTTATGTTTTATTAGTTTGGGCTATGAGCTGAAACTATTGCGTTAGAGTACAGGTAGGGAGGAATGGCATTTGAGGAGCGACACACAGCCTGTAGGTGTTGTTTGGTTATCTGCCCACCTGTTAACTTCCCATGGCCTTGCTAATCCTTATGTCCATTCCCAACCAGTTTCTGGCCCTCCCTGCCCAAAACACCTCCTCATGGGAACTCTTAGAGCTCACTTTAATCAAGCTTTACCTTCAAACGTTGCACTCAAAGTGCCTTCCAGTGTTATTTCATGTAGCCTTCTGAGAGTTAATGAAATAATTGGAGTTGTAAACCTGCTATTGGTGCAATAAAATGCCTAAAGTATGTCTGCCTTCAGCCACTCGATGCATAAGCACTCTCACTGTCCTTCACTGAAGTCCTGTTAAAAACAAGCACTGGCAAAGCCAACAGTTTTGGCTTGTGTATAAGTATTGGGCCCACAAAAGCCCAAACTGTTGGTATTGCCAATGTTTGTTATAGCTGGCACTTGCAGGATGTTATTCTGCGCCAGCAGGTAGATGTAATGTATACTGAACAAGACTTTACCAGGATTAGCTATTAGCATAGTGAAACTCTTAGACAATTAAAACAGAACATCAGCTCCCCCACGTCTGACTCCTCAACACAGTGCAGGCTGGGCGCAGTCCCAGAAGACTCGAGTAGAAAGGCATGCAGGGTACAGGAATGTGGAAAAAGGGGCACACGAGGGGTGCAAGGAGGATGAAAGGCGTATGGTGTGTGTACTTCTCAAAGCCTGCTCACAGGACCTTGAGCAGGCAGTGGGGCAAATAGGCAGCCACGGGGGAACCGAGCCTCTTATACTTACTCGTGATTGGCTCAGATTCAGTCAAGCAGCCTCTTATTATTGAAAATAAGGACGCGTGATGCAGCTGATGCATCTCAAAGGCGTATTCTGTTGTCATATCAAACAGATATTCTGCTTCCCAACACCCCTCTTCTTCTCTCACTTCTTGAAGCATTGGTTTTGGGAATATGGTGATGCATTGCCCAAACCAAAAAGTATGTGTGTCCGGAGAGAAAGGTGTTGCAGAGCCTGACTGCACAAAACTGACCTTGTTAGCATAGGGTACGACGGGTTCCGGAAGAGGAATCATGCCAGGCTCCAACCTCCTATTGATGACACCCACCCTCCCTTTAGGAAGCATATTCTAGGATAAGACTAAAGAGGCAGCGAGGTACTCGGCTTCATTGGAGTGGGGTCTCACCATCGTTTCTTGCCTGATGCAGCAACACGAATATAAATCCCATACAATAGAACAAACATCCTTAACAGAGTTTCCCATTCCGTGAGGGAGGGAGTATGGCTCCGGTTGAACTTTACAGGCCTGACTACATTCTCCGGCCCTCCCATAACTTCCCTTCGAGGGAACCACAAATGGCAGCCAGACACTTAGACATTCACTGCTTCAGATCTGGAAGATCTGGACAATGTGTGCCGGATGGATGATTCCCAGGTCTTCTATTTGGTGTTTCTGGATCCTGGATTTAGAATAATTATACCTTGTTTTAAGGTTCATGTGAATCCAACTGCCACATCTCCCCTACTACACTTTCAGCGTGCATAATGGGAGAAACAGATACCCGTGCATATCCAGGCCAATCAATGGGCGTTATTCAACAGGCCCTATTCATTCATAATCCCTTAACAACGTGCTACGGATTCCAGAGGAAGCCTTCGTGAGAAGTGTGTTAAAGCAATGGGCTTACCAGTAGATTGTATTTCTGAGCCGAATGAATTGTAAAGCATTGTGTTCTCATCATGGACGCCCTAATTGCAGAACACAATAATAGAACATATATTATGTGGGCAGCAACTCATTCATCTAGAGCTGGGTTGTCCTTTCTAACTAAGACACGTTTTACTGGGTCTGATTATTTAGATGAAGCTTATTCTGTAAGGGTCACACGTTTAAGTTCCAGAGACGCTGAATCAGCCTTTTAATACCCCATGGCTTAGGGATGGAGAGGAATTTGGTAAGTTAATAGCGTAACACCTGCTACTTACAGTGTTGATGGCACCAATAACTGACCCCTAACACTAAACAATCACCAACAAAAACATATTATTATTGCAACACACATATATGCTAATGTCGTTTAGGTTTTACCACTAGGTGGCCCATCATTATTTCTATACACTGTGTAGGGAAATTGATAGCATTTGTGGTGTCTATAGGTGCCCTTATGCTGCATCCTTGCACAGTCCAAGAAGCCACTGCCATCCCAACCCATGGTCATGTCACGATAGCCATGCTAGAGTCAGGCAGTATGTCCCCACGTCAGCCTGTGGCAGGCTGTCCAGGCCTCCATCAGGAACCTTTACTCTCACAGGTAAGAAGCATTAAACAGACCCTGCTGTGCGGCGCACGCCTTTCACACCAGCGGCCTGGATCAACGCAGCGCACGACAGGTGAGCACATGCGTGCAATGGTGTAAGGAACCATCAGAACATCATCACCATCACCAACGCTTAAGTGCCAGGCTATTATGTAAGTCTATGCAAAAAGGACGGGCATACTCCTCCTTGGCACTCAAGAGGAAGCGTGGTGACAGGGGTGGGGCGTGAAGGGAAGAACACCAGCAAATACTGCCATGTATGGACTCATCAGCAGACCTCAGATGATAGGTGAATGATCCTCCCACCTTTAAGACGGTAGATGACACTTCTAATTCCACTTGAGAATCTTGCGTGACATCACACCAGAGTGCACTATGCAGGCGACGGGGAGGCTGGTGCCTGCCTAGAGGCTTCTGTAACAAAGTGGCTGCGAATCTCGGAGGTGTGAATGGTTGCTCGCCACGAACTCCCAAGCTGCGTAACACCAATGCAGGCAGGAGTTCAAAGGGCATAGCGATGTAATGGTATAGTGTATGTATGTGTGTACGTCTGCAGTATGTTAATGCCACTGGAACGAGGCGGCATGCGTGTGAATCTTGTTGCTACCATTATGGACACGCAAAAACGTGATGCACTACTTAGGCATGTGGAAGTACACACACGTTATTTCTGTCAAAGAACACTCAGCTTGTTCATCGCCTTGGCCCCTTTGTGTACATCCAAAACCTAAAAAGATTGCAGCCCTCCCCTTCCCCCACCCCAAGCACCTGCACCGCAACAGCCCAAATATGGCTCGAATGTGCATGTTAGGCACTCCAATCCCCTATGTTTGGCTTATTTAACACGACACTGCATGCATTAGCATAGGAAAATACTTGGCACACATATGTGCACAGCTATGCGCGCAGCGCTGTGTTTGTGGTGCGTGTGACACGTCTTGAAGGGCAAAATACATTAACAAATAACGCCTGCAGACTTATGAATAAATGAAACCAAGGCGGAAAGAACATCAACATTGGCAATCTGACAAAGTGCACACGTGCGGGCACAGCATAGCCACCAATCCCTCCACCTTGGGGACCAAGGCTATGACTTATGGGAAAAGAGACATAGGGCCCTCTTAAGAGCTAGGCGGTAAGGATATTACTGCCTGTTTTTTTCAGTCCACCTGATTATTAAGCCCATAACAACTCAAGTATTTGCACTGAGGTATGCGGGTGTCGACGTAAGAATGGAAGAGGCTCCCTAATAACTGGGGCAGGGTCCACTCCTCCCCCCTGGGTAAGGGGGTGGTGTGCAGGACACAGGGCCTAGGGGTGGGAAGCCCGCAGTAAAAAGAGAAATGCCCGGGAAATAAACAATGGGAGGGGGCGTGCTAGGCATCATATAAACCGCCCGGCTTGCTTCTGCTGGAGATTCCAGCCTGAGGAGAAGGACGCCCGCTGCACCGAGGGACCAGTGTTTTTTTAAATTTTATACCCACCCACCCTGCATATGGGACGGCGGTATGATGAAGCTTGGCCGTTGCTGTTGCAGAACGGCGAGGCAGTGTTTTGGCGACCAGTGGCTAGAATCAGACTCTGAACGAGCCATGGGAAAGCCGGAAGGGTCTTTGCTCTTCTCGGGACTAGCGCTTCCTGGGGGCCTAAGTGGCAGGAGCGTTGGAGGTAGCAATAAGGGTTCAGCTTCCCCCGACTAAACGGCACTCCCCCAGCCCAGGAGAACGGTTGGGGGAGCTCTAGCCTACTGTGGACTTGGTTGGGAAAGGGGGAAGGAAGCAAGTTTTGGACACGGAGCAGTCGCTGCATCTTCAGAACTATTTTCACTATGTTTTGTTTTCAGTGTTTTGAGTTTATTATGTTGTGAAAATAAATCCACAGCCTTTTCATGCCAACAAAGAAAACATGTCTCATTCTGCACCTGTCTTGTGGGGGTTAGCAAAAGGGGCTAAAAGAATGAGCAAATGATTTGGTGCAAGGATGGACAAATGCCCAGGTTATTTCCTCTGAACGCATTAACCACCAATGTCAATACCGCCAATCCCTCCCATTGCCCTTCAGAATGGGGATTGACCACAACTTGCAATCACATGGGGATGCGCCACTTATCGCTAGTGTTAATGGTAAATCAGTTTGGTGGGATTAGCACTACCAATACCGCAAAACCTGTAATGTTTATTCCTTAGCTTTTGTCATATAAGGTGGCTATTGTGATTTGTGAATGGCTGACAGCAAATGCAAAGTTCCCTATTTCTGTACTTCTTTCTCTTATTAATGCTGCTCACCCTCGCATGAGGCTTCACCACAGCATTATGACATTGAGGGAACTGACAGCACTACTCAATAGGCAAATATGACAGCTAAAGGAAAGGTGTCACGTAACCATTGAACACAATGACATCACAGAAATTAAGATCACTGATTGAAAAAACAAAACAATAAAAAGACATACGGGCCTAACTTTATTAGCATTAGCGCCCACCCATCGGATCACAGGTTTGGTGCTAACTGTAAGTCCCCAATCCCCATTGGGTCCATTGAAACCAATGGAAACCAATGGGGAATTTTTGCTGCAATTACTGTGCGGTAATACCGCCGGAGGTAATTTGCGGCAGAAATTGGCATTTTCTTGGCATGTTTACCCCCAGCTATAAACTGGGGGTAAACACGCCAGACTTGCGATAGGGCCAGCCCTTAAAAGTGGCCGTAACACTCTTACTGCCCCATTTAAGGACTACCACCCACCTCGTGATCAGGTTCATAAGGCATTACTAAAGAAAATAAAAGGCTAGTAGTATGAACTATGATAATACTCGGATGCTGATATGATATTTGTAGGACAAAGGCATAGAATGTCACTGGCATACTTGGGAAAGAGCAGCTATGCCAAATACACAGGCCTTATTACTTGTCTGGAGGTATAAGCTTTGGTACTTCCTTGATCGAAATTCCAGTTACTACCATTGGCATTTGCACCTAATTATTGTGGTTAGTCCCCATTATGATGTTCCAGAAAACTTCTTTTGGGCACAAAAGTAATGATCTCTGGGGGTAAATCCACCAGAGGTAATATTTACATTTTTGGAGGTAGTACCTTCATGCATATGCTTTGGGTATTACCTCCTCATCGATTTGCAATTGACAATAAGGAGGACTGAAAAAACTGAAGGCAATGTCATTACTTCCTGTGTTTTCAGTTACCTCCAAATTTGGAATCATTCTGAGGTTGGAGGTAATTTGGTGGTAAATCCAATGCGTTACTTACAAAATCGCTTACCATTACTGCCACTTGGTTCTGTGGACTTACCAAAGGATTCAGAGTGGTGGTATGGTGGTGTTAGACACCAATTTTTGAGTCCAGGGGGCTCCACCGGGATTTTGGCAGGTTTACCACAAGCAATATTTCTTCTGAAGTAAATCTGCTGATTTGTTACATTAAAGTGGAAGATTTACCTCCAGCATCATGCTGGAAGTGAATACTCAACTTCAAGGCCAATTATGAAGTTTGGCGGTGTGGTAAATGCAGCAGTAACTCTGCTACCACCAAAACAAGAGGTGATAAAGGAATTACTGCTACTTTTTTACCACACTGCCAAACTCATAATGAAATTCTTCGTTTTTTATGTCCACAGATGGGGTCTTATAGCTTCAAATATCAGGAACTGCCTCAAAACTCAGTTACAAGCATATATGTTTAGTTACAGCTATCTATGCCCAAGTGGTCTAGGTGCTAGTAGAGCAATTACTCTACCCTGGAAGCCTAACCACTCATCAAATCTATCTAAAATATCTTAATAATAATTAACACCTCTGCTGCCTTCCTCTATATCACACTATTAAACAAAACTTTGTTCATTAGAACACCCATTTGAACTGTTAAGCGTCGGCCTCTCTCCCACTATACAGGACTCTCAAAATCTAGCTGTGTTTAGCATTGTAATCTATTGCTCACCTGTGTTTCAAATCTAACTGTGTTTAATACAACACTCATTGCACCTGTTAGGCGTAGGCCTCTCTCCCACTATACAGGACTCTCAAAATCTAGCTATGTTTAGCATTGTAATCTATTGGTCACCTGTGTCTCAAATCTAACTGTGTTTAGTACAACACTCATTTGACCTGTTAGGCATAGGCCTCTCTCCCACTATACAGTACTCTCAAATTTAGCTGTGTTTCACATTGTAATCTGTTGGTCACCTGTGTCCTAAATCTAACTGTGTTTAGTACAACACCCATTTTACCTGTCGGGCATAGTCCTCTCTCCCACTATACAGGACTCTCAAATCTAGCTGTGTCTAGAATCGTAAGCTGCAGGTCACCTGTGTCTCAAATCTAACTGTGTTTAGTACAACACCCATTTGACCTGTTAGGCGTAGGCCTCTTTCACACTATGCAGGACTCTCAGATCTAGCTGTGTTTAGTATCGTAATTTGTTCGGTCACCTGTGTCTCAAATCGTACAACACCCATTTGACCTGTTAGGCGTGGGCCTCTCTCCCACTGTACATGACTCTCAAATCTTGCTGTGTTTAATGCTGCAATCTGTTGGTCACCTGTGTCTCACACCTAACTGTGATTAGCACTGCACCCAGCTGATCTGTCACGCATAAGCCTCTCTCCCACTATACGAGACGCTCAGGTCTGGCCATGCCCCTTTTCAAATTGCATTGTTGATTGTGGGCCTCTCTCCCACTATACAGGATGCTCTAACCTAGCTGTGCCTGTTTCAAATTGCATTGTTGATTGTAGGCCTCTCTCCCACTATATAAGACACTCTAACCTAGTGGCGCCTTATTTCAGACTGCATTGTTGATTATGTGCCTCTCCCCCTCTATACCGGACACTCATATGTGACTGACCAACTCACATCTAGAGAGCATTACTGTAGAGTGAGACAGGAATCATTGGCTGATTACTGTGGAGTGATAACCCCTCATAGCTAGCTAGCTAGACAGAGCCCAAACTTGTAGAAGACAATTCTCTACACCCAGCACTGCAGCACAAGACAACCGGACCAGAGACGGAAACAACTCTCAAGCTCAAAATGCAGCCAAACGACCTATACAGAGGGAAAGAAAAAGAAAAGAAAGAACAAACACACCGGAATAGCAACAAAGACTCACAACTGCAGAACACACTCCCACAGACAGGAACGAAAACCGAATCAAAGCTGAGAGAAGATACAAATCCCTCTGCTTAACTCCATACCTCGCAAACAACCGGTCTCCACAACAAACCAAACCAAAGCTAGAATCAGGAACAGCAGACAACCAAACAAAACCACGCAGAAGAAGGATGGACAACGCTAGAAACAACCAAAACATAATCGACGCAATAGCATATTACATCACCAAAACAAGAGGAACGTCCACTCGACACCCACAATTCTTGGAAGAAGAACCGGATGAAGACAAAAACCCAAGACAGAACCTAGAAGAACTCTTCGACGACACAGACGCACCTGTACCAACACCTAAAATGAAGATCGACCTGAACGGAAACCTCAACACCGATCAGAAGATGATCCCAACAATAAAGTCCAAACCAAAATACACCTCTAAACTCCACTGCAATATAATAAATACAAGATCCATGTCAAAACAATCAACAGAGATCTTTGACCTACTTGATGACAAGGGCATTGACATCCTATTCATCATAGAAACATGGCTGGACGACAACTACAAAACCACACTCCAAAGCTGCCTCCCAACCAACTTTAAATGCTTTCAAATAAACAGGAAAAATAAAAAAGGAGGAGGCCTCACAATAGCATTCAAAGGACACCTGAAAATAAAAACAAACAAACCCCTCAACATCATCAACTGTGAAACCATGGTCATACACAAAGCAGCGAACACAAAAACCAACATCACATTCATCCTGGTGTACAGACCACTGACATACGATGCAACCTTTGTCGATAACTTCATAGAAGCTATCACCAACATAGCCATCAACCACGAACATCTAATCATCCTGGGGGACTTCAACATCTGATTTGAAGAAACTCACACCAACTCCCAAAACTCACTGATTGGACAACTTGCAACCTAGAAACTACAACAGCTGGTCAAAGGGGCAACGCACTCCGCAGGGCACACCCTCGATGCAATCTTAACCAAAGAAAAACTTATCACCACGGCACCACCGAGACCAATACTATGGAGCTACCATCTTATCATTCCATTCGTGATCAGACTACCAACAGAAGTGTTCATCCAGCCCCCCCCCCAAACTCACAACCACCACAAAAAGAAACTGGAAAAGCATCAAAGCAAGCAACCTATTCGAACAATTGGAGATGACCAAACCTTCAACTATAGAACTAGAGCTGGCTGACCTAGACGGGAAAGCAGAGCTATTACACAAATGGCTTGCTGATACAATTGAAAAGATCACCCCGGAAAAACCATTCACCTCATCAAAAAAAGCGCAATGGCAAATTGGTTCACCCAACTACTAAGCACCATGAAAAAGGACAAGAAGAAGATGGAACTGGAATGGAGGAAATAATACAACCCAGACAAAAAAATACTGTTGCAGAAACAAATCCACGCATACAAGAAAGAAATACAAAAGGCGAAGAGAAAGCATTATGATGACAGAATCACCAATGCCACCAACACACAAAAAGAAATGTTCAACATTATTAAAGAAATGAGAAACTCACCAGGCTGCGACAACACCCCAACTCCCTCAGAAAAACTTTGCAACGACCTGGCAGACCACTTCAAGAACAAAATCAATGACATCCGACAAATCATACAAAACAGACCAACCAACCATAACCTTCAACCAACCGAACCTAACACAGAGCAACAGCACAAACTCCAAAACTTTCCTGAAAGATCAGCAGAGGCATTCGTCTTGTTGGTAAAACACAGTAAGAAAGCAGGATCACTCATGGATCCCTGCCCCCCCTGACATCTACAAATTAATCCTTGCACAAGGACCGCCATCAGAATATTACAGAAACCTCCTAAATCTCCCACTAGCACCAGGAACTGTACAAAGAGCCTTCAAATCAGCATATATCAAACCATTTTCATAAAACACAAGTGGTGACGTAGAAGACCTCTCTAACTACAGGCTGATTTCAAACATTCCCTACCCAGCAAAACTCCTTGAAACCTACGTATACAAATGAACCCAAGAATACGTAGAAAAACACCACCTGCTAGACCCAGCACAAGTCGGTTTCAGACCCGCAAGAGGAACAGAAACAACACTACTAAACATTTGGGACGACTTAAAAACAAATGCGGACTCCAACACAACGTCAGCCCTGATTCTGCTCGACTTCTCCGCAGCCTTCGGCACAGTTAGCCATGACACCCTAACCAAAAGACTAGAAGACATAGGCATGACAGACATGGCACTACTCAGGATTAAATCATTCCTAGCAGACAGAACAGAAACCGTATGGATAAAACCCTTCAAATCCACCCCACGAGTTAACGACTGTGGAGTGCCACATGGGTTCTCACTATCACCACTGCACTTCAACATCTACCAGACTCCAGTAATGAGAATCTTCAAAAAATACAAAATGACATGCTACAACTACACAGATGACACTCAAATCATCTACAAAATCGAAAATACTCAAGCCGATCACTCAACCCTAATCGAGTGTCTAAAAGAAGTCTTTAACTGGATGAACACCAACAACTTGAAAATCAACCCAGGAAAGGCAGAAATCATGATTACATCCAAAAACCAAGAGAACAACACCTAAATTCCATGGCCAATGGAAATGGGAACCGCACCAACACCATCTAAGGGAGTACAAAATCTGGGAGTCCTGATGGATACCACCCTAACCTTAGAACCACAAATAAATGCAATCATCAAGAAAAGCTTCTTCCTCCTCCACATGGCAAGAAGTATCCTACCTTTCCTCTCCTTCACCCACAAAACACTCACAATCATCGCCCTCATCATGTCAAGAATCGACTATACAAACAGGCTCTCGGGATATCAGAATACCTCCTGAAGAAACTACAACAGATCCAAAATACAGAAGCTAGGCTGCTCCTCAAACTATACAGATGAGACCACATCACTCCAGCCCTAAAAGCACTGCATTGGCTCCCAGTCAAACATTGCATCACCTTCAAAACAATGTGCATAACACACAGGGCAATCAGCGGACAAGGAGCTGAATTCCTACAAAAGAAAATAACAATCTACAAGCCAACTAGAGTCCTCAGACCAAGCAACGAAATTTGCCTGGAACAAAAACCATACCTTAAGAAAAAACCTGGGGCCTCCTCCTTCTCCCACTTAGCCGCAATAACCTGGAACAACATCCTGAAAGATATAAGAAACACCAAAGACCACCTACAATTCGGAAAATTACTAAAAACCTGTCTCTTCAACATCACAGATTCAAACTGAAAAACCTAAACAACCGAATGGGAAACACAAAGAAAAGGATGACAAAATTTATGATGACACTGACAACACCCAGAACCGACTAGAGAAACTCCTACTACAACAAGAGAGACGATGCTAAGTCGAATAGGACACAATTGACACCCATTAGGACAGAAATCAGCATCCCTAGCCAACTCCAGCCAACAACCTCACCCGCTCCATAATTGCTACCAGGTATCATACTTGTACAGAGTTGTGTGAATGTTAGCACTTGCCACACTTGAACTAAGTTGTGGGCATTGGCGTGGATGGAGTTGTGAATGAAGGCAGGTGCTGCCCCTGGACGTAATTGCAAGCGTTGGCATGTGCCACGTTTCGAAAGGCTTGGAGCGATAACCTGCATGAGCAACTAAATAGGATGATGAATGCCAACCAGCTGCCACATATGGATGAAGTAGCCCCGGCTAGCTGATGCAGCGCATCGACTGAATTGTGAATGCTCTCTGGGCCAGATTTAAAGGGACACAAAAACGCCTGCCTGCCCCGCTTACAGACAGGTTTCATGGAGGTGACCGAGGACTAACTTGGGCAAGGTTATCAATGTGAGTGGATGCCATGTGTGAAACGCACTGTGAGTATCGGACGGCCCCAGGTCAGGACGGAGACGCAGAGATGCTCCCGCACCTCACCTGCAGAGAATACAGAAATTTAGCGCCTCACTTCCAGACAGCAATGCCAATTAACCAATCCACTAACAATTTCACCCCTCTACATACATTTCTCAAACTCTAACCAAACACAACCACAAGCCTACAACACAACAATCTGCTCAAACCTCACTACACTGCAACAACAAAACACACATAGACTGGAACAATAGCACATGAAGACTACCGACCGTAAAACACCTCAAGCCTAGCCAACTGACTCACTGGGCTGAGGCTGCCAACAGCACATCACTGCTCTTTGCACTTTTCCAACTTATTCCCACTAACTCAGCCCCCACGCTTCCCTTTTCAGAGCTGGCAGAGCCCCAGGGGACCACTCCGGTGGTGATAGTGCGTGGTACAAATATCCTTTAACATTAACATTAACAAGAACAGCCTTATCTTTCGGGTGCTGATTTATTTCCCGGACATTTCCTCCTAATTCCAGGTAAAACTTCCAGTGCTCAGCTGAAGGCCGATCTTCAAATGCCCATGTACTATCACCAACATCCCTGTTCCCACTACTAAACCCATCCAAGAAACCTGGAACCAGAGTATAAACTCTAATCCCTTATCAAACATACATGGTTCTACCATCTTTGCCTACCCATAGAACTCGTCAACCACCTGCAACAAACTCAAATGGATTATGTTTGTCGATTCAAGGGTTACCTCATACTTGTGTTGCAGTTACAGCCTTTAATAAGGGCCTGGAGAAAAATCACTATAAAATACGTGATGACAGTGACAGCTATATGGGCAAAGATGCGACTGTGCCTGGGGTGCAAGTGCACCAACATAAAGGAGCCAGTGGAGTGTGGACTGCGCGAAAGAAGAGCAGTACGCAGAGACAAGTAACCCCCTTATAATTATTAATTTTAATTGGTTATTTATAACAGGCTCCATACCCAGAGGCTTCTAAGCACGGAAGCACGGACCCGGGGATTGAACCTGTGTTACTTTGCATTATCCTGCTTCCAAGGCGAGCGTGTTGCCCTGAGCTATCCTCCCGAGAACCTTCTTTTTTTGAAGGATTTTTCTTTGTTCTATTGAATTGATAAGCAGCTGGTGCCACTCCAGCAACCATTGGCGACAAGGACAAAAAGATGTTGCAGTGACCCCTCAATGCAGATTGCTCTGGACTAAAAGGCCTGAGCCCAACTGAGAAGTAGTCAGTCATGTGCTGGGGAGATGGAAGATGGGGGAGATATGCTCATCAGTCAATCTTTTATGCTATTCCCCCACCGCTTTCCCCTTATTGGGCAATGGAAACTTTGTTGGTAAAGTTTTCAGCAACAATGACAATCAGTATCTAAATGAAATTAAAGCTTGTTTCCCAGATACTGGCCTTGACTCCTAAGGTAATAATAGTTATGGAAAGAGGCCAGGAATTTTTGTTTGTTTTTGTGTTTCTTTGACGAAGAGGGTGTATTTATAATGATCACATGTAAGGCACAGACCCAGATGTTGAGTCACTGCCATCATATTCTCATTATTTTCATTATACCCTGCATGCCAGAACATAACCTCAACCACAAACGCAGTTTAAATACCTCAGTGATTGGCTCCCCTACAAGTCGCCGGATGACACAGTGTAAAGGAGAGCGTGTGATTCCTGGACGCTTCCCTGATTGTTGCTTTTCACAGCACTGCGAGCTTGCTCTTGCTGGAGCAGCGTTTTTCCTCCCTTTCTGACGCCCTGCTTCCTGGAGGAGGCGGGCCCGATTGCCTGCACGTGACCAATCACGTGATTCCACCCGAGCTCAAAACAACGCTCGAGCCACCCTTGCGGCGTTAAGCCCGACAGGGGTGAAGGGCGCCGACTGTGGTGCGGCTTAGCGCTGGTGGTGCCCGGAGGGAGACTGCGGAGATAACTTTCTCTTTGATCCCTCTAGATATTCCAACCAAACCACACACAAACTGCAAGATCATTCCATCACGGTGTACGTGCAGGTAATCAGTGTATTCCCTTTACTTTTATTTCCTTTTTTTTTTTTTTTTCATATATATGCATATTCATGAACGTCTTTTTTTAAAAAAAAAAAATTAAAAAATTCAACATTTAACGCTCCAATTCTAATCTCACATAGTTAGGAGCTTCTTTTATTGAAACCTCAGACTTTTAAAGTGCAGACTTTTAGAAATCAAATATGAGCTCCATTCCTCAATCGTGTAACATCAATTTACCCCCAGCAGTGTCAAATGTCAATTCCGCATCAGATGGGATCTCTTCAAGACTAAAAAGTAGTCTAAAAAAAATTCCATCTTCTACGTCTATCATTTTTACCCCGCGTGCAAAAACACGTGCAAAAACTCAGCTTGCCAGCAAAGACATTAGAGATTTTTGCCCCGTTGTAAAAAACATTGAACCAATGTCGGTTTTATCCGCTACCCAACCCAAAGATGTGACAAATAATAGTCCCTTTACTGAATTACTTACCCAGACAGCGCAACTTGTGCAAGATGAATCATTGAATCAGTCTGCAGATTCAATGTCTGCAGAAAGTCTTCCAGCACATGATAATGAAAATAACTCAGATACAAGACTATCAATACTGACTGTTACGTCGTCAGCCACTCGGAATGCTCTTGCTAATTTGGAGCCACAAATTCCTCAAAACTTACCAATATCAGATAATACTATGATTCAAGCTATAAATCAATCCGAGCGAAATAAAACTGCGAAAACACAATTAAATCAAATAATAGAAAATCAAGAGGATGAAATCGAGGAGAACAGTGAAGATGTTTTTCCTGAAAATCCACAACATACATTGGCTACAAAAGATAAACCATCATCTAATAGGTCTAATAGATTATCATCAACGTTGTTCTATGGACTCCACAATCTCTGAAGCTGTCTCATATATACTGCCAACCCCTCGACAACGAGAATCATCCAGAGAAAAAGAAAGGGTCAATACCAAGGCTGGTCTACTGGAAGTTACCCTTGCGGCAGTAAACCAAACGATCCAAAGTTTGTTCAAACTATATGAATCTCTTGAATGCAAAATCAATTCACAATCGAGTAAAATAGATCAGATCTCGGATTGGATCCAATCATATCCAACGAATATAGTGAATGCTTGCCAACATGAAGAAGCTAACAACGATTTATCAAAAAATGTCGAAATTATAACTATTCCAGCATCATCACATGCAAATCTTCCTGCCTTTGAACATATAATCTGTCCCATCGAAGAGGAGAGTCAGGAAAACACTCAGCAAAACTCCTCATGGATTAGTGTGGATCAATCTCCTAAACGCACAAAACAACAAATTAATACAACTCAATATGACCTGTTCAATAAGCACCCAAGAAAAAGAGGACGAGCTGCACACTTGATGTCGAAACCATTCCAATTAGCAAAACGAAATAACAAATTAATTAACCGCTCTGAACAACCACAAGTGGTCGACTTAACTACAACAGTGAAACCTGTAGATAATCAGAATACAGGCCAAGTGACAATGTGCAGAACTCCAGTCGTTCCATCTACAATTCAGAAATCTGGGGACAATCCAACTTCAGGCCAAACGACAATGAATAGAACATCTATCTTAAAACAGCCTATACCATCAATACATCAATCTCCATTGAGTCAATTGGTATCAGTTTTGGACAAAGTTTCTCTACCTGTACAGAGTCAAAGGAATGCACAACCTGCACATAATGCTGATTTAAGGCCTAACACAGTGCTCCAAACCGCAGCATATCAACCATCAACCCAATCGACGACAGACATGTCTCAAGTTGATCAATTAAAAGCAGCAGTTGACTCAAATATTCTTCGTCGAACGCACGAACTAAAAAACATGGAATTTAATGTATGCATGCAGAAAACAAATGCGGAGCCTATCCTAAATCAAGGCCATCAAAATCCATTTAAAGTATACTCACAGAATATAAACGTGCAACCGATTTCAAATCAAGACCAGCAAAATGTATATGATACAGAAAATACCTGCTTGAATCCACCTGAAAATGAAGTACAAATATCTATAAAGTCTCCAGAAAGGTTAAACGGATCAAAAACTGCCAATATAGCCAGTCCCCGCGACGAACAAGATGAAAAGATCAAACTAATAATTGAAACATACTTAGCGACTCGCATGGACTTGGCTATCAACAATCCAAGACCCACGTCTGAAAATCAAGGAAGAGTTACTTTTGCCGAGCCACCGGCACTACGGTGTAAGAATAAACAATCAGAAAAATCAAATACAATGACAAGTGAATTAAGTCATAAGAATCTTTCTAATCCCAAAGACCCTGTAACGAAGTCACATGAAATGGAGCAACAGCGTAAAAAGAAATTTGCAAGCTACCATACTTTAATCTTAAAATGTCGAGCTGCCCCATATCCACAATATGATCTGTCACGCGCCAGCGTACTTAACATCTTTAGTGATGTGCCGGAGCTAGGCGATCTATCGTCATCAGACATAGATCAGGTCGAATTTATTTGTGATTCAAACTTGGGAATAGTTCGATTATGGATAAAATCAGGGCTCGTCATGAATTCATTGTGGCAAGTTAGATTAAAGCTCTTCTCGATGGGCTTTCTGCTAGCACAAGACCCGGAAAGAAAAAATGCAAACATCAATAATGAAAATTCAGTCCTTATTAAATCTAAAAATGCTGGGTGTCAGTGTTCTAGTTGCAACCCAACTGTCTGCGAGAGTGAATATCATCCTGCCTCTCATTTATAACCACTATTGTTACAAGAAGGCTTGGAGAGAAAACTCAAACCTATAAAATTATTAAGTTGGAATTCGAGAGGATATTCACACTTACTCACAAATTATAACCAAACCTTAGAAGATGCGGACATCATAATGTTACAAGAAACTTGGATATCAATGACCCCAGTTTGGGACAATCATGACATTGTAATTAACCCAGCTATCACAGCGCAAAAGGGACGTCCGATGGCTGGGCTTATGGTTGCCGTCAAACTGGGATCCAAAATGACTCTTCAACCATGGGTTAACCCAAATAAGCATATACAAATGGTGAAAGTGTCATATGACCAAGAAACACTGGCACTGATTAATATTTACAGAAATCCAGCGGCAATTACGGACGATTGCTTTTATAAAACCTTAGCGAAGATGTTTGAACTCATTGCCAAAGCGAAAGAAATAACAGATATTGTATTAGCAGGAGATCTTAATCTAGACGCCTTTAAATGCAACGTTGTGAAGAAAAAACAAGAACTCCTTAAATGGAACAACTTTATGGATCAATTTGGCATGCGAATGACCAATGGATCTCTCCCTGGAGATATCCCTGCGCAAGCTACGTGGCAAAGAGGCTCCTCGGCAAGCACCATTGATTATCTCTACTTGTCTAACAAGAAATTCATGACAGCAAAGGAACTCAAGATAGTGAAGCAAACTTGCAGTGATCACCACATACTCTTACTTACTTGGCCAAGAGATAAAAGTGAAGTAGACACTACCTCCCTATGGATGTCTCAAGAGTTAACTGTTAATCATGCTAAATCTCGACTTAAGTGGAATCCTCCGCGACTTGTAGACCTCAATAATAAGCTGCTACGACAGTTCGAGTTGCAGACTACAACATCATATGTAGAACTGCTGTCTGCCTACAAAAACCTTTTTTATTCCATCTGTTAAGGCCCGAATTCATACATATGATCATTTGGTGTCTCAAAAAAAAAGGATCTACACAAAGAACTAAGATCTGCAAATCGGCTTCCTTGGCCAGAAAAGATCATTATGCAAAAAGCGCTAAAATCACGCTACAAATATTGGTTACGCTCTCACAGAGAACAGATGTTTCAACAAGATGGGGAAACTTTCTTGGCAGCCACACGGAACAAGAACTCTGCTCAAATCTGGCATTTACTTAATTTGACATCAAATCTAACCAACCAAATAACTCAATTAAATGGTGTTTCTGAGAACCAATGGATATTGCATTTTTCGAAATTATATATGGATAGATCCTTCCAAACATATGAATATAAACGTCAGGGTCTATCAACCTGGAGCCTAGAATGTTCAGAAGAAATCATTGAGGCACTTATCATCAAATCCTCATCATCTAGAGCAGCAGGCCCTGACGGCATTAGCAATTTTATGCTAAAGCAATTTCCACGGTTCTGGGCAAAAATTTTGAATACCATCTTTAGTCAGGTTTTGCACACCCAGAAAATACCAAACTCATGGCGCACCTCCATTATAGTTCCAATATTCAAAAAAGGAGACCGAAGTATACCATCAAACTATCGTCCGATAGCGTTATTAGATGCACCAGGAAAAATCTTCACTCGATTAGTTCTATCAGCATTTAATAATTGGACACAAGAAAACAAACGACGAGATCCACATCAAACTGGTTTTGTTCGTGGGTTAGGGACATCAATCAATCTTATGACTCTTAACTCACTAAAAATGCAAGCACGCTATACCAAAACCCCTCTATTCTTCGCCTTCGTCGATTTAAATGCAGCATTTGACTCTGTCTCCCGTATAAAACTATTTCAAAAACTAAGCAGAGATAATTGTCCACAAGACATAGTAGACATAATATATGCCTTACATTCTAACACGTCTATTCGAGTTCGATTATCTACCATCGGCTTGCTATCGAAAATAATAGAAACATCTAGAGGATTGAAACAAGGATGTATTTTGGCCTCTGCGCTCTTCAATTTTTTCATTTATGATGTCCGTCAAGTATTTTCCTCAATCTCAACAGATTCACCAAAAATGAATGGCACAGTGATACAAGCACTGTGGTATGCCGACGATTTAGTTTTAATATCTAAAACACCTACAGGTCTCCAGAATTTGATATCTGCGCTTTCAATCTATTTTGAAGAAAATGAGCTCTCTATGAATATCAAAAAATCCCAGATACTAGTGGATATACCAAGACGCTCACCAAGTTTTAAGTTTGTATGGATGGTCAAAGATACTATTCTAGATATTGTACCCAATTATAAATATCTGGGAACACAGTTTGAATCAAATTTAACAACTACTGAACACCAACTGTCTCAGCAAAATAAATTGACGGTTGCTACCTCGCAAGCAAAAATAATTCTTCACAAATATGGCAAATTTTCCATCATGCCTGTTCTATGCTATTGGATACAAAAAGTGACACCTACACTGCTTTATGGTTTGGAAACACGAGATATCATTGATGTCAAAAATGTTGATAGATTGGAAGCTAAATATTGGAGATGCCTACTACATTTGCCTCAATCAACCCCAGTCTCATGTATTAGATACGAATTGGGCCTTACGTCTCTCCGCGCCAAATACCATTGGCAACTTTGTGCACTATTCAGAAAATGCTTAGTAAACATAACTGCGGATACTGTTATAGCTACTCTGTCCAACTACTTATTCTCATCTAATCATAACTTTGTTATAAGATGGACTAACTATGTGTATCAAATTTTGGCTGCAGCGGATATAGACGTTGAGACCTTAGTTCAAAATCCTGAACGAGCGAAGAAAAACATTTTTCTAAAAGATTGGCTGACTAACCGAGAGATCTGTTTAGGTTACAAAAATTTTAACATCCTCATCTTCCCTGACAAAAAACTGGGAACTATGGCAAACTATTTGATTAAATCGCCCTCACCACATGTTCGTATGGCGATTATGAAATTGCGTTTCAACTTGTGGCCTACACGAGACATCTTGGCACAGCGTAGGCAACTAGCCGAATCAGATAATGGTTGTAGATTTTGTAACAATCTGCTTCAAAAGGAAACTTTAGAGCACTTAATTGTTGAGTGCCCTGCATTATGTTCAATACGAAACAACATGTTTAAAAGACATTTATCCACTGTTGCTAATATCCAACCTAACCTGAGATGGTCTTGTCTACTAAACTCACCTAACATGAGTATACTTATTGCCTCTGTCAATTTCATGAAAAACCTTTGTTTGCCTATGACAATAGATGATTAATTTTTTTTAAAGTTAAATACTATATGATTCAAATAATATGAATGGAAACTTGATGAATTTTAATTTCATGAAAAATTGTATAGATTTTGAATTATTGTATAAAATCATTTTTGTATGACAATCTTGTAAAAAATCATAAATGATTAAATACAAGTAAATAAAAAAAAAAAAATACCCACCTGGGGGTGTGGCAGGTAAACAATAGTGCTGTACCCAATGCAAGATTGTAGAGCAGCGAAAATGTGGCTCCCCGGATGTTTTAGACCACATTTCCCATGATCCCTCAGCAGTGACAATGCTTGCTAAGGCTGATGGGAGTTGTAGTGCAAAACATCTGCAGAGCCGCAGCTCGCAGTCCTCTGCTCTAAAGGGTTGGATATATGCACTTGACGTAAGAGAAACCATTAGCCCTGAGCTCCTAACAAGGTAGCTGAGATAAGTGTAGTTGACGAAACCACATATGTCTGTCACCTATGGTAACATTGCAATTTGCTTTAAAATGCAACCAATAAGAATCGTGTTGTAAAAATATCTTTGTAAAATTCACCAACCCCTGTGAAATAGTTTTAGTTTATTCCATCAAGTGTTTGGTCACTGCCACTGGCACAACGTTTTAAAAAGCAGACGTTGGCACACTTTCTGTTTTCATGCCTTACTCATATTACATGCCCAAAGCGTTTTGTTTTAAAATGCATCATTTGACACCGTTATCAACAACATTTATTTGGAGACAGCCACCACCAAACACCCAAACACGTTAAGAAACTGTCTACAAATCCTTACATGTACTATCATTGTTACTGTGTTTTTTCAGAACAACACATTACTTTTCAGTACTTGGAAACTCTGCTGTCATTAAACTAGAAGCATCCCTTTTGTGGGCTGCAAGGATCGAGCAGTGGGTGGCCTGCGATCAATGTAGCTGTCATACAAGTAGATGTATACCCACAGGCTAAAGTCAGGATAGAATGCTCTTTTAAATACAGCTGTACCTCCTCTGACGCTTAGCAGACAGGATTATCACTCTTGTAAATTGAGACCGATAGGGGTGAGGTTAAAGGAAAATGCGTGAAAGCGACACCTCAATAAATACCCTGACTGGATCGGATTGCAAAGTACAAATATTAAGATTGACAAATCATAGTTTTGTAAACCTTAAGGCCAGCCTTATACTGTACGTTTTTGAAAGTAAGAACTTCAGGCACGGCATTGTCTCTATTGTCCCATAATCCTTGTATTCATTTATTTGTGTTGTTTTATACAGCACGACAGGCAGGTGTAACTGCTCCAGTCTCCAAAATATCTGCCATTTCCAGAAGTAGGGGGAATCACGTGATCAACCAATAGCTTAAAATAGTGTTTGGAGCGTCAATGGAAAAAATAATCCAATACATCAGAATTCATAAATTGTCATGAATTAATTAATCTATCATCTCCATGTCAGGTGGAATCACTGTGTTGGTCACTTCTCCGTCACTCATTCATCTACAGCCATATCAATGATAAACGGAGCCATCATCAACTTCAACCTTCTTTATTCTCCTCTAACACTCGAATGCCTTCCCTTCCCTTGTTCCTCCCCTTCCGCCTTCCTCCCGCCCTGCTGTGTGTCCTCCCTTAAAGGGGCGATATCCCTTTATTCACGTACAACACCTCCCCCGTGCTTAACTTGAAAGCCGGGATCACATCTGTTCAATGAGTCTCATCGGTTTCCTCACTGTTCTGTGGGGTCTGCCTGGAGACTCTCTGCTCTCGCCAATCGCCTCTACCGGGGCTCTGTGTCGTCTTCTTCTCCGAGGTCCTCAGTGACCATTTCTGGTGCCTCTGGATCATCGAGGTATAGCCTTTTGAAGAATGACGCATTCCTAGTGATCTCTCCTGGTTCCCCGGTTGCAGTTATCATGGGTCCTTTCATGGCTGTGATGATTCGAGGTTCTGGGCTATAGCGGGTGTCTGTTTTCCTTCTCTGGTTTTGTCGGACCAGGACGACTTGTCCTACTTCTAGTTGGGGCTCTTTCGCCTTTCTCTTTTTGTCAGCCCATTCTTTAGCTTTCTTCTTCTTTTCAGCATCCCGTTCCCTTATGGCTGCGTCTTCTTCCGGAGTGTAGTCGTCCCACTGGGGGACGCGTGTTCGTGGTCGGTATCTGACCATGAGTTCAGCTGGTGTTTTTCCCATCGCATCGTGCTGGTTGTTTCTGTAGCTTCGGAGCATGCTGCAAATGGCTTGTGTTTGAGGTACTTGTTCTGCTAGGGATTTCTGTCTGGTAAGTTTAATGGTGGCCATGAACCGCTCCACCATCCCATTGGCTTGGGGCCAGAGAGGTGTAACCTTCTGGTGGTGGAAGCCAAGGTGGTCTGCAAATTTGGCAAACTCGTGTCCCTGGAACGGGGATCCGTTGTCCGTTTTGACAATATTGGGGATGCCCCATTCACTGAATAGTTCACCTGTGATGGGTGCCGTTTCGCAGAACGATGTCGACGGTGTTTGCTTGATGAAGGGGAACCTTGAGTATTCATCAATGATCATGAGTAGGTATCTGCCTTCTTCTAGGGGTCCATAGAAGTCCATTGCAGCTTTTTGCCATGGCCTCGCTGGGATTGTCGTTCGTTGTAGGGGGTTCGGGTTTGATCCTGTTGCTGCTAGTTGGCATGGTCTGCAGTGTGCCAGCATGTCTTCTACTACAGCGTCCATGTAAGGGAACCAGATGTGATTTCTTAAGATCTTTTTAGTGTTGTCGATCCCACTTTGGCCCTCGTGGGCTAGCGTCACCAGTGTCTTCCGTGGGTCTTTTGGGGCTACCTGCCTGTTTCCTCGTAGCAGTATGTCTTGATCTGTGGCCACCAGTTCCTTGTGTATCTTGGCTAATCGCTCTAGGTCCTTCTTGTCGACCCCCTCCCCTCCATTTCCTCTTTCTTGGCGCACTCCCCATTTGTTGGAGTGGATGAGGCGTATGGCGATTTTAATGGTCGGGTCAACCTTGATTCTTTCTGCAAATATTGCCATTGATATCGTCGGTGGCATGGCATTGGAGGATAGATATGAGATATATTCCTCGGCCTCAAGGGCTAAGGCGTCATCGTCCTTCATCAGTGGGTGTCTGGACAGGTAGTCCGCCAGGTGGGCCTCTCCTCCAGGCTTGTGAATGATCGCGTAGTCGTATTCCTGTAGCCTTATTCCCCAGCGTTCAATTCGGGGAGGCATTTTTGTCTTCGGGTTTCCGAATATCGAGAGGAGTGCTTGATGATCCGTTACAAGGGTGAACTTCCGGCCGATTACGAAGTGATGAAATTTCTCGCAGGCCCATACCGCTGCTAGGCTCTCTCGTTCAGCTTGAGAGTATGCTCTTTCTGTGTGGGATATAGCGCGGCTGGCGTAGGCTACAACTGTATGCCGTGTGTTGTCTTTGGTGTCAGTTTAAGCTAAGATGGCTCCGAGGCCCACTGGGCTGGCATTCACCGTGATGATAGTGTGCCACACCGGATGGAAGTATGCCAGTTGGTGGTGGTTGGCGAGGTTCACTTTGATGGTCGTGAACGCCGCTTGGCAGTGTGGGACCCAAAGGAATGGTTGATCTTTTTTTAGAATGTTTCGAAGCGGGTCAGTGATGGTGGCATAGTTTGGAAGATATCGCGCACAGTATCCTGCCATCCCTAGGAAGGAGCGCAGTTCTGTGGTTGTCGCAGGGGCTTGGAGATCCGTGATCGCTTTTATCTTGTCTGGGTCGGCTTTAATCCCTCTGTCTGAAAATGTTTGTCCAAAGAATCTGAGGCTGGTCTTGTTGATGTCGCATTTGGGTCCATTCAGTGTAATCCCTGCCTCTTGGAGGATTTTGCGGACAGCTATGAGGGCTCTATCATGTTGTTCCTGGTTCCTCCTGAAGATCAGGATATCGTTGCTGTAGTTGAGGGCATTAATTTCGCGAGATATTAGACGCCTGGTTGTCTCCTGAAATATTTCTGCGGCTGATGACATGCCGAAATTAAGATGTTTATATCTGAACAGCCCTTCGTGTATCGCAAAGGTGGTGATTAGTCTTGAGGCAGGGTCAATGACGAGCTGATGGTAGCCCTGATTGAGGTCTAGTTTTGAGAAATGCGTCACCTGGTTCAGCCTAATAAGCATGTCCTCCAGGCTTGGGCCTGGGTGCCTCTCTCTTTGGATGGTGGTGTTGGGGATGTGCATATCTACACACATGCGTAGGCGTCTGTTGTCCTTTGGTACTATCCCTATGGGGGACACCCAGGGGGTTTGTGCCTCTGCTTTCTCGATGATATCATTGAGGAGGAGGAGTTGGATTTCTTTTGACACTTGGGCTTGGAGGTGGAAACCCACCTTGCGGGGGTGCTGTGGTACTGGTGTGACCTCTGGGTCAATGTGCAACTTGACTACTGAGTCTTTGAGCATACCTACTCCTTCAAAGAGTTTGGGGAATTGAGCCTTGAGGTCTTCTTTTGTGAGGAGCCGGCATGTTATTGACATGACGGTCTCACATCCTGATGGATGTCCCTTGATTATTTCAGATTGGTCATAGTGTAAGTCAATGAGTGCTAGGGCTCTGGCCGTTCGGTAAATGAGGAGGTAGCAGCCTACAGAGGGGCTCCTTATGACATGAATAGTGGAGGTTACCGTGAGGTCTCGATGTGTCAGGTCACATTGTAATTGTCCTTTGGACGTCATGGGCAGGTCCGCTCCCCACTGGAAGATGTGCGTCTTGGACTTTCGCAGGGGGTAGAGAGTAGCGATGTCATGGTATAGTTCTTCGTTCATGACGTTTACTGTTGCACCGGTATCAATGACAAATTGGTTCCTGGTGCTACCCATCTGTATTGTGACTCTGGGGGCTGCCGTGTCCTCGATGTCGACGCTGCGGAGTCGGACATACTCTCTGTCGTATCCATCTTGTAGATATTGGGGTTGTTGCATCTCCTCCTGTTGATAAATTGGTGGGGAGTTGGCGTATGGGTCTATGTCCCGAGGGGGAGGTAGGGCGTGGCTCTCTTGTTCGTGAGGTGGCAGGAGGTCCCTCGTGTACATTCTCTCATACGTAGGGATTTGTGTATGGCCCTGTTGATGGACATCGTAGAGCTCATGGTCTTTCCTGTCAGGTTCAATTTGTAGACCTTCCAGTGCTCTCACTGTGTTTGGGCGTTGGTAGATGTTCGTGTGGTAGGCCAGCCCTCTTTCACTGGAACGTTGCTCATGTTGTTCTTTATGAGATTCTGGTACTCGGGCGTGGTCTGTTGTCGGATTGGGCTTGCCTCGGGGAGCTGTTCCTTTCACATTGCTTGAAAGTGGTTTTCTTGTCCACATCGTAGGCACCGCTGGCCGATCGCAGGGCAAGGTCCTCTGTGTGGGTATTCCAAACCGCAAGAGTAGCATTGGCGGACACTCTGGGTGCGTTGCGAGATGTACCTGGGAGTTGGTCTGTTTTGTGAGCTTGGGTATCTGGTGTAAGGGCTTACTGCTGCGATGATGTTGCCCTTTGTGGGGTTTTCTATGGCTGCTGCTTGAACGTCGATTCTTTCATAGACCCTGGCTAAGTCTAGTACTTCTCTGAGGGATAGGGGCTTTTTCAGCAGATGTTTCCTAAACATGGAGGATATGCAGCCCTCTATTATGCGTAGTCTGATTGCTTCATCATCGTTAAAGTTGGCAAAGTCGCACTTTGTGATTTTTCGTTGGAGACGGATGACAAATTCCCCTATTGATTCGTGAGGGAGCTGGGCACATTGATTGAAAGTATATCGTTCATAGTCACGGTTGGGCATTATGACAAGCTTTTCGTTAATGGCTTCTAGCAGTTTCTGGTAGGTAGCGCGGTCTTGTGGTGGGATCGTGCGTATTATGTTGTTGATTTCTCTCCCTGCAACATTGGTAAAGAGGCTGATTTTGTTAGGAGGTTCTTGTGTGCCGCTGGCACCCACAAAGTCTTCAAATACTTCGACCCATTCTTCCCAGCGCTGGCCCTGGTCATGGTGTGGGTTGAGTGTAAACGGGCTTGGTCTCCTCATGAGGCTAGCATGTGAGGAAAGGCTGCTGTCAGCAACTGGGGGTGTCCCTGAGCCTGCAGCTGCTTGTGTTGGGTCTGTCATGGTTGCCTTCGGTGATGAGATGGCGTGTTGCCTTTCTTTATAAGTAGGTGGTAGCGTTCAGGTAATTGTTATGGGTCTGAGCTAGTTCTGGTTGTGCCGTTGTCTCTTGGTATCAGTTCTTTGTTATGGTTCACTCCTTTTTGTTCAGGGTGCTGCTATGGAAGCGTGCTTTGGGTGGGCGGCTGGGGTGGTTTGCTGATAGCCTGCAGGCTGTGTGTCTGAGGTGTGGATTATTCACCTAGATCGTGCTGCCAATGGCCTCTGGGCCGTTCGTTTCGTGTGTGTGCTTCTCGCCTGCTTTCACTGTCCTTTTGACGGTCTTCAGGTTGTTTTGTACCAGTCGCGGGCTTCCCGCCCACGTGCACTGTTTGCAGACGGCCTTCGGGCCGTTTATTATTATTATTTTTTTTTCTTGGCTTCCCGCCCATATCGTTTTGCAGGCGGCCTTCAGGCCGTTTATTGTCCCCCCCGGGCTTCCCGCCCAAATTGTATTGTCCTTCTTGGGGTCTGTGCGTTGGTTGGGGCAGCTTGGGCGCTTGCTGGGGGTCTCGCGCTTACCCACTTGCCGGCGTCGTTCTTGTCTTCTCCCGTCGTGGGCACACGGGCCCTCTTCCTGGTTGCTGTTGTCACGGGTGCACGGGCCATCCTCTGGAGCTTCTCGCTAGGTCCTCTTCTGTTGCGGGTGCACGGGCCCTCTTCCGGAGCTCCTCACCAGGTCTTCACCAGTTACGGGCGCACAGGCCTGTCTCCGGAGCTCTTCTCACGGTCTTCTTCTGCCGTGAGCGTGCAGGTCCTCTGTCGCTTCGCTGCCGGACGCACAGGCTCCTGCTCACTGTGGGCACACGAGTCCTCGGCAGCTGCTGGACGCACTGGCCCTCCTTCCACTCTGCTACTGGGCACTCGGGCACTTCATTGGGCTCACGGGCCAGCCTTAGATTCTGGGCTGACAAGCCCGTCTTCACTGCAGGCTCTTGGACCCTTGGTCACAGCTGGGCACACGGGCCCCCGTTGCTGCTGGGCGCATGGGCCCCCGTTACTGCTGGGCGCACGGGCCCCCGTTACTGCTGGGCACACGGGCCCTCCATTATTGTTGTAAAGCGTGGGCTGTCATCTACTTCGTCGCCAGTTGTTGGTCACTTCTCCCTCACTCATTCATCTACAGCCATATCAATGATAAACAGAGCCATCATCAACTTCAACCTTCTTTATTCTCCTCTAACACTCGACTGCTTTCCCTTCCCTTGTCCCTCCCCTTCCCCCTTCCTCCCGCCCTGGTGTGTGTGCTCCCTTAAAGGGGCAATATCCCTTTATTCACGTACAACACACGGGGGTCTCAGTGATGGCTCAGGGGCATTAGTTACTGTGTATGTCTGAGGACAAGGGCTAATAGCTATTCGCATCCTGGGGCTTTATCCAGAGTGCACATTTTTTCTTTTTGGACTGAATACGGGCTGCACACGTCTTTCGTGTGCCCAATCTCCTGTGGAAAAAACAACAACATGGTCCAACAAAGAAACAGAAAAAGGACCAAGTTCCTTTTCTATATCATTTGCAGCAGCCCAGCGTGGACAGAGTATGGAGCTCAGCATCCGGAGCCGGGCCAGCAGGTAAATCGGGTGGGGATGAGTGGGGTTTGGGGATGACTTGAGGAGAAGGGTGAGGAGGGGAGAGGGGGAATGAAGTGGGGGAGGGTGAGGTCCAGGATGCTGAAAAAGATGGCGGCTTCCGAGGAAGGTTCGCAGGTGGCTTGTGAAGCACGAGTTGACACTAGCAGTTTCCGCCTGTGCGTCCATCCTTCTAATTAGCTGAGCACCCTTCCCTGGGTGCATATTTTCTTAAATAATTGCCATTAATTTACAGAATGTTTTGAATTCAGAATTCATTAAATTTTATAACCAGATGCAGGGAGGGGGAAAGAGGACATGACCCAAGAATAAAAACCCAATAATTAATTTGAAGTTATCTATAGAAAAGTAACAACCGGAATTTTGAATGAGCCTGACCCAACTGGTGGATTTGGTAAAAAAGGACAGAGAATTAAGGGAGTGACACTCTATACTAGCACCTTTCTTGGAAGCCAGTAAAGAGAAAGCCCTACTTAGGTAGTTGTTGTAGAGATGTATCGATGTACTGTGGACATACTCATGTCGCCTTCATGCAAAAGAGACACTGTGGTAAAGATTAGCTGCAAAGCCATTAAAAGAATAAAACTTCACATTTCTTGGTTCACGTCCATCTTTCCCCTGCACATTTCGGGGAGAAGGTCCCCTGCGTTGTTCTGGGAATAAAACTTTACATTTCCTGGTTCATGTCCATCTTTCCCCTGCACATTACGGGGAGAAGGTCCCCTGCGTTGTTCTGGGAATAAAACTTCACATTTCTTGGTTCATGTCCATCTTTCCCCTGCACATTTCGGGGAGAAGGTCCCCTGCTTTGTTCTGGGGACTTCAAGTGGAATCCTCCTAGATGGAGCTGCTGGAAGGAGTTTGGGGATATTTGGTGAGCGGAAGGAGTTTTGAAGCGAGAAGGCGCTTTGAGAGTAAGAAGATCTTTGGAAGGAGTGGGCCCTTGAGAGCAGAATGAGGTTGCAGACTTTGAGGATGTGGGCTTTCAAAGCAAAGGGGAAAGCAGTTGGGAAGGAGGTGGTTGCAGAGATTGAGGAGGAGGTGAAATTCATATGGATGTGGTTGGAGAAATTGAGAAGGAGGTTTTTGGCACCAGAGGGAAGGAAGCGTTGGATAAAATAAGGAGAATGGTGAACCACATCAGGAAGTGGTTGGAGAAATTAAAGAGGCAGGTGAACATCATAAGGAGGTGAGCATCTCAAAGATGTGGCTGCTTGAATTGAGGAGGACATTGTATCTCTGGAAGTGGCAGAGGTAGCAAAGGTGGCGGATGTTAAAAAATAGCAATTGGTAGAGAAAGCCGAGGAGGAACATGGCTATCAGGAGGTGATAGAGGAAGCTGAAGAGGAGGAGGATGGTGAACATCACAAGGAGATATAGGAAGTGAAGGGGTAGGGTGGTGGAAAACAAGAGCAGGTGCCTAAACAAGGCTTAAGAGAACGCTGGTGAATACCAGGATGGGGCAGATTAATGAGGATCCCCTTGATCACTCCAGTTTTGTCATAGAAGCTAAGGAAGGTGGTTGGAGACGTTATAGCCAGACACTCAGAGAACATCAGGAGGAGGAAGGAACAGAGAGTTAGACTTTGAAAGTTCTGGAGGGCACATCTCTATTTCTATCTGAAGGGGGTGGACCTATGGCAGAAGGAGGAATGAGCAGATGGTGGGTGTCTAGAAGGGTGATCAGAGGCAACAGGTTATGACCGCTGGAGAGGGAGGTGACAGTTCCCCTTCAGAGTCTGTTAAGAAATTAAGTTAGTCCAAACATCATGACTTTACCAGACATTCACTGTGAGCATCTCTCCCAACAGCTGAGTTGGAGAACAAGCAGGCATAGGCAACACAAGTTTTCATGTCTAAATCCTGAATAGAATGTGAGACAGAGAGAGAGACAAACAGAGAGAGAGAGAGAAAAAGAGGGAGCTGTAAAAAGAGAGAAAAAGAGGGAGTTGCGAGAAACTTCTTTGAGCTTAGGACTGAGGAAGAGAGTGTCAGGGCTACAGAACCCAATTAAACCCACAACCAAGAAAGAGAGACGGAGAGCTAAGGAACCCCTGAAACGGGCAATGTTTACAAGAGAGAAAAAGTGTTCTAGAACCTTTCAGATCCCACAACGAGAAATTAGACTTAGGCTAAGGAAGCAGCCAAAGCCAGTTAAGACCATTAGACTGCATCATTGGAGAAGGGCTAAATCTCCCCCAGTCGACCCCAGATTATTGTTTGCTTATATTTCTCAGATTATTATTATTTGATCCGATAAACTTACCTATAGAATTTATATATGCCTTAATCTAATTTCTGATCCCTGTCATCCTTGCGAAAAATACCTACTAAGGAAACTCTACCACCAAATAAAAGATAAAAAGGGGTATTGGACATAACAGGAAACATGATTATGTTTTAGAGGGTATGGGGTGTGTGGCAGGCACGCAACTCTGGGTCCCAGCCGCAATCTGCTCAACCATCCAAAGATCTTCTCCCCCTAGCGTGCTTTCATGCCTCAGCAATCATCAGGGAGGCTGATTGGTTTCAGGTGTTCAGGGTTGAATCCCTCTGCGAAGTACCAGGCTATAGCAGCAAGGCATTTTGGTATCTGTAGTATAAAGCCAACCAGGATTCAACTCTCGCCCAATTTTTAATGTCAGCCCTCAATAGGGAGGTGGGGAGTTACAACAGTGTGGCACTTCAAAATCAGGCATGTGTAGCCCAGGTGCAGCCCCTCTGGAGCCCCAGTCTCCAGTTACATGTGCAATCAAAAAAAGGGCTGGCATGGGCGCAACTGTGGGTTCCGGCTGCAGTCTGCTCAACAGTCCAAAGATCTTCCCCTCCTAGCGTGCTTTCATGCCTCAGCAATCATCACAGATGCTGATTGGTTTCAGGTGTTATGGGTTGAATCCTTCTGGGAAGTACCAGTTTGTAGCAGTAAGGAATTCTAGCATCTCTAGTGTAGAGCCAGCCAGGACCCAACTCTCCCCCAATTTTCAATGTCAGCCCTCAATAGGGAGGGGGGTTACCAACAGTGTGGCACTCCAAAGTCAGGCATGTGTAGCCCGGGTGCAGCCCCTCTGGAGCCCCAGTCTCCAGTTACATGTGCAAGCAAAAAAAGGGGGGGCTGGGGCGCAAGTATGGGTCCCAGCTGCAATCTGCTCAACAGTCCAAAGATCTTCTCCTGCTAGCGTGCTTTCATGCCTCAGCAATCATCAGGGAGGCTGATTGGTTTCAGGTGTTCAGGGTTGAATCCCTCTGGGAAGTACCAGTCTTTAGCAGCAAGGAATTCAGTTATCTGTAGTGTAGCGCCAGCCAGGATCCAACTCTTCCCCAATTTTCAAAGTCAGCCCTAAATAGGGAGGGTGGGGAGTTACCATCAGTGTGGCGCTCCAATGTAAGGCATATGTAGCCCGAGTGCAGCCCCTCTGGAGCCCCAGTCTCCAGTTACATGTGCAAGCAAAGAAAGAGGTTCAAGGGGCGCAACTCTGGGTATTGATATTGATAGTTTATTTGTATCGCGCTCGTACACAAGTGTTTCAGAGCACAATGGGGTAAGGGAGGGGAACAATGGAGAAACAAAAACAACGATCTTACTAGGCCCAGTGACATTGAGAATGGACAAGTACATGGGAGAGGGAAAGGCGAAAGTGATTGGGAGGGGGGAGAAGTGGAAAGTGCTGAGCAAAGGAATACAAATAAATAAACATAAAAATAGATAATAAATAAGTAAACCAATAATAAATAAGCAGCAAACTGCGGTTTTGCAGCCAGCGATTGGCAAGTGCTAACTTTAGTGCAACAGACAGGGTGTGTCTGTTAAGTGCAGAAATAAAAAAGGGGGGCTGTAGGGTTACAGATACAGACCCCAATGCAATGGATTGCCAGGGGGGGGGGGCAGTGTGGGTGGGTGGCAGGGTGAGCAGGACCTGGGCCCGAAAGACAGAGGGTGACCAGGTGCGCAATGCTGATACAGAACAGATCAGCAGAGGAGAGGAGGAGCAAAGTCAGAAGCAAAGGTCTTGAGGTGTTTCCGGAACCAGAGATGGTTCTCCTCAAGTTTCAGAGTGGCAGGGAGGCTGTTCCAGAGGGAGGCCCTAGCCGAAGCCAGAGATCTACCACCAGCTTGTTTCTTAGAAAAATGACTGACCCTGAGGGAGTTAGATGCGGAGGACCAAAGAGCTTGGGAGGGAAGGTATTTACAGAGGGAAAGCTGAATGTATTTTGTACCCAGGCCCCAGAAAGCCTTGTGGACAATGCAAAGGGTCTTGAATTTTGTCTCTGCAGCCACTGGTTCCAATGGAGAGATTTCAGAGCTGCAGAGATCCGATCCCGGGGATTGAGACCAAGGACAAGTCGTGCAGTCCTGTTCTGGATAAGTTGCAAAGGGTGGAGAGTAGAAGCAGGTAGATTTAGAAAGATGCTGTTGCAATAATCCAACCTAGAGAAAACCAGGGCTTGAGGGACAGCGAGCTTCTGGGGGAAGGAGAGGAAAGGCAGAGTTCCTCTGAGGAGGTGCAGTAGGAAGTTTGACTTTTCAGAGACATCACAGATGTGGGCAGAGAAGGCAAGCGAGCAGTCCAAGATGACCCAGAGGTTCTTAGCCTCACAGGTGGGGGTAGGAGGAGGGCCAAGGGAGGCTGCCCAGAGAGTGATAGGAAATGGGGTTAAAGGTGTGCCAATGAGGACGATCTCTGTCTTGCTGGCGTTCAGGCAGAGATCGTTGGTGGCACACCAATCCTGAATGGCAGATAGGCAATCAGAGATGAGAGAAGGAGAGGCGGTGGCTGAGGGAAGCCTGAAAATGCGTTGAGTGTCATCAGCATAACACTGAAAATTGGAGCAGAACATGGCAATGTGGTGGCCGAGAGTTGCCAGGTATTGGTTGAAAAGCCATGGTGAAAGGTTAGACCCCTGGGGAACACCGCAGGTAGAAAGGGAGATAGATGAAAGGAAGGACCCAAGTTGGATCTGGGAGGGTTGATCAGGGAGGAAAGAAGTCAGCCAGGCCAGAGCCGGGTCGGTGATACCCAGGTTGGTACGGAGACAGTTGAGCAGGATGGTATGGTTGACTGTGTCGAAGGGAGAAGAGAGATCGAGTAGAATGAGGACAGAGGGGATGTTGGAGTCAAGGTTGGAGAGCAGATCTTCACGGATGTTCAGGAGAGCGATTTCCGTGCTTCTGGCAGCTCTAAAGCCATTCTGATGGTCGTGGAGACAACATACAGAATCAGAGTGATGGTTAAACTGCGAGATGGCAAGCTTTTCCAGGAGTTTGCCCAGAAAAGGAGTGATGGAGATTGGGCGATAGTTGGCCAGGCAAGAAGGGTCAGCAGTGGGTTTCTTGAGAAAAGGGTGCACAATAGAGTGTTTCAGAGGGGAGGGGATGGTTCCTGAGGCGAATGAGATGTTACAGAAGTCAGCCAGGCAGGAGCGAGAGTGTCAATGTGGTCCTTGATGGTTTTGGAAGAACAGGGAGGAACCTGTTTTGATGAGACTTTCATAGATCAGACTTGTCTAGAGACCTTGTCAGGGGAGGAAAGGACGATAATGAGGGTGGGGGGTGGCTGTAAGAAGGCCAGAGTTCACAGAAGCAGAGAGGAAAAGAGCGGGAGGGGACAAGAGGGAGGACAGGATATCCTGGGTTTTTGAGATGAAATGAGAAGCGAGGGCCGTGCAAAGTGCCTCGGAGGCGACAGGAGAGGTGGAGACTGCAGAAGGTTGGGTAGCTCCTTGCAGTTTTTTAAAAGTTTGTCTGAATTGTTAGATGCTGCAGAGACACAGGCTTGGATGTGGGCTCTCTTCTTAGTGTTGACAGAGAGTCGGCATTGCCTTTGGAGAAGGCAAACTATCAGTTTGTCAGAGGATGAGCAATAAGTCCTCCATCTCCTGTCAGCCACCCTACACTAACGTTTAAGTGTAGCTAGGTGAGTGTCATACCAAGAATTGCACTTGGCTTTGGGCTTCACCTGCCACCTGCTGGCCGCACTTCTTGTTATTGTTTTGATCCCATGTACAGCACTGGCCCCTCCTCTTTCCCCTGGCACTTTTCACCTCCCCCTCCCCTGCACTTGCATGATCTCAATGTTACTTGGCCTAGCAAGATCGTTGTCTCTGTCCTCCCTCTGTTCCACCTTCCTTTCCTCATCGCACCTTAAAACACTTGTGTATAGGTTATAAATGCTATATCATATATCATATGTTTATTTGAATTTATAAAGTGCAAAACAGCCCTCAGGCATCGCGGTGCTGTTACAGAAAGCTTACTTAGTTACATAAGTGCTTGCAAAAACAAAGATACATACATGTTGCCTAACCCCATGTTGCAGGGCGGCTACAATAGTTGCTTAAGTGCTTGTAGAGACATACAGATTGCCTAACCCCATGTTGCAGGGCGGCAGCAGCATACAAATGCATAAAGTCAAACTCAGGTGGCAGAAACATGCTGCCCAACCCCATGTTGCAAGGTGGCAGCAGCATACAGATGCATAAAGTCAATTCAGGTGGCAGAGACATGCTGCCCAACCCTGTGTTGCAGGGTGGCAGCAGCATACAAATGCATAAAGTCAATTCAGGTGGCAGAAACATGCTGCCCAACCCCATGTTGCATGGCGGCAGCAACATACAAATGCATAAAGTCAATTCTGGTGGCTGAAACATGCTGCCCAGCCCCATGTTGCAGGGTGGCTGCAGCATAAAATGCATAAAGTCAATTCAGGTGGCAGAAACATGCTGCCCAACCCCATGTTGCAGGGTGGCAGCAGTAAACAAATGCATAAAGTCAATTCAGGGGGTGGCAGAAACATGGGGAGATGGAGGCACACAACATCACAGGGGACCGGGGGTGGGAGGGAACACAGCATCACAGGCGTCCAGGGGGTGGGGGCACTGAGCATCACATAGGTGACCATAGGGGAGGTGAGGGGCTCACGCAACACACAGGCGACCATAGGGGGGTGAGGGGCACACGCATCACACAGGTGAGCATAGGGGGGTGGGTTGGGGCACACAGCATCACAGGTGACCGGGGGGGGTACACAGCAGCACATAGGCAACCATAGGGGAGGTGGGGGCTCATGCAACACACAGGCAGTCATAGGAGGGTGGGGGCTTACGCCTCACACAGGCGACCATAGTGGGTTGGGGGTTCACGCATCACACAGGCAACCATAGGGGGTGTTGGGGGCTCACACATCACACAGGCGACCATACCGTCATATCATATTCTCATGACAGGGGCAAGAGCATCAAGGGTATCGGAAATAGAAGAGTAAGGCATAGACAGGGCTGTGTTAGGATGTGAGTCAGGCAGAGGTGGAGGGGGAGAGAAAGTGGCGGCGAAAGCCTCAACTGACAAATGCTTCATGGGCCGGATGTCTGTGAAGGTAGGTGGCAGTATTGGGGTAGGCTTGGCCTGGGGGAAGAGATGGAGAGATGAGAGGAGAGGATGGAGTGATCGCTCCAAGAGAGAGGAGTGGTCAGAGGGATGGAGAGGGGGAGGTCAGAGGAGATCAAGACATCAAGTGTGTGCCCTGCAGAGTGAGTCGGGCCAAAGGGGAGGATAGAAAGGTAGAGGGAATCACAGAGGTCACGGAAGAGTACAGAGGAGGAATAACGAGAGACTAGATGGATATTGAGGTCTCCAAGAAGGGGGAGTTGAGTGGTTGAGGCCAGGAGGGAGGAGGAGAGGTCCACCCACGCAGAGAGAAATGAGTTGATCTGACCAGGAGGCCGATAGATCATAGCCACAGTAAGAGAGTGGCTAGGAGAGCGAGAGAGAGCCTGCAGACAAGGCATTCGAAAGAGGAGTATGTGTGTGTGGGAAAGATAGAGGCAGGAATCCACTAAGGAAAGATCAGGGCTACACCCCATCCGGGCCGGGTCGATCTGGGTGCATAGAGGGTCTTGTAACCATTAGGAAGGAGAGTGTCAAAGCTTGTGACGGAACTGGCCGTGAACCATGTCTCCGTAAGACCGAGGACATCAAGGTCAAGTTCTTCCAGGAGGTGGCAGATGTCAAAGGAATGTTTGACAGCAGAGCGAGAGTTGAGAGTGGCAAGATGAAGAAGGTTGCCAGCCTTAAAGGCCTTCTGGGGAGAGGTACAAATCAGAGGTATGCCCTGTGGAGGTGAAGAAGGAGCCCGAGGTGGGGTAGAAGAGGAGGGAAGAGGGAGAAAGATAGCCAAGGGGGATTGGGGGGCATCAGGAGATGAAGGGAAATTGATGAGGTGGGGGAAACCTATCAAAGAGGAGGAGATTGGCCTCAGGGCCTTGGACCATGACAGTGCCAATAACATAGACATTAATGATGACTTTAGAGGAGTTGAAGGAAGAACTTCCCAGCGGGTTCCACCATTAATGGGAGAGGAGGAGACAGGACAGAGCACAGAAATCATATGAAGAGTCCATACATCTGGCGAAGGAAGGACAAAGAGGATGTCAGTGAGGGTCTGTCTGGAGGAAGCGCTGGAATAGTTGTCAGCGATAGGGAGACCAGGGTTGGAGGCCAAGATATCCTTTTTGAACTTTTTCCTACTAGACTTAGTGAGAAGGGAAGAATATTCAATGGAGAAGGAGTTGGAGAAGATAGGAGAAACAGAAAGCGCCATGGATGTGGTAGTGAGAGATAAAAGGGTGAGAAGCGGCGGGGGGTAGGGGAAAGCAAGTAAGAGTGGATCAATGAGAACAGTGAAGTCACTGGGCCAGCAAGTTACAGAGAAGCAACCATACAAGCAAAGTGCAGAGCAAATAAGCAAAACACAGCAAGGTTTAACTTTTAACCAAAATGAAAAAACAGCAGGATTTGACTTTTAACTAAAATGCAAAAATAGCAGGATTTGACTCTTAACCAAAATGCAAAAACAGCAGGTTTTGACACTTGATCCAGCTGCAATCTGCACAACAGTCCAAATATCTTCTTCTCCTAGCGTGCTTTCATGCCTCAGCAATCATAAGGGAGGCTGATTGGTTTCAGGTGTTCAGGGTTGAATCCCTCTGGGAAGTAGCAGTCCGTAGAAGCAAGGAATTCTGGTATCAGTAGAGTAGAGCCAGCCAGGTTCCAACTTTCCCCCAATTTTCAATGACAGCCCTCAATTGGCGGAGTGGGAGGGGAGTTACCCACAGTGTGCCACTCCAAAGTAAGGCATGTGTAGCCCAGATGCACACCCTCTGGAGCCCCAGTCTCCAGTTACATGTGCAAGCAAAAATAGGGGTGGCAGGGGCACAACTCTGGGTCCCAGCTGCAATCTGCTCAACAGTCCAAAGATCTTCTCCTTCTAGCATGTTTTCATGCCTCAGCAATCATCAGGGAGGCGGATTGGTTTCAGGTGTTCTGGGTTGAATCCCTTTGGGTAGTACCAGTCTATAGCAGCAAGGAATTCTGGTATCTGTAGTGTAGCGCCAACCAGAATCCAACACTCCCCAAATTATTTATGTCAGCCCTCAGTATGGAGGGAGAGGAGTTACCAACAGTGTCACACTCCAATGTAAGACATGTGTAGCCTGGGTGCAGCCCCTATGGAGCTCCATTCTCCAATTACATGTCTAAGCAAAAAAGGGGTGGCAGGGACGCAACTTTGGGTCCCAGCTGCAATCTGCTCAAGCGTGCAAAGATCTTCTCCTCCTAGCGCGTTTCATACCTCAGGAATCATCAGGGGGGTTGATTGGTTTCAGGTGTTCAGGGTTGAATCCCTCTGGGCAGTACCAGTCTGTACAGCATCATCAGGGGGGTTGATTGGTTTCAGGTGTTCAGGGTTGTATCCCTCTGTGAAGTACCAGTCTTCAGCAGCAAGGAATTGCATCCCAATGTTTATAGTTTTTCCCATAGACGTAATGGAAAATAAATGTTGCTCATGTCTATAGCACAACCCCGATGGACAGATTTTAATCAAATTTGCGTCTTGGTCCCAAAACCATGCTTTTGTAAATTTGGTTAAATCCATCTGGTATTTTTTTTTTAAATGACTGAAAAGTAGGGAAAAAAAAATTTGATGTCTGGGTTCAGTCCGTGGACTCACTTCTCTGTTTGTTCCGCGGACGGGCCTCCAATTGGTCCAGAGGGTGCTGCGATGTCCGCGGACATCAGACGTGCCCAGTGATTGGATGGTGAAAAGCATGAAGTCCGTCAGATTTTTAGAAATACCTGCCATGTTGGATTCATGGACAGCCACCGTTGTCCACAAACACTGTGGTGAAAGCATATTAAACAACACAACATTGCACTTGTCAAACTAATGAAACAATCTCCGGAGAAGTGAGAGGTGATGAGCATGGAATGGGATATGGCCTTCAAAAGCCCCAAAACTGGTGTGTTTTTCAACTCTGACATCCGCGAACAGTCCGGATGTCGGGGGCAGTCCTGTGATGTTCCCGAACATCTGTGATGTTCGGGGACATCTATGCCTATTTCTGCATTACAGGGTTGGTAAAAGCAGTTTTTGGATGGGTTATAACTTTGGCACCACTCAATGAAACTGAATGACATTTTGAAATTGTATTCCAGATCTGGCTCTGAATGGTTCTGTGGTGCTTTTTTGTCAAGAGGGGTAGTTCCAACATATTTTAAAGGCTTATACATGTGGTGTCATTTGATGAATCTGCACAGAAGTTTGCAAAAGGATTTTAGACCTGGATATGCATGGTGGGATATTGTCAAGAGGGGGCAAAATGAGAGGGGGGGTCTCAACATTTTTAGATGGCTTATAACATTGTTGCTGTTTGATGAATGTGGACAAAGGTTTTCAGAAATATTATAGAAACAACCTTGAATGTTTGGATCCATGTGTTAAAATCGTGCAAAAATGGCTGTTTGCGCAGAAAATCACGACCAAAAGGCTGTGGTTTTGCTGCCACAATCCATGTAAAGGATACGAGGGACACCCTCGCAACCCCCAGGCCCATTATACCATTTAATGGGAGTGGTGGACACCCCCGCAACCCCTCTCCCCTTAATTAGTATAATGGGATACACCTTTACCGGGTCAAACCACTGCATTTTTGCTGCAATTTTTTGGACAGGCGACATTTTTGCCGCAATTTTATTACTGTATACCGAATGTTTGGGCAAAGTCTGAATGGATTTTGTCAAGTGGGGGCTAAGTTATATGAATATTTTATGTACTTATATTTTGACACTTTTAAAAAAAATTAAACGTGGCGTATATGCAGCAATCGTGTGTAAAGAGCATTGGGAAGGACCTGAAAGCATGGTTTTGCAACTGTGAGCATGTTTTATTTTTTGAAAAGTGTCATAATATAGGTAAAATAAATAGTGATATACCTTTCATGACCGAGGTATAGCCTCTGGCCATGGGCAGTGGTCAGATTGTCTGGGTCATGACCAAAGGCCGTGACCCGGACAGTCTGACTACTGGCGATGACCACAAGGGGCTAGCAATGGGTTTAAAGTGGGCATTGCCTCCAGGGACCGACTATGTAGTAACGTTTATCAAAATTGGGATAGGTTTGAATGGGAGAGAAAATTCTGCTTGTGGGTACAGGTTGAAGTGCAGGGTGGGATTGCAGCAAATATACACTAGGAGGGTAAACAAGAAATTGAAAGCGTGGTTTTGCAAATATGTCCTGTTTTATTTTTTGAAAGTGGGAAAATGTAAGTACACAATACACTGACATAACATTGGTGTCTGGGCAATGGGTCTGGCCGTCAGCAAGGAGAAATATGTACTGTAATTTGCTTTTTGGGGCAGCCAGCATGGCTGAAGTGGTAGGTTTGAATGGGAGAAAATATTCTGCTTGCGGTTACAGCCTGAAGTGGTGGACTAGGTTACAACAAACATGCGCAACGAGTATTACCTAGGACCTGAAAACATGTTTCAGCAAACGCAAATGTGTACTCTGATTTTCTTTTTTGGGGAATGCGGCAAGGCCGAAGCCCATGCCCCAGGGATTTGGAGGCTGGCCATGGCTGCAAGCCTTGAGCACTAGCAATTCCTTACATTATTAGGGAATAGTGGACACTGAGCTAGGATGCAGGGTAGGTGCAGTGAATAATAGGGGCTGCTTGGTTGTGCTGGTGCCATGGTTGAGGCTTATGCCATACGCAATTGAACGATGATTTGCACCCCCTGCATGCACTGCTGATAATGACAGACATAATTATGTGTTGGAAAAAATATGTTTCTTAAAGGAGGTTCATAGTTATTTCATATATATGAAAAGAGGAATTATTATTTAAATTATATACCGTGATGTAATGCCATGAAACATTTTTACTTATAAGAACCTATTAAATTGACAGAAAAAACATTGTTAAAGGGATGTTACGTTAAGATGGATCCCACCCTGGAGACTCCTCTGCTCCAGTCGTTAGCCAGTGGCGTCCCACCTTGGCATCTCTTGCCATTTCCCTCCTGGGTTTTTATGAGCACTTGCCCATCCGCACTGCCCCTTCTGTTTATGCACTTCTCTCACTGCACAATGCATATGTGAATTTATAGGAGCATTGTGTACAATTTTTTTGTAAGTAAGGGAAATGCAGATGCAAATGATTTGTAGAAGATTGTTAAGTGGCAGGTGGTGCGTGAAGGCTTAATATGGTCATAGGGTCCTGTGTACAGTTTTTGGAAGTGATTGGTGGATGAATGTGTGACTGTTTGAAAGCAGGCATAGTCTTGGAAACATAAAATTAAAAAGGGTAGAAGGGTTGCCCTGTGCGATGGTGTGCACGTGCCATCCGGGTCTTTTGATGATCCATGGCCTGAAATGGGGACTGTGGAGACCGCGGATAGTCATAAAGGCCCATTGATTGTGGTCCTTATTGTATAATAGACAAAAGTATTTCTGTCCTTCTATATTTCTCTCTAGTATACAATTGTACATTAGTCTCTGGTGCACTGTCAAGATTGTGTGTTCTATTCACTGATTGGTCCTTTTCTGAGCCTTACTGTATGGTATTCCCGCTCACGTCGAGGCAGCGAACTTGCGACGTACCCCTTCATTGTTTCGCCTCCCCCACGAACGCGCTTGATCCGCCATTGAAAGGGTGAAGGGACTACATGTAGTCCCTTCTCCCTGTTTCATGGCAGGCATTTTTTTAATTTCTCTTTTCCCACATTACTTATAATGGCCGACATGGAAAGGCAAAAGGGACTACATGTAGTCCCTTCTCCCATTCCATGGCGGCCATTTTCTTTGTTAACTATGGCCACCACAGCAAGAGAAAACAGACTACATTTTCCTGTCCGCAGAGACCTTTTTTTCAGCTGCAAAACCCAGCACGTCTTGCAGCTGAAAATAAAACACCATTAGTACCCTGGTTGAACGGAGCGGGGTACTAATGGCAATAAGCCCCTCAACTGTGGGTCATTTCCCCATAAGGTAATGCCCCGGGGCCTTCGTTAAGGCCCTTGCTACTCTCGGGACTGTAACTATGGGCCTCGGGGCATTACCTTATGTGGTAATCGCCTACAGTTTTGGGGCTTATTGCCTTATTATTTCTGTTAGCATAACACAAATTGCTAATGGAAATGCTGTAGAATCTTATTGAGTCTAACTACTTTACTGAGAAATGTAAAGTAGATGGAGTCTATAAGATTATTTATTTTAGTTCTATTTTTTATCTGTGAAAGGTCTTTCCTAATGGAACCTTTTTTTGGTGTTTTTTGATTTTTGATTTTTCGGGAGGAGAGGTTAGAAAGTAAGATGGCGAGGGAAATGACAGAAGAGGCACCAACCACAAATATGTAGGGGCAGGTAGACAGGGGAAGATGTTGCACGTGTGTTACATCTAAGGTAGGGGGCAGTGTTTCTCATGCTCCTTGATTACAGCTTCAAAAGCACTTTGAAATTGCTCCCCCGTGCAGAGTGGTGTGTTGCAATATACACAGAGTACTGTCGAAAGATATGGATCAACAGCCTCTTAAATCTCTTGCAAAGTAGCTAGTGGGATGTTGTGTCCCACAGAAGTAGGCTGTGTGGTTACAGTATTGGGTGAGGGAGATTAGGTGGAGGAAGAAGTGGAGGAAGACAGCCTACTACTTCTTAAGAAAGGAACAACCTTTCCGAGAGCATGGAGGTGGTCCCGTAGGAGTACTGTCCAGGTAGTCCATGACTAAGTACAACATTGCACTCAGTGCATTTCACTTTCGTAGCTTTAGCCTTTGGTACATTCCCTACAGTGGGAAATAACTGCCACACCCATGATTCTCTCTGGGTGCTAGAGGTAGGCACTTCCTCTCCCTCATGTTCTTGGTGCTCTTCATTGTCTTTTGAAGTACTGTGCTTTTTTTGTTGTGTAGGTCCTCCAGCTGGTGGTGGTGTGTTGGCTCTTGCGGAGGATGGATGGCAATAGCTGATGGCATTTTTAAGATAAATAGCAGTTTTACTAATATTCCTCCAAGTATGTGGTCTGTGCTAGATTGCTAATGGATAATGAGTAATAATAGGTGGAGGAGCTTTGCGAAGGGTACACTTTGAGCTTCAAAGTTCCTAGCTTAGCATTAGCAAAAAATGCAGTTCCGAACTGTTTGCGAAGCATGGACCGTTCATGAAGAGTGGACGTATTCACGGACACGTTATTATGCTGTGCGTGACTGCGTGTTAACATGACACTGTCTGAAAACTCTGCGATGATGTCAGTCATTAGCGAACATCGACAAACACAAAAAAAGTTGACAAAGTTGCCAAAAGAGTATATTAGTGTTACAAATTATGCTAGAAGGTGGGGAATGGCAGAGTTTTAAGGTGAAATTTTGTAAATTGGACAAAAATGTTGCTATATTGGGGCAAGTATGATATGAGTAAGCTGTAGGAAATTAAGGGTGCACTGGTAAAAACCCATGAAATTCACTGAAAAAACATTGTGATGTCATCTTTCATGTCCTGGGTGTTAGTCTTAGCACTGCACGGTGGCGGCGCGAGTTATGGTTGCTTAGCTTACCATAACTGGTGAATTTCTGTTTTTTTTTGGTTTTACTTGTAACTATAATGTCCCTTTTAATAAAGTTTTTTCATTGAATATATATGGTTAAGTTGCGCTACTAAAAACCTATCAAATTCAGTGAAAAAACATTGTTAAATGGACGTTATGATTACAAGTAAAACAGAAAACCCCCTGAAATTTGCCAGTTATGGTAAGCTAAGCAACCATAACTCACGCCACCACCGTGCTATGACATCAAAGATGACATCACAAATATCAAGAGCACTCAACAAACTAGGAGCACTGATGTATCCCACATGGACAGTACCCCAATGCAGTACCACTACATATGGACTGTTCAAAACCAAAATTGGCAGCCATATGTTTAGACATGGCATACCTCTCTAAAACATTTACAAACAGATCTCCAACTACCAACACCCTCACTTTCTTCACCTCTGCCATCTTCACTACACACACAGCCTCTCTTCCTGCAAAGAACAACTTCAGCACCTAATTGGCTAATCCCCACAGTCCCCTTTCCATGCTAGACATGCTGCGAAACCCCGGATGTGGCACGCCCTGTCCATGAACAGCTCTGGTGTCCGTGGACCCCGCAACACAGGTGCAGCCCTTTTTCACTTTCCACATCACTGTCTGCACCACTCTCTCATTGGATAGACATAAGGACTCACACAAACATCCACCAATCACATCCAAGAACTCTACATCTAACTCTGTCATCACAATTCAGCACTTTAGATGAACTATTCATCACTTTGAGTACAAGTGTCCTGTGATTGCAAAGCACCTTCAGCTAAAACTACTGTAAAACTCTTCAAGATTTCTCCTTCCAGATTCAACTACATCTACATACATCAATGCAAACTACAGGTATGAATATTTTGTTTATAGTAAATTTGCAACTCTTTTATAAATGCATGTGAACAGGGTACCTGCCATTGACACTGCATAATCTGCAAAAAAGCATACTCAAATTGCTCCCATCTCCTATAATCAAATTCACTTACAAATCTGTCTGCTTTCCAAATTTAAATTTACCCATATTACTCATTGCAATGCCCAACCTATAATTCTCTTATTTCCTTCTGACATGTTCACAACCACTTCCCCTTAACACACTATTATACATTCCTAGAATGCACACAAAACAGGAGACCAGCTTGTATCTTACAAAAGCATTGCAAGTACATACAATGCATTTATTTAAACAGAATGCCTGACACTTGTCATACTTGCAAAACCAAACAAATGCAAGTGTACATTCAGAACAGTGCTAGTAGGAATTTGTATAACAAAGTCAAAGAACTGAAAGGTTTCCAGCACTCATGTAGGAAACATCTATGCACAAAAAATTAATGGAATTACCTACACAAAAACATTCTCCTTTGCAATCTGTAAATTTTTCCAAGCTTTTTTTTATCGCCCTACTGCAACTTCCACTAATCTATTACCACACTAAATAGTGCAACAGCAACACATACTTTCAAAGGTGCACCTCATAGGACGCACCTATAAATACTCCACTAACCCCCTTAGCAATGAAGCTGATGCTCCAAAATCCCCATTCATATACAAAGCTATGCAATTTAACACATACAGTACCTCTTCTTAGAAAGAATTTCTTTTGCAAATGTAGCTAATCTATTCTTCAAGTGAAATTACTGTGACATTATCACGTATATGTACTAAGTTCCTTCTTTCACAATTGCAGTGAAGACCACACTCCTGAAAACCAGTAGCGTCTAAAGTACAAGACAGAACCCATAAGAAAACTACTCTTTGCATCCAACAAAGTAAGTGCAATACTGTCATAATGTTCTAACTGTTACTCAAGCACTGTAGTATTCTTTTATTGTAGAACAAACAATTGTATCAACCCTACAGCATAAGATTCAGCATTACTGATTGCAGCTCAGCAGATGCACACTTTTTATTGTCATCTGTACACCAGTATAGTAACACACACGTATGAGAATAGCCTTCCCAACCTGAAGTAACGGTCTATTCAACAATCACACACCTCTACATACATACCTACCATCATAGTCATGCAGAATGCACACATACATTGCACAACATCCCAACCCACACTTTCTTTTTTTCTCCAACAGACACCAAAGAATGCCTACCAAAATGCAACTCCATAGAAAGCAACGCAGAAATAGAGCAAATCAAAATAAAAGTGTACAAAATAGGCATCCCCTTCTAGCAGAATGTATACAAAAAATTCAAACAAAACAGCTTATATAGTCAATAAGCGAAACCAAAGCAGCTAACAGTAAAGAAACTTTGACTCCTCTTTCAAAATGTAAAACTAAACAGAAAGTTATTAAAAAGGCTACTGCTGCCACTAGTTCTAAAACCGCACCTATAAATCTTGATGAAGCCACAAGTAAGCATACAAAAATTGTTCTGCAACAGAGTACTTCAGAACCTTACAAAACATGAGAGAAATCATGCTCAACCCTTAAAACGTACTGCAGAAAATGAATCCTGGAAGCTGTCATAGACAGTGCGATCCTTCTCAAAAGGAAATTATTTTTATTAATTTTAAACAGAATGAAACCACTAACAAAACTAAGTACTAAACTAAAACGAGGACTTCTCAACAAACAGAATATCAACAAAGATAGCTTTGCAAACATCTGTGCAGGTGAGTGGAGTCACACCACCAGCAAAGAACCACATTTCACTGAAGAAGCATACAAACAAAAGCAAACAAACCCAATTGCCCTAAATTACTAGGGGAATCCAGACGTGGACCCATTGCTCACTATTCTTAGGGAGGCACAGATCCACCCTACTGGTGAGGTCCAACCAGACCGAAACACGTGTCTGGGGTTGCTGTTGGTACTCTTGTTTAGAGGAGAATTGCCTAGCATTTCGGTGCTGGACTGCCCGTGGGCAGGACAAAGACTTATATGTTTTGGATATTTCTTCTCTGTGAAAGACAGTTAGCTAAAGACTCTGGGTAAGTCTCTTGTAACCAGGACTAATGTCTGGCAGAGGGACTCCCAGCACCCCCCTTGTTAATTTGCATAGTTAAGTAACTTTGGGTCTCACCCTAAGTTACTAGGGGAATCCAGACATGGACCCCTTGCTCACTATTCTTAGAGAGGCACAGCTCCACCCTACTGATGAGGTCCAACCAGACCGAAACATGTGTCTGTGGTTGCTGTTGGTACTCTTGTTCAGAGGAGAATTGCCTAGCATTTTGGTGCTGGACTGCCTCAGGGCAGGACAAAGACTGATATGTTTGGGATATTTCTTCTCTGTGAAAGATAGTGAGCTAAAGACTCTGGGTAAGTCTCTCATAACCAGGACTAATGTCTGGCAGAGGGACTCCCAGGATCCCCCTTGTTAATTTGCATACTTAAGTAACTTTTGGTCTCACCCTAAATTACTAGGGGAATCCAGATGTGGACCCCGTGCTCACTATTCTGAGAGAGGCACAGCTCCACCCTACTGATGAGGTCCAACCAGACCGAAACACGTGTCTGGGGTTGCTGTTGGTACTCTTATTCAGTGGAAAATTGCCTAGCATTTCGGTGCTGGACTGCCCCAGGGAAGGACAAAGACTGATATGTTTGGGATATTTCTTCTCTGTGAAAGATAGTGAGCTAAAGACTCTGGGTAAGTGACTCGTAACCAGGACTAATGTCTGGCTGAGGGACTCCCAGGACCCCCCTTGTTAATTAGCAACTAGTGGAATTACATGAAGTTCGAGAAGCCCTGCAATATCTAAAAGACAACAATGAATACTAAAAAGAAATAGACATTGAAGAAAACCTGAGGGAAAGCACCAAAATAATTCAAGACTCGTCAGAAACTGGCCAATTTCAACTTCTAGATCCTACAACAGAATCCAATATTTTCGACCATTATACAATTCACCCATTGCACTTTAAAGACACCATAGATGATGCACTGGAAACTTACCAAATGCAGAAAGCCAAAGGATCTCCAATCAGCATATGGGAAAAAAGTGTAGAAGCATGAGCCTTTATTCTATCCTTTCCTACTGGAAAAGGAGGAAGGTTCGATGAAAGACCCACACAAATAACAGTATCAGAATACCGCTCTTAACAAATGTATTTTGAAGACCCCAGATTCAGATAAAACGTGAAATACATATTCCACCTTCTCTTTGAAAGTGAACTAGCAACTCTATGCTACAGAGTTGCACACACATTGAAGTCAGGTACCAATTTTCAAAATATGTCTGCTACACAATCAGTACAAAAAGTGCAAGAAAAAGATGAAGTTTTACAGTCAAGCATTACAAATCTTTTAGCAAACATGCGTGGTTCAAAAGAATACTGGTTTTGATGACATGCAGAAGTACGCTGTATGATAAGAAACCTTAGCCCACCCACATGGTTTCTGACATTAATTTGTGTAGAGTATGCATGGGAAAATTTGTATGATTTCCTACGCATAGCAAACAAAAACAAAACAAATATAGATATAAAAAACACCAGGAGAACTCTGCTCACTAGATCCTGAAAATGTATCAAGATATTTCCATCATCGCTTTATTGCCCTGATACACTTCATTTGTAATGAAACAGTTCCTGTCCTCGGAGAAGTGCAACACTTCTTTTGGAGGAAAGAATACCAAGCCAGAGGAGCACCACACATCCACATGCTTTCGTGGATTAAAGATGCTCCTAAATTTGGTCAAGACAGTGATGTCACTGTTTTCCAGTTCGTTCAGAAATATGTCACTTGTGAAATCCCTTCACAAATTACACATAGTGACCTACATGCACAAACTTTACATTTTCAAAGACACAAGTCTGGGAAGTATTGTCGGCGCAAATATAAAAACAAAGGGAAATACTACACCAAATGTCGCTTTAGTTTGCCTAGACCAGTTTCAACAACAGGACAAGTGAACAACTTCATGTCTTCAGTTAGATGGGCCTCATCATGAGTTTGGCGGTAACCCTAAAATGTGGCGGTCATGCTATTACCGCTGCATTTAAGGGTCCACCAAATCATGGGCTTGGTGGATTTTCCCCCAGCTCTGAGCTAGGGGCAAATCCGCTGTGATTTTGCCAATTTTCTGTGCTATTACCGCCGGCGATAATACCGCTGGCGGTAATAGCACCAAACATTCCTCATTAGGCCCAATGGGGAATGGGAAATTCCCGAATGGGCCCAATGGGGAATGGGGATTTACCGTTCTGCCAAACCTGTGATCCGGCACTAATAGCGCCGGGGCGTTTGGCGGTAGGGCTAATAGCCCCGGCGGTTAGCGCCCAACTCGTGATGAGGCCCATAGTGTCAAATGTAAATCACCTAAGAACACATACTGCATAAAAAGAAGAGAAGGATCAAAGTATATCAATGATTACAATGCAATCATTGCCCTCCTATGGAATGCAAATATAGATGTGCAATACATTGTAGACAATTCCACAGCAGTTGCGCGATATGTCACAGCCTACTTAACCAAAGCAGAAAAAACAGAGCTCAAAGACCTCTGGGACGACATATCATCTGACAAAACACTGTCACAGAAATTGTACAGCTTATGCATAAAAATGCTCTCCCATAGAGAATGTGGCTGCTACGAAGCCGCAGACTGTTTAACCGTTACTGCCTTGTATGGAAAATCTGAAAACATAATATGGCTAAGTCTTGGTCCTGCTAAATCCAGAAAAAGAGTTCTCAAATCATATGAAGACATAGGAACAATAGGCAAAAATGATCCCAACAGCCAAGACATTTTGAAAAACAACTTATCAGACACAAACTACCCAAACAGGAGTACCGCTTTGGAAACCATGTGTCTATATCACATAACCCAAAACTTCACATACAAAAATAATATTAAACCAGATGAGGAGAAAGGTAGATGCAGAGTCGAACATTGTGAAGACAGCCTAGTGAAACTTACCAAAGGAAGCCTAATTAATCATATGAAATTGTCATTAAAAACTCCTCAACATGAAGAACTGTATTACATATCCCTACTACAACTTTTTAAACTATGGAGAAAAGAAGAAGATTTATTAGATACCTATATCTCCTATGAAGATGCTTTCAAAGCAAAGGAAAGCACTACAACAGATATAAACTTTACGCAGTACAAAACAATGTTAGACAATGAACAGCAACGAGAAGAAGACCTCCAGGCACAACTAAATATAGACACTCCTGACAGCAGTCAACCTTCTCTAAGAGGAAGCCAAGAACCAGTTGGACAGCCACTCATAGCAAATGAGGCTGAATTAGCCATGACTGAAGTAGAAATCACCATGTACCAGTATGAACGGTCTACAGAAGACTTTGCTATACTCAAATCACAATTAAACAATGAACAGCGTAGCTTTTCCTAGAAATATAAAAAAAAATTGAACATTGTATGCAGAACAAAACTAAAACTTTTACCTGTCAAGACTACAAAGCTATACTGCTATATGTGAGTGGTCAAGCTTGTTCAGGGAAAACATTCTTAATAAAAATCATCAGTAAGTTCCTCCAACAATTGACAAACAACAAACTGTCAGCTGTTGTAACTGGCCCCACAGGTTTAGCCGCCTACAACATAGGCGGTGTCACTTTACACCGATTACTACTCCTTCCAGTAGAACTCCAAAACAAATTAGACTACTACAAACTTTCTCCAGAAGCTGCAATGGAACTACGTAGAGTTTTGAAACAAATGAAAATGCTGCTTTTAGATGAGGTGAGCATGGTCTCCAACCCAATGTTGGCTTTGATTCACCTCAGATTACAAGAGGAGATGTTCTTCAATTAACACCAGTTAAAGATGAACCTATTTTTAAAACCTTACGGCACAAACTATGCCGTAAAACTCTTGGCAGCATAGGAAATGTTAATCTTTGGCAACATTTCCAATACAGAGAATTAACTGAAAACATGTGTCGTTCTGCAGACCTCACCTACGCCAACATTTTAAAAAGTATTAGAGTTGGTGTACTATCTAATGAAGCACAATCTGTATTAAATACCAGGCACATCCATGCACTCTACTGGCATAACTCATGTGCTACTGATGTCATGCAACAGTTAGCACACACAAATGTAAACTGAATGTCTTTGATGCCAACTCATTCAAGCTGTGCACAATTCAATGAAACAATGTTGAAAAAAGAAAGGCAACAAATAGTTCAAATTTACTCCACAGACAAACGGTATGACACTACCCATGTGTGGACAAGCCACATCACAACTAAATACCTTAGAAAACTCTCTCTCTGACACAGATGGTTTAGAGAAAATATTAAAATAATGCTCAAATGTAACCTTGACGTGGAGCAGGACTAGTTAATGGAGCACTTGGTACAGTTGTTGGCTTTCAAACATACCGACGTGACACCATTCAGTTTGTCAATATTCACTTTGACAAACTCTCAGAAGTTAAAAGGATAGGATGCTCAACAGCCCGATTCCTTCTTTTCAAAGACATGTATGTATGCAGAGAACAATTTTCTCTATCTTTAGCATAAGCAGTCACCACTCATAAATCACAAGATCTTATCATAGATCAAGCATTGATAAATATTGGCAGCACAGTGTTTAAAGAAGGCATGAGCTATGTAGCACTATCACGCCTACGTACACTTGAAGGACTATTTCTAGTCAACTTTGATGCAAGTAAAGTAAACGCTGATATTCCTTGCATTGTAGCATACAATAGACTATGTGCACTCAACGTAACCCATCACAAAACCTATCCAGTTCTGCAAAAAGCTAAATTTTGGAAAAGAAAACTAGTTCAGACTCAAATTACACAGGATCTCACAACAATACCTCCAAAGAAATTAAAAGAAGCTAATACTTCACCAATGACCACAACCAAAGAAGGATCTACTGTACAAACAAAACCAACTACCTCTTCAAAGAAACAATACACACTTCCAACCAAGACACAGAACTGTCTGGTCCATTCACATTTTCCAATACAACTGGTGTAAATTCCTATGCAAATGTAACAATCAATATTCAATTCCAATTGCCATGAATTGTTGAAAACATTTACTTAAACAGGACAGACCAATTATGTTTGCAAATGTTAGTCCTTCACAGAAATACAACCAACAATCCTGACAGCACTTACAGTGTTTCTGGAATAAGGCAGGAATTGGACTACTGTGCTGGAATGATCAGATTCCCTATAAACACACAAGAAGATCCACAATAATTTCTAATGTACTTACTCCAAGTACTGGAAAGCAAAAACATACCTTTAAATTACATCTTCCAGATTTCGTACATGTGGAAACATACATGCACTCTCTGCAGCCACGTGGTACAGGAACAAGTCCCTAATGAACGCTTTGTGTATGTATCCATACCTAACTGTGAATCCATTCCATTAAGTAACTTGTACAAAATGCAAACCATGGCAGATTATGAACTACTTGCAATTCTGATAATAGTTCCACCTTACAAATACAGTCACATAGTGAATACGTAATAGTAATGCGTTTGCGTTACAATGCAGATGGTACCAAAAACAACTACAAGCTGACTGGATTCACACATGGACAAGTGTCACTTGGTAAGAAAACCTTCACAACAGTAGACATAATCTAGCACGCAGGAGCCACAACCAATGCAGGTCACTGCACTGCATACATAAAAAAGAAATGTGGATGGTTCGAATGTAATGATACTTCCATTACTCTAAAACAGAGATTACCAGCAAATCTTGTAAACGCTTACTTAATATTCTTAAAACCAAAATGTATTCACTGAGTATAAACATCTACAAAATGGCCTCAATAACATTTAAATCCATAAACTAATAGAATAAGACAACAGCTATCTAACAGTGAAAAACTATAAACAGTTAGAATACGGCAACTGGTATCTAACTACAACCAGAAAACTGCAATATACATTTTTCTAAGGAAACCCTGCAACACTTATTACGTATAAAAATACCCTCAACAACTTCAAAACTATCAACAGTTAGAATACGCCAACAGGTATCTAACTGCCCCAAAATTCTGCAATAACCAAACAGATAAATGAATACTACTAAAATGTAACAAGAAATAAACAATTAGAATACACCAACCGGTATATAATTGCAAAACTAGTACCACCACTTCCAAACCAAAAACCATACATCTATTAAATTCCTCCTACTGAAATCAACTACCGAAAAATATTGTACCATAAGGTAGAAAGTTATTTTTTTTAATCCTGCATGGATTTATTTTCCCACAGACCCAATGATTTTACGAACAAACACAGGAACTGAGCAAATTGCACAGTACACTGGTTTTAAGCATAGTGCTTGTGAAGTACTAACTATGAGGGTCAACAAAGTACAGAAATGTCTATTATGCAATGCAATAACTCATTACAAACTACCTACACTAATATGTGATCTTTTCTTTTATCACAGAGAATGAAAAACAATGTCTACTCCAATTTCCCATTCCATGAAAAAACTGCATACAGCCTCAACAAAGCAAACAGTAAGTATACAATGATTGGAGTCACAACCACTGCAACATAACACACCCATGCAAGCGAACACCTGACCACTAACTACAACCCAAAATGCCTAGAGTCTTAGGTACCAACATTCTGAACACAGTCCAACAAACCAACTATCACACACGGGGCCTCATCATGAGATTGGGCAAAGCGCCGGCGCCATTAGCCCTACCGCCAAACCCCCGGCGCTATTAGCGCCGGATCACGGGTTTGGCGGAAGGGTTATTTCCCATTCCCCATTGTGCCCATTAGAGAATTCCTCATTCACCATTGGGCCCAATGGGGACAATTTGCGCTATTACTGCCGGCGGATTTCCCGCCGGCGGTAATCACGCTGAAAATCAGCAATTTTGCTGTGGATTTCCCCCCAGCTCAGAGCTGGGGGGAAATCCACCAAAGCCATGATCTGGCGGACCCTTAAATGCGGCAGTAATAGCACTACTGCCGCATTTCAGGGTTACCGCCAAACTCGTGATGAGGCCCACTATGTCCACTGTCTTATAAATACTATTACACTACTGGGAACCAGTACACAAACCTTTGAAAACATTCCTCCTATGCAACCCACATACCTCAGCCAAAATGTTTTCTTGCATGGGTGTGTTATGCTGCGATGGTTGTGTGCAGGGCCTAGAGTCTTGGGTGCATGGCCGAAGCTGGCCACAACCTTCGCAGCATAACACACCCATGCAAGAAAACACCTGCCAACTGACCACACCCCAAAAACATAACACAACCACCTCAAGCCCTATCCACTTCACTTGATATATTAAGATAGTACTTGCAGCCAATGCACAAACTCTTCAATGCATGCCTTCTCCACCCGATACTCTACTAACTACCCAAAGCCAATACATCAGAGCATGGTAAAATACCCAGTAGTCCGGTCAGCGGTTGTTATGTCTACGGACAACCACGGTGACCGTGGACACCGCAATCACATCACGCCCTTTCTTCCACCTAAACAAATACAGCATTTGACCCATCTGTCACTCCCCCACCCACTCCAGCCACTCTTCCACACCAACACACTCCCCAAAATTAGATTTCTTCTCTGTTCCACACTGCGCTGTCCGTGGATATCTGCAAATCCAACATGGTGGGCGCATCAGGAAAATGTGACGCACCTCACGCTTCACTCCAACCAATCAGCGAACACGTTGCTTGTCCGTGGACATGACGTAAGCCCATTGGCCAATTGGTGTCCTGGCTGCGGAGCAAACTGGGAAATGTGTCTGCAAAAAACTACTGGACGGATTTCTACCAAATTTACAAAAGCACGCTTTTGGGACCAAACCGCCGCTCCTGCTGTAAATTTGGTGAAAATCCATCCAGAGGTTTCGGCTGTAGGCGTGAGCAATGTTTTTCTCCATTCAGTCTATGGAAAAAACAAACATTTTGGGACCCCCCTATAACTTTGTCCCCCCTGGACGAAACCTCACCAGACTTTGCAAAAAGATTCAGAGCGGGCCATATACTTTTATTGCACAGTTTGGTGAGGATTTGTCCATGGGGAGCGAAGTTATAAACCGCTCAAAAAGTGCTCTTCCTATGGATTTAGCAATTTAAGCATAACCACACAGCCGCTACTGCATAGTTATGGTTAAGTTGCTGAATCCATAGGAAGAGCACTTTTTGGGTGGCTTATAACTTTGCTCCCCCTGGATGAATCCACACCAAACTATGCACAAAATGTATATGACCCACTCTGAATTCTTTCGGCAAGTTTGGTGAGGTTTCGTGCAGGGGGGAAAAGTTATAGGGGGGGTCCCACATTTTTGTTTTTCCCATAGACTAAATGGGCGAAAGCTTTGCGCATGGCTGGAGCCCGATCGACTGGATGGATTTACACCCAATTTGCGGCAGGAGTGGGGGCTTGGGTCAGAAAGCCTGCTTTTGTGTGTTTGATGGAAATCCGACCAGTACTTTTGTTGCAAAAAACTGTGTGCTATCTGGCTCAGCTCCGTGGACCCATATCCGTGTTCGCTCTGCGGACAGACGTCTCATTGGCTTGAAGTACACCGTGGTGTCGGCAAACTTTGGACGCGGCCGGTGGTTGACTGGAGTGAAAGCGTGCTGTGCGTTAAAGAGTTTGTGAAATGCTGCCATGGTGTATTGGAGGACAGTGCAGTGCCAAAAGGGACTGACAAACAGAATGTACGGCATGTGGTGGTGGGAAGAGGGGATGGAAAGGGTGGGGAAGAGAGAAGTGGTTCATTTGAGATGTGTGATTATTAGGTGGATGAAGACGGTGGTTGCCTGCAGTATCCGTGCATACTGCACCAATTCCTGCACAGGCGACTACCATATGTGGTGAATGCAGTCAGCCTTCATTAGGGCATGATAGCTTGTGCCACAACCACTTGCTGTGATGACTGGTGGTAGCTGAACAGCAGACGGGGAGTGCATTGCAAAACAAATATTACGCCATGTGACGGTTGGAAGAAGGGATGGAAAGGGTGGGGGATCGAGAAGTGAGTCATCTGAGATATGTTAATAGGTGGACGAAGACGTTGATATTCCTGCAGTATCTGTGCATACAGCACCAATGCGTGGGTATCTGCACAGCCGACTACCATGTGTGCTGCATGCAGGAAGGGTTGGTTACGGCATGGTAACTGGTGTGGAGACCTCTTTCCGTGGTGACTGGTGGGAGCTCATTTTCAGAAGGGGAGAGCATTCCACATGACATGCACCATGTAAGATAGCGTGTACTCTGGTGTGTTGCATGTGGTAAGCCCGTAGCCCATTCCATGCACGGTTAGAGGTCTTGCACTGACAGCTATGTGCTGTGGTTGCATTTAGGTTTCACATTGTTGCCTTCTGTGGGTAGTTCATGAGCATTGCATACATTGTTCATTTCATGGGTGTGGTGCTTCTAAGCACATCCTACAGTGTTTACTCCATGGCTGCATCTACTGGAGTGAACATTTCTGTAGTGAGTGCAATGAGTGCCGTGTTGTAATACTGTCAGTATAGAAGAGGGTAGGGTTGAAGTGCATCTTCTATGTGCATGGATACTGCAATGTGTGAAGTGGGTGCCATATTCAAATAGTGTGTGCATATAAGTGGATAGGGTTGAACTGCATATTCCATAGGATTGCAGTGTCCATTGCGCTGAGTGCTGCCTACTGTACTCCACTATAAGGTAGTGCTTTTGTGCACTGAATAGAGTACTGCAGGGGAGTGCATTGCACATGACATGTACATTGTAAGATAGCGTGCAATCCGGTGTGTTGCGTGTGGTAAGACCGTAGCCCATTCCATGCATGGATGGAGGCCTTGCACCGACAACTATGGCCATGGTTGCAATTAGGTTTCACATTGTTGCCTTCTGTGTGTGGTTCGTCAGAATTGCATACATTGTTCATTCCATGGGTGTGGTGCTTCTTAGGACATCCTACAGTGTTCACTGAATGGCTGCAGCTACTGGAGTGAACAGTTCTGCAGTGAGTGTACTGAGTCCATTGTGAAATACTGTCAGTATAGCAGAGGGTAGGGTTGAAGTGCATCTTCTATGTGCATGGATACTGCAGTGTGTGAAGTGGGTGCCATAATCAAATAGTGTGTGCATAGGAGTGGATAGGGGTGAAATGCATATTCCATAGGATTGCGTAGTGCCCATTGCGCGGAGTGCTGCCTACTGTACTCCACTATAAGGTAATGCTTTTGTGCACTGTATAGTACGGCATGTGGTGGTGGGAAGAAGGGATGGAAAGGGTGGGAGAGTGAGAAGTGGTGCATATGAGATATGTCAATAGGTGAACAAAGACGTTGATGAGCCTGCATTATCCGTGCCTACAGTGCCAATTCGCAGTTCTCTGCACAGGCAACTACCGTGTCTGCTGAATGCAGGCAGACTTCGTTACTGCACGATAGCTGCTGCAGACAAATCTTTCCATGGTGACTGGTGGGAGCTCAATTGTGAAAGAAGAGAGCATTGCACATGACATGCATATTTTAAGATACTGTGTATTCCGGTGTGTTGCATGTGGTAAGCCCGTAGGCCATTTGCTGGAGGCCTTACACCGACAACTATGTGCAGCGGTTGCAATTAGGTTTGACATTGTTGCCTTCTGTGTGTCGATTCTCAGACAGCCTTGCCTACATTGTTGATTCCATGGGTGTGGTGCTTCTTAGCACATCCTACACTGTTTACTCCATGGCTGTGGCTAATGGAGTGAACAGTTCTGCAGTGTGTGCACTGAGTGCGGTGTTGGAATACTGTCAGTATAGAAGAGGTTAGGGTGGAAGTGCATCTTCTATGTGAATGGATACTGCAGTGTGTGAAGTGGGCGCAATTCTTCAATAGTGTGGGCAAAGTAGTGGATACGGATTAAACTGTATATCGTTGACTGCTGTACTGCTGTATGAGGTATTGCTTTTGTGTACTAAATAGAGTGCTGGTAGCCATACTATGTGCATGAAAGTGGGTGTGGGTGCCGGAGGCTGTGTTATGTTTGTAGATTCTGCTAACTGTTGCATGTTTCCATGCATAGCTGTATTACGGTGCAGAAGTTGGCTAACACTGGCAGTGGCACGTGTGTGGAGTGTGGTACTTGGGCACATGTTGCCATGAATGGCTGCATTACGATACGGTGGGTGTGGGCAAGGCCTAGTCTAGGCCTTCCCCACACGCACCGCAGCAATGCAGTTTAGACTGCATCTGTCAGAGGGTGCTCACCTTTACAGAATGGTTGTGCAGCACATTTTAGACTTGGTACAGCACCAAAAGTCAGCTGGCATGCATATACTGTTGGTTGGTTCGGTTGGCAGTAACACCATCGTATGTGAATGAATGTGGGTAGGGGCACGAGAGGCTGTGTTAAGTTTGTAGATTCTGCTAAAAAGTGCATCTTTCTATGCATACCTGTATAATGGTGCAGAGGTTGGGTAGGAGTGCCGGTGGCTGTGGTATGTGTGTGGATTGTGGTACTTGGTGACATGTTGCCATGCATGGCTGGATTATGTTGCAGTGGGTGTGGCCAAGGCCTGGACTATTGGGTGCATGGCCAAAGGCCGTAGGCCAGAGGCCATGAACCCAAAAGCCAAGGCCTTCACCACACCCACCACAGCAATGTAGTTTTGCCTGCATCTCTCAGAAGGTGGTCATCTTTACAGAATGGTTGTGGAGCACATTTTACTTTGCATAGAGCACCAGAAGTGCGCTGACATGCATATATTGTTGGTTCCATGGGTGCAGTCATTGTTAGAACATCCTATGGTTTTCGGTGTACGGCTGGAGATTGAACAGTGAAAAGTCTTGCAGTGTGCCCACTGGGTGCTGTGTTGGATAACTGTTAGTATAGAAGAGGGTAGGGTTGAAGTGAATCTTGTATGTGCTTAGATATTCTGGTTTCTGTAGCTTCCTGGGAGTAGGCCCAATGTTGTGAAGATTGTGTGGTTTGGTTGCCTGTGACATAATACTTTGTAAATGGAAGTGGGTGGGGGTGGCAGAGGCAGTAGTATGTTTGTGGAATCTGCTAACTGTTACATGTTTGCATGCATCGATGTGTTATGGTACTGGGGTTGGGTAGAAGGGCCGCTGCCTATGTTACATTTGTGGATTGTGGTTTCCGGCTACATGTTTACATGCATGGTTGCATTATATTGTGATGGGTGTGGGCAAGCAGTAGACTCTTGTGTGCATGGTCAAAGGCATGATGGGTGCCGGTCTGCATGATTTTGGATGATGACATGCAGTCAAAACTGCATTGCTGCGGTGTGTGTGGCCAAGCCTAGACTATTGGGTACATGTCCAAAGGCTGTAGGCTGTAGGCCATGCACCCAAAAGCCAAGGGCTGCACGCCACAGAGAAAAAGCAGATGCAAAGAGAAAGGCATTGAGGTGCTTCTGGACCCAGCAATGGTTCGCCTCAAGTTTCAGGGAGGCAGGCCCCAGTCAAAAAAAGACATCTACCACCAACTGGTTGCTTGCAGAAGCGACTGACCCTGAGGGAGTTGGAGGCGGATGAGGGAAGAGCTCGAGCAAGGAGATATATATAGGAAGTGAGAGTTGAAGGTCTTGAGGTCCCAGGGCCCAGAAGGGCTTGTGCATAATGCAGAGGGTTTTCACCTTATTCCTCGCATCCACTGGGAGCTATTGCAGACATTTCAGTGCAGAGTGATACCATCCCTGGGCATGAGGCCAAGGCCAAGTCACGTAGTCCTCTTCTGGATGAGTTGCAGAGTGCAGAGAGTAGAAGCGGGCAGATTTAAAAAGAGCCTGTTTAGTCTAGCCTAGACAGAAGCACATTTGTGCAGACAGTGACCTTTGGGAACTTGCTTTAGGTTCATAAGATAGATTCAGTGCTGCTTTTGGTGGCATATTTTTACAATTTATGTAGAATATGAGTACGTGGGGAAAACAATTGGTAACATTGTAGGAAGGAAAGCAGCGAGTTCCTGTTTCGATATTACAATGTATGATATGGGTAAATGAAAATGTTGCAAGAACATACCATTGAAATGCCACTTGGCGGTAGGGTATGGGAAAAAACCGAGTATGCTTTTAAAGAACGTAATAGACGCTCAGTGGCAGATACCGTGCGCACAGGCACTTATAACACAGTTGTAAACATACTGCAGAAAAGGTTTTCATACCTCCATTTTGTGGTAATGGGTGCTCATGTTGATGAATGTGGATGCACAAATCTTGCAATCTTTTACTGAACTTTCTACTGGACGTGCTTTCGAATGACAGGACACTTGCAGGCTGAATTTTTTGTAATGGTACATACGAAGTGTTGTGCAGAAATGGCAGTGTTAGATGCTAAGGTCTTGGATGGCATTGGTGGATGCGTGAGTGACTATTTACCCGTACCCAATGAGGTAGTGGTGGACAAAAAAAGGGAATAAGGACTGCTCCCGCTTTAGTGGGGCGCGACCCTCGTGGTACTTTGGGAAGCGCACGTGTCCAATGGAAATGGGACTATGGGGATTATCCAGTCTGGTACTATGGGTGTGGTTCAACGGAAGGGGCGGTCATACTGCTGTACATTACTCTGCATAGTGAGGCTAGCTGACATTGTGAAATGCATTGTGTTGACTGGGTGATGTCATCAATGACATTTGTGATGTGATCTTTGATGTCATGGGTGTTAGTCTTAGCAGTGCACAGTGGTGGCGTGAGTTATGGTTGCTTAGGTTACCATAACTGGTGAATTTCTGTTTTTTTTTTTGTTTTACTTGTAACCATAATATGCATAGGTTGTTATTAATGCAAAGTAAGTGTAATGTTCCTTCCAAGTACTGTTGCACTGAATTTTATAGGTTTTTCCAAAGGCAACTGAAACATATTGTCCCTTTAAGAAGGTGTTTTCTCAGTGAATTGCAAAGGGTTTTAGTAGTGCAACTTACCCATAACGTCTGTTTAACAATGTTTTTTTTGTGAGTGAATTGCATAGCTGTGTACTAGTGCAACTTAACCATAATGTCCCTTTAACAATGTTTTTTGTCAGTGTATGTATATATACATATATATATCACAGGGCCCTGTAGTTATGGTTAAGTTGCTCAACCCAGAGGAAGAGCACTTTTTAGGTGGCTTATAACTTTGCCCCTCCTGACGAATCCTTACCAAACTTTGCATTAGTGATATCTGGGTTCGGTCCACGGCTCACTTCCCTCTTCGGTCTGTGGACGGGCCTCCATTTGATCCAGAGGGCGATGTGAGGTCCGCAGACATTGGGTGAGCCTGCCGATTGGTCATAATAAAGTAAGGAGCGTTATATTTTCCAAAACGCCCGCCCTGTTGGATCCACGGATAGCTGCACTGGCCGCAGACAGATTGGTGGGGAAAAAGTCTGGAAAACACATTTTGTGTCATTTGGTGTTGGAAAGAGGGGCTGGGAAGGGTGGGGTAGTGGAAAAAAGATGATATGGGGCTCTTTGTATAGGTGGAAAAAGAGCGTGCGGGTTGCACAGCAGTTCGCAGAAACCGCGATAGTCCGCGGACAGAGTCTTGGGCGGACAGGTTGAGACACACATTTGGGGTTATTTGGTGACTGAAAGAGGTCTTGGTCAGGGTAGGGGAGGGGAATATAGATGATATGGGGATATATTCATAAGTCAAAAATAAGGTTGGTGGTCCATTTTGATGTCTGCAGATGTCATTTGAATTGGGAGGTTCAGGGCGAGTTGTGGTGTGGTGGTTGTGGCCAGATTCTTGGGTGCATGACCGCATTATGCTGTGGTGGTTGTGGCCAGTCTCTACAGCTTGAGAAACACATTTGGGGTTATTTGGTGACTGAAAGAGGGCTTGGTCAGCGTAGTAGAGTGAAATATAGATGATATGGGGATGTTTTCATAGGTGAAACATAGGGTTTGCGGTCCATTTCGATGTCTGCAGACGTCATTTGAATTGGGAAGTTTAGGGCGAGTTGTGGTGTGGTGGTTATGGCCAGTGGCCAGGATCTTGGGTTCATGGCCAGTGACTGAAAGCCAGCTTGGTCAGGGTAGGAGAGTGGAATATAGGCGATATGGGGATGTTTTCGTAGGTGAACAATACGGTTGGTAGTCCATTTCGATGTCTGCAGACGTCATTTGAATTGAGAGGTTCAGGCCGAGTTCTGGTGTGGTGGTTGTGGCCAGTGGCCAGATTCTTGGGCTTATGGCCGTGTCGTGCTGTGGTGGTTGTGGCCAGTGGCTACAGTTTGCGAAGCACATTTGGGGTTATTTGGTGACTGAAAGAGGGCTTGGTCAGGGTAGGAGAGTGGAATATTGATGATATGGGGATGTTTTCATAGGTGAAACGTAGAGTTTGCGGTCCATTTCAATGTCTGCAGATGCCATTTGAATTGGGATTTTGAGTGCGAGTTGTGGTTTGGTGGTTGTGGCCAGTAGCCAGATTCTTGGATGCATGGCCGTATTATGCTGTGGTGGTTGTTGCCAATAGCTAGATTCTTGGCCGCATGCACCCAAGAATCTGGACACTGGCCACAACCATTATAATAATTTGTGTATAGAAATTGAATCTGGCCACTGGATACAACCATTATAATAATATGTGTATAGTAATTATAGATAGTGTATGGGCAGTATACAGTATTTGCAACATGGTACTTATGATTGCTGTACCATTGTGGGGAGAGGGGTACAGGTTGAGATTGTTATACATGGTAATGAAGGAGAAATATTTTGTTCTTTCTCTGTGAAAAAAACACAGTATAATATGTTAAGCAGGATAGTGTACAGAGTCTCATTGCATACAATCTCACATTCATGTACTTTTTAGACCCTCATATTTAGTACATTCTAAGTACTATGTTTGAAACAACATTACTGTGTGTTCTGCACAGTTGCTGTTTCTGTTTGCATAATCCTTGGGTCATTGGGAAAAAATCCATACAGGATTTTAAATAAATAGTTCTACATTTACGTGAGTTTAAGTTTGACAGTATGTTTGTTTGAAGTGTTCAGTAAAGTACAGAAATAATTGTATTTGTTGTTACAAGCAGTGTTGCAGTAGGAAGAATAATGGTATATTTGCAAATAAGTGTAATGAAGGATATTTTTGAAGTAGTTAGATAACTGTTGGTGTATTCAAACTGTTTTGCTTTTCAAAAGTACTGTTGTACTCTTTTTTTAAAGGTATTTTTGAAGTATGTAGATATCTGTTGGCATAGTGAAACTGTTTTGCATTTCAAAAGCAGCACTGCGGTACTGTACATGTAGTTAGATACCAGTTGGCGTATTCTAACTGTTGATAGTTTTATATTTCTGAAGGGTATTTTTTAAAGCAGTTAGATACCTGTTGGCGTATTCTAACTATTTTGCTATTCAAAAGTAGCATTGCAGTATTATGGATGCAGTTAGATACCAGTTGGCGTATTCTAACTGTTGATAGTTTTATAGTTTTGAAGGGTATATTTTGAAGCAGTTCGATACCTGTTGGCCAATTCTAACTATTTTGCTATTCAAAATTAGCATTGCAGTACTATGGATGCAGTTAGATACTAGTTGGTGTATTCTAACTGTGGATAGTTTTATAGTTCTGAAGGGTATTTTTTGAATCAGTTATATACCTATTAGCGTATTCTAACTATTTTGCTATTCAAAAGCCAAAAGCAGCACTGCAGTACTATACATGTAGTTAGATATCAGTTGGCGTATTCTAACTGTTGATAGTTTTATAGTTTTGAAGGGTATATTTTGAAGCAGTTCGATACCTGTTGGCCAATTCTAACTATTTTGCTATTCAAAAGTAGCATTGCAGTACTATGGATGCAGTTGAATAGCAGTTGTCATATTCTAACTGTTGATAGTTTTATAGTTCTGAAGGGTATTTTTTGAAGCAGTTTGATACATGTTGGTGTATTATAACTACTTTGCTATTCAAAAGTAGCATTGCAGTTCTATGGATGCAGTTAGATACCAGTTGGTGTATTCTAACTGTTGGTAGTTCTACAGGTCAGTGTCACACTCACCTGTGTCTCTGCAGGAGCGATGGACGAGCCTCCCTTGACCCCGAGTCTTCACTTCCCCTGTTTCACCCAGAGGAATACCTGTCAAATACAAGGTGCACACTCAGACCTGAATTCACCCGATTCCCCTGGGCCCTTCCCTTCTCTTAACTGTGTGCTGCGATGTCCCCCTATGGGCTTACCTTGATCTTTGGTAGGGTGTGCACTCCATCCGGCATTTGCAGGGGCGCGATTCACTCATGTGATTGGTGCCAATGCCTGTAGGCTGAATTCAGATGCCAAACGCTGTTTTATGCCTTCACGGCGAGGCCGAGAGTTCAAGGCGCCAGTTTCTTCACTGGCTAGAAAGTCCTTCCCACAAGTGAACGTTGCACGGAGAATGTTGAGTGTCCAAAATTGTCCGTATTGTCTTTGTTTGCCGGTATTTTTGTGGGTGAGTAGCGCTGCATGTAGAAGCTAGCTGCTGGTAGGTTTGCGCAGCGCCTTCAATTCGAGCATGCCTGGTAATGTCTCTCCCTTTCCTTTGCAGGAGAAATTATGTGGTATTAGCGCCTCAACTCTGGGTTCAGCGCTACTTTAGACTTGGTGGTTAGGTAAGTTTGCACAGAGGCTTTTGGTAAGTATGCACCGCGAAGAGAGAGAGAGCGCAGTGAAATAAGTGTCCGCGTTATTGGAGCGAGCGCAATGAATAATATCTCTTCTTTCTTACAGGGGTTTGTGCGCTCGTGCAACTAACCTGGATTCCAGCGTCGCAGGAAGATTCGGTGAGTATGCGCAGCGTTACTGATGTGCGCGTGTTAATGCTGTTCTTCTTTGTTCTTACAGGTGCCGGTGTAGAAGTCACCTCTTGACTGGAGATAGCTGCAGAGTGGAGTAAGAACCAGGTAAGCTGTAGCTGAATGATCCGGAGCGGGTAAGCAGAAGTAGGATGATCCGGAGCAGGTAAGCAGATGCAGGATGATCCGGAGCAGATAAGCAGAAGCAGGATGATCCGGAGCAGGTAAGCAAAAACAGGATGATCCAGAGCAGGTAAGCAGAAGCAGGATGATCTGGAGCAGGTAAGCAGAAACAGGATGATCCGGAACAGGTAAGCAGATGCTGGCTAATCCAGAGCACGGCAAGTGTGTTGCTGATACAGCTCACAGTAAGCAACACAAAGCGCTGGAAGAATCTTGGGTGTGGCTTATATAGCCAGCCACACCCAAACACTAGAGAGCTCATGAGTTATCATGCACTTCCTGTTTGGCAACAGGAAGTGGTAACCAGGAAGTTACTACAAACACTAGGAAGAAATGAAAGGAGGGATTTGTTATGGGTTCTTTGTGTGCCTATGCCAGGCTTGCCAAACCTCCTCCCAGCTTGCCCCAACTACCTGCCTGATACCCATGACAGTCAGTCACTAAACTTTGTAGACCCTCATAATTAGTACATTCTAAGTACTATGTTTGAAACAACATTACTGTGTGTTCTGCACAGTTCGTGTTTCTGTTTGCTAATCATTGGGTCATTGGGAAAAGAAATCTACAGAGCATTAAAACAAACATACTATATTTATGTGAATTTAACTTTCACAGTATGTTTATTTGAATTGTGCAGTACTTACAGGAATGTTTAAAGTGCACTAACTGTTGATAGTTTCACAGGTCATTGAATAAATTTAGGTTTAAGGAATATTAAGTAGGCATTTGTTAAATTTGCTGGTAATCTCTGTTTTACAGTAACGGAAGTGTCATTGCATTCAAACCAACCACAACTTTTTTAATCTATGCAGTATAGTGACCTGCAGTGGTTGTGGCACCAGTGTGGTAGATTATGCTTCATGTTGTGAAGGTTTTCTTGCCAAGACATACTTGACCGTGTTTGAAGCTAGCAAGCTTGCAGTTGTTTTTGGTACCATCTGCGTTGAACCTTAAAAGCATTAATATCAGATATTGGCTATGTGAGTTTATGTGCAAGGTGGAACGATTGTCTGAATTGCAAAAAGTGCATAATATGGCATGATTTGCATTTTGGACCAGCTGATGAAATGGAATGGATTCACAATTTGGTATAGATACATACACAAATCATTAATTATGTGTGTGCTCTTGTGAAACATGGTTGCAGAGAGTGCATGTATGTTTCCAAATGTATAAAATCTGGAAGATTTCATGTATAGGTATGTTTTTGGTTTCCAGTACTTGCAGTAAGTACATTAGACATTTCTGTGGACCTTCCTGTGTGTTTATGGTGAATTTGACCATTCCTGCACCATAGTCCAATTCTTGCCTAATTCCTGAGACACTGTAAGTGTTGTCAGGATTAATTGTGGCATTTCTATGAAGGGCGAGCATTTGCAAACACAACTGGTCTGAGACATTCAAGTAAAATTTTTAAACAATTGGTGGCAATTAAAACAGAAGATTGATTGCTACATTTGCATAGCAATTTACATCAATTGTGCTGGAAAGTTTTAATGGACCAGAGAGTTCTGTCACTTTGTCATTTGCTGGACCTCCTCCTGTTTTTTTAGAAGAAATATTTCTCTTCATTTATGCTGATGGATGTGCAGTTGTGTTTGCACTAAATAGTTTTGTGGTTGTACTACTTGATGGAATAACAGTTGTTTTTTGTTTCTTTGGTGGTATTGTTGAGAGATCTCTTATAAGTTCTGTTTACATTCATTTTCTTTTTGAAATGTTACCTTTTTGAGGAAGAGGGAACATATCTAAATGGGAAGTATAATCTGTTGTACTCTAGGATACAAGGAATGTCAGCCTTGATTTTGCATCAAAATTGACTAGAAATAGTTCTGAGTGAACCTAGACGTGAAAGTGCTACATAGATCATACCTTCTTTAAATATTGTAATCCCAATGTCTATCAATGCCTGATCTAGGGTTAGACCTTGCGATGTTTGCATAGTGACTGCATATGCAAGAGACAGAATTGTTCCCTGCGTACATATATGCCTTTGAAAAGGAATAATTGTGCTGTTGAGCGTACTATCATTTTAACTTCTGAAAGTTTGTCAAAGTGGATGTTGACAAACTGAATGTTGTTGTTATGTGGATACGTCTGGAATCCAACAACTATATCAATTGCTCTATTGACTAAACCTTGCTCAAAGTCAAGGTTAGGTTTCGGAATTACTCTGAAGTTTAAACACAACATTAAAATTTTCTCCAAACCAGCTGTGTTGGAGATACATTTTTCTAAGCTTTTTAGTCATGCTTTTGCTTGTTGGCGCATAGGGAGTGTCATGACGTGCACTTCCAGTTTGTCTGTAGAGCTAATATGCACTATTGGTTGCATTTTTTGTTACCATTGTTTCATTGAATTGCCTGCAGCATGCTAGGGTTGGCATTTTAAGGACATGCTTTTTATATTTTTTGTGCCAATTGTTCCATTATATCAGGAGCAGATGTGTTATGCCCATATAGCTCATGGATGAGTCTACTATTTAAGATGGATTGTGCATCTCTAGAAATACCAGTTCTAATGCTTTTTAAAATGTTAGCATAGGTGAGGTCTGCAGACTGACACATATTTTGAGTTAGTTCTCTGTATTGCAAATGTTGCCAGAGATTTATATTTCCTATGCTGCCAAGTGTATTGTGGCACTGTTTATGTTGGAAGGTGTTAAAAATAGGTTTAGCTCTCACTGGTGTTAACTATAGGAGATATCCAAAAACAATAACACGTTTTCCTCCAAAGAGTTCTTCGTTGTCCGATTTTAGGACTTCTTGCAATCTGAGGTGAATTAAAGCCAACATTAGTTTGGAAACCGTGCTTACCTCATCTTTCAGGAGCATTTTCATTTATTTGAGAAATTTGCATACTTCAGTTGCAGCTTCTGCTGATAGTGTGTAGCATTCTAATTTGTTATGGTGTTCTACTGGAAAGAACAGTTGTCAGTGTAAAGTAACACCTCCTATGGTGTAGGCAGCTAAACCTGTGGGGGCTGTTACAACAGCTGAAAGGTTGTTGTTTGTTAAGTTTTGGAGGAATTACCTGATGATTTTATTTAAACATGTTTTGCCAGAACCAGCTTCACCACTTACATAGAGGAGCAGAGGTTTATAATTTTGACAGCTACAAGTTTTACTTTCATGCTTCAAACCATTTTCAATTTCTTCTGTCACTTATAGGTAAATGCTAAGTGGCATAATTTAGCTGTGATTTCAGCACTGACAAGTTTTCTTCTGAATGCTTATATTGATACATGGTATTTTCTGCTTCAGTCATGGCTATTTCTGCTTCATTTAGAATGAGCGGCTCTCCGAGTGGTTCTTGGCTTCCTGTAAGAGAAGGTTGACTGCCCTCAGGAGTGTCTTTATCTGGTTGTGCTTGAACTTCTTCCTCTTGTTGGCATTCATTGTCCAACATGTTTTTCCATTGCTTGAAATGACATTTTTTATACTGATTTCATTTGCATTGAATGCAGCTTCAAATGAGTCGTGATTACCTAATAATTCTTCTTCTTTTCTCCATAGTTACAAAAAGTTGCAGTAGGGTCATGTAATAAAGTTCTCTATGTTGAGGAGTTTTAAATTATATTTTTATATGATTAATTAGGTTGGGTTTGGTAGGTTTGACGAGGCTTCCTTCACCAGCCGAGACCCAATTTGTTCCAGTTCTTTCATCTAGTTTGACACTATTTTTGTAGGAGTCGCTTTGGGCTATGTGGTATAGGCACATGTTTTCAAAAGTAGTACCTCTGCTTGGGTAGTATGTGCCTAATACATTGTTTTTATAAATGTCCTGGTTGTTGGGATCTTTTCTGGTGATTTTTTCTATATCTCGGTAGGATTGCAGCACTCTTTTTCTGGATGCAGCTGGAACAAGGCTTAGCCAGACTATGTGTTTAGAAAAGTAGGTTCCTTGGACACATCTGTCATGGTTCCATAACTTAGCTTTATCCCAGTCTCATTATGATCCATTAAGATGACAAGTTTAAACCAATGGCTCCCATCACCCAGGCAGAAGCTCTCCAACTGACATACTGTGGAACCTTCACTACAAGCATGCCTACACTCACAGCCAAACATTCTCTCAAGCACAACAACATTCTTTCATGTATTCCTAATCACCGGCATTCACACCAAGCACGATACACTAGATCTCCCTTCTTCACACACACAAATACACAAGGGGGAAACACACAGGGGACACTCACGCAAAGGCACCCTTTTAGTGAGAGGTACAACTCAAAGAATAAGCAGAGGGCATCCCCCCTGACAACTGTGGCTCTGCATCCACACAAACACACCAGCCACTCCCTCATGACGGACGGCATCCCCCCTTTCTGCCTATACTCTGCTCACATACCCAATTCACCTCTTTCACATGAATGGGAAGGCGTCCCACCTTCTTTACCCAACAGCATCTCATCCATTCCTCATATAGTCATGTCCAGATGTACCTGTGACCACACCATACACTAGAGGAGAGGTTCCAGTCCATACCATGCACACACATGGTGCAGTGTTGCTACAAACCAGTAACCCCTGTCAAACAGGGGAAGTCCCATACCATACAAACCTCACTCAATACCTTTAAAATACTCTACAATACTTACACAATTTTAACAATTTTGACATTGCCATAAAAGTTCCCAACTGAAAACATCTTTTGACCTGAAACTAACTAAACAGGTCAGGCTAACCCAGACTCTTAGTATTCAACACTTTTAAAGAACAATTCCTTAGCTCTTAATGGCGATAAAGTTCACAACCTAAAAGTCCATAGCTGAACCCAGCTCTAAACCTCTGAATCCTTAAAAGTGCTTTAGACCCTTGCATTTTCTGCATACCTCCTTGCATTTTCTCAATGCACCTTGCTGGCACATTAGTCCGTTGCATTTTCCACATACCGCCTTGCATTTTTCCAATGCACCTTGCTCTAATTAGTCTTAATAGTCCTGCTGCTGCCCAGCAACCTAGAGCTAAAATTCCTCAAGAAAGTTAAACTATAAGCCAATCAAATAATCACATTTAGTTGAGGGACAAACTTTCACATCGACTGCAGCATCCGAAATACTTTCGCTTTCACACCAACTGCAGCAGCCGCACTCACTGCACCACCATTACCTCACACAATGGTTCCTGTATGTAGCACTTGTTACCACATTACCCATCCACAGAAATATTGTGTTCTAAATGATACATATGCACTTATTTCAAACTAACACAACTATACAAACACTAAAAGTCTGTAGCTGGTGACCCAGTTCTATACCCACAAATCTCAAACTGCAAACAATATGCTGTACCCATTTAAAGACGTTAGCTCGCACAACAGCACAGCACAATGTCGATATACATTGGACTATGTGAGCCCAAATCAGTATAGCAAAGTGTCACGTAAATAAAGCTCTCAATGCACAACCTCTCACAGGAACAATACCTGTCTTTGAAGCACTTATTGACTAACCATCCCTCTCTGCATAGGAACATCTTCCTACGGTACCTTCCACCTCACCCCAAAAAAAATACCTCATATCCGTTGCACTTCACTGATGGCACCGCTAAACCTTTTCACTTCAGATCTAAAACTTGGAGGAAAAAGAAATTACCTTTATCCGACGCTGACTTCAACAAAATGTTTTGCTTCGGTTACAGCCCCAAACTTCAAAAACCTGACTGCTCATTTGTTCCTTGTTCGGCCAACTCTGATTCCTATGGTGTGCAGCCAAACTGCAACGAAGAAACAATTGCCTTGCCAAAGGGTTCTTTACTTTAATCCTCTGAGCTTCCGGGATGGCATCACCACGCACCCTCACATTAGAAGGTGCTTTCCTCAAGTGCAATGGCCTTATTCTAACTATTGAAAGCGCCTCAACATTGGCGGAACTGAACGCTGTGTTTGTTGTGTTCCACACCGATCGCCAACTCCCCCAGCATCATGGGTGACGTCACCATAGACATTCTTGACTTAGCAGGCAACAGAACTCTCCAGGGGCAACCGCCGCACAGAATGGGAAGCTCACCTTGAACACTCCTACCGGACCTGCTGCACTCGCTCTACTGACACCGGTAAGCTTCTGAGGATTGGCATATCCGATCCATGTGTTCCGCTGCGCATTTATCACTACTGCACTAGCAATAGGACTCAAATCAGCGACAAACAACATTCACTGCAGACCCCTATGGTTTTGATGGCTCTGGCTGCTCAGAAAGCCATTGGGCCTCATTACAACTCAGGCGTTAAGGGTTAACGCCACTGTTAACCCTTAATGCCTGATTCTGATTTTAATGCCTGCTTTTAGCAGGCGTTAAAATCCATGGCGCTAACCCGCCATGGTGCTAATTACGCCGCCGTAATTTACGGCGGCGTAATTAGCGCCTTCCCCACTCCCATTATGCCCTATGGGGCAAAAATGGGAATGGGGAAGGGAAAATGGGAAATGGGGATTTACCGCCCCACTCACCTTGGAATGGGGCGGTAAATCCGCCATCCACCATGGTGTAAACGGAGTTTACACCATGGTGGTAAAGTTGGTGCACTTAGCACCAAGGTTGTAATGAGGCCCATTGGCCCTCATTACGACCCTGGCGGAGGACCATGGTGCAATTTGCACCATGGTCCATGGCGCAGAGCTGCCAACTCCGCCATGGGGGTTGGCGGACTTACCGCCCCATTCCGACCTTGGCGGGGCGGTAAGTCCCCAATCCCCATTTACCCTTCCCCATTCCCATTTTTGCCCCATAGGGTATAATGGGAGTGGGGAAGGCGTTAATTACGCCACCGTAAATTACGGTGGCGTAATTAACAACAGGTCCCGTAGCGCCATGGATTTTTCCGCCCGGAAAAACCAGGCGAAAAAACCACCATGGCGCTACGGGAACTCGTAGTATGGCGGAAAGGTACGCCATGCATTACGCTGGCGTAAAACCCTTTCCGCCAGGGTCGTAATGAGGGCCATTGTGTCCATTTCCCCAGGGTCTTTAGGTGTGGCAGCAGCTCCCACTTCTCTCCTGCTGGGCGATTAATGGGTGCAGCTACCTTTCCTTTGCTCTGGCTCTATGCTGGCCATGTCCAGTTCATGACATGACTCCTAGTGCTCAGTGCCAGCTGGGGCAAGAGCCTTTCCTTCTGGGTGACCAGCTCCCCCTTTTTCCTGGCCCTGGTTCTCCTGTTGGGGCACAGCTCCCCCTATTCTTGGCCCTGGGTGATGAGACTTACTTGTGTGGGGGCAGTGGTTCCTTTCCCTCTTCCCTGCAACCCCCACATCAGACTGGTCACCTTAATCTTCACTCTTATGCCATGCAGGTTTGTTTCTTGCCTTAGAAAAGAGCAACTCATTGCCTATGTAAAACAGTAGGCTCCTAGGACACATCTGTCATGGTTCCATAAGTTTGTGTTATTCCATTAAGATGACAACTAGGAACCACTGGCTCCCATCACCCAGGAAGGAGCTCTGCAGCGGACATACCGAGGAACCTTCACTACAAGCACTCCTACACTCACAGCCAAACTTTCTCTCAGGCACACCAACATTCTCTCAGGCACACCATCATTCTCTCATGCATTCCCAATCACCTGCATTGCATTCACACCAAGCACGATACAACACAATATAATGTTTTTTATAGGTGAGTACATTCTTTAATATATTAAGTAGTTCATGAAAGGTCTCTGGATCACCCCTGATATCTTGTTACCAACATTATAAAACAAGCCGTTGTAGGGACTTTTCATCCAAATAAATGTAATGTGTGATGTTATCAGTGATGTGATTAATGGCATTTGTGATGTCATCTTTGATGTCCTGGGTGTTAGTCTTAGCAGTGCACAGAGGTGGTTCGAGTGATGGTTGCTTACCTTACCACAACTGTCGAATTTTCGGGGGTTTTCGGTTTTACTTGTAACCATACGTCCCTTTAACAAAGTTTTTTCACTGAATTTCATATGTTTTGGTTAATGAAAACGTTTCATGATGTTACATCACTGTATATAAGTTATTGATAATTCCTCTTTTAACATATATGAAAGAACTGTAAATCTCCTTTAACAAACATATTTTTTGCAAAGCATGCTGAGGTGTGTCGTTATCAGTAGTGCATGCTGGGGATGCAAGTCATGGTTTAATTGCCATGGGCATGAGGCTCGAACATGACCCAACCCCACCAAACCACCATGTTATCCACTGCACCTACCCTGTATCCTAGATCAGTGTCCACTATACCCTCATAATGTCACCAATGGCCAGTGCTCATGGCTTGAAGCCAATGCCAGTCTCCACAATCATGGGGTAGGGGCCGAATAGGCAAATCAGAGTAGACCTTTGTCCTTGCCAAGGGCAAGACCCACTGTCCGTGCAGTCAAGTTATATTATATCACCATTTTTTTTACTTAGTCGTTGACAATTTCAAAAAAGTAAAACACAGGACAGATTTACAAAAGCATGCTTTCAGGTCCTTGCTGATGCTCCTCGTGCACGTTTGCTACAATCCCATCCAGCACTTCAGGCTTCAGCCGTAAGCAGATTTTTTTTCCCCAATTTAAACCTAGGGTTTCCACCAAGCCGATTGCCCCAATAAGTAAATCAGAGTAGGCATTTGTCCTTGCCGAGGGCCAGGCCCACTGTCCATGCACCAAAGTTATATCACTATTTTTTGTTACATTTTGACACTTTGGAATTTTTTTACACAAGATAGATTTCAGGTCCTTGCTGATGCTCTTCGTGCAGATTTGTTCTAATCCAGTCCAGCACTTCAGGCTGTAGTTGCAAGCAGAATATTTTGTCAGATTCAAGCCTATGGCTTCAGCCATGCTGCACGCCCCAATAAGCAAGTCAAAGTACACATCTGTCCTTGCTCAAGGCCAGACCGATTACCCAGGCACCTAAGTAATATCACAATTATTTGTACTTGCATTTTGACACTTTAGAAAAAATAGAAACACAGAACAGATTTGCAAAACCATGCTTTGAGGTTCTTTCTGATGCCCCTCGCAAATGTTCGCTGCAGTCCTGTCCAGCACTTCGGCAGTAGCAACAAGCAAAATGTCTTTCTCCCATTCAAACATTCCCAGATTTCGAAAACACTTTACCACATGGTGGCCATGCCCACTTTAACCCCATTGCTGGTCCTTAGTGGTCATGGCCAGAAGCAAGATTGTCCGGGTCATGGCTATTGGCATCCTGGCATCCAACATTCTGGTACATTGGCCATGACCCCGATAATGCCAGATAATGTGTCTCCTCGGGTATATCACAATTATTTGTACTTGCATTTTGACACTTTAGAAAAAATAGAAACACAGAACAGATTTGCAAAACCATGCTTTGAGGTTCTTTCTGATGCTCCTCGCAAATGTTCGCTGCAGTCCTGTCCAGCACTTCGGCAGTAGCAACAAGCAAACTGTCTTTCTCCCATTCAAACATGCCCAGATTTCGAAACACTTTACTACATGGTGGCCATGCCCACTTTAACCCCATTGCTGGTCCCTAGTGGTCATGGCCAGAAGCAAGATTGTCCGGGTCATGGCCATTGGCATCCTGGCATCCAACATTCTGGTGAAATAAAGCAGTTAGAGCTGCAGAGTCCTCTTTTTTAGGGGGCTGTGTGGCAAAGGACTAATATGAATCTATAATGCAACAAGAATACCACAAAAACAGCTACCCGCCTACACACGTGCCAGGTGTGTCTAGTTGCACAACGTACCTTACCTTTCCGATCAATTATTTGCGACAGAAAACATAGAGAAATACATATTTTAATTCATGGATACAAAACACTTAGAAAAATTAAAAACAGGAGAGACAAAAATGCACATAACATTCCATAAGAGAACAAATAATCGATCGACATGAAAGGTAGCACGTTGTGCAACTAGACACACCTGGCACGTGTGTAGGCGGGTAGCTGTTTTTGTGGTATTCTTGTTGCATTATAGATTCATATTAGTCCTTTGCCACACAGCCCCCTAAAAAAGAGGACTCCGCAGCTCTAACTGCTTTATTTCACTATATTGGACAACCCCTTTGGTTGGTTGAGCTTAAAATAATTAACAATGGAGAATGTAAATATCCTATCATATTCCGATGATGAATATAAAAAATTCTTTGACCTTCCGTCAATGCTAGATACACCCACCCCGAATGCAGCTGCTGCTCCACCCCCAACCACCAATGACTTAGATCTGTTGACACAAAAGAAAAAGAAACTCATTAGAACTGAGTCCCATGGCCAACTTATGGTTGAGTACCTAAAAGCGGGAGTCATCCCAGAGGGGCTCCAGGTAAAAAACATCCCCCGGGTCTTTTTAGATAACCCGAAGTTTATGGTTGGGTTAAGTGGGGTGGGCAACAAATGCTCAAGGGACTGGGTCATTCTAGTTGTTGCAACGGCAGAAGAGGAGGCAAAAAAACAGAAAAAAGATCTAGCCATCCTAGAAAAAAAGATCCTAGATGATTCTGTGATCCCAGAAACGAAAACACTGCTTGACAAATTACAAGATGAAATGGTGAAATTTAAAACATTCACTCTAGACAAAAAAATTTGGAAATTGAAAAAAGATATACAAAATTATAGGGAAGAGATTACTTACCCATATTTGGTTCCAGGTTTTTACCAATCAATGAACGCGAATCAAGGCCTCCCAAGGGGCCCGATTTGGCCTAGACAACACAAAAAATTTGTTTCCTTCTCAAATTCTAGCAATAGTAGTGGTTCAGATTCTGGGAATAATGTTCCCAACAGGGGAGGCGGCCCTCCACGAGGCCAGTTTTTTCAAGGACGGGGCAGAGGAGGGAGAATGCGCCAGCCAGGCAATCATGGAATGCGTACTCGCCAATGGCAACCGCCACCTCAAACTTGGTAATTCCGAAATTGGGAATTCCAATTTTCAATTTGAGTAAACACACGCTCACACCTATTGAAACCAGCCTTCTTAGTAAACGCTTATCATTTGTGCCTACTAATAATGCTGATCTGTTTAAAACAGAAACGGAGATGCGTAACTTCTTTCGCATTGTAAGACTGAAATACTTTTTCCGTGACAAAGAATCTACATCAGACAAGAGATCGAGTGCCACTGGCCTCAAGCCTCCGTCCTACTTTATCCCACCAATCTCAATGATTTCGCCTGAAATCATCAGTTTCGAGAACAAAGTCCTTCGAGAGATGAGAACTCTAGTTAAAACTAAAAACAGATGCACCAACAATTTATCAAAAGAAGAAAAGCTAGCTCTTGCTAATTTAGAAAATAATGACCTATTCGTCATTAAGCCGGCGGATAAAGGAGGAGGTGTGGTACTGTGGGACACTCAACAATATAATAATGAAGTTCATAAACAATTGACAAACAAAAAATTCTATAAACAGCTGCCAGGCAACCCCACTAACATCATACGGGATGAAATCAGCAGCCTGCTGTCTCATGCACTACACGAGGAATGGATGGATGAGGAAGAAAAAGCTTTTCTCACTAGAAGTCAACCCACCACTCCAGCTCTATATTGTTTGCCTAAAATTCATAAAGATGCCAGTCAACCACAAGGGAGCCCCATAGTAGCCGCCATTGGTTCATTACTTGAACCATTATCAATTTACACAGATTCATTTCTTAGACCCTTTGTACTAAAAATGAGGTCGTATGTTCAGGACACCACGAACATGATTAAGATCATTGATGAACTTGCCACGGACACTAACGATATTCTGGTCACTCTAGATGTAGAGTCCCTCTACACCAGTATTCCACAATTACAATGCATTCAAGTCATTTTTTCGTATCTCGAAACCAGAGAAGACCTTTCAGTCCCGTCTGAGTTCATTTGCGAATGCATTCGAATAGTGCTGGTCAATAACTTCTTTATGATGGAAGATACATTTTACCAACAACTACACGGAACAAGCATGGGTGCTACCTTTGCTCCTGATTTAGCGATCTTATCTATGGACAACTTAGAATTAAATTCTGTGTATCATGAAAACAACCCTTTCCAGTTAATCAAAGCTTGGCATCAGTATATAGATGATGTGTTCCTTTTATGGCATGGAAGTGAAACAACTTTGACAGAATTTCTTGAGTGGATAAACGCACAAAGCCCATGCATAAATTTCACTATGAGTTTCAATCATCAGAAAATAGCCTTTCTAGATTTAGAAATTTATAAAACATCTCAAGGCTTATTAAAAACCACTCTATACAAAAAGCCAACAGATAAAAACACACTGTTGTCATACAAAAGTTTTCATCCGCAATCACTGCGGAAAATTTCCCTTTGGTCAATTCTTACGCATCAGGCGTAATTGCTCCACTAAGGAAGACTTTGACCTGCATAGTAGTCACCTGTCGCAAAAACTAAAAGAACGAGGATATCCATCTCACGTGATCCGCCGATCACTTAAAAGAGCAAGGAACACAAACAGAGACCAATGTCTGGAGAAACGCCATAGAGTACAAGAAGACAAAATAACATGTGTCTTCACGTTTTCCCCAATTAGCAACGACCTTCGTCGCTGCATCCTAAAAAACTGGTCTTTAATTCAAACTGAAGACTTCTCTATAAACAAACCCCGATTTGCGTTCAAGCGTATGCCCAATTTACGAGACAAATTGGTACATACATATCAAGTGCCAAAAACTACGTCAGTACAACAACAAGCTACACTGTGGCATCTGCCACCAGTGAGCGGTCACTTTAAATGTGGTAACTGTTCGGTGTGTCGTTTGACAAAAAACGTGAAAACTGTCAACTTAAAGGGTCTAACATGGCACTTAAAAGCCTTCACCAATTGCAACACAGCATGGGCAATCTATGCTATCATCTGCCCGTGCAAATTAATTTACATCGGGAAGACAAAAAGACCTGTAAAGCAGAGAATCTGCGAGCACAGGTCATGTGTTAAAAATTCAGTTCCGGAGAAACCTTTAGTTGCTCATTTTGTAAAAGCAAAACACACCTGTGAGGATATTGAGTGGTATATTATTCAAACAGTTCCATCACACCCTCGTGGGGGAGACCGCGACCGAAAGCTGAGGCAGCTTGAACAGAAGTGGATTTACAATCTAAACACTGTTCAGGCTGGCCTTAACATCGGAATTGAATGGAGTTTGTTTTTACATAAGTAACTCCTTTGCACAAGTGACATTCATGAAGCACACGCAAAACATTCATTAGTGCATGCTGAGCCATCACATATGCAGGTTTACAACACAGCTTTTTAATGCCCTCAGTGCACATTATTGGGTGGAAATGTCACAATATGTATTGACCACTTTTTTTCACATTTCCTTTGAAATATCAAATAGAATATTACCAAAGTACAATTTTATTTAATGTTTGCAATTAGGATGCCCCATTCTTGTGCAGCATACTTTTTTTCAGCCCTTTAGTAATCTGGCCGCGTCCGCCATTGTTCCTTCCAAGATGGCGGTCGCGATTAGATGAATTTATAAATACAGCAAGTCTAGCCTTTTCCTAACGTAAGTGAAAGCGAACCCGGCAGTAACTACCCGCGTTCGTTTCGAGTGGAAGCAACAATGCTTGTGATCAAGTAAGTTCCTTGAAAAGCAGCAATTGTAAGCACTCATATCGCGCTTTTGTGATATGCAAACAGCACTATTCTGTTAGCTATATACGGACTGTTACATCTCCGTATTTCCTTTAACAAATTAGGTAAACTTCAATTTACAATACGAAAAACATCACATACAGGACATGTGTGTCCGCAAATGAAGCTATATCGTAGAATATCTTCGCTTGGATCAAGAGGTATGTTCCTCCCTTTTCAAAAAAACATGTAGTATTTTATTAAAAAATGCTCAAAACAATAGTGCAACATAATTGATTTGAAGGCAGTTTGTATCACTTTAGGTACGAACTTAACTTGGCTCATTTAGTAGGCTTCGCTGCTATTTCACTTCCATTTTCGTTTTGAACTCCCGCTGTCTAACGAATGTAATACAAATGACAAACACTCAAAGGCAGTCTGTACCGCTTTAAATATGAACTCGATTTGGCTCATGTAGGTGGCTCTGTTGTCAGTCATTTTCGAACTTTTGCCTTCTAATGAATGTAGCGCAAAAGAAAAAACAAACTTTTCTTAAAAATCATTTTCGTTTGTTGCAGTTTCAAAATCTTTGAAAAGAAATCACAGTTGGGACCAGTGAATCCTGTCCGCATTTGTTCTAAAATCAAGGCCACACACGCCAAATAAACCACGAAAAGGTTAGTTGAATTAGTTGCATGTGCACACACATAGAGACACTACACTTTGTTTTTATCTTGTTACCAACACAGTTTTTTCGTTTGGTTTTTAGGAAATTTACCAATGAACTATTTCTGAAATCCCAATTTGGGAGATCTATATAAATCAAGTCCTGAAGACGGGTCCGACGCATGCCTGATAGCATCAAATAACTAGCTACTGAGCCTGTTTAACCATCTTTTGCCAGGACCCAGAAACACACTCTTTGGTGTCGACAAAGTCAAGGACAGAAAAATTAACAAAGTCAAGGATAGTGAATTGCATCAAGGTTTCATTTAATAATAGGATGTCACCTTATTTGTTTACTAACCTCACTACATCACCAGTATCTGACGAATGTGTTCAGTTAAAACCAACTGGTCAAGACAATTGTTTTTCAGTATAGGTTCTCTTATGGAATGTTATGTGTATTTTTGTCTCTCCTGTTTTTAATTTTTCTAAGTGTTTTGTATCCATGAATTAAAATATGTATTTCTCTATGTTTTCTGTTGCAAATAATTGATCGACATGAAAGGTAGCACGTTGTGCAACTAGACACACCTGGCACGTGTGTAGGCGGGTAGCTGTTTTTGTGATATTCTTGTTGCATTATAGATCCAACATTCTGGTACATTGGCCATGACCCCGATAATGCCAGATAATGTGTCTCCTCGGGTATATAACACTTCAAATTTCATGAAACTTGAAACACGTTTGATTGGTAATAAGAAACAACATGGAGATTCTAATTCGTCAGACATATGGAGTGAAAAGGAAACAGGAGAAGGAGATGGGGACACGTTTATTTAATACATAGAACAAATAATCTAGGCTTGATTTTTTGCATTAAATGTTTCCTTAACGTCTTTATAAGGTTGAAAGCAATCCAAAATCCTTCTTGGATTATGCAACTATTGGTCTAAAGTTGGATTGGCTTTGAAAACATTTCTCTAAAAAGATGAACTCTCAATTGCACATTCTTATTATAAAAAAGGGCAGAATTCTAATTTTTTTCATGGAAATTTCAGGCAACATATCAAATCAAAAGGGAAACTTATGCAGCATGAGTTAATTAAGGTTTCTGTGCATGGAGGAAATAGAGCACAATATTTTAAAGGCCGAGAAAAACATAGAAGAGACTTCTGAGGGGAAGGTTAATGTAAAAATAGGCTTAATGAAATTTAGATATGATCTGAGAAAAGAGTTTTAGATCATTATAGAGGAAAAAGAGTCACTTCACAAGAGGAACAACTAGAAACATTGGATACATGCTTAGGAATGTGCATGCCATGCCAGAAAAGATAGAGGTACTCTACTAATACAATACTGGAATACACCTTTGATGAAATACTGAGTAAAGGGTAAACACTGGCAAACATTAATGCCCTCAGTTAGCCTTTTGGGCTGTGTTATAAAGAGTTTTAAAGTGGATAAGATTAACAACTTGTTGAAATACTACAAAATAAAGTCACATTTAATTTACAGAGTTTGTCGATTTAGTTACTCCTTATTAAACTAACTTTTTTAATTCACCACCAAAACTCCAAAACATGATTTACAAGATCCACCATGTGCTAACATCCTTAAAGACCTCGGGAGGTTACATTATCGCATTACCTAATTACCGTTACCCAAATGATGGCCCTTAGTTAAGCCTCATGTCATAACTTGCTGGCGGGTCATTATCCCACGATAATGATTCCTCTTTTGGTCTATGAGGTTATATTAGTGTAGAAAAGGGGACGAGACATGTTGCTCTATTTGACCTTTGCATAGGCCCATATGAAGAAATGTTTAGGAAGGATCAGTCTTTAACGCCCTTCTAAATGCTCAACTGCAAGAAAGAAATATCACTGAAGGAAGATTGTGCTTTAATTGACTTCATTCTGTAACACTGTGAACCTGCTAGAATAATTTGTAGATGGATTTGTTAGAATCATGGTTTATGAACAGCAATACAACCAAGCAGGTTATGCCATGGAATGATGAAGGGGCTATAAAAATCAAGCTTGGAAAAATCATATACCATGGAATTCAACTTGAAATTACTGAAAGTTTGAGTTTAAGTAAAGAATGAATTGTGTATGTCTTGCTCACTGTGCTAAGCGAGGCTGAGCTTCACCTCACTGATGAGGCCCGACAAGGCTGAAACACATGTCTAGGGTTGCTGGTGTAGTCTTGTTCAGAGGAGAATTGCCTAGAATGTTGGTGCTGAACTGCCTTTGTGGCTGGGACCAGACTTATATGCAAATGTATATATTATTCCTCTGTGAAAGGCACAGTGAGCTAAATGTGATTGTAGACCCTCCCGGGTGATAACCTTCCCCTACAGAACAGGATATTTGTCCTTCTTCATTCTTAGTAGAGAGTCTCCCACATTTTGGGAAATATAGAATAATTTGGCTAAAGCTGATCTGTAAACGAAGACACATTAAACATGTTTTGACTCCCTATATCTGCGATTGGTAGGATCAATATCATAAAAGTGAAAAAACTTTTCCTTTTTAAATCCTTGATGTGGCCCTTTCCAAGTTTAGCTATAGACTGGCTGGCTTAAAGAATGGAAGGCCCAGACTGGCAAGGCTTTATACAGTTGGGTGATATAGTATGCTTCCAAGAAACATGGGTACTATATTCTCTGGTAAAAACTGGTTACCACTGTTTCTTTACTGCTGCTCTGCTTGGAAGGGCCTCTTGAGCTACCCAAGTGTGTGGTTGACTGTATGGGTCTTAACCACACTTAGTTATAAACTTGAAGTGGTGGAGACCAACTACCTGAATGTACATGTTTAAAGCTTCAAGCCTCAAATTTAGTTAAGATTCTTCTATTCATTGTGTATGTGAGACCTTGCGGCAGACAAATTAGATCTTAGTCTACTTGAGGAGCTGGAACAGATACTCCACACACACACAGGAATAAGGATAGAGTTATAATTTTGACAGATGACCTAACTGCTCAATTTCAACCCATACCGGAACATTCTCGATATTGAGATTAGCTCTACTCAATCTCGCTACACTGAAGCTTTTACATTATCAATGCTTTTCATTCAGCTGGGACTCAGAGCAACTAACGAGAGGCTCCAAGGTAATCTGCTAGTAGTTCCTACATTCAGGAGAGCTACAATTAGGTTTCATTTCGACTATATCCTACTGAATTTAGAGAGCGGATTATGGCCAATAATGTGAAAGTTTCAGTTAGATGTGAGAATGTCCATGAATCTGTTTTGAGCTTAGTCTAATGGAAAATAGCCCTGAGTGTGTCCTTCCATCAAAGCAACATAACAACTTGTCAGAAAGGATATGTAGTAAGTGGAATAAGGGTGAACAGGGCTTTATTACGCTATCCATGTATTCACGCATTTTAACTATAGGGAAAGTACTGACTTTTCTCCAGTGAATCCGGGACTCCTAAAGGGGTGCGTATTGCCACCATTCCCTTTTTAATGTATAGAAAGAATTTGGCGATCTTGCTACAAAATTCAGAAAGTAACACCCCTATGATTGATGGAAAGAAATTGGGGCTACTGCTCTATGCAGACGATGTCGTCAATATATCTAAAATCCTTTTGGTATTAAAAAACAAACTGCGATTTTGGAGCAGTTTGGTAAAGACTATAAATAATTTCAAAAATAAAGGTGACGGTTTGTAGCATCCGAGAGCAAGGGACTTACATCCTGTCCTGATTTTGGATGGAGAAAAGATTTGATTAGTGGACTCTTAATTATCTGGGTTTATGTATTTCTATCAATGGTTTATGGCACCATCAATTAAACCTGTGAGTGCATTTTGCACCAAAGGGCAGGGGTTACAAATCACTTATGCATAAATCATGGGGCAATGCTATTTCACTTACAATGGAAGTGTATAGTGCTACGGCATGATAGCGGCAACTTATGGTGCATAATTACTCAGGCAGCTGTTGTCGATTCCTTCACGTGTGCCGTTAATACCCTTGTATCTCGAGGTGGTCTTTCTTCTGATTGTTTATGAGGTGTATCAGAATCCTTTCCTCTTCTGGTTACTTTTAAACTCAGAAGCTGAGTTAGCGCTTCATACAGGTATCTTGTGGTTCATTTGAAATGATCTTGAGGGCAACAAATGGAAAAGGCTAAAATGTATACAATCTATCCTTTTCAATCTTGATTTTGGCCATCTTTGGAGTAATTCATATATGCTTTCTAAATCAAGTCAAAGTTATTTAAAATATCTAGGTGGAAGCTAGTTAATACAATTGTATACATAGAAACAATGTACATAGCAACACAGTCAATTACATGTTAGCAACCACCATAAACAACACTTCACAACCTGCAACCCACCATCCCACTCATTATTTCTCAAATGATGGCACAACTAATTGCTACTAATCATTCAGCCAAGGCACACAACACCTTCTAGATTGCCACTATTGTTAAACAGGATATCATATTGTACCTCCTTTATTGTATATATTGGCCTATGCCCAGTCGCTCTGCGAAGAAATCCGCGTTGCAAGGTTCTGACCTTAGATCGACCTAGCCGCCATTTTGGGTACATCCGCCATTTTGATTTCTGTTTCAAAGTCACTCTGTGTTCTAAAATGGTGGACAGTGTTTTCCTGTTTGTAACCTAGCCGCCCTGACCTTCGTGCAGAGTTAATGTTCAAACTGCCCGTAGGCCAAATGTTAGGACCATGTAATGAGACCTTGTCCTACGTTTGACCTGTAGGTCGAGGATTACCTACGGCAACAAGCCTGATCCGTGGACATACATCAAACACAATGTTGTTTAAATACTAAATGTGAACACTTGCTGAACTACATTGTATAGGACGTGTACTAAGGCTTAAATGTTAAATTCAAAGATACACTGTTGCCATTGTGATCTGTTGTGGTACAAACTGGACATAATCCACATGCATGTAGTTGGATAAATTAGAGGTGAACTCGGCACGAACCCTAGACTGAAATTATTAACCTGCAGAGGGGTTGGACATTACGATTGGAAACTATATAAAAGATGCAAATGTTTAGAAGTCCAGTACCTCTCACTTCTCACACCAAAAGGGCTGGTATTCGCTGTGATGTACTGAGGGCCAGATAGCTATCTGATACTTTGTTTCTTTGTAAACAGTACAGTTATTTGAATAAATATCTAAGAATCTTTATAAGCCTGTGTTTGGTGTATTTCCTTTTGTGGTACTCAACCTCAATATTTCTTTTTGCTTTTACAGATGGCGCCCTAATAGGGACCCTCAAGATTGATGCCAACTCGTTGAAGGTTGACGCGGCTATCGGACCAGGATCGGACGGTGTAAAAGGGGGCCCCTTTCTTGGATGAGACACGACACCTCAGCAGCGCTGCACGACCCGATCCCTGGACGGTGAGCCCGCGGTCCGAGTCGGCATCTTGACGAGGGTCCATATATCGAGGCGGGCAGATTTGCCAAAATCAACAACCACGAGGGACCTTAGTTAGAAAATGTGTATTCCGATCGGACCTCCTTAGGATTTGATCAGGTGAGTTGTGACCCGATTCTTAAGCATCCTGATCATTTGTTTTGGCGTATTACACTTGCAAGTGTAATTATTGACCAGGTAACACCAGTATTCTGATATGTCTGGGAAATTGTCTGCCTGCTGCAGGGCGTTATTCCGCAGTGACAGACAATCTTTGGAATTATGCCGACCGGCACCAATGGAGGGGTTGCCAGCATGTACTATGTACTCTAAGCACGGCATTGGTAGTATAGTATTTAACGATATTTGGCACAGACAAACTAGACATGCTTTCGGACTTTGGTGGCCAATCAATGGTAGTTTTGAAATTCCTCGTATTGAATACTTAGAATCCATATTATTGAAGAAAAAGGCTAGACCTGCAGCATTCGATGTATTACAAAATTGGAAGAAAGAAGCTATGCAGCAGCTTAAGAGTAGAGAAAAGCATGCGCGTCGTCATATGACGAACGTTGAAAAAGCGTTGTTATATGACCAGAGTAAACAGTCTGAGTCAGTTAGGAATATGGATAGGGCTTTTTCACTTGGTATCCAGAAAATGTATCCTTCTAAAGACTTTCATGTATCCGATGAACTTATCGATAAACTTTTAAATGAACGAAGTCCTGGTGCCACTGCGCCACATCCGTATGTTCCTCTTCCTGCTGTTCTTCCCCCTCCCATTGCTCCTCCTGCTCCTCCTATTGCTCCTCTTAATGTTCCTCTTCCTCCAGCTATTGTTCCTCCTCTTGTCGTTGCTCCTCCACCTTTGCTTGCTGCTACGGGTCCGGTGGGCTTGCCTGCCGCACCAGTGATAGTACCTTTGTTTCCAGATGTTCGAATATTTCCTACTCTCCCTCTTCCAAGTGGTTCTACACCGCTTGTAATAGATCAGGGAGCGGGTTCAAGGTTGTAACTCATAATACTGTATCTTCAGAGAAAAAGCGTCAGTTAACTGAGTGGGCTAAGCGTTGCATGGAGAAGGGTGACCAAGCTGGTATTCTTGCCACACTTCATAATTTAGACAATTTTCCTGAGAAAAACGTTTTTATCGAGGGATTAGGAATTCATTTATGTGTAATGTGGAACAGACTAAGCGATACAGATCTCCCACAAGGGTTAAGGGATTTGAATACTTTAGCATTTTCTAGAGATACTGCAGAGAAGGTACAAGAGCATGTTGAGAGGGTTTTTGGGTATAGAAGGGAATTGGAAGGGCTAAACAATGAAGATGTAGATGGTGATAGTTTGAATGTTATGTGCGTACAGAAACGGTTTTCTCCTTGTCGAAAGTCGATAAATGAGGAGACACGAATTTGAACGAAAGATGCAATTAGGTGGATCTCAGATACATCGATAACTCCTGTTGAAGTATATGACACGTATAGTCAGTAAACACTAGAAATGCAGAGGAAAGTAATACAGGTAATGGTAGAGTACCTACAGGATGAGTGTGTAAATAAAAAGATTTGTTGTCCCGCAGAGTTATTGAGTATTTATAAGAGAGCTTTTTCGTTTGACACTTCTTCAGCTGCTTTAGCGCTCGATTTAGCTCTGTTGCTTAGTAAGCGTTCAGAGTTGCCTACTTCTCAGTTGCCTATGAGAGAGGTTCCTCCGACATTTGTCCCAAAAGTTGAGATTCCTGATGATGCTGCAGCAAGTACACCTGCTTGCGCTATTCCTGCACATTATGTGTCGCAGTTCGTTCATGTCCCGTTCTCGAGACAGGAAGTGAACACCATCAAACAATCTATTCCCGATATTAGGGAGAATCCGACAGGGTTCTACAAAGAAATAGAGTCTGTTTTACAATCCTCAGTATTCACCTTAAGTGATATTGATCTGTTGTTTCCCGTACTCCTGCCTGTTGATTTATGGAAACAGATTAGGACTGTAGATGATGTAACAGGGTTAGGAGATTCATGGGATACTATGACTAGACTCAACAGAGAAAGACCAGCTGGTGAGAGACCACTACAGGTAATACTAACTTTACCTGATAGAATAGTTACAAAATTAAAGACTATAATTCCTGAAAGAAGGATTATTTGGGACAAGTTTACGGCCTGCGTCCAAGGGAAATCTGAGGGTGCTACCGAGTTCTTTAATCGGTTCGAACAAGTATTTTCAGATTACAGTGGGCAAGACTTAAGCACAGAGTCTGGGAAAAGTTTATTCGTGGACAAATTTGTGCGTGGATTGCTGCCTGACATCCAGTCGCAAATCATGTCCTCTGAGAGCGCTTGGCAAGCAAAGTCTCAGTCAGAGGTACTGCACATGGCTCAGTACTATGAGAATCGTGTCAATAACGAAAAGGAAAGAGTTGAAAAGAGAAAAGGTGACTTAAAGACAAAAGCAAATTGTTAGAGGCCCTAGAGGGGGTAATTCGCAATTTAGAGGGCGTATGTTCCACAAGGAAATGCGCCATTGGGTCCTGCAAACATTAACCAGTGTGCTTATTGCAGACAAGAGGGTCATTGGCGTGCACAATGCCTGATCCTCCAGCAAAGGTCAAATAACGCATTTGGGAATATGGGTAGACATCCAGAGGTCGCCCAGGGTCAGGGGGTCCTGGTAGAAGTCAGTTTTCACAGGATTCACAGCAACCTTTTCCGCAGGACAATCAGGCACCAAGTGTGGACAATAGAAACATTTTTGATCACCGTTCTGCCGCTTACCTCTCTGAAGAACTTCCTTTCAATGACATTTTGTTTCGCTAGGATTGCCCGAAGCAAGGTTTGGAACCAATGCCTATTCCCGTTAATCAGAAAGGTCCCTACATTGAAATGATAGTGGGAAATAGGAAACATCTATTCTTGATAGATACAGGGGCACAGAAGTGTTCCATTGATCATTCACGGGTTCCAAACATTTCACTGTCAGGGCAAAACAATGTTTCTTTTGGGTTTTCTGGCACACCAGTTGTCTGTCCGGTTTCTTAGCCAGTACCTATTACTTTGGGCCCATTCACGGACCACTGTCCATTCCTTTTGACCACGAATTGTGGAGAGAATTTGTTGGGGTTGAATCTGTTGAAAGAATTAAATGCGGTAATTCATTGTTCTCCTGATGCAGTGCGTTTGACGATTTCACCACAGTAACTTTCTGTCTCCCAATACTTAACCAGATCATTGCCGCCAGAATTTAGAGATGTTCCGGAGTGTTTGCGGGCAATCGATGACAATGATGTCGGTGTTTTGCAAATTGAGCCCGTTCAGATTATTCTGAAACATGGAGTAAAGTTGCCACGTATTCCCTAGTATAAGATCTCGGTCGATGATGAGCAAGCTTTGAAATGCATCGTCTCCGATTTTGTGCATCGAGGGGTGATTGAGAAAATTGCAGGTAGTTTGTGCAATAGTCCAATTTTGCCCGTGTATAAGAAAGGCGATAATGCGATTCCCTTCCGTTTTATTATTGATCTACGTGTCATTAATAAGATCGTTGCTCCACAATTTCCCATTGTGCCTGATGTGACAGCAATATTGACTATGATTCCAGCTTCAGCTACTCACTTTAGTGTTGTGGATCTAAAGAACGCTTTCTTTAGTATCCCTATACATAGGGATAGTAGATGCTTGTTCGCGTTCACCTTAGGGGGATGCTTGTTTACCTTTACCCGTGCACCGCAAGGTTACACGGAAAGTCCTAGCATCTATAGTAGGGCTTTGAAAGAGCAGCTCGACACCCTTGAGTTGCCCTCCACTTGTACACGCTTCAGTATGTAGACGATTTTCTCTTGGCTGCTGACTCAGAGAACATTTGTAAGGAGGGCACTGTGTTGTTGTTTATTCACTTAGCACAACATGGACATAAAGCTTCACTTAAAAAATGTCAATATTGTCGACAGGAGGTCGCCTATTTAGGCTATCTCCTGTCAAAGGAGGGAAGAAGATTGACGCCTGAACGGATAAAAATAATTTCTAGCATGTCTGTCCCAAGTACACAGAAGGAAGTTAGAGCCTTTATAGGAATGGCTTCTTACTGTAGGCAGTGGATCCCGAATTTCTCCTTATTGATTAAACCAATGTTGGCTCTGACTAAGAATGGCATTTCTTCGCCATTACCATGGAACTTGGAACACCAGCAATCATTTGATCTGCTCAAGACTGAATTGTGATCGGCACCAGTTTTGGGCACACCAAACTATGAAAAGGCCTTTGTTTTGTATGTGCATGAATGTGATGGATGTGCTTTGGCTGTATTAACGCAGGAACATGGAGGGAAGAATAGGCCGTGTGGTTACTTTTCTTCTGCCCTTGATCCCGTTGCATGCACTTTGCCAAGATGTTTGAGAGCTGTCGCTGCTGCTGCTGCGTCCGTTAAACAGAGTGAGGGACTGTTCCTAGGCCATGCTCTGACCCTGATGGTACCTCACTCTGTAGATATTTTATTAAACAGGACACAAACGCAACACCTCACCTCTGCACGATTAACGAGATACGAATTGATCCTGTTTGCACTGCACATCCAAATTAAGTGGTGTTGTGTTCTTAATCCAGCTGAACTTTTACCTTTCTCGCAAGGTACTGCTTGCAGTGACGAAGAGTCACATGACTGCCTTTACACTACAGAACAAGAGACCAAAAGCAGAATCGATCTAAGAGACATTCCTTTGAACAAACCACAAGGGGAGCTGTTTTGTGATGGCTCCTGTTTCAAACTCCCAGATGGTACATCTACAGCTGCTTATGCAATCACCACATTGAGCACGGTCGTGGAGACCAAAAGAATCATGCATAACTCCGCGCAGGCCGCAGAGATTATAGCATTGACCCGAGCTTGTGAACTTTCCGAAGGGCTTATCATAAACATATATACTGACAGTCAGTATGCCTTTGGGGTGGTTCACAACTTTGGTAGACTTTGGGCAGAAAGAGTTTTCTTGACCTCACATGGCACAGAAATTCAACATGGCTCCTTGATAGTACGGTTACTTTTAGCGCTTGCACTCCCTACTCAGCTAGCGATTATAAAATGCGTAGCGCATCAGAAGATTGTAGATAATGTAGGAAAGGGGAACGCTTTCGCTGACCAGATAGCCAAACAGACTGCCACTGATCTCTCTTCAGAAATGTATACTTCAGGGGAAGCCACAAATGTCTGTACTTCAGATGAGGGTACCGAATTCATATAGAACATTCAAGCCGATGCCACATTAGAGGAATCTAAGAAGTGGGCTGAGGGTTTGGCGAAATTGGATGATGACGGGTGTTGGGTGGACAAAGTCGAAGGGAAATGGTTATTGCCAGACGCATATATTATGATGATGGTTGTTATGGCTCACGGTCCCACCCATATTTGTGCTCGTAAGGTCACCAAAATGTTGCAAAAAGTGAGGGTAAATTACAAAATCCCTAAAGTAGCTGAACGCTTCGTTCAGGGGTTTATGATTTGTTTACAGCACAATGTGGGAAAGGGCACATCAACTCCTAGGGGTAGTTTTGGTCCACCTTCTGTCCCCATTGAAATTATTCCTTTTGACTTTATTGAAATGGAGCGCTGTAATAATTTTAAATATGTGTGGGTTGTCATTTGCGCCTTTAGCAAATGGGTTGAAGCTTTTCCCGTCAAAGATGCCACCACTATGACCACAGCAAAGACCATGCTGAAGGAACATTTTCCAAGATTTGGTCTGCCAAGAGTCATCTGGTCAGACAATGGTCCACATTTTATCGCTGCTGTAATTCTGCAGATATGCGCGGGGTTACAGATCGATAAACGGTTCCATTCGGCCAGACACGCACAGAGTGCTGGACTAGTGGAGAGACACAACGGCATCATTAAGAACAAACTCGCTAAGACGTGTGCCGGCACCAAACTAAAATGGCCGGACGCCTTACTGATCGTATTACTGTCCATGAGGATGACCCCTCAAACTAAGACTGGGCTCTCTCCCTTTGAGGTGGTCATGGGTAGGCCAGCTAACATTTGGAATCTCCCAGAGCCCCGTTCTTTATGAGATGTCAAAAATTTACTTCTTTCTGACTACTGTGGCCAGTTAACAAAAAATCTGTAATTGATTTATCACCAGGTGTGAGAGACTTTACCTGTTAGATACGAGGCCCCCAGTCGCAGCATCCGCCCGGGAGACTGGGTCCTCACAAAAGCATTTGAGCGATCTTCCTGCCTTGTCCTCCTGGTCACACAGACGGGGTGCAGGTAGCAGTCAAGAAGAACTGGATCCCCGCATCCCACATCAATAGAATTCTGTGCCCCGTGCCACTTGCTATAGAAGATACAGAACCCCTTACCAGTACTGCAACCAACGATCACGAAGCAGTAAACAGCATCGAGAGTGCGTCGGAGACTCTCCCTGAGCCCTCGGGGCCTGGGGAAACAGCCATTTCACCTCCACACTCTACAACAGTTCCATCTTTTGAATTTGTTCCGGATCTTGCATCAGATCCTGTTTTGGATTCGTCGCTTCCAACGGGAAGTGATGACACGTTGTTCACAGATCACGCAGTACCAGGAGTCACAAGGTACGATCTGCGTCCGAGGAAGTAGACCTACTGCACGGTTCGGCTGTGCCACCGAGAAAATCAGCAAAGGGCTTGTCTTTTTGGCCCGATCATTTGTATATAAGGGGATTCTGTTGGCTAGGGTTTGTGAAAGGACTAAGAAGATGCTTGGCCTGGAGGTCGCCAGCAAATAAACTTTAGTGCAAATCGTTTGAAGAACATAATGCCTGCAACCGCTCCCGCTCGTACGGAACCGATAAGAGACAGTGTGACCAGTCACGGAAAAGAATGATCGAATGTGTGGCCCCCGAAAACGTATTGTTGTTTAGTGATAATATTAACTGGTTTTACAATAGTCTTTGCCCTAGGATTCTGGTATCTGGAAGAAATATAGCCGCTTGAAAATGTGTTACCCACTGAAAATGTACCCACTGTTTCTACTCCATTCGTGCATCTGCACACTCTATCTCCTAGAGACTCTCACCACAGACGGAGTTACCAGAACAGCACTCTGCTACTCATTATGAATGCTACACATGCCATTTTTAATAGGTCCAACTGTTGGGTTTGTTCACATTTACCGCAACATGGGGATAAGGGGCTGGGTCTAAAATGGTGGACAGTGTTTTCCTGCTTGTGACCTAGCCGTCCTGACCTTCGCACAGAGTTAATGTCCAAACTGCCTGTAGGCCAAATGTTAGGACCGTGTCATCAGACCTTGTCCTATGTTTGACCTGTAGATCGAGGATTACCTACGGCAACAAGCCTGATCCGTGGACATACATCAAACACAATGTTGTTTAAATACTAAATGTGAACACTTGTTGAACTACATTGTATAGGACGTGTATTAAGGCTTAAATGTTAAATTCAAAGATACACTGTTGCCATTGTTTTCTGTTATGGTACAAACTGGACATAATCCACATGCATGTAGTTGGATAAATTAGAGGTGAACTCGGCACGAACCCTAGACTGAAATTATTAACCTGCAGAGTGGTTGGACATTACGATTGGAAACTGTATAAAAGATGCAAATGTTTAGACGTTCAGTACCTCTGACTTCTCACACCGAAAAGGCTGGTATTCGCCGTGATGTACTGAGGGCCAGATAGCTATCTGATACTTTGTTTCTTTGTAAATTGTACAGTTATTTGAATAAAGATCTGAGAATCTTTATAAGCCCGTGTTTGGTGCATTTCCTTTTGTGGTACTCAGCCTCGATATTTCTTTTTGGTTTTACACTATGTTCCAGATGGGGAAACAGAACCAAAAGGCAGATGGCATTTGGGAACAACAAATACAGACATGCAAGTGCTAAATCAAGGAAATCCCAGTAACTTGAGGACGTGTTATTCTATACATCAGACACAGAGGCCGGGCACACACCCTTGAGAACAACCTTACAATGACCGGGAAGATCGAGATACAAGTAGAGTATTGGTTAGGCATAACAGGGAACCTGTCCAATGTTAAGATTTACACAGTATACATGTATCTATAAAGATCAGGTAAGTGACAGATACCTGAAAAACCTTGAAGAGATCATCCCCAGTTTAAAACATCAAGAGTAGATATATAATGAGGAATCTAATCCCAAGACCATAGAGAGAGATTTTCATGAAGACTCTTTGGGAACACAATGCGTGGGGCTTATCCAGGACTTGCGAGGAATCCGCGCTGGTCCACCATGTCACTGAGAACCGACGAACGCCTTGTGCGAGTCTCCAAGATAAGGGCCTGCGCAAACACCTAAAAAGGGGGCAGAACACGTGGAATGAGAAAGAACAAGCAAAAATGTGGACGTTACGAGGGATGTTTCACCGTCAAACAATTGCACTGCACAATACAGGCGCAAAACAAACGTGTTCATGGAATTCAACACGGAATGCCGACGCACGATAAAGCACACGCAAATCCAGAAAAACCTATGTCACACGATATCTGAAGTAAACGTCTATATGCACACTAACAAATGCATAAAAAGCATGTGCAATCAACAAATGCACAGATACATTGATGCACCATTTGTTGCACCAGTCACCCTGGGACAACGTAGGAGGAGGAGGATGGCCAGAGCCTGGATGTTCCACCCAAGGATCAGCCTTTTTGCGATTAGTGATGCCTAGGTCTATGGCAGGTATAGATCCGCCCCACCATGTCATCCTTGAACTGGTCACGGAGTGGGAAGATGACCTCACATCACCCACTATGTGCTCCCAAGCACTAAACCCCTTGCAAAAGGTGCTCACTGTTCTTTTGCATTTTTTGGCCACTGGCTCATTCCAGCGTGCCACCGCCATAGTAGGTGGCATCTCCCTGGCCACACAGTCACGCTGCTTACATCAGGTGTTGGCAATCATAACTGCACGTCCTTCTGTCCGCCGGCATATCTATAGTCCCAGAACAACAGTAGAAAGACAAGCAGTGGTCCAGGATTTGTATGGGGTGGCACACTTCCCAAAAGTGCTAGGTGCCATTGATTGCACACAAGTTGCTCTACGTCCACCTCGAGCAACAGAGCACATCTCCCGCAACTGGAAACATTGGCACTCCATCAAGGTTCAGGTTGTGTGTGATTCCAATGGCATCATTACTGAGTGTATGCCAACTATCCTAGCAGCACACATGATAGTTACATCTTCAGGATGTCCCTGCTACACCGGGACCTGGGAAGCATGGCAACAGATGGCTCATTGGTGAGTATGAATGGTCATGCACATGCATGCATATTGCACACAGACCAATAGACAGTGTCAACACATGACAATGAAAACTATTCTCACTTCTACAGGGGACAGTGCCTACCCTCTGAGCACATACATGAGGCCACTGATACGCAACCCAAACACACCTGCCGAGGTGGGGTACATCACTGCCCACATTGCAACTCGGGCATAGTGGAGTACACATTCAGAATGCTCAAGTCACGTTTCCGCTCCCTTGACCACTCTGGTGGTGTGTTGCTATATGCACCACCAGTAGTCTGCAGGATCATTCTTGGCAGCCTGTGTCCTGCACAATGTTGCCTCACAGCGTGGCGTCCCGGTGGACATGGTGGTGGCACCCCATCCAAACCCACAGGCAAACCGTTTGTGTATGGCTGGGCAAAGGGCACATGGAGAGGCTGCACGTACCCAGCTTGTGCAATCTTATTTCACCTAAAACCCCTCCCCTATTGAGTGTACATGATCCCTCAAAATCCCAGGTGCCATTCAATGATGAGAATGGGCCAATCCACTGTGCCCACAAAACCACCCTGAGAAAGTGCCCTTGGAAGTGCACATTTGTGTCCAGTGGCGTAACACAAGCTCTGGGGGCCCCCCTGCAAGCCATGCTGAGGGGCCCCCCCCAACTCGGCAACAAATCACGAGTCGCACCACACTCTGGGCCGCCCTAGATTACCACGCTTGCGCAATACGCACAAACGTGTTGCTAAAGGGGTATGCCACACAATGCACTAGGAGAAAGATATAAATATGTGTTTTAATGCAATATACAGCACACTTTCTGAGAAAAATTTACTAAAAAGCCACAGTGTTGTTGTGTAGGGTAACAGCAATACAAAACATTCAAGTCGCCAACAGTGCACATGAACATTAATGCTTTGCTATTAAAAATGCCATGCCACAATAAAAACATGTCCAACTGGCTGCACAATGTAGACCAGTGTAGACACATAATAACATTACAGTAACATTAAGACATCCCTAGACTTGTTGCACCAAAATGTCGGTCGAAGCAATGAGACTCATCAAGAAGAGAGCACACATTCAAGCCTGCGTCTCTACGTCCTCTAACAACACAGCCAAACTCTTTAAAATCTGCAAGGAATTGGCCATCCTGTTGCAGTTTCTACCTCTCCTGTTCCCTCAACAGGCCCTCTGTACGGCTTTGGCCTCTCGCTTCTGAGCTAAAACTCAGGACATCCTGTCCACTATCTCCTCTTGCTCTCCCTCTTTCTCTCTCGGCCCCCTTTGGCCATCTCTCCCTCTCCTCCTCCTTTGTCCTCTTTCTCTCTAACACCTGACAAGGTTTCTAGACAAGTCCCATCTATGGAAGTGTCGTCGAAACAGGTGCTTGCCTGCTCCTCCAGAACCATCAAGGACCACATTGACACGATCCAGCATTGGCCACTTTCTGTAATCATTCTTTTGCCACTGGAACTTTCCGCTCTCCCAAAGTCTTGGAAAAGCTGGCCAACTGCCAGCTTACACTCCACACTGAATCTGTTGGTTGTCTTCATGACCATCAGTCTGGCTTAAGAGCTGCCAGAGGCACGGAAACTGCTATCCTGAACACCTGTGAAGATACGATCTCTAACCTTGATTCCAGCATTCCTTCTGTCCTCATCATCCTGGAACTTTCCTCTGCTTTCCACACGGTCACCACGCCATCCTGATCAATTGACTCCGTGAGAACCTCGGCATCATGGATCAGGCCCTGAAGTGGCTGACCTCCTTCCTCTTGGACCTCCCCTCCCAGGTCTAACTTTGTCCCTTTCACTCCACTACCTCTCTCTACATGTGGCGTTCTCCAGGGCTCTATCCTCTCACCCTGGTTTTTCAACCTCTACTTGGTCCCTTTGACCCACCTGATCTCTACCTTCTCCTCTAACTTACAGTGTTATGCGGATGACACTCAGCTTTCCGTCAGGCTCCCCTCAGCCTACTCTCCTCTCTCGCTCATTCCTGGTGTCATCTTCAACTCCACTCTCTCTTTCTCTCCTCACATCTCGGACGTCGCCAAGAAATCCCACTACCAGCTGCACCTCCTCAAAGGGACTCTTCCATTTCTCACTTTCCCCCAGAAGCTCACTGTCTCCAGAGCTCTGGTTCTCTCTAGGCTGGACTACTGCAACAGCCACTTTCTCAATCTTCCTTCCTCTACTCTCCACCCTCTGCAACTAATCCAGAACAGGACTGCGAGACTTATCCTTGGCCTAAAGCCCAGGGACTGTATATCTCCAGCCATGAAATCTCTCCCCTGGCTCTCGGTGGCTGCAAGGATCAAGTTCAAGACCCTTTTCATTGTCCACAAGGCTTTCTGGGGCTGGTATCTGCACTACATCCAACGCTATCTTCCAAAATACCTTCCTTCTCGAGCCCTAAGGGTTAGATACTTCTCCAGGCAGAGAGTGGGAGGGTAGATCCTTCTCCCCTGCAGGCGCCTCCCTCTGAAATGGCCTCCCTGACCTTCCCAAACTTGAGCTGGACCACCTGAAGTTCCCGAAGCAGCTCAAAACTTTCCTCTTCTCCTCTGCTTTCTCTCTCTCCCTCCCCTGCTGTCCTACCTGTCCGCTGTACCAAGTGGATGCTTTGTTACCCTCTGTCTCACTGAGTCCAGGCTCTTTCTTGATCAGTCACCCTTGCACTGCCTCCAGGCCTACCACGCAGTTAGGGGCTGTAACTGTAACCCTACAGTCCCTTGTTCTTCTTGCATTACCCAGAGCCGCACTGCCCTGGCGGCACTTACTCAGAGCATTGCTGCCCTGTTTTCCCCTCCCCTCTCCCTTGCACCTTGCACTTCCCCCTTCCCTTTCCCCTTGTACTTCTCGTTCTCGCACTTGCACGATCTGAATGACACAAGGCTTAGTAAGATAATTTTTCTTGTCCTCCCTCAGTTTTCCTTCTTTTGTCTTGTAGTGCCTAAAAACACTTGTGTACAGGTGTGTTATATATGACTTAAAATATCATAACATATCGTTTTTATCACAGATGCCCAGAAAAATAGACGGCAGTAAGAAACGGCTAGACTGGCAGAACCCAAATGCCAGTCTAGCCAGGTAATTACACTTAGCAGGACTGCTTTATCAGAAATGCCCAGTTAAAAAAAAGTCATACCAAACTGAGGAATGACTATACTGGCTGCACCAAAATGCCTCTCTAGCCACTAATACCACATATCATGCCTGCTTAGCATGGACATGGACGACCATTATGATTTATTGCACAACCCCCCCCCCACACACACATCCCTTCTCCCTCCCATCCCCTACCCCAACCTCCTCAATGTGCTCAATGGCCCAGAATTACCTGCACGTCCCTCTTCCTTGTCCCAGTGCTTACGTATGAGGCTCCTTGCCTCACTGGTAAGTACTGGAGGAAGAGTGGGACTAGGAGTAAGGAAGATTACAGGTAGCTAAGTCAGGCATTACCTGCATGTACCTCTACCTTATCCCAGTACTTGTGTATGAGGCATACTGCCTCATACACAAGTACTGCCTCATACACAAGTAATGGGATGAGGAAGAATAGGGCTAGGTGTAAAGAATTAATAAAGGCATTAAACACAAGTAGTGGTGCAACACCATTGAGCTGACTGGGCTTCAGCACTCCCCCACCCAATGAAATTGTGGGCTATGTTGACTTGACCTGGCTGACCTTCAGAGTAGTTGCCCGACAGAAAAGGACGCAGATGTTAAACGGCACCTGGGTTTTGCCATTAACAAGGGCCCAGCCCAGCAATTACTAATGTACATCATTTCACCGCTAGTACCTGCATTCAAATGCCACATTTTTTAAGCAATTGAAATTGTGATGTGGGTTTAGTACTTGCATGCCAGGGGAGTGATTGGAAGGGTAGAGCGGAAACAGGAGACCAGTCATTCTCACAGCAGCCCATAAGTGGTTGCTTTCAGACCTAAAGGAGAGTGTTAACTGCTTGTAACATTGAAGCTGCACTAGAATAGTCTCATTAAAATGCGTAAAGAAGTTAGATGCCCCCACACAAATAAGTTTGCTCCTCCCCACCACACGTGAAGTTAGCACCTCTCCCAACATTTGAAAAGTTAACCCCCTGAAATGTAGGTTTTGTTGTGCCCCTGAACACAAGCACACACACCATTAACCATATATACACACGCACACCCAGCCATCCATATATTTAAGTGTGCACCCTTTCACCATACAGGCACACACACCCAGGCACCTACCCATACATTTAAGTGTGCACCCTTTCACCATACAGGCACACCCAGACAGCCACCCACACATTTAAGTGTGCATCCTTTCACACACCCAGCCACCCATACATTTGTGTGCACCCTTTCACTATACACTCACACAGGCTGTCACCTATACATTTAAGTGTGCACCCTTTCACTATACCCTCATACAGACAGTCACCTATACATTTAACTGTGGACACTTTCATCATACAGGCACACCCAGGCAGCCACCATACATTTCAGTGTGCATCCTTTCACCGTACACGCACACGCATACCCAGCCACCCATACAACTGTGTGCACTCTTTCAACATACACTCACACACGTCATGGGTTGAGGGGAGCAATAATACTTCTAAAATACATTGGGCCTCATTAGGACCCTGGCGGTGACGGTATGAACGGTGTCGGTAAGGCACTGGCACCGTTCATACCATCCCGCCGCATTACGAGTTCTGCTCGCGGGTCCTTGACAGCCCGCCAGTTCTTACCTGGAGGGCTGTGCGGCACCCGCGAGCATAACTTGTAATTGTGCCGGCAACCATGCTCCCCACTCCCATTCTGCCCTATTGGGCAGAATGGGTATCGGGAGCCCGGCAATACCACCACCCGCGAATGGGCAATTACCGGCCCATTCATCTTGTAATGGGCCGGTGTTTGCCCAATTGCGGGAGGCAGCGCCGGTAGCGAGCATAGCGGTAGCCGTGCCTGCCATACAGGAACGGCTACCGTCATGCTCGTAATGAGGCCCATTGTTTCTTTTTGAAGTCACTCTGACTTCATAAAGAAATTATTTCCATTAAGGACTGAATAAACTATTTATTTTTGAAGTCATAGGGCTTCCCCAGCCCATGACATGGAGGCCTCCATCCTAGGATCTTCATGTCATGGGGTGGGGGTAGACACTGGACTTATTGTATTCACTCTGCCTTCATAAAGAAATTATTTCTGTTACAGAAATCATTTCTTTCGAAATGCAGAGTGAATTCAAAAAGAAACTGTAAAAAAAAAATACGTTTTTTTTTTTACTCCAAGTGGGGCCCCCTTTCAGAGCATGTGGTCGTGGGGCCCCCCGCACCACAGAGGGTGCGGGGGCCCCTGTTACGCCAGTGTTTGTGTCCCTCCCTTAGAACTAAAAGACATTTAATTTTGTGTTTGCAAAAGAAACACATTGAAGAGGGAGGGCACCACTACCACCATGCCAAACATTTAATTAAATCACCTCTTTTATTTGGCACCAAAACCTTCCCATATGTAATGTTAAAGGATATTTATACTGCTCACTATCCCTGCCATAGTGGTCCTTGGCGCTCTGGCGGATCTGACTAACTAACATACCTGTCAAATGTGTAAGCAGCGATAAATCCTTAAACATAATTTCTGAGCTGCAAGCCATACATGGCCTCAACAATTTACATGGACACAAAATACAACAAGCACAATGGCATTTAGCTGCACATGTCCTAGCATGTGCATGATGCGCACAAATGCTCTCACCTCCACTGACAACCCACTCTCTATCCCTCTCACTACCTCTCTCTCTTGGACCAACCACTCTCTTCTATCAACGCACCTGAAGCTCTCCTCTCCTCTGGCAGCAACTCACCCAGCACAGCCACTCTGCTTCAAGGTCACTAGACCCATGAAAAAAGTGACAGTGGCTGCCTTTGCCTCCACCTACTCTCCTCCTCCCATTCCTGTGGCTGACTCCCAGCCTGACACAGCACTCACTATCCTTAATTTATCTATCTCCAACACTCTTGATATTCTTGCCCCTGTCATGAAGGTCCGACTAAAGCCTTCCAAAAAGTGCAACTGTTGGTATGACTCCGACCTGGCTTCCCTTAAACGCAAGTGCAGGGCAGCTGAGCAGAAATGGAATGTGTCTGGTGGACCATCTGACAAACTGGCCTGCAGCCTCCTTCAAAGACAATATCGACTCTGCATCCACTCCAAGAAAAGAGTCTTTATTCAAGCCTGCATCTCTGCGGCATCAAACAACACAGCCAAACTTTTCAAAGTCTGCAAGGAACGGGCCTTTCTTGCAGCAGCCTCCACCTCTGTCAATCCCACCCAGGACCTCTGCTCGGCCCCGGCAGCACACTTCACCACAAAAACCGAAGGCATCCTCTATTCCCTTCCCCCCACACCACAGCACACACCAGCACCTGTACCTCCTTTGCCCCACCTCCACTTCCACTCTTCCCTCTCTCTCCCATCAGGCCTGATGAGGTGCCAGACAAGTCTGGTCTATGAATGCCTCATCCAAGCAAGTTGACCCCTGTCCTTCCAAAACCATCAAGGACAATGTTGACTCCCTCTTCTCAAGAAAGCCTCTGCTGACCGCTCCATTCCATCAAACTACTACCCGATCTCTATCACTCCTTTCCTGGGCAAACCCCTGGAGAAACTGCTATCTCTCAGCTAAAGCTCCACACAAAATCAATTAGTTGTTTCCACAAACATCAGTCTGGCTTTAGAGCATCCAGAGGCATGGAAACTGCTCTTCTGAACACCCGTGAAGACCTGCCCTCAATTCTTGACACTAACACTCCCTCTGTCCTCATTCTCCTTCATCTCTCCTCTGCCTTTGACATGGTTAACCACAACATCCTGATCTCACGGCTTCATGACACCTTGGGAATCACAGGTAAGGTTCTGACTCGGTTAACCTCTTTTCTCTCTGACCGCCCATTCCAGTTCGAACTTGGTGCATTTCTCTTGACTATCACTCTCTCTACTTGCAGTGTTCCCCGGGGTTCTAACCTATCCCCCTGGTTCTTCAACGTTTACATGGCTACCCTTGCTCACGTGATTGCCACCTTCACCTCTAATTTCCAGTGTTGTTCGCATTGTGACACCTGCTCCCGCTTTCCCCCTCTCACTCTGGCCTACCTCCCATGGCCCCGCCCCTACCCCCACCTGGGAGGCCAAAAACCTTGGAGTCATCTTCGACTCCACTGTCTCCTTCTCCTCTCACACCTCTGACATCTCCAAAAAATCTATCAACTACACCTCCTCAGAGGCACTCTACCTTTTCTCACCTTCCCCCATTGGCTCACTGTCTCCAGAGACCTGGTACACCCAGGCTGGACTACTGCAACATTCTCTTCCTCAACCACCCTGCTTCCGTCCTGCGCCCTCTGCAACTCATCCAGAACAGAACCACAAGACTTATCCTTCGCCTCGAGCGCAGGGACTGCATCTCTCCGGCGCTGAAATCCCTTCACTGGCTCCCGTGGCTGCAAGGATAAAATTCAAGACCCTCTGCATTGTCCACAAGGCTTTCTGGAGCCTGGGACCTACTTACCTTCAACGTTGCCTTCCTAAATACTGTCCCTCTCGAGCCCTCCGCTCATCTTCCTCCAACCTTCTGCGAGTGAGCCGGTTCTCCAAGCAGAGATTTGGAGGGAGATCCCTTTCCTCAGCAGGTGCCTCCCTCTGGAACAGCCTCCCTGCCACCCTCCGTCTTGAGCCTGATATTCTTAAATTTCAAAAACTCCTCAAGACCTTCCTCTTCTCTTCTCTCACCCTACCTTGATAGCTGAGTTCTCTGCTCTTCCTTCTATCCCTCCTTTCCACACAGCTTACTGAATGGCCGCCTGGTGTACCTCAGGTCCCAGGCACCTCTGCCAGTTCTTCCACATCTGTCTCAGGCCCCCCCCCACTGCATTCGTAATAAAACATTGAGAGCTTTCTCTCAGCACCTCACCAGTCTCTACCGACTGGGTGCACTTGGTCCCTTGCCCCTCCATTGCCCTTCCCGCACTTGCACAATCTGTATACAGCCCTTCGTGAAGATCGGTCTGCCTGTTCTCCCTTGTCTTCACCCCTTAATGTGCACTTGAAAAAACCACAGAATCACTGTCAGGCCTATTTGCTGTATCTAAACTGTTAAATGTATCATATTCACTTAATCTGCCTGTGCAGACCGTTATTGTCTCAGATATTCAAGGGCGCTCAGCGACTGTTGTTTTTTCCCTGTGTTCCCACCCTCCTTGACCACTTTGAAACACTTGCCTGTGTATAGGCGTTATATAAATAAACATTACCATTGCCATTACCAAACATGTCCCTATTGTGGGGTGTAGGAAAGCAGTGCAGTACCGACCCACATGTTACTCAAAATGGCAACATGACCACAATAAACCCCATACCCAAAACAACTATTAACAAGAGGTAATGGACAATTGTGACAAAGAGGGCGACCCACCAGAATTAGCACATCCAGACATGCAGTAACTAAACTAGCCATTCCATAACAATCAAGATAAATACACATCTTACCTGTCCCCTTGACATATATTCGACAGTCAAATTTCATCCCACGAAATAGCCATCATTCCCTGACGGAAGGATCTGTAGACAATGAAGAAAATGAAAAGGTGCAGCTAACACATCCATACACCCAAAAACTCAAGACCCACGGGCACCCCTCAGTGACATACAACACATGCAAACAACAACTCGCAAGACAACCATCAACATGTGTCCCAGCACACAAACAGCAACACCTGCACACTGCATGCAAATCAAACACACAAAACACACACACTGACAAATAACAACATCCCCCGCACTGCCTGTCCCCCTCAATGGCATGTAGCAAATGTGCATGCCACATATCCCCATTCACTAGACAATGGCACATACACAATGCACACATCAGTAAACTTGCTGCATGAACATGAGAAGACATCACATATGCAGATAAATGAACGCACAAAAAAGCAGGGACACCCCTGGAAGACTGCCAATGACATGACAAGGCATGCCATCACCTGCACAATATTGGGACAGTGCACTGAACACAGTCATGGGAGCACATTTATTTATTCATTTTTTTTTATTGATCACTTGTTAGGCACTTATACAATTAGCAAAATCTTTCAAAGCGCACATAGGGCAACAGGGTGGGGACAGGGGAAGGAAGACAATGAATTACTACAGAGATAAATAATTGAATTAATAGTACAAACAAATCATGAGAATTACTGTGAGGGGAGACAAACCTACTATGCATTGTGAGTGTTCAGAATGAGAAGTGCCGAGGGGATGTGAATAAGGGAAAAGGCGCTGAGGTTCTCATGAGAAGTGCTTGGGGTGAAGTGCTAAGAAAATAAAAGAAAAACGTAAGTGCAATCTCCTGTGGTGAGGCTGAGCCTGAACAAGTGCAGTATATAGACAGCGGCTTGGATGAGAGATGTGGGGGGAATCAGGGCCCTGAGGATACATAAGGGCCCTGCACATCAGTCATTCTACTGTATGATTAGTAGGGAAGAGAGGAGGAGAACGAAGAGGAGAAGAGAAAGATCTTGATGCTTTTTTGGAACTTAAGGAGGTCCTGCTCAAGACGCAGAGGGAGAAGGAGGCTATTACACAGAAGGCAGCCCGCTGAGGAAGCTTATCGACCACCACCTCTCTGTTTAGCAAGCCGCTTCAAATGCAGGAAGTTGGTGCCAGAGGAACACAGTAGTCTAGAAGGGGAGTATCCGGTCAGGAAGCATTGAAGATAGAGTGGTCCAAAGCCCCAGACAGCCTTGTGGATGTGAAAGAGGTATTTGAATGTAATCCCTGCTGAGACCGTGAGCCAGTGAAGGCTTTGTAGGGCAGGAGAGATGCAATCCATGGGCTTGAGGCCCAGGATAAGTCTTGTTGCCCTATTCTAGGTAAGCTGGAGGAGTCGCAGGGTGGACAAAGGAAGATTAAGGAGGAGGCTGTTGCAGTAGTCTAGCCCGGAGAGAACCAGAGCATGGGTAACATTGAGTCTCTGGGGGAAAGTGTGCAAGGGTACAGTTACTTTGAGAAGGGAGAACTGAAAGTGGGACTTCTTGTCAATGTCCTGAATATGAGGGATGAAGGAAAGGGAGGAGTCGAAGATGACCCCAAGATTCCTGACTTCAGAGGAGGCGTCGGGGGGGAGCCCATGGAGGAAGGCCAGAGTGAAGGGAAGAAGTACGGCACAGGGGATCCAAAAGGGATTGGCATTGTGGCAGAGGTCATTAGCAGTGCACCAGGCCTGGATGGCAGAGAGGCAGTCAGGGATGAAGGAAGGCGCAAGGGCATCAGTAGTAAGTTTGAAGAAGAGTTGTGCATTGTCAGCGTAGCACAGGAAGTTGGGGGAGAAGGAAGCAATGAGTTGTTCCAGAGGGGAAAGGTATATGTTAAAGAGGCAGGGCAAAATAATGGAGCCCAGGGGGAAGTAGGGGAGGAGAAAGGGCCCAGAATGGTTTTGGAGGAACTGTCGATTAGAAATGAGCTAAGCCAGTCCAGTGCCCGCTCTGAGATACCAAGGGTATTATTGAGGCTTTTTATGAGGATGGAATGGTTCACTGTGTCAAATGCGTAAAAGAGATCAAGGATGATGAGGACAGCAGGGGACTTGCAATGAGGGATGCAAACAGTTCTTCACCAGGGGCTCAGGGGGGTCTGTGGCACTGGAAACTTGGAATCCAGACTGGTGGTCATGTCAAATTCCCTATGGCATACAAGGGAGTGCTTAAAGGAGGATGGAAAAGAACCAGTAGCAAAGGAGTTGTTGCAGTGATCAGCAAGAGCAGGGGCGAGAGAGGAGGTGTTGTCCCTGATGGTTCTGGAGGAGCATGGGCCAACCTGTTTTGAAGAGACCTTCATGGTGTTGACAACTCTGGTGACTTCTTCAAGAGAGACAGGAGCGAAGGAGGAAGGAGGAGGGTGAGTGGTAGGGGGGCAGAGGGGGAGTGTTGTGTTGGAAGAGTGCGTGACAAGGATGTTCAGTCTGTACAGGGTTTTAGAAAAGAAGAGAGGCAAGTGCATTACAAAGGGCCTGGGAAGTAGTATGGGCAGAAGATACTGCAGATGAGTTGGCAAGTTCCCTGCAGATTATATAGAGTTCAGCCATGATGCAAAGCACAAGAATGCAAGTACACAAATACTCACCTCTTGCACTCCAGGCAGGATCATGCTTGCTGCATCAATTCATAGAGGCCGATGTCAGACTGGAAGGCTGCCCACCGAGGCAACTGCCATGGAAGACATAAGCAGACAACACAAAGCAATGTGATACTGCAAGCAAGGATAAATGCATGCTAAATCTAGGATGCAAACAAAAAGTGCCTGGTCAATGCATACTTCATTGTGACAGCATACAATTGGTCAAATACTGTATTCAATTGAATGCAGCAGTACCATGCACCCAGCATTATTTTTTCCTGCCTACGTCCATCATGGCAGTGTCAGTGGCCTACTTAGTCCTTAATTTACAACGCTGACTGTGCATATATCATTTCTTGCTCATGAGTGTTTGGGGGCTTATCTGTGTGTTTGTTGAATGCGAGGCTGAGAGCAAAGCACTCTTGTGTATGTGTGTTGTACTGTGTGTAGTCCGCCTAAACTACACTTCCCAGGACTCCCTTGGGTATTTCATCATCGTCCAGGCGCTTCAGCACCAGCGCTTCTGGGATGCGCCGGTCTTCACCGGTCACGCTGCGTAGCACATATATTTATAGGAATCTTCCTGCATCTCATCTTTCTTTGCAGGTACTGCTGCTGCTAGGGAAAAGTATACTATTTACTTTGCTTTCAATTACGCCGCACTCTGCTTTTTCAGCTTTCACTTTCCTGCCTACGTCTATCACGGCATTGTCAGTGGCTTACTTAGTCCCTAATTTACAACACTGACTGTGCATATATTATTTCTTGCTCACGAGTGTTTGGGGGCTTATCTGTGTGTTTGTTGAATGCAAGGCTGAGAGCAAAGCACTCTCGTGTATGTGTGTTGTACTGTGTGTAGTCCGTTGAAACTACACTTCCCAGTACTCCCTTGGGTATTTCATCATCGTACAGGCGCTTCAGCGACGGTGCTTCTGGGATACGCCGGTCTTCACCGGTCATCGTCACAGCTCGCCGGCTCGCTGGCTTTCTGCTTCTGCGGGGCTCGTGATAATCCTGCTTGCTTGCTACACCTTTTTAAGTAAGTCGGTCATGCTTCCCTTTCATTTTCACCATGTGCCTGAATAAAACAATGCGCAGGTCCAACACGAAAGGCTCCAAGATAGCATCACTGCTGGTCTTATTTTTTTCTCTCCTCAACACACGCTCGTTATATAAACACAGTGTGGAAATTGCAGACCTAACTAATGATCATAAACCAGACTTTGGTATAACTGAAACCTGGCTTAATTCAAACTTGCCCACCCAAGCCACAGTCTCCGCACCCAATGACTACACCCTTTTCAGAGCTGATCGTTCACAGGGCAAAGGTGGCAGAGATGCACTGATGTGCAAAGCCAGCCTCGAATGCCATTAAATTCCTCATAGTTCTCCTGAAGGTTGTGAAACATTATGGGTGACAATAAAAACTTCCCCACACACAATTCTAAACACACTCACGATCTACCGTCCACCCAGAGACATGCGCCTCTTTGAAGAGCAGCTTGGTGATCTGCTGGCTCAAATCTGCGCCACTAAGTGCCCTGTTATTGTCATGGGCGATTTCAACCATTGGGCTAATGACCAGCAAGACAAAGTGGGCACCAACCTTATGGACACCATTACCTCCTTTGGCCTTACCCAATGGATGAACTCTCCTACGCAAAATAGTGGGCACACCCTTGACTGGCTCATATCACAAAATACTAACATTTATGACATCTCGGTCATGCCATGCATTTGGTCTGACCATTCTCTCATTCAGGCCAATATCTCACTACCCTCCTCCACTCCCAAACTCAACACCCACCCGCGCATACAAAAGATGACCCGCAACCATAAAAATCTAACAGCCCCTAAACTAGCCACGCTGCTGTCATCCAAGCGTCAACCCATAGATAACTTTGTTGACTCTTCTAAACTAGTCAACCATCTGTTACTTAATATTAAAGAAGTAGTCATTGATCTTGCTCCCCTGAAAATGAAGGCTATAAAGACTGAAACCATAAAGAACACTTGGTTCTCTGACGACATTCTCAATGCCAGACAAAAAAAAGAGCTCTTGAGAGAGCTTGGAGGAAGGATCCAAATGACAACACCATAACTAACTATAAAAAATCCATCCTTAGCTACAAAAATCTCATTATTGAGGCCAAAGCCAAACATTATAATGAAAGAATTGGGAATGCACAATCCAATGCTGGCGAGCTATTTCAAATTCTAGCAGAGTTTCAAGATCAGCCTCCACCTTCTAATAACATCATCAAAGATGATAATTGGTGTCAGGGCACTCATGATGCTTTCTTATCTAAGATCAACTCACATAAAGAAAAAATCAAGAAAGCCCTCTGCAATGTAGCACCGTTGCAAACTTCTATAGAAACAATCTTTTCTAACAAAACAGAAAGTACAATCCCTCAATTTTCATTTACGCACTACACTGAAAATGAAGTCTCTAATGTTATACAAGATCTCAAAGCCATTTCTTGTCCTGCAGACGGCTGTCCTACAAGCATCCTTAAGGAGTCCACTGAAACCTTAGTTCCGTGGATTACCAAACTGATAAACCTGTCCTTTGACGAGGGTCTGGTACCGGATCTGTTAAAATCTGCATGGATTACACCTTTATTAAAGAAAGAAAATCTTGATCCACCAACAATGATAACTATAGGCCCATAACAAATGTGCCTTTTATCCTCAAGATACTAGATAAACATGCATACCTGCAATTACAGAACCATGTTTAGAAATATAACATTCTCGGCACCCGACAGTCTGGTTATAGAGCTCGCCATGGGACTGAGACGGCAATGCTCGATCTTAAATCCACCCTGGCTAGCATAGCAGATAAAAACCAAGCTGCACTGCATATGCTACTGGACCTCTCCGTAGCCTTTGACCTGGTTGATCACAGCTTACTGGTGTCAAGGCTCGGAGAGGTCGCCAACTGTTCCACGATAGCATCTAGTTGGATAGCCTCCTTTCTAGGTCCTAGAATAGTAGGGGTATGCGTAGGCAACAATCAATCCTCCGCTATCTCTCAGACATGTGGAGTTCCACAGGGTTCTTGTCTGTCGCCTCTGCTTTTTAATCTCTATATCCGCCCTCTTCTCGACCTCTCAAGCAAATTAGGAGTGCAATATACAAACTACGCGGATGACTTTCAGGTAGTCATACAGCTGAGAGGCTCTTATAGCAATGATGTCGGAATCATCAATAACATATACAAAGCCATACAGGTTGGATGGCCTGCAACTCCCTGGCTTTGAATGATAAAAAGACCGAACTCCTAATAGTGTCATCTAAAAGCACCTGGACTAAACTTGATCCTAACTATGCCAGCTTCCCTATTGCTAATAATATCATCGCGGTCCAAAAGAAAGTCAAAACCCTAGGAGTTGTTCTTGATGAACAACTATCTATGAAGTCCCACGTCTCTAGCATCAAGTCTAGCTGTGGACTCATTAACAAGCGAATAGGATATATTCGGCATTTATCACTGAAAAAAACTGTGCTCTCCTGTCCACGGCACTGATTAATTCTAGATTAGACTACTGTAATAGTCTTCTATCTAGTACCACAGCTTCCAACATTCAATCTCTACAAGTGGCCCAGAATAACACTGTGCGTACTATCTTCAATCAATCTCGTCGTACTCACATCTCCATCTTTAGGAAAAGTCTTAATTGGCTCCCGGTCAAACATCGTATAACACACAAGGTACTAACAACGACGCACAAATGCCTGAGCCTCAGCAGTCCTATATATCTGTCAGCACGCATTAGTATCAAGTCAAATGAGAGGAATCTTCGCTCATCTACTGCGGTCGTCCTCAAACACCCCAGATTTAGGACAGCTAAATTTGGAGATACCACCCTTGATGCTCAGGGTCCCCTTCTTTGGAATACACTACCAGCTCGGATACGGCAGATCCAAAGCTATACTGTGTTCAAACGAGCCATAAAAACTCACCTATCACCACAGCTTAACCTTGAATAACTCGCTTATGATTCTTCCCTCCTTTTCTGCCTCTTCTGTTACTCTGTCTTGTCTCGTCTTCATGTGCGCCCTGAGGCCCCCGGGCATGTGGCACGTTACAAAAATTAAAATAAATAAAAATATATAAATAAATAAACAGCAGTCAACTTGAAGCTGCAAAAACCATGGTGCAGCATGCATGGGACATGCACGTGAAAACACCAACACCTCTAAAAGTAATGTGCTGGTACACAACATAGCATCCCAAAAATGTGCATCAATATTTCCATGGTTGTAGCTTGTAACTGGTGCAGCACACCATAATTGGGGAACCCTAAACAAGAGAGGCCAAATGTGCCGTCGCACCATTATACCACAAACATTGCAAGGGATGTTAAGTGTCACTCAGTACACATGGTCAAAGCACAATGAGACACACACCAGCACAACCATCAAATCCTGTCACAGACCACAAACAGCCAGCCCTGCCACCCACTCCCAAACACCCAAGAAAGGCCCACACAGTTGGAACTCCCACAATGTTGAATATGAAACCAGTGGCTCCATCAATCCATAGAAACAGCACCATGTCCATACCTATCACCAGAACCCCATCTGGGAAACATGCAGCCATGAAGAAGTACTGGTGGACCACAAGACAAGTCAATCCCAGGTGATCACACACAGTGCAAGACTCCCAGCCAATCACCACAAAGCATCTGCAAATGGCCTTCACATACCTGCACAGGCTACCCAGCTGCCTTGCATATGATGCAACCCATCAGGAGACGCATCCCCTAAATGCAATGACATGCATAGTAACAACAGAAAGAACATTCACATCCATGACAACACATTAATTGATTCTGAAAATATGCAGAGAGCACCCACTGCAGAAACACCACAGGGTGCACAAGGGTGCCCATGAGTGTAGCATACCACAACAGAGAGAGGTAGAGAGAGTGACAGCTAGAGGGTAGGCCAAGTAAAACACATATCACTTACTGGATTGGAGATGGCCAATGACATGCACCACTGGGACAGCAGTCACCACCAGATCACAGATTACTGAAACAACATGGGAGAAGACATTACAACATGCATAGTAAAATACCACTCACACAGCACACGTGTGCGAGGAAACACTGAACCTATAGTTACTTGCACATGCCATTCTGTGCACCACCATGCAAACATGTAAGTTGACCTCACTATGCATTCCTGCATGTCCACCACTTTAAACGTCATCGTCTTGAGAGGTTTACTGCACAACTCAAGGAAAAAAATTACATTTTCAAAAAAGAACCTGGAAAGGGCAACTCCAAAATAAAATGCTAACATCCAGGCCTGGGTATCAAAAAATCAACATAAAAAATCAAAAATGTCCATCATGGACCGGGGTGGGGAGGGGATGTCCGAGAGGAGCAATCAGAGGGGGTGGGCCAGGGTGCATGTCAAAAAAGAAAAATAAATATTCCCTTTCATTGGCTCACGGACCGCAAAGCTACAGTGGCATGTTTCTGCTGGCACCATCATCCTGGGTTGCATCAGAAGGTGGAGGTGGTGCTGGAGGCTCACCACGCAGCCCACCTGGCCTGGTCCTCAGTGGTAGCGGCCCTGCGTGACACTGATGAATGCACCAGCAGACTGAGGGCTTGGAGGCCACTAGCACAACCTCACAATTGTCTGCCTCAATGATAACATCTCCTGTCGGAACAGTCTTCTGCTGGCTGCCTCTTCCTCATGGATTGCAGCTCTGTGGGGCAACAACTCACGCCTCAGGGCTTACCTGTCTGCTGATCCTCTGCAAGCAGGGATGCCTACAGACACTGCAGATCTGCCTGTCGACCCCTGATGTTGGCCTCCATGCGCAGCCTGTGGCGGTGGCATGTGGACCCCATGACCTGCAGCTGTTGCTCCACCTGTGTTTCTGGGGGATCATTGAACTGGCCACCCTATCCATGCCCTCAGCCAAAACTCTCATAGGCAGCACCCTGTCGGTGTGCGGAATGCAACATCTGCTGCTCCCCCACTGTCTGCCCAGACTGCACACATCCCCTCCATGTGCGCGGCCTACACCTGCTGAATCCAAGGGAGCATGGCCTTTGCTGTGATGCCACTGTCTCTGGCTGCAGGACTGCAACCCTTCCTTGGACATCTGCCCCAGGACCAGAAACCAATAAATGGGAGTGGGGCCTTGCAGCCGTAACCACCACAGACAGGAGTGACAGCACTGATTGGCCTTGTGAAGGTACCTGACGTACCAGCAGACTCACAGGCCCCAACTGCTCCACCCATTGGTGCACTCACCTCCGCCAGCATTGAGGACTGCACATCCGGTTCAGCATCAGAGCTACTTGAGTCCAAAGAGTCAGAATTGTCTGCAGCATGGCTCAGGATGGTCTGTAGCACAACTGGATTCTCACGGCCTGCAATGCCACGTCCTCCACTGGTGGTCTGAAGCACAACTGACTCTTCTTCCTCCTCTTCCTCCTCCTCTGCATCTGGTGCCTCCTCACCTGCACATGGACAGAAAAAGACATGTGGAGTCATGTGTAACATGTCTACAGTAAACATGTGTATCACATTGCAGTAATGCAACAAAATGCAGGAAAACAACATCCACACAATATGGACAACAATCTATCTGAGCATGGCATATGCACACTGGTAACAGCAATCCCTGCTCAGGGCCATGCTGCCAGTGGACACATTGTCAACAAACAGGATCGTTAAGAAGCACATTATGGCCCATGGTACAGCCAACTGTTGACTAATACCAGTGAAAGGGGCATGGCACTGTGGCTCTGTGACGTGCAATTACATCACATGGCAACAGGCAGACACACATTTCCACATCCCTGTCTGCATCCATCACATGCCACACCAGTGTTGACCCTGCACAGGGACTGTACACAATGGCAACATGCCATAAGTGTGTGAAAAATGAAACAGTCCCAGTTGATGTATGGCTGTAAGGTCCATGAAGTGGAGAGAGTAAGTCAATGGAGCTGTAGATAGGAACAAGGTACAGTGACCCACAAGAGGGAGAGGGGCATGGACGCATGGAGTGTGGGCTGAGCGCGGGAGGGTAACAGGGATCAGTCCTCATAACGATTTGCCTCAGGGGTCATTGCCATAGGGGCAGCGAGGATGTGCACAGTCCAGACATATGCACACTCACTCAGGGCATGCCATAATGCATGTTGGTTGTCATCTTGTATGTTCTATGTAGCATGGAAGCAACTACATAGATGTGTGAAAAGAGATTTTATACCCTGCAGGGCATGAAGTGTAACTCGTATTTTGGACACCAGCACATGTCTAGCAGAGCAGAGTCACTGACATCAAGGATGCAGCTAACAAGAGTGCACGTTGTGGTATCATGATGCAGATGTTGTGGGGTATGCAATTGGTGGTGAGTACTGTCACACAGCCATGTGTTAGGCAAGAATTGATGTAGTAACGCTGTGGGAGACTACACAGCAGTTGTCCTTTGGTATTAGGTAACCCACCTTTTGGTATAGGCCTCTACTACACAAGTTGGTAGTGTGAATAAGCAGCCAGGCTCATCTCAAGAGGGGTAAATGTGAGTTGTAGAGCTGTATCAATGAAATCCACAAAAACAAGTAGCCAAGTAATACTTAAACTCAAGGTTTTTGTTATAAATAATTATTTGTTTTGTTAACAGTTGTTTTGAAATAAGCATTCTTTAAAAATTGTGAGATATATTGAACAATCAAATATACTTTAAAATACTTTTCCACAATCATCACAAGCTAGTAGATACTCTTTAGAGATGCTTTTTACACAGTTCCTACACCCTGAGCTGACTTCACTAATTAGGACAATACTGGCATTTATATATCACTAGTATACTTTGTAGATTCTGAGGTTGGTAGAAAGGTAAGGTTTAAGGCAAGGAAAAAGGGTTAACAGTTTCTCAGAGCATGTGAGCACTTACATCTTCCAATGAAGTCTAGATAAAAAACCTTTCCCAGCAATAATAGTTTAAAACCAATATATGACCCATGAGGGACAGTAATTGTCAAAGTCAAATGGACTAGAAGAGTCTGCAGGGAGCCAGGACAGCCAACATTAATTGGAGCATAGTCTATGAAGCTGAGGCACTTCTTAGATAGCAAGGTCTTGCACAAAGTTGGGGGGCATGGCTTGTCGGCCATGCAGTAGGAGACTGATTTCCAGAGCTTCGCAGTGATCCTGAGAAAGAGCGGGCATAACTGGATGGATACATGGACTAATGAAGCAGGAATTGGAAAGAGAGGTGTCGGAACGTCTGAGGGCAATCTGGACCAACTCCTAAGAGAAACCGCACAGCCGAACGGATGTTATCCCAGCTGAAGGAAACCGCGTGACAGTTCCCAAAATGGCAGGTGCACCCTGCGCGGCTTGCTGAGGAGGGCCAGCACCGGAGAGCGTGACATTGGCCCGCTTGGAGAGAGAGGCCAGCCAGAAAACACAGGAAGTGCTGGAGACCCCGGCGGGTGCAGACCAGCAGAACGTAACAAGGCGGTGGTAGAGCTGTGCCCCAAGTGGCGACTACAGGAAACCAGCAGGTGAACAAAAGCAGTTGGGGGAGGTCCACCATATCAGCCCCGGGGGGTGGTGGGGCCGTGCCGGGAGCTCAGCGTAACATTAAGAGGACTGCCCGGAGATGGCCAGTGGAATCGCATCCTCAGTGGACCGGGGGGGGCCTGGCTGGCTAAGTTAGCGGACATCCAGGGTGTACTAGCCCTCCAGGTGGTGGGAAGGAGGTGAACAGGCTGGAGGGCGAGCAGAGACAGTGGCTGGACCCGGGAGGCCCGGAGGGCACTTTGGTGGACACGCAAGTGGTGCAGGGAGGCCAGCCTGCACCCGGCGGATGAAGGAGACAGCGTTGACCCAGGGGAGCCTGGTGCCTGGGGACCCCGGAAAAAGCGGAGGCTGCAACAATCCTGAAATCACACGGGAACCCCGGAAGGCAGAGCCGGAGCATAACGGGTAAAAGACTTGCTGCATCATATAAGGCGGGACGCTGTAATTCGATCGAGGGCTTGTTGATGCAGCTCCCCCCTGTGGACATCACGATCTCCCCGCAGGGGAACGGAGCCTACCTAATACCCCACCTGCTGAGAACAAGAGTGCTGTGGAGCCTGGGGGAGTGAATTGAGGCCCTAGGTACGCTCCCTAGGTATGCAGCCCTCTGCAGAATAACACCAGAGGAACCTACAGCTCCACAAAGGGCCGAGGGGCGACGGAAACAGAATTGTGAGCATCACGAGATACGTGGGGAGACACAGTCCATTTGTAAAATTGGCAGATATCCAGGGAGCACTCCACCACGCAGCCAACATAGCTTGATGGACAGCAGTGTACCGTGCCACACAAGGCACGCATGGGTGCCCTTGCCCCATAGCCAGCACTGGCTTCAGTAGCTCCACAACACTGAATGAATGCACTAACCTGAAGGAAACTAGGACAGGATTACGCATCTTTCATCATTGATGGTAACCTTATTAAGGTGGCCAAGGAAGTAAAAATGCTCGGCTTTTACCTTGACTCCACCCTCTCCCTAGCTAAACAAGTAGGCACCATGGCCTCTACCACAGCCTACACATGTAAGTTGATCAGAACTGGCAGAGCCTTTCTCTCGGATGATAATTGTGTCACCTTGGCAAGAGCCCTGATCCTGACTATTGCAACGCATTATACATTGTGGCCAACAAATCTATCATCCAAAAAATACAAATCATCCAAAACAATGGCTTAAGAGCAGCCCTTGGAGTACCCAAAAGATCACATATATCGGTGACAAGGCGCCAAAACAACTGGCTCCATACCCTTAATAAAATCCAATTAGGCATTGAACAACGCTGCCCCTAGCTACCTCATGAACAGACTTCAAAGAAGAATCTCCAATAGACCCACGAGACTTATGAATTCCAACTGCATCACCATCCCTATATTCATGCTATCTAAGGTTGGTGGAAATAGTTTCCACGTCAAAGCTGCACAATTGTGGAATTACTTACCACACCACATTAGAGAAGATCAATCCTACCCAAAGTTCAGACTAAGTTACATCAACTGGCTTAGGTCAAATGACATCTAATGTCCGCACATACATATCTATCCCTCAGGACCACACTCTTGCACCACTGTGCCCCTTCTTGTATACTTGCCTGTACCCCATATCCTATCTGTACGAACCACGCGTCTACATCCTGTCTATATTGTAATGATTTGTCTATGTATATTCCATTGCGTTTTCTTTTTTCTGTTTGTGATCCTCATCTGCACTACTGTTTGAGTGCACTGCCAACTTTGTAACCTGTTAACTAAGCTTTGCGCTATCTGTAACTGCTGCGCCCTGATACCTCTGGGTCTGGTGCGCATTATAAATTAATAAACTAAACTAAACTAAACTAAATTTTGCGGAAGGCCCACCACTGTCAACAGACACCAAGTAGTCAGAGGAGACACAGGCCGAGGAACATCTGATCCACAATACGAGGTTGACACGCACGTAGACGGGGCGAGACCCATAGCAGCTGCATGGAGGGAGAGTGACATGCTGGCCCTGGACAGCCCTTAACCAGCACCTATGAAGGGTGGGACTCAACAGTTGCATCGACAAATAAGAAGGTTGCCAGATCGAGAAGCACAAGTGACAAGGGAATTAGGGGCAAAACCCAGGGGGACGACACCCACGGAGTGTAACACTTAAGTAGGGCGAAGCAAAGGACAAAGATTAGCATAACACCCCAAGCACGGCCGGCGCCACCTGAACAAAGGAAATAGGCAGTGACAGATTGAAGTGGGAGGACGCAAACCACTCATTGAACAATAGAGGGGAACAGAAGGCCCATATACAAAGTTGAGATCCAATGATGGAAGGATGAAAATGGGCGGGGGACGAATCACGCTGCAGGAGACAAGACGGAATACGCTGCAAAAGCCTGCTCAGGGCAAATCTAGACTGGGGCAGACTGCAGGGAAGGAGGAGTTACAACCTGCCTGAAGAAGGAATGCCAGGCAAAGCAAAGGGGAGCAAAGGCAAACAAACAAGCTTTGAAGCCTTTACTAGGAAATTGAGCAGGGGCCAACGCACACCGTCGGAAGCAACCATGGCCACGTCTAGTGCAGTACAGCAGGAAGAAGATGCCAGCCCGATACTGGAAGCTATATTGGCTCTGAAGGCGTCTCTGGAGAGTAAGGTAGACACAGCCATTGCAGTCTTAAAGACGTCCCTGGAGAACAAAATGGACACAGTGATGGTGGACGTGAGCCTCCTTTGGCAGGAAGTGAGGACCCTGGCAGACCGAATGGGCGCGGCGGAACAACAGGTGCAGAAAAACACCACAGACGTGGCAGCAACCCAAACCCAAATTTTGCACATGCTCCGGAGAGTCAAGGTCTTGGAACAGAGGGCAGAGGATATAGAAGGAAGGGCTAGAAGGAATGAGATTTGGATCGTTGAATTACCGGAGGGAGAGGAGGGTCAGGACCCTACGAATTACGTGGAAAACCTCTTGCTCCAAGAGATCAGAGCGGGAGTACTATCCCAAGGCTTCGCAGTGGAGAGAGCACATAGGGCCTAGACCAGTAGGCCCCAAACCAGAGCCCCCCCGAGATCAATGATCGCGCGGATCATGAATTTCAAGGATCGAGAGAAAATACTGATGTTCTCCAGGGAAGAGGGGCCGATAACCAGGAATTCCTAAAGAGAATTGTCATTCATATGGGCAGGAGATTTCAACTGCATGCTGAATCCGCAGATGGAAAGGTCTGACAGTAAGCAGACAAAACCTTCCCCATCGGCGTGGGCCTTGCAGAAAACTCTAGACCAGCGGGCATTGGAAAACGTCTGGAAAAAGGTACATGCTAATATCAGGGGATACACACACTATAGCGCCTCACATGGCATACACACCCGCATTGACTACTTGTTTACGGGCAGGGAGTCCCTCAGGGAATTCACAGGGATACATATCAAGGGAAGGACGATATACGATCACTCCACGATCGTAGCGACATGGACATACACATGTAGAGGGGCCTCCATACCCACTTGGAGACTGAGAGCGGAAGCGCTGACGTACAAGGTCTTCCTAGAACATATCAGGGAGACGTTAAAGGATTATTTTGATCATAATGTGGGGAACGTGGATAGCACTGGCACTGTCTGGGAAGCCTTCAAGGTGGTGGTCAGGGGAGCGGCGATAGGGAAGGTGAGCGGACTTAGGGGATCCATTTTGGGTGAACTGGGAGAAGTGGAAAAGGAGATAGAAAAGGTGGTGGCAAGTGCAAGGCAGAGGGAGGGAGGCCGGAGGAGCTTATAGCGCTGCGATTGCAGTGTTGCTCGATCTGGGCCAAACTAGGTAAATTGGACTACGGGAAGCATGTGCAGAGATTACATGCAGAAGGGGATAAGCCGGGCAGGCTTCTGGCCTGGCTCACTAAACAAGAGAACAGGCACGAACCAATAACCGCCATCAGGGATGAGCAGGGTGAGGAAGTGAGGACCCAGGATGGGATTAATGGGGTGTTCTTGCGGTTCTATGCAGAACTGTACACCAGGAAACAAGAAGTAGAGGGGGAAGATATCATCGACGCGCTAGGGGAGATTCCCCTCCCTAGGGATTGGAGGATCAGGCACAGACCTTAGACGTGCCCCTCATGCTTCAGGGACAGACCGCAGTGACAGCCGACCTCCCAACAGGGAAAGCCCCGGGCCCGGATGGGCTACCCAGGGAATATTATAAGGAATACAAAGACACCATGGTCCCACAGTTGCTGGAGATGTTTCTGGAGGCATACGAGAGGGGAAGGTTGCCACAGAGCCTGTCGGAATTGGTCATCATACCCATATTGAAACCGGGGAAGCCGCCCCTTGAGTGTGGCTCTTACAGACCGATCTCGCTAATCAATCAGGACTCCAAAATCCTGGCCTCAGTCCTCGCAAACTGACTCAAGCGGGTCATAGCCACACTGGTGCACACAGACCAAACGGGATATGTACCAGGGAGGAACACGGCATGGAATCTGCGTAGACTCCACTGCGTAATCGCGAGCACAAACCACGAACAGAGGGAATGTGCGGTTGCATCGCTAGACGCAATTAAGGAGTTTGATTCGGTAAACTGAGATTGGCTCATGGGATCTCTTGCCCATTTTGGAATAGGGGAAGGGTTCCTCCGTTGGATTCGGATTCTTTACAATGACCCCAGGGCGAGGGTGAAAACGGGGAGACACATTTCAGAGGGGTGGAAGATCAGCAGGGACACAAAGCAGGGATGCCCACTGTCCCCGATGCTATATATATTGGCTCTGGAGCCGTTTGCAGTTTTTCTCAGGGAAGAGTACAGGAACGCTGGAATAGACATAGATGCGGTGGTACACCTAATCTCGATATATGCGGATGACATACTCCTCTATGCTGAGAACCCAAGGGGAAATATGCCAGACCTGCTAGAAGCACTGGGGGCATTTGCCAGATTGTCGGATATCACGATTAACAAGGAGAAGTCCTCGCTCTTCCCCTTAGCGGGTCTGAGGAAGGTTGTCCCGGACCAGCTATCAAGCCTGGGAGTCACATGGACCCCAATCACCTTTTGCTATCTGGGAGTGGACATACACCACAGTACCACGGCATCACACGTGGCCAATACACAGGTGGCCCTTGCCAAAACGGAAAAAACTATGATGTTTTGGAAAACACTCCCATTGGGGATGATAGGAAGAGCAGCCCCACTGAAGATGATGGTCCTGCCCTGCCTATTGTATTATTTTACTAACATCCCACACACCATACCCAGACCCTTCTTTAGACGATTGCACACACTGACAAGAAAGTTCCTTTGGGGTGGAGGGAGAACAGGATAGCGTTAAACACACTACAGAGGGGCTATGAATGGGGGGGACCAAACTACTAGACTTTGAACATTACTACCTGGCGGGCCAGCTCCAATTTGTTGTGAAATGGCTGGGAGAAGACATGTCTATAGATACACTGCTTTTTCAGCCAGCAATATGACAGTACTACTTGAGGGAACTCCCAGGGCTGGATGAAACCTCGGCCAAACCACTCCCTACCATAGTTCAACTGGGCTTGACCCTGTGGAAGAGGGCGTGGAAGATGCAAAAGGTTGATCCTACTTGAAACAGATCCCCCTTGCGGAACTAGTCGACAGGCGAACGATGCCCCTAACCATCTACCGCACGCAGTGGGAAGACAAGGGGGTGGCACAGACCGGAGACCTATGGAAAGAAGGAAAGTGGGAGGATTTTCAGACCCTGATGGAGGAACAGGATATCCAAAATGGACATTTCCTATTGTATAATAGCATGATACAGAGGATCAAGAAGAGGTGGGTGATTCTGCCGGGAGATGATGATGGGGAGGGAGTGCTGGACGCGTGGTACAATGTGTCGGAAGGAAGGCCCACAATATCCAGACTCTATGAACAGCTCCTGCGGGTTAATAATGAAAGGGAGTTACAATCAAGAACTAAATGGGTAAGAGGAGCTCCACAAGACCTTTACAGATGAGGAGTGGAATAGGACACTTATGTATACCAAAAAAGGCTCCAGAAACGTGAGATTCAAGCAAATGCAACTGTACCTTGCGCATAGGTCGTACCTCACACCAAAAGAATGTTGCACATGGGATGTAATCAAACCGGAAGCTGCCCATGTTGCACAGAAGAGCAAGTGGACAGGATACATATGTTCTGGTCCTGCCCGGTGATACTGCAGTTTTGGGATGCAGTGAAAACAAGGGGGGAGACAGGAGGGATCCAAATGTAAGCATGGTCGTCGGAATCTTACCTCTTGGGACTGTTCCTGAGGGGTGGCAAGCAACGGACGCATATAGCGAAAATGAAAGACCTAATGTGTATTCTAGGAAAACGCTGAATAGCAATGGCATGGAACACAAGCACAGGGCCATCAGCAGAAAGGTGGTGGGTGGACCTGCAAAAATGGACAATGGCAGAAACGTCAGTGTGGACCAGAGCGACACAGAGGGGGAGGGAGAAACCGGGGCTGGACTACTTGCATGAAATTCTCTCATACTGGGCTTATTGAACAACACAAAAGGACAAGACACGACCGGCCTGAGTGAGCCAGAGGAGGATTGAACCCCCCGAGGACGATGGGAGAAACAGAACCCAACGAGGGTGGTGACCTGCCGCAAAGGCTTGATAGGAGAGCTGGCCATGTTAAGAACTAAACGTGATGATCAGACAAGGAGAGAGCTTAGCCGGAATGGCAAGGAGACAGAGGATAGAGCGCGGAGCCCAACACAAGGTGCCAGTTGTAGAGTGATGATAGTTTAATGTTGTTGTTATTGTTTGTTTGTTTATTGTTGGAAATTAATAAAGAATTAATAAAAAAAGTTAGCGAGTTTGTTGAAGAAAGATCTCTTTAGGGTCACAATCTGTTACACCTGTGGAGGGTAGAGCTGAAATCAACTCTAGCAAAGTAGCTACTGCAAGTCTCAACTGAGAGGAGCAAAGCTAAAGACACTGAGGTAAGTACCCCAAGTCAGAACAGTACCTTTGGTTAGAAGAAGATTGGTCCAGCTGGCGTCTGTCTGGTTTCAGTGATGCAGAAATACAAAAAAGGTAGCAGGTGCCCCTCTCTAGAAAGAACATGGCATGATAACCTGTTCAGTGTTTTATTCCACTTTGAGAGTCTGCAGCCATTGCATTTGGCTCACTGTACTTTTCACAAAGGAGGAATACTCATTTGCATATCATTTTTTCCCGCCCACAAGGGCAGTCCAGCACCAAAATGACAGGCAAACTTCCTTTGAACAAGAGTACCAACAGCAACCCCAGACACATGTTTCAGCCTTGATGGGCCTCATCAGTGAGGTGGATCTGTGCCTCTCTGAGCACAGTAAGCAAGGGGTCCACGTCTGGGTTCCCCCAGGTAACTTAGGGTGACCAACCCCAAGTTCCTTCCTAAAATACAAAAAATGTAGCAGGCGCCCCTATGTAGAAAGAACATGGTATGATAACCTGTTCTGTGTTTTTTTCCACTTTGAGAGTCCAGAGTCATTGATTTTTGCTCACCGTACTTTTCACAAAGGAGGAATACCCATTTGCATATTAGTGTTTGTCCGGCCCACAAAGCCAGTCCAGCCCCGAAATGCCAAGCAAACCTCCTTTGAACAAGAGTACCAACTGCAACCCCAGACACGTGTTTCAGCCTTGTTTGGCCTCATCAGTGAGGTGGAGTTGTGCCTCTCTGAGCACAGTGAGCAAGGGGTCCACATCTGGGTTCCCCCAGGTAACTTGGAGTGACCAACCCCAAGTTCCTTGCAAAAATTCAAACAAGGTAGCAGGCACCCCTCTCTAGAAAGAACATGGCATGATAACCTGTTCTGTGGTTTTTTCCACTCAGAGAGTCCCCAGCCATTGCACAGGGGCCCCCAGAGTTGGAAAAATAAATGCGCGACTCTCCATTAGCCTCACAAAAATCAAAAGTAGATGCGCGTATGCGTGGAGGCAAATCCACCACCAAAATAAGACTTTTGTACAGTCCTTGAAGTGAACGGATTGCGTAGCATCCCAAAATATGTAGTACTCCACTCGTCCAGCTCCTCCCCTTCATACGCACGTTTGGAGTTGCTTGTACACGTACTAATGTATCCCCGAATATGGCGTGCTCAATGCCTGCGTGCAGCGTGTGTCATGTAAGTTATGCCCTGAGGGCCTTTCCTCGGATTTCAAGTGTTCACGCTCATTTTTTACGTGCAAAGTCCTGTCACTCAATTTCCGGCTGCCTTCATTGATATACATGGAAGACCCACGCTCCTGCCACTGTGCCTTTTTACCTGCCATTATTGATATACACGGAAGAGCCTTGCTCCTGCCTCTGTGCCTTTCTGCCCCCTCCTGCCCTCTGCTGCCTCCAACTCCAACTTAGTCATCTGCTGCTGCCTGTCCAGTGTCTGTGCCTGCTGCCCACCTGCACTACGTTTGGAGTACCTGCTGTCCAGCCATTGCCTGTGCTCCTGTCCTTGGCCCTGTGACCACCTCAGCTGCTTCATCGATTGATGTGTGTACATGACATGTGTATGCGCTTGTTGCTGTGGCATGCTTACATGTGCATGTGCAAATGATGCATGCGTGTATAGCATACGTAAATGATTGGTTGTACCATTAGCAAGTAGCTTGATGTGAATGTGTGGCGTGATATCCAGGCAGGTGTCTGCATGGATGTGGATTGCATGTCCATGTGTGTGGGTGTGGAGGTTGATGGTTGTTCCCTTGACTAGGCATGTTCATGTGAATGTTGGTGTTGCCATGCACGATTTGGTGAAGTACACTGATGTTTCTGTTCCGTGTCTCCTTTTCCACAGTTGCATCTGATGAAGAGGGCAGAACCAGTGCTGTGGAGCATGGCAGCAGTGATCCCTCCACCAGGCAGATAGGCAGGCCCCAGCCACGCCCCTGTGACAGCTAACCTTTGGGGAGCGATGTGGCTGTGGCAGCGACCGTGACATTGGGCATGGCTACTGGGGGTAAGTCCAAGTAGGTGAAGGTGGGAGTGGACTCCTCAGCAGTGGTGGGAACAGGTGTTGTCACACAGGGTCCATTCATGGTGGAAGATGCCCTGGAGTCATCCAGGTGGATGGCGGGTGGGGAGGAGGTGGCTATTGCAGCCCAGCCCATGGGGTCAGGTGGGGTTGTTGAGGTGAGCATGCCTACTGCAGTCCTGTCCCAGGGGCATGAGGCTGTGCAGGCCACCATGGTAGTGCCTGTGCAAAATCTAGTCCCTGGGCCATCTGATGCAGCAGTATGTGCCTGCCGGGATGCCTCCACCCAAACCCGCCACCCGGTGTCGCCTGATGTGTCCACCCAGACCAACACCCCCTTACCATCTGGTGTTGCCATCCGGAATTATGTGCTACCCTTGCTGGCCGGGTGGCGAGACAGACAGCTGTCATTCGTGATGATGTGCAGGCTACTCGTAGAATGCTTGCACATCATCACAGTGAGCTATCCCGCCTCATCGGCTGGCTTGCAACATGCCTGTTCCGTGGTGTCCTCTATGGGATGTTCACTGCTGCCACCATTTCCTCATCTTCCTCCTCTGTGCGGCAGTCGTCCTCCGGGTGCCTTCCGGCCGAGATACCACCAGGGCTCCCTGTACACCAGCTCCAACCACAATGCCCCATCTGGTTGAAACCACATCCCTGCCTGAGTTGGGAGTCCAAGGCACATCAGCTGAGGTGGTCGCCGACAGGGGCTCCGGCAATGGAGGGACAGCAGGCAGCCATGAGCAGTGCAGGTGCCGTACGCCCCCGGTAACGTCATTTGTTCGGAAGGTGTACCCACATAACAGGCACCAGGCACTCCGGCAGCAGGTGGGAATGAGTAGAAGTCTATTTGTTTCAGGGCAGACCACTGTAAGGAGGCAGGTACGAAATGTGAGGCAGGAGGCACACGTGGACGAGAGGGACATGATGTCTTCTGTGTTCTGTGGATATGAAGTGCAGATCCGAGCAGAGAGGCAGCAGGCTCGGGAAGCGAAAGTTGTGATGGCCAGGGCTGAAATTGTGCTGCATCAGGCAAGGAGATGGACTGCCATCCTGGAGGCCTAGTGACGCCTGAGTGATAGAGACACAAATGCTGGAGACCCTGCAAGCCCTCCAGGCAACAACTGAGGCCAGCCTGAGGGGTGAGGACATGGCACTGGATTCAGCCTTGGTGGAAAGGCTCAGTGAGATTTGAGAGGAGGACTAACCCACTGCCTTTGTACATAGTTATTTAGGTGTTCCTTTATTTATTTATTATTTATTATTTTCCCCAGAGTTTCCTTCCTGTTTTTATTGTATATAGTTGTTTAGGTATAGGATATTTGTTTTATTTCATAATTCCCCTGGACTACTTTGAACTTGATTGCCTGTTTATTTTTGTACATATTTATGTCCAATACATTGTTCTGTTTGTTACATTCCACGCCTCATGCAGTTCATTTGGCCTCTTTCATAGTTCTTTTTTCAGCCAGTACATCTCTCCATTGCAAGTCATGTGTCTTGTGGCGTGCTAGCTTGTGTGTTGTTGTTGCTGGGATGGTTGTGGATGGTAGGATGCATATGTGCCTGACATGTGGGGATGGGTCCATCAGATGACTGGGTCGACACTGTATGTTTTCATTAGCATTTACCTGTGCAGCATCACTGTGTGTTTGGCATCAGTGCAGTTGGGTGGAGGGAGATATGCTCACTGTGGAGGAGTTCCATGGTCACATTAATAGCACGTTTCTTTGGCATTGTTATGTAAAACCCATGTTGTCCAGATATGCCCACCAGCATGTGCAGTCACACATATGTCGCTCAACCTCTACCACTGGAGTGCAGTAGTGTGCCATGTTTGCTCTTCCAGAGAGCAGCACAATTCTCATGTCTCTGTGAGTCATGATCTCAATGACTGCCCTACCACACATGCATGGCCCTGTCATGTGATTGTTCCCTGACAGGTATTTTGCCACCCAGGTCACCAATGCTCAGGCTGTGACATGACTGACTGTTGTTTGTGTATGTTGCAGCATCTCTTGGTAGGTTTGCTTCTGTCGTGGGCACATATTCAGTTACAATGCTTTGATGCCTTGGCAATGTGCCATGGACAACATGCACATGGATTTGCATTTACTTGTCACATGTGTATGGGGGTGGCTGATGAAGGCTTGGAAGTGTGAGTGAGCAGATGCTTCACTTATGGATGGCCCTCTGGTGCTTCCAGTTGGTCATACTTGCAGTGTACATGTTGGTGTTGCCCTTCATGGTGCTGTCAGAACACGTATGTTCAGGTGAGCTGCAGACATGCATTGCACTGTTATTGTGTGAGACTGTCAGGGGCTGCATGTGGGAGTGCCCAGTCTGGAGTGGGCTCTCCGGGGGGAGTGTCCAGTCCAGTCTGGATGGGGGCTGTCTGGAAGGAGGGTGTCCAGTCTGAAGTGGGCTACAGTGACCTTCTTGGGAGCCATGGAGGGGCCGTTAGCTCCCGAAGAATTCGCCCTGATGAAGGACCAATTAACATGTCCGAAATGTATTGGCTTTGTTGGGATTCTGTTTCTTCACTAAAATGAACTTTACAAATAAAACACCACAAGAAAAACTATAAACAACCACTCTTTTTCATATGTAACTTTTGTCTTTGCTCTTTAAGACTACATGAATGAGTAAAATTCACTAGTAGTCTTCACTACACTATTGGCGACCCCAGGTCTGATGGAAATTTTTCATCAGACACACTCTTCTGTTTTTCATTTCATACCAGTATAGTGTATACAGGGTCTCTGAGGTCCACCATCAACTTTACAAGGAAATTTGCAAAGTATTACAGGAAATCAAACAAAACAGCGGTGCCCACCCATACCTCCTTCTTTGCTGCCTGGGTGGTGTCCAGTCTGGAGGGGGCTGCCTGGGGGGTGTCCATTCTCGAGTGGGCTGCCTGTGGGGGGTGTCCAGTCTGGACAGGGGCTGCAAGTCTGGATCGGCGTTGCCTGGGGGGTGTCCAGTTTGGAGGGGTCTCTCTGGGGAGGGAGGTGGTGGTGGTGTCCAGTCTGGAATGGGCTACCAGTCTGGAGTGGGCTTTCTGGTGGGTGCCCAGTCTGGAGGGGGCTGTCTGTGGGGTGTCCAGTCTGGAGTGGGTTGCCTGTGTGGAGTGTCTAGTCTGGATGGGGCAGCCTGGGTGGGTGTCCAGACTGGATGGTGGTTGCCTGGGGGTGTCCAGTCTGGATGGGGGCTGCCTGGGAGGGTGTCCAGTCTGGAGTGGGTTGCCTGTGGGTGGTGCCCAGTCTGGAGGGGGCCATCTCGGAGGTGTCCAGTCTGGACGAGAGTTGCCTGTGGGGGGTGTCCAGTCTGGAAGGGACTGCCTGGGGGGCTGTCCAGTCTGGAGTGGGCTGCCTGGGGGTGGTGTCCAGTCTGGAGTGAGCTGCCTGGGGGTGTCATAGGTGAGGGGGACTGGGGATGGTGTCCAGTCTGGAGGGTGCAGTCTGTGCTTGCGAGGGAGGACCCACGTTTTCGCTGGGGTGCAGCCTGGGCTTGCGAAGGAGGACCCGCATTTTTGATGGGGTGCACCCTGTGCTTTCGAGGGAGGACCCATGTTTTTGCTGGGGTGCAGCCTGGGCTTGCGAGGTGAGGCATGTGAATTCGCTGGGGTGCAGTCTGGCCTTGCGAGGGAGGACTTGCATGTTCTCTGGGGTGCAGCCTCGGCTTGCGAGGGAGTACCCGCATTTTGGCTGGGGTGCAGCCTGGGTTTACGAGGTGAGACACATGATTTTGCTGGAGTGCAGCTTGGGCTTGCAAAGTGAGGTGGGCTTTCCAACAGGGGTACTGGATGGTGAGTTAGGGGCAGGGCAGAGGCTAGCACCATGTTTGTCCTTTTGGTAGCTCTGTTCGGTGTGCTTGGGGGCGTGTTGTGGGCGTTCCTCGTGCAGCTCGTTTTTACTTGCGCCATGGCTAGTAATGCCTTTTTCATTCTTTTCATGAATACATGTGGTGCGCAACATTTTTTCTGCCCCACAGCTCTCGCATGGTCCTTCTCGACGCACGGACCTTGCGCCATTTCTGCACCCCATTCCATGTACTTGGCCCTTTATGTTCCTCTGAGATGCAAATGTCTAAGCATTTATCAACATCACTGCAGAAATGCAGATGACACTTTTACAAACCTGAATACAAATCTCCCTAACTAACACTGGATCTCTGACCGTTGCATAAGAAGCTGGGGCATAAGCCAAGATTAATTACAGGGGTATCCCCTCAGGAAAACCATTAGAGCTCACAGTTTCAACCAAGAGTCAACGTATTTACATGTGCCCACCCCCACATAGTCTGCCGAAAAAGTATCCTCTGGAGACAAGGGTGCATCACTCCTCACCACTAGCACAAAGATTTCTTATGTTCTCATCAAAAAGTCCATACCTTAAACCTCAAATGTTTATCTGTCAACAATACAGAACTCTGATATAGATAAGACAATGAAATATAAGTTCCATCTTCAAGTTACCCCATTTAGCAATAATCATGATGTCCAGGTGGAAGTAAAAAAACAAGTTGATGGCTAAACCAGCTCCTATCAATGGGCCAGCTGACTTGAAGGACACAGCCTCATTAAGAGTTTGGCGTTATGTTGTAAAATTGGTTGTAACTGGCTTACCGCCAATTTTACCACTGCGCTAGACTTTGGGTTTTGAGTGTTGAATCCACTGCTGATTTTGAAAAATCGGCAGAATTGGCAGAATTACTGCAGCAGTAATTCCACCATGGTAATTCCACAAAAAAAGCCCTATTGGGTCCAATGGACCCAAAATAAATGGGGAATTACATCACCACTATCACTTCACTTGTAATCAGGCGGCAATTCCACCTCACCAAGTGGCAGTAACAGTAATTCCTTAGAGCCATTTTTTGGCTGATTTACTGCCAAATTTCCACATAACTTGTAATGAAGCCCAAAGACCACACAACACCAAGCCATCCAACCAAACTCTATCTCTAAAGCCAGGGAACAAGGGTAGAATAAATAACGCACCTAATCAGAAATGTAGCAGTGTTCATAACATTCCCATTTGTTAAAGTCAGTCTAATCAATACATTTTCTGCTGACACTTTCATGGCACCCATGACCCAATTACAAAGTCTGGAAAACACCTGAAATCTATACTGTTCAATCTTGGTTTTGCTCATCTTTTGAGTGATTCATATATGTTTTCCAACTGAACTAAAAATTATTTAAACACCTTTAACAAATGTTCCACGACACATTTTTTACATACAAGGCCATGTGATCCTTTTTGAGTACACAAATGCAGTAGGTTATCAAACAGTACTTAACTTGGCTCGATAATCCAGCGTATACAATTATAATACATGACAGCCTGAAATATCTGAATAACGGCCTGGAAATAATGTTTGTATTACAGGCTAGTTGTGACATCACAACTGATCTGTAATAAGAACATCAGCTCATAACGCTCTGTAATCAGTACGTGTCATTTGTGACGTCACAAATCCTGCTGCTTGATCGAACACAGAGCAGAATTCCAGCTGTCTTTGCACCACCTAATTGAGGGGCCGATTCATGGAACAAATGTGCGCCGAAAATCTTTGCGCAAGCTGGCGCACACGTGCGATTCAAGGAAGGGCCTGCGCGTGTTTTCCCCTAGATGTGCGCCAAATCCATGCATGGTGCACACGGGCGCACACATCATTGCAACATCCCAAACGCTGTGCGCGACGCGCACAGGGAAAGCGCACAACGTCGGCGCACACACATAAAAGTGGGCGGGAGACGGGGCACAACACGTGGAATGGGGAACAACGCGTGAAAAGAAGGCATAACTGGGGAAGTGCTGCAGGGAAATAAACGGAACGCCCACACGCACGCGAACAACATGTATTCATGGAATCGAATACGGAAAACCCAACACGCTAAAAGATGCGCACAGGCGTCAATAGTATAAAAGTGCGCGCAAACAACAAACACGTATATACAGCTACGATGAATGCCCCATTTGTCGCAGCACTGATCGTGGGACACCGCAGGAGGAGGAGAATAGCCAGGGCCTGCATTTTTTCCCCCCAGACTAGTCTTTTTGGGAGGCCTTTTTGGGAGGCCTGATGACCAGGTCTATGGCAGGTATAGGTTTCCACCTCGTATCATCCTAGACCTGGTCAGGGAGTGGAAAGATGACCTTGCATCCTCCACCCTGTGCTCCCAAGCATTGAGCCCCTTGGAGAAGGTGCTCAATGTCCTGCATTTTTTGGCCACTGGGTCATTTCAGCGGACAACTGCAATAGTGTGGGGGTCTCACAGGCCACGCAGGCACGCTGCCTACACCAAGTGTTGGCAATCATGACTGCGCGCCCCTCAGTCCGCAGGCACATACACATGCCCAGAACATCTGCAGAAAGGCAGGCCGTGGTCCAGGACTTTTACAGGGTGGCACATTTCCCCAAAGTGCTTGGTGCCATAGATTGCACCCATGTGGCCCTACGTCCACCTAGGGCCACTGAGCACATCTATCGAAACTGCAAGCACTGGCATTCCATCAACACGCAGGTCGTATGCGATGCAAAGGGAATCATCACCTCTGTCTATGCAAACTACCCTGGCTCCACCCATGACAGTTTCATATACAGAATGTCCGCCCTGAGCCAGGCCCTGGAAGCTGGGCAGCATGGCGACATATGGCTCCTAGGTGAGTACAAATGCCTGTTCACATGCATGCATGTCACACACAGACAATACACAAACCCTAATAATCACAACCATTATCACCTCCCCAGGGGACAGTGCCTACCCTCTGAGCAACCACATGATGACGCCAATCTGGAACCCCACCACACCACCCCAGGTAAGATACAACGCTGCCCATATTGCAACCAGGGGCATAGTGGAGCGCACCTTCGGAGTGCTCAAGTCACGCTTCTGCTCCCTTGACCGCTCTGGGAGGCAGCTACTATATGCACCCCCAGTAGTGTGCAGGGTCATTGTGGCAGCATGTGTCCTGAAAAATGTTGCAACACGGCAGGGTGTACCGGTGGACATGGTGGTGCCCCCACATCCCCAACCACAGGCACAGGCGCTGCCCATGGGAGAGGATAGGGCACATGGCGAGGCAGCCCGGACCCAGCTTGTGGCCACATTTTTCACCTAAACTCCCACCCCTGCAGAGTGCACACTGGCCTGGCACATACCAGGTGACAATCGATGATGACAAAGAGACAGTCAACTGTCACATCCTTACCAGCCTGAGAATGTTGCCATGGAAGTGCTACATTGTGTGCATCCCTAGCTACTTAAACCTAACCAATCCTGTGTGACCAAAAGGAACACATGCAAGGTGTGTATCACCCCCCCCCCACACACACACAAAACAGGCCATGACATTCCCTGGTATGTCACCCAAACCCTCCCAACCCACATCACCCTTGTCTGCCACACCATGACATGGCATGAATAGCAAAAGCCCAACACATGACCAATAAGATACGAAGTGACATGTGATGAATGGAAAGTGGCTCGAGACAATGACGCCTGACATGGAATCAGATGAAATGACTGACCAACAACCTCTCACACATACCAAGTCATACACAAATGCTTTCCACCAGTCGTAGCATGAACATAACACTGAATGCCTGTTCACATGCACATTGGGCAAGGCAAAATCCCTACTCCCGAACCCGTGTGCTGTGTGTGTCTCCTGCAACACACTTCTCAGCACACAGCACAGTGAGCAGCCATTGTGTTGCAGAAACACCTTGAGCATCAAATGAAAAGGACTAATTAAATAAAAAACATATTGACGCATGTACAGGATCCCCAAATGGTCATAGATCATGCGCTGCAGGGACACAGTGGGCCCCAGAAGGCAATCTGTGTGCACCTGGTGCCATGGAAGGGTGGACGTACATGTGGTGGATCATTGTGCAACTGTGTGTGTCATTAGAGACATGCACTCAATACATGCATGTGAAATCAAGTGACCCTCAGTGTCCCGTACACATCACATGTGAACATTGCCCATGTGTACACCCCAACATGTCAAACCACACCAATCCCCTGACACCTGAAAAGTAAAGACAACACAGGAACAGTCATTGACCAGCAGAACACATCATGTACATAGTACCCCACAATTACAATGTCAGAGTGCCCAAAACACTGCAGCCCAAGCCAACTATCCAAAAACAAAAGGCCCTCCCTCATTTACACATTACCATGACCTACTGAACAACTGTGTCTGGGGTATGTATCCTTCTTCCTTCAAGTCTACCCCTTGGTCTCCATGTTCTACCTTGCATGTAAATAGGGTCCAGCCCCCTCAGAGGCCGCCTTGACTGGTAAAAATACCAAATCGCAGAGAACTCCAAGGAGCCAAACCCACAAACCCGGGAAAAAGCCTGTAGGCACCAATAAATCCTGGAAGCGTCTCCAGTAGATGACTTGAAGTAGCAGAAAATGTCCAAGCACATGTCCAAGCACAATGAGAGAACAACCAAGGTAGCACAGTTCAACAATGCTCCAACAGGATGGGTACCATGTTCGGTACATAATATACAATGATGATGCAACAACTGATGGGTAGTCTCACAGCTCTGGTGTCCAGGCACAGGAGTGGCACAAACCAACCACCCCCTCCGTGGTCTGGGTGCCTGCAAGGTCAAATTTACACAGGCCTCTGAAACCTTGGCGGGGAAGGAGGGTCAGGGATATGTTGTTCGGACAGGCATTGTCATTTAGGATAAACGGAAAGAGGGGCAGGAGAAGGGAGTAGGATTGTCAAGGGAAAGTAGGCAAAATACAAAAAACAACTATTGACAATAACACATACTCAATCAGACAAAACATGTTCATCATGCACATTGTACCCAAATGAGTCAAATGCAAGCCAAAGAGAGACTTATCTCTGGGGTGAGTGCTGGCCTCCTGCCTGCGCACTCTCAGGTCCGGTAACAGGAGCAGTTCAATGCTGCAAAGAGAGTGTGAGTTACTAATGTGTGTGTGTTTACAACACACACACAACACCATTCATGCCCCAAAGTAAGTGACTCCTCCACAAACAAACACTCGTGTCTGCTGCTTTGTACCCATACGTTAGCTTGCCCCCGTGATGGTTCATACACTGTCAATGCAGTAAAGCAGGCGCACGTGGGCGCGCGGGAAATGGAAGACCAATGCGTCAAGAATCACACATCATACAATGGTCCCTGGTTGAGCAGCTAGACGCGTATAGCGAGGTGCGACTTCAGTACAAGTTGTGTTCTGGCATCCGCAGATTTCAATAGGTAGTGCACGTGTCAATTTGCACATGCCAATGATATGCACTGCACACGAGTCTGTGCCTCGCTGGGTGTCCCTCTGCGCTGTATAAGTATCTGGCTAGGAACGCTACTGTGCTAATAACTCTGCTTCTATGGAGCAGGGGGGACCAGAGGATATGTGCGACAGCCCCTGCATGTGCCCCTGACAACTTGGAAAGCAACTTGCCATTTGTCCCCCAACGCATCTTAGCTCTACTGTGCGCTTCAACAACAATATCTGTCCAAGCTCCCAATCAGTGGCGCTACTTAGCATGCATGTGCAAGTGGCCTGGTGGGAGGCAGGCTGCGGTGTGGCCCCCTTGTGCTGCTCACCTTGCTTGGAGCTCCTGGGAACACGTCTGCTTCTGTTGGATGTCTGAGCACAAGCCTTGTGCCACTGCTTGCGCACACATGTGCATGTCTGCCCCACCAAACGTGCCCAGCTGTCTGTAGTACTATGCCCCATGTCTGCTGGCAAAGGTGGTCGGAGGTTCATTCTCCTGCAGAAAGGGCACAAAACATATAATTAACGCTGGAAAGTTCCCTGTGTGTGTTTCTTCATGCTGGTTGTCACTGGGCCATGTCAGAGACCTACATCAGAATTCCTCCCCCCATCAGTGTGACTTTGACAGGCAAAGGGTGCCGGCCACTGTCTACAGCATGAAGTGCATCAAGCAGATGTACAGCAAATAAAAGAAACATACATCACAATGTATATCAATTAATGGACACATCAATCATGAACCCACCCAAATCTAATACAGACATGCCGTGGATAAAACCCCCACAATCCCAACAGGGGTGTTAACACAAGTAGTACAGCAGCAGACAGGCCACAGATATGACAGTCCAAAGCCCTTGTGTAAATGACTGTAACATCGAACCATCCTTGCGAGCCCATGGATAAGGGAAGCAGGAGTGGCCTATGTGAGTCAGGACCACAAGCTGCAAACACATAGATGAGACAAGCTTGAAGGGCCCAGCTGGAACAGACAGTGGATTCTTTCAAAAGCCACAAAGCACCACACCATCACATGAATGCACAATAGACACGCAATTTTAAACTATATTAACTAATTAAAATAACTATAAAAACCTACATTACCTAATTAAACTAACTATCAAAAACAATTTTAACTAACTAAACTAAAATGAAAAATCAAAAATAGCCACATACGACCCGGGGGGGAGGCACCCAGGAGGGGGGAGGTACAGGGTGCACCTCAACACCCACATGCGATGATGTTGAGACAAAAAAAATAACCTCCATGGGCTCAACGCCTGCACAGCCCGACCTGTGTGGGAGTTATCTCGTCATCCGAGTCAGCCTCTTCCTGAAAAGGTAGACGTGGCACAGGAGCCTGACCAAGCCTAGGCGCAGCTTGCCCCTCGTCTGCAGCAAGTCTGCCGGACGGGTGAGCCTGGTTCTGTGTGGCGATGACACTTAGGTCAGAATGCAGAACCTCCCGTGATACGCCTGCTTCCTCTTGCAAGGTAACACGTGTAACACAGAGTTCTTCCTGCGTGGCCTGGCTGGACAACTGATGCACCTCCCGGCAAGCACGCAGCTCAGCTGAGATGGTACGCACAAGCTGCGCAAACCTCTCCTCTGACCGCTCCCTCTGGGACATCAAGAGCACACCCAGAGTGGATCTGAGGGAATCATACTCAACCCTCAGGGCCTCCATGTGTGCCTCTGCGTGAGCAGCAATTGCTTGATGCAAAGACACCATTTCAGCCCGGCGTGCTCTGTCTGAGACCGCCATGCCCAGCCTGAGTGAGCGGGCCATGGACTGTACCGCCGGCTGCTGGAGTTCCACCTGCCTAGCAGGGGGTAGCATGGATTGGGCCACACGCTCCATGCTCTCAGCGATGTTATCAATTGCTGCCCCCTAGTGTTCTGAATTGTCAAGCAAGGCTTGCTCCTACTGCAGGACTAGATTCCCCCATCGATGTGATGCCCCAGGCACATCAGCAACTGGTGTGTAGGGTGACCCTGCATCCCGATCCACCACAGGCGGAGGTCCCACCACCGTCTGGCCCCTCAGTGCAGGTGTCGCGGACAGAGGAGCATCCACATCTGAATCACTCACCCCTGACGAATGGACCCGATGCACATCCAACTCGACATTGTCATCAGAGTGATCATCCGGGCTTGACTCATTGCCAGCCACAGACAAGATGGTCTGTAACACATGTGGGTTCTTGTGGTCTACCACCCCATGACCCCCACTTGTGCCGGGTTGCTGGTGTGATAGCAAACCTGTGTCTGGCATGACAACACCATCCTCTGGCTCCATTGCGTCATCATCTGGAAAGTGGAGAACAATTTACATTAGTACACATGTCAGAAGTACATAACACACACAGACATGGACATCACACAGACAGCCAACACATGAAGCAGACATGTCACACACAAATGTGAACCTGGCATGCATGCCAGGTTACTTTGACATAGCATCAGGGAGTAGGCATGTACAACGGTGTAACACAGCTCTGAAGTGGGTTGATGCAGTGCAGAACATGTGTACGTTATCCTCTATCTACATGAACAAGTACATCATGATGTGTATCAATTAACTTGAAGTCAGTTCAAGGGCAAGTTCAGGCATCGCGTGCAATGTGCATGCAATGTGTTGCATGGCTACAAGCAAACCCCCCCTATGTGAAAATGCAGGGATGCATTGCATGGCAGCGAAAAGGCGACCAGAGACCTATGTATTGGCAGACAGTGTTGGCTAGCATCAATTGCATCATCTGAGTCAACTGAAAACACAGCAGATGATGATGGGACAGAAAGCAGGACACATGATGCACCCTCAGAAGTACAGTCATGTGTGCAGAAGCCGCTACACCAGTTGAACAGTCAGTGGGCCTGAAATGGGGGGAGGCCTGTGCCCCGCACAGACTGTGACACCCTAAACATGTGTGTGATGCAGGACTGAGCCAGACTGGGCATGGAATGGATGATCAAATGCATAGAATGTAGGTCATCCTGGACACGTACTACAATGATCATCCAGTCAAGGACACATAGGGGCATACATGGAATACACATGGAGCATGAATGGGAACTCATGTCCCTGCGGAGCATCTGCCATCTGCACAGTCCAAATGTGAGACACCCTGCATGAAGTGCAGAGGATGTACCCCACTGCACGTGTCTGGCAGGTTGGCTGGTGGAAGTTTGCATGTACACAGGAGTCTTGAACAGGCCATTGCATTACGCCAACATGATGCACACCTGTGCAATGTTGAAATTGGGATGCCGGGGTAGTGGAGGGGCAAGGGAGCATGCCTACGTGGAGTACCTGCATGCATGCAGAGGACACATGCACGTCAGTCATGCAATGACATAGTCCCAGTGCTGAGAGGAAACACACCCCAGGCTACATGCAGAAGGGCCATTGAGCTGGAACATGGACTGTAGGGGCAGCTGGGTGACTAGCATGTGAGTAGGGTGCAAGTGTGGTGGTGAGGACAGTCCCCATCTGCTCTCCATGTCCACTATCCTGCACAGCAGGCACACATCAGTGAAGCATTGCATGACTTGCACATGAGAACCATGTACACATGACATGCAGTGGCAGTCAAGCACAACACATCACACAAGCAAAACACAAATGTCCTCGACAAACAGGCGACAACACTCACTGGCATCAAAGTCCTGCATCTCTCCCACTCCTTCGACCATTCCTGTTGGTTTGAACTCCGCAACGAGTAACTCGTGCGGATTGAGGTCTTCCTCCTTAGGTGGTGGCCCACCGTCAGGCACCAGAGTCATGTTGTAATTAGAGGCACGCTTCGCCTTAGTGCTGCATTTGAGGTCATCCCAACGCTTTTTGCACTTTTGCGCTGTGCGCACGTCATGGCCGAATGCACTCACATGATCCGCAACTTGCTTCCAGTGGGTATTACGATGGGCAGCCGTAGTTTGACAATTCTGCCCCACTAGCATGTCACGGTTGTTTTCCCGCACGTAGTCCACGAGGAAGTCCAGTTCCTGCTTGCAGAAAGGATTCTTCCTCGACTTGCCAGAGGCCGTAGCTGTGTCTGGGGTCCCAGCCTGTACTGCAGGTGCAACCTTCCTCCTCTTGGACGCTGGTCCGGTCCGTGGCTGGCAAATGCTGCCCTGAACATTATGGGCAGTGGCGCTGGTGGAATGAGCTGAGGGAGTGGCAGGTGGAACATGCAGTGAAGCCCTGACTTGCACCAGTGGCTGCTGGGTGCCCTGGAATGGACCCTGCGCAGCATCATCCGCTGTGCCAGGGTCATTGACCAGGACGGTCCTGGTTGGTAGACGCACAACCAGGGTGTTGTCGGCTGCATGTGCCCCTGCACTTGCCAACACCTGCTGGTCGGGGCAGCAGATGACATTACTGCCCCAGGGACACGTGCCTCGGTCAGGGCGGCCCTGCGTGCACCTACGGTGTGCCTTCTGACCTCCTGGAAATCTTCCATGGACTTTTCAAGTGCCAACGCAGCCTGCGCTGGCAGACCCTGAGCCTGGGTGGTGGTGTCCACAGCTGCACCTGCAGCTACCATTACCCTTGGGCCCGTGGCAGTTGATGAAACAGACTGCCGGGTCACATGGGCGCCAGTGCCAGATGCAAGAACTGCATCTGTCGGAGCCGCAGGGGGTGGTGGCATGACTGCACCAACACGTGGCACAACATCGTGCCGAGCTGGCGCACCCCTGCCTCTTCCGCCTCTGCAGCCACCCTGGACACCCTGGAGTCCCCCTAGTCCCTGGTCACCCCGCCCACGTCCCTGACCATACCCGCCACGGGGAGTACGCCCAGCTGAGGCGCCCCTCACCTTTCGTGGCCTCCCAGCCATGGCACAGATGGAGTAGTGCCAATGGGAGGTGTACACGCCAATTGTCCTGGGCAATTAGGGTGAAGGGTGTGGGATACAAGATGTTAACAGCACCCCTGTACCTGCAAGGCTGTATGTGACCCCGGTGATTAAGTGACGGGTCACGCAATGCTCAGGCACCCCAAAACTGCTGTAAAACCGTGCACACAACCCCCGTAGCCCATGTGAGTGAAATTAACCTCCCGCAGTACGCAGTGGCACCCAGGAACATGAAAAATGCGTACGCGTGGGACATGCAGGCTACTATGACCTCGAAAACGGTACGCGATACACAGCGGGCCCGCAGTGGTTAAAATAGCGTGCGCGACTCACCGTCTGACTAGCGTGATCATGAAAAACACGCATAGCCAATATCCCCGCCAAAAGAAGAGATACGTCCTTGATCCGCTGTGAAGTAGTGATGGCACGCAAAACAACACGAAGTAGCAACACACACGTCGGTCTCCACGAAAGGCACATACAGCGAACTGCTGGCCCCGTTCACCTTTAACCCATGCTGAGGGAAACGCCCACCCGTGTCACGTCACTTACGCGCTTAGGCCCTTTTCTCGGATTACACACATTAACAAGGGGATGTGCAGTTTTTTCACGTGCTGATTCACTATGCACCCGTCACGAGGGAAACGTCCATGCATGTAACGTCACAGATGCGCTTACGCGCTAAGGGCCTTTCCTCGAATTACACGCTGACATGCAGTTTTTTCACGTGGCAAATCTGTATCAAGCTGGCCACGCAACAACACACGGAAGACCATGCTCCTACCCAGAAGGCCATTTTCCTGCCCCCCAGAGCTCCTAGCAGCCTCCTACGAGCCATCAGCTGCTGCCTGCCTGCCTGCTGCCACCGTGCCCTGCCATTTGGGGCCAGCACATCTGCCATCTGCAGGGGTCCAGTTGCAGTGACCACCCTTGCTAGAACAGAAGACTCCCGTCTGGTGTTCCATCACTCCACAGCCCAGCCCCAGGACCCAGTTGCCCACCCACACCTGCCTCAGGGGTCACCATGTCTGACACAACACCTTCCGGCACCAGTGGCAACCCCCAGCCAGAGAGGCAGAGGGCTGCCAGCATCACTTCCGATGAAGTTGGCACCCTGGTGGAGCAAGTCCTGGGGCAGTATGATGCCCTCTTCACACCATCGCGCACCGACAAGGAAGGACGGAGGATTATCTAGACAGACATAGTGGGTGCCATCAACGCGGAGGGGGTGGCTTCCCGCGACATGAAACACGTCTAGAAGCGCTGGGAGGACTACAAGTCCAGGACCCTCAAGAAGGCCGGCGGCCAGCTTACTAACCAGCAGATGAGGGTCCTGGAGCGCATTCACCCAGTGCTTCGCCACCAGATCCTCAGGATGCAGGCCCATCTGGAGTCGAGCAGTAAGTGGCCATGCATTGCTGTGTGAAACAGGGCATGTTGCAGTGTGCTGGTAGTCAGCTACTTGCCTGTATGTGTGACATAGGCCATGTACAGAAGTGTGTGTGCAGGGACATCATGGTGCTGCATGTGAGACCAGTCATGCGTGAACCACATGGATGGTGCATGTGTTACAATGCAACATGCGGAGCAACATGTGGAATGCACACATGAATGCATGCCTGTCTCTGTTGTTGGACATGGATGGGGTGTGAGAGATGGGTGCTGCTGTCAAGGACATGTATGGTGTGCATGTCTATTTGTCTGAGTAGCGTGTGTGTGACTTGTTAATGCCATGGATGCATGACACATGTCCGTGACAATGTTCTGATTCACTGATGCAGCCTAGTCATCCATGTCTCCACTCTGTCTGGGGTGTATGAGGCCAGATGGCTGAAACTACGGTGATGTGTGTGCATGTGATCAGTATGACCCATGATGCATGTGAGTTTCAAACCACCATCGTATGTTTCAACAGTTCCTTGGACATGTATGGAAATGTTCTTTGCATGCGCCATGCCTGTTTCTGCATGTGTGTTGCCTGCACTGACACATGTGTTGTGGAGGGACATGTGCTATTGCTTCCTGTCTAGAGGACTATTGTACAGTACCCTGATGATTGTGTTCTATGTCTCCCTCTACACAGCGGCGAGTGAAGAAGAGGGCGGAGACGGCGTTGTGGAGCAAAGTGGCGGGATGCCTCCACCAGTTGGCGACACAAGGCCCAGTCACCCTTCCAGGAATTACCATCATCCAGGAGCGAGGGGACTGGTGCCACGTCTGCCACTACGGCTGCAGCGGAAGGGGTGGGTGAGCCCCCACAGTGGCTTGCAATGGCAGAAGACGGTGTGGAGCCATCCAGGTTGTTGGTTTGCACAGAGGAGGAGGAGGCCACTACTGAGCCGCACATGGGGCCTGGTGGGGTGGTACCACTGGTGCAAGTGGTGCAGTCCAGGGGCAGGGCAGGAGGCAGCACAGGTCACCGTGGAGGATTGGTCACCTATAGCTAATAGACTAATATCCAGATACATATAGGTTTTGCCCTGATTCTATAAGGACAAGCACCTTTTCTATATGCTTGCGCTTGCACTAAAGAAAAGCGCCCATTAGACATGTTCTTGCTTTACTACAGTCTATCACCATATCTCACTGGACTTAACTTTTTGTAAATGAATTTTATGTTTTCTTTTGCATTTAATTGTTTGTTTTTTCTATTTTGCATTTATACTCATCAGTTTACAACTAATGTGATGTTTTGATGGAATATATATATGTGAACGACCTATACTTCTGTAAACTTTTCGCTGCAGAAGGCTTTTTAGGGCTTTTGTTCCTAGAAAATGTTACTTGATTGCTCTTGTAAGCATCCAATTTTTTTACCTTGATTAAACCCTTGTGAATATATTTGTTGTAATAAACTTACACCATGTACAAATTTTGTGTCTACATGTACGAATGAATGTGCATTGAACCCCTTTCCCTGTTGGGATCCTTTAGACTTTGACACAAGTTCAGAATAGTGGTGACCTTTGCAAACACCAACTAATCCCCTTGTGTTTTGAATAATGGCATACAGCATTAAAAATATGCATTAATTATCGTCGGGCGGCTACCCCTGTATGTGATATCATGTCACTGTCCCTGTGACTGCACCACCATGCACCAGCGGGGATGCCCCACCCCAGGCCTGTCCGCAGGTAGGGGGGGAGGTCCACGTCATCTGACACTCCTCTACCTGCGGATGAAGGGACCCGTGACCTTATGGAGACCATCCTGATAGGTGTCGGGTTGCGCACGTGTGACATTCCTGATGACGTGCATGCTTCCTGGGGGAGCACGCACGTCATCACGAAGAGCTGTGTGCCAAATTGGCCCAGTTGGGAGGGGCCATGGTCGGGGGTTTCGTACATGTGTCGGGCACTCTGGCGGCCCACTCTTCCTCTGTGGAGACTATGCGCCAGTCGTTCTCCATGTGTCTTCTGGCCCAGATGCCACCAGGGCCCCCTGTGGACCTGCCCCGATCAATGCAGCCAGCTCGGTGGAGATCCCATCCCTGCCACAGTCAGGAGGCATCATGCTCGGGGTCATCAACATCAGAGGGGCAAGCATCGGCCGGAGGGCAGGAGGACCCTGGAATGGGAGTGTCTTCCGTGTGGCAGCGGTTGGGCCAGTGGATAGATGCGGAGCGGCGGTGGGCAGAGGAGGCACGGCTCACTATGGTCAGGGCGGAGAACTCCATGCGCAGGGTGCTGAGGCGGGCTGAGTGCCTCGAGGGAATTCGCAGGGAGTTGGAGGTGGACATGGCGTTATCCCTGCGAGACCTCGGGCCAGGGAACAGGCCCGCCTCCAGGAACAGGAGTTTGATGATGCCCTGGCCCGGGAAATCAACTAGTGAGCCGTAGGAATTGGCGGCCGCCATTGTGTATAGTTAATTAGTGTTAGGTTTAATTTATGTTTTTCTTTCATTTGGGGTGCTTGGACTATGCCCCACCTTTTAGTAGATAGTTCTTTATTAGGTAGGGTTTTTTGTAGGTTTCCTTTCAATCGTTGGGCTTATGGACCTGTATTTGTTCTTTGTATATAGTTGAAGACTGAATTTCTCATCATTCTTTTTTTTGTTCACCATGGAGCAATGGATTATTCTTATTTTTTTTCTTTGGATTTGGTTTGCTGGATGGAAACTTTGGACCCATTTTCATTTGGATTTGTTTGGATTCTGCTTTCATATTTTTTATTTCATTTTTTTGGAACATGCTGCATTTTCTTTATTATTTCCATTATTGTGTGATTTGATTTAATCCCCTTGCTTTTGTATTCAATACATTTATGTTTCATACTGCAATGTGTGCTATTCTCTCATTGGTTTCATGCATGTCACGATGTGGGTTTTCTCATTCACTTGCACCCATTGTGTGTGTGTGACGGACATGTGTTGATGTGCATACTGAGTCAGGAATACAAAAAACAAAATATTCCTTTAGGTCATGCATTTTAGAACCCTGTGTAGTTTAGTGTCATAACCAGTGTCCGTCATTGTAACATCTAGTAGTGTACAGCCGTTTATCATTAAGCGTGCTGACACCTGTACTCGATACATTTCTATTACAGACAGCAAACCAATTCTACTCTTTTTATCAATAAAAAAGAGAGTTTATTCCATCATTTCATTTGTGCAGTTCACAGTTTTGTAGAACATTTGTGTTATTAAACAGCTAGTAGCTAAAGTAGTAGTGTATACAAAAAATGGTAGTTTCCAATTATTTCTCCACTTGATCTTCTAATTACAATTAAAAAGTGATTTTACATCCTCTAATGACCTTATTCACTCATTCACATCCTATAGATCCCGACATGTTTCGCTCCTTCTCATTCTCATTCTCATTCAAAATAGTTATTATGGGAGTTTCTTCAAGGGAACACTACATACAATACCCACATTGCTATTACAGGTCTACCACAATTACACTGTTAAAAAATCAATCTTCTGCTATATCGTGATTTCTGGCACTCCAGTTGACATCTCGAGTTTCAAATTAATGTTGCGGGGTCATGTCTGTCTGTATCCACCAACTGCCATGGGGTCTACAATACACAGAAAAAAGGGGTTACAATTAACCGTTTTCTGGCGCCTTCCTAAATTCAGGCTAGTGACTGCGTGTTACTACACGTCAAAGAGTATGAATCTCTTGCTTTAACATAGCATTGCCAGTGATAATGACTAAGTTACCTCACCCATCCAGAACACCCTGGGTGTGGGGTCCTGCCACCTTTGAGTTGGAATAGAAAAGCTCTCTGTGTGGCTCTCCATCGGTACAGATGACTGTTTCCACCACGGTTGATAGTCTCTGTGTGTAGTTCCAGTGGAGTTCACAGCCTCCCCGCTAGTGCCTCTCATCGAGCAAACAGCTCGTGATCAAGTATGGTGTAAACAGAGATACTTTCTGTTACTCCGCGCTCAACCGCGTTCACAGATATTTATGGAGACCACTGTGCTCCCACATGAGTGCGTGCTTAGTCTCACCTATTTCGGGAGGCATCTTCGTCAGGTCACCCACGTGTGTCAATCCTTCGGTGTATGCTGGGTAAACCTGGTTGTCTGGACGACCAGCATATTGTACCTGCGCAATCACGGGTTCATTACTCTAATCCCAGAAGCTCCACCTGTCTCCTCGGAGTATAGGAATGGGATGTTATTCTCAGAGCGGCACTAATAACCAGAGGCAAATGGGTAACCCTGGACTATATACAATTCGGATGGGCCCCTTTAAAGCGGATCACAGCAGTGGCTCTATGTAGGGTTGAGCTCATTGCCTAACAACCCTATGCTGCATGAGTCAGGGCCTGCTGGCAGGTGCCCGTCAATGCTGGGTACGGGTGCAGGGGGACATGAGTCGGGGCCTGCTGGCAGGTGCCTGTCAATGCTGGGGGGTGGGTGTGCAGGGGGACATGAGTCCGAGCCTGCTGGCAGGTGCCCGTCAATTCTGGGTGGGTGGGGGTGCAGGGGGACATGAGTCGGGGCCTGCTGGCAGGTGCCCGTCAATGCTGGGGGGGATGGGGGTGCAGGGGGACATGAGTCAGAGCCTGCTGGCAGGTGCCCGTCAATGCTGGGTGGGTGGGGATGCAGGGGGACATGAGTCGGGGCCTGCTGGCAGGTGCCTGTCAATGCTGGGTGGGTGGGGGTGCAGGGGGACATGAATCGGGGCCTGCTGGCAGGTGCCCGTCAATGCTGAGTGGGTGGGGGTGCAGGGGGACATGAGTCGGGGCCTGCTGGCAGGTGCCCCTCAATGCTGGGTGGGTGAGGGTGCAGGGGGACATGAGTCTGGGCCTGCTGGCAGGTGCCCGTCAATGCTGGGTGGGTGGGGGTGCAGGGGGACATGAGACAGGGCTCACTAGTGCATGGTGCCATGTGAGCTGGCTGCGGGGCATGCCCAGGGTGTATGGGCTTCCTGCGGAGCATGGCCAGGGTGTATGGGCTGCCTGCGGGGCATGGCCAGGGGTCCCAACAGGCCATCCCCACCCTCCCTGGTCCCCCCGTGTTGTTTCCTTTGTGTACCCCCCCTTCCTGCACACAGGAGTCTGTCCTGATACATTCTGGTTTCACCATCACCGTCTTGTGGCCAATGCTGGATTTTACTTTTATGGACTTCATTGATTCACGGTGCATCACCCTTTCTCAACTCTCATGCTGGACTTCCTTTGCATCTTGTACTCATGGTGGCTCTGAATCATGCTGTTCCATCTTCATCTTGTATTCTGGCTTGCAACATTATGTGTTACTACTGACTTCTGAAATTGTATTTGCTTTCCTCTCTTGCTTCTCCACTCTTTTTGACTGCTTACTCTCTGTTCTTTCCTCCCATCCCCTCTCCCTTTTCCTATCTCCTCCCCTCCTCCCCTTACTTTCTTCTATGCACTTACTCTATCAGAATTGTCCCTGGACCTACTATGATAGCAACCTTGTCTGTCGCTCCCCTACCCCCTTACTGTTGTCTCCCCTCCCTGCAGCACTATCTGAAATGTTGTCAGGCCTAGTACGATAGTTACTTGTTTTGTTCCTCCCCTCCCTTTCTGCACCCCTCTCCCTCACCTTTTGTTTTCCTCCGGCTCTACCAGAAATGTCGTCAGGCCTAGTACGGTAGTCACCTGTCTGTTTCCATTTCCTTCCCACTCTCCCCCTCCCTTCCTTTTCTATGTCTTAGCACTTGGACTATCTGAAATGTCGTCAGGCCGAGTACGGTAGTCGCCTGTCTGTTTCCATTTCCTTCCCACTCTCCCCCTCCCTTTCTTATCTATGTCTTAGCACTTGCACTATCTGAAATGTCATCAGGCCGAGTACCATAGTTAATTTCACATCCTTACTGTTCATGGCCTGTAAGAATGTCATTGTATTTTCCCTTGTTCCCTTCCTTGCCTTGAAGCGCTTTGAAACACATTGTGTATAGGCGCTATATAAATAAACTATCACATCTTATCATATCATTACCAGGGTAGTCCCCTATGGCGTGGGCTGCCTGCAGGCCATGGCCAGGGTGTATGGGTTGCCTTCGGGGCATGACCACGGGTGCAGGGTAGTCCCCTGTGGTGTGGGCTGCTTGCGGGGCATGGCCAGGGGTGCAGGGTAGTCCCCTGTGGTGTGGGCTGCCTGCGGGGCATGGCCAGGTGTGCAGGGTTGTCCCCTGTGGTGTGGGCTGCCTGCGGGCCATGGCCAGGTTGGATGGGCTGCCTGCGGGGCATGGCCAGAGGTGCAGGAATACACGTACCCCGCTCGCCAAGCGAAATCGTGTGTTAAACTCCCCGCGCACCCCTCAGAATACACGTACCCCTCTCACGCTAGCAAAATCGTGTGTTAAACTCCCCGCGCACCCCTCAGAATACACATACTCCTCTCACGCTAGCAAAATCGTGTGTAAAACTCCCAGCGCACCCCTCAGAATACACGTACCCCTCACGCGCTAGCGAAATCTCGTGTTAAACTCCCCGCGCACCCCTCAGAATACACGTACCCCTCTCACGCTAGCGAAATCGCATGTTAAACACCCTGTGCACCCCTCAGAATACACGTATCACGCTCGGCCAGCGAAATCGCGTGTAAAACTCCACACGCACCCCTCAGAATACACGTACACCTCTCCTGCTAGCGAAATCGCATGTAAAACTCCCTGTGCACCCCTCAGAATACACGTACCCCGCTCGGCCAGCGAAATCACGTGTAAAACTCCACACGCACCCCTCGGAATACACACATGCAGCCCATCCACTCTCAACATTCCCCACAGGCAGCCCATCACCCCTGTGCATGCCCCACACGCTGCCCACACCAAAGGGTGGAGTTTAACACACGATTTCGCTAGTGCGAGAGAGGTATGTGTATTCTGAGGGGTGCACGGGGAGTTTTACACGTGTTTTCGTGGTTGGGGGGCTGTATGCTGGTCCACTGGCCTGTGCGCCATGTACAGGATTTGTGCGCTGTTCATGACGCACAGGGCGGAGTTGGGGGCGTAACTGGCGCAGCTGCAGGGTCGCTGCACCACTCTGCGCCATGGCTGGTTATGGATGTTGAAATCCATGAATACGCTGTGCGCTGAAATGGGTTTTGGCGCATGCGGCTGGCGCAGACTGCCGCACGCGCAACCTGTGTGCCACTTGTGCGCCGAATTCTATGAATTACCCCCGAAAGCTGTGACAAGCTTTTCAAATAACTTGCTTGAAAAGGTTTTCTGTGATATTTTACAGCGTGAGATGATAAACAACTGCTTATGGTTGAATGTTTAGTTTGTGCACTGCTCTAGTTTAACACGTGTGATCAAGAATCTGCATGTTATTGCTGATTTAAAGCACAAAATGCATTTTAATAAAATGGTTAAGCTATTTTTCTGCAACACATTGGAAGCTGCACATTACATTTTTTTAAATCCAAAAGATATTCGACATTGATTAATTAGATCAGCAAATGAAGATCACTTACATTACATTAAGGAAGTGGCTAGGTATTAAAGGGGCTGGTGGTGTGTGGCCATGTATTATAAGGAATAAAATAACCTCAAAAGTATTCAGAAATTATATTGCAAGTCACCTCAGACTTCTGTTACCTTATAAAGAAATTCGGCGTTTAGCCTTGTTCCTCTGTTAGGCAGAATTATATGCAGTACCCTTTAGGAACACTTCACACAATTAAGAGTACAAGTGACAGTACAATTTCACCTTTGGTAGAAGCCTGTACTACACAGTTATATGGTAGCAGTAGCGGAACAGCAGACTTATCTCAAGAGTAAGTGAGCAGTACAAATAGTTACACAAAGTACAGCAATTACTATGGTTCATGCAAACACTGACTCAAGGTTTCTAAGTAAAACAATATATATTTATTTACTCAACAGTTGCATAACATTTCACTATTATAAGCAAGTTAAAAATCACAATCATAAATACACCACACCACTTCCCTTAAATTCCAGACAAGTTATGCTCACAAAATGAAGTGGGAGCAAAATGGCACTCCAGCAATTTAAAAAGGAGGGAAAGACAAAGTTATTAGAAATTAGGCAAAACCAACAGGTACATAATCAGGGCAATTGAACAAGAGAGACTACTAGGTTAAACTCAGATAGAAAAGGCTTAGGGCCAAAGTCAATGGTTCAAAAGTATTTTGCTGAAGATAATATGATTCAATGTAGTTTGCGGTAAAGTTCGTGGCACAGATTCCGGACGAGGTTGGTTGGTAGAAAAGTTAGTTCAAAGAGAAGAGAAGGACAAGCCGTCAGATTGGAGAATTATTTCAAACACTTTCACCGCGGTTGAACGAAACGGACAACCGGATTTGCACAGTATCTTAAAAAAGAGAGGAAACTGTAGCTGAGGCGGACGTTCCTGGTGGTTCCTGTAGGCTCACAGTTCCTGAAGCGACTGTCGGACTTACACGAAGTAGTAAGATTGGAGGGTCCTACGCCATCCAGGGAAGAAACCAGCAGCAGAGAAAAACAACAAATAAAAGGTGCGCTCCTTAAAACCCAAGCAGGGTCCAACCTTCCTGGCTATCCGGCCCACTGTAGCTCTGTACAGCGAGTTCAACCAGAGGAGGGGTCCTGGCTTGTAGTTTGGGCGAACTGGTTGGTCCCACCAGCTCAGGGGAAGAGGTTTCCTGGAGGATCTTCTCTGTCGTCGGATTTGGAGATTCGGACCTGCAGCAGGGCTTCACCAAGCAGTTCTGTCATTACAGGGGTCCTCTTCTTCCAGTTCCTCATTGGTTCTTTCGTTCCAGTGGTGACTCTGCTCTTCCAGTCCCAGAGACCTGCTTTTTATGCAGTTTTACCCCATTCATACAGCCTGGCTGTCAATCACACAGCCGGGTGGCTGGCCTGGCAATGCCAGTCCCCTTAGCCAATCAGACAAGAGTGCGACTTGGCTTTCCAAGGGAACCCATGGCAGGGGTCCGAAGATCCCTCCCTCACATCCTGCCTACCTAGACTATGAGACGCCTTGAGGAAGGCTTCTGTGCAGGGAAGTCATTTCACTAAAATGCCAGGTGTAGCGGAAGTGACATCACACGACCCTTGACCCCTTGATGACATCACAGGAACTGATGTCATTTGACCCCACCCCAAAGTGATATCGCGGGAAGCGATGGAACACAACCTTTCACCCATTGACAAAACAGGAAGTGGCATTGCATAGCATTGTACACTATGAAAAATATGGTTACGATATCACTATAATGTGATGTACATTTCATACAAGAATGGATTGCCATATGTATCGTTAAGATCAGTGTGTATAGGCCCATATTACCAAATTACTGTGAATGCAAGCAGACGTCCATGACCAAAGGATAATGATGTGTTATTATATAGCACTTACGCTTAAGCTCTTTTTATAGAAAAAATATACACCCAATATCACCCAACCTGTGTTGGTACTCATTTATCGACCTAAGAAGGATGAAAGTCTGAGTTGAGGTGTTTAAGAACAGACTAAATCAGTGACTCACCCCCTGAAGTGTGTCTGAAATAAACCTTTAAGGAGTCTAGCAATTATTGTATAGAATTCCAGAAAGACACACTATTTGGTATTCCTATTTTTTCTTATTTAGGGTCAGTGATGAACGTTTTAGACTTGTGGCACTCCTGTTCTGTTCTTATTTTTCTTATTTTTTTAAGAGGCCTGAACAAGCCACTCCAGAAGTAAAGAGCCACCTGGTGCTGGCCACAGCTCAGGAGCTTGCATTACAAAAAAAAAACAAAAATAACTTTTTTTTTCGTTTTTTTTGTAGAGGTCGCAAGGGAGACCACAGAGGTCGCAAGGCAGAATTCAGAGGTCGCAGTTGCGACCTCTGGCGACCCCTAAATGACGTCCCTGCTTCTGTACAGAAGCCCGTGAAAAGACAGCAAACAAAGGAATCATCCCCGGTTTGGCATACAGAGAAAAACATGAGAAAGACTTTAACAAAAAGAAATGGCGAATAAATGCAGCCGGAGCCAAAATAAAATGTATTTGGTCAAACGGGTTTATGTTCAAGGCTAATATAATAGCCTAAAACAATACCACGTTTATATAATATAATCGCGGTAGAAAAGTTAGGGTAGCTATCACTGCCACCAGCCAAGTCTTAAAGTTAAGGGAGTGAAACAAGGCTCCAAGACAAAAGGGATAAGAATGAACCCTTTCCAGTACTTCATGTAAAATGGGGTGTACTGGGTCTGCAGTTTAAAGTGACTATGTAAAGTCATTGGCAACTTGACCTGTTTCTGGGGGACAGTAGTCAGCCCCAGAAAAATGGAGTCAGTGGGAATTCTCAAAGACAACCCTGTGCCACTGCACTGAAGGTGCTGTGTAACACACACAAAAAGTGGTGCTCTGGAGTAGGTGAGGTGCCAGTGCGCAAGATCACACAAAAAGTGAAAACACACACAGCAAAACACATGTAAGAGTGGGAAAAAGGCTCAAACACTTACCAGGTGAAAAAAATAAATCCTAGAAATCCAGCAAAGCTGCTGAGGGACTCAGTAGGTAAGGGAAATCAGCCATTTATGAGAATTCTCCATAACATCCTCTATTTGCCATGAAACTACTCAATGGCTTGCAATATCCATATAACCCCAGGGATGTCATTTAGAGGTCACCAGGGGTCGGACATGCGACCCCTGAGGGCTCCTTTGCTACCCCTGTGGTCTCCCTTACTACCTCTAAAAAAAAGAAAATTTAAAAAAATGTAAGCGTGTTCTTTAACATTTTATTTTTAATGCAAGGTCCTGGGCTGTGGCCAGCGCCATGTGGTTCTTCGCTTCTGGTGTGGCTGGCTTTCTTGTTCAGGCTTATTAAAAAAAAAAATACTAAAATAAAAAAAACAACAGGGGTTCCACAAGCCGAATAATTTTAGCAGTGACCCTAAATAAGAAAAAAATGGGGTCAGTTCACCAAAACAAAAGAGAGAGAGCTGCACCGCCAGGAGTCCCATGTGAACTCCTGCGCGGAAAACACGACAGAACACACGATAAAAAGCAGTAAAGGACAAGGATACGGAGGCCCTGTCCCTCCGATGCATTTCCAGCATCACAGTCACCCCCCCAGACTGAGGTGGAGGGTGCCTAATCTCCCACAGGATAGACACCCTCATCCAAACGGTCAACATACCTTCTGGAAAGGCCATCTGCATTATCGTGACTCTTCCGTGGTCTGTGCTCTATGGTGAAGTCTAGCCCTTGCAGGCTAATGGACCACCTGAGCAGTTTCGGATTCTCACCCTTCATCTGCATAAACCACTTCAGGGGCTTATGATCTGTTTGGACCTTGAAGGTAGACCCCGTAAGGTAGGGCCTAAAACGCCTAAGGCTCCAAACTATACTAAAACATTCCTTTTCAACAGTAGCCCACCTACGTTCTCTACCCTTGAGTTGTCTACTGATGAATATGATAGGATGTTCTCTCCCTTTGTCATCTAACTGGGACAGGACAGCTCCAATTCCGGTGTCGCAGGTATCCGTCTGGACGATAAAGGGTCGGCTGTAGTCAGGCGCACACAACATGGGTGCCCTACACAGACTTTCTTTCAAGCCATCAAAGGCCCTCTGACAGTCTGCAGTCCAATTAACCTTCCTAGGCTGTTTGGGTGAAGTCAGAGCTGTCAGGGGTGCAGCTATGGTTCCATAGTCTGCCATGAAATTGGGATAGTACCAGTGAGGCCCAAAAAGGCTCTCACCTGAGTTTGAGTAGTGGGAGTCTCCCAGTCCTGTACATCCTGTACCTTACTGGGGAGAGGTCGGATTTGACCCCCTCCTACCTCATGACCAAGATACGTGACTTTCCCCTGAGCTATCTGGCACTTGGTGGCCTTGATAGTGAGGTTAGCCCTTTTCAAGGCCTGCAACACCCTACCCAGATGTGCCAAGTACTCTTCCCAAGTGGAACTGTAGACGGCAATGTCATCTAAATAAGCCACACAAAAGGCTTCCAGCCCACTGAGAGCATGATTGACCAATCTCTGGAAGGTGGCAGGGGCATTCTTCAACCCAAAAGGCATAACCCTAAACTGGTAGAGTCCCTCTGGTGTTGAGAATGCCGTCTTTTCCTTGTCAGGGTCCATCAGAGCTATTTGCCAATAGCCTGAGGTGAGGTCAAAGGTGCTCACAAATTTGGCGGCACCTATTGTGTCATCGAGCTCATCGGCCCTGGGCAATGGGTGCGCATCAGTTTTGGTGATGGCATTGGCTCCTCGGTAGTCCACACAGAACCTTCAATCCTTGGTACCTGCCTGAGAACTTGCCTTGGGGACAAGGACCACGGAACTGGACCAGGGACTGGTTGAGGGTTCAATAACACCCAGATCCAACATCTTGGCGACCTCAGCCTGGATGTGGTTCTTAACCGTATCTGACATTCGGTAGTTCCTGCTCTTGACAGGTACGCTGTCACCAGTGTCAATCTCGTACTTACACCACGGTGTAAGGCCTGGCGTCAGCGAAAACAGAGAGGCATACTGCTGGAGCAAAGTCCTGCAGGCCCTCTGCTGCTCAGTTGTCAAATCTGGAGAGAGATGCACTCCCTCCACTGAGCCATCCTGAGGGTTGCTATGCAGCAAATCAGGAAGGGGCTCACTCTCATCCTCTTCTTGCTCTGAAGCCAGCAAGAGACATGAGACTTTGGCTCGCCTGTGGAAAGGCTTGAGCCTATTAACATGGAATACCTGAGGGGCTACCCCTGGGATTCCCATGTCAACCAGATAGTTGACCTCGCCCATCTTGGAGATTATCCTGAAGGGTTCTGTCCATTTATCTGCCAATGCCCGAGGCTTGGTAGGCTCCATCACGAGGACCTCCTGTCCCGGAGTCCAATCCACTTGTGATGCTTTAAGGTCATGCCAGTGTTTGTTCAATTCCTGGCTGGCCTTGAGATTCGCTGTTGCCTGACCCATTATCTGTGTCATCCTCCGTCTGAGGCCTAACACATAGTCCCCCACTTGCTTGGCGGGACCGGGAGGGGTGGCTTCCAAAGCTTCTCTGATCAAGGCAAGGGGCCCCCTCACGGGATGTCCAAAGAGTAACTGAAAGGGGCTGAAGCCAACACCCTCTTGAGGTACCTCTCTGTAAGCAAACAGCAGGCATGGCAGGAGGAGATACCATTTCCTCCTTAGGGGCTCTTCCAAAGCACCTAGCATGCCCTTGAGAGTTTTATTAAATCTCCCAACCAGACCATTGGTCTGGGGGTGGTAAGAGGTGGAGAACTTGTAGGTTACCCCACACTCTTTCCACATGGTTTTCATGTAACTAGACATGAAGTTGGATCCTCTGTCAGAGACAACCTCCTTGGGGAATCCAACATGGGTGAAAATGCCCAGGAGAGCCCTGGCAACCACCTTGGCAGTAACAGTCTGAAGGGGTATAGCCTCAGGTTACCTGGTGGCATGATCTACCAAAACCAGGATGAACCGATGTCCACCTGATGTGGGAGGGTCCAGGGGACCGACAATGTCGATGCCCACCCCCTCAAATGGTGTGCCCACCACTGGCAATAGCTGCAGTGGGGCAAATGACACTGCCCCCAGTCTTGCCAGACAACTGACAAGTTGGGCAGGTCCTGCAGTGGGACTCCACTCCTACTCCCATCCGGGGCCAGTAGAAATGGCCAGAGAGCCTCTGCTTAGTCTTTTTGGTACCAAGATGACCAGCTAAGGGTACCTCATGCGCCAACTGCAATAGGAAGGGCCTGTAAACCTGGGGTACCACCAACCTCTTGAGGGCACCAGGTTCAGGCTTAGTGGGCTCACTAACATGGAGCTCACCCTCCCAATAAATCCGGAATGTCCTAGGCACTTCTCCTTGTGCCTGGGACAGGGCCTGTTTCCTCAGACCCTCGACAGAGTGACACTCTCTCTGTCTTTTACAGAAGTCTGCCCGGGAGGGTCCCCCTTCAGCTAACAAGCATTGAAGATCGGGATGATCCTCTGGGTTGAGAACCTCTCCCACAGGAGAGTCTTCTGGCTCTTCTCCCACAGGAGTTCAGACAGGGTTTACCAATGGACCCAGCCCGTCCGGAGCATGGATCCCAATGGGTGCTGTAGGAACAGCAGGAAGAGAAGGAGCTCCCTCCACAGAGGTGGCCTTCTTGCTCTTTCTTCGTCTTGCCTTAGGCCGCGCCTTTGGCTCGGGTACCTGACTCACAGCCAGACCCGGTGTCACCTGTGACCTAGTGACCGCAGCAGCAGTCATGGGAAGACCATTCGCGATCAATCCCAACTCTACTAGATCATTACCTAACAGAAAGTTAGCAGGGACATTGTCCTGAACCAGGATAGGAAGCTTTGCTGTCTTGTCTCCAATTACGAGTGTGACTCGGGCTACCGGCAATAATTTGGGAGGCCCACCAGCTAACTTGGTGGTTCTCAGAGGAGCACCTACATAGTCTTCTGACTTGAGCAGGGTCCTGTCCACCACTGTCATGCTTGCCCCAGTGTCTCTCAAAGCAGTAGAAGGCTGGCCATTCAGGAGGACACTTCTCAAAAACCTACGGGTGTTCTGTGGGATAGTCGCCAGTACTTCTGCGTACTGGTCCCAGGCCCCAAGTGACACTAAGGAAATCTCTACAGGAGCACCAAATGTGATTCCTGCAGAGGAGGGGAGGACAGTGGCCTCCACCTCAGACATGGGGTAAGGATAGGTCAGGCTGACAGCCTCTACTCCGAGTGCCTTACCTTTACACTTGGAGTCACCCATTCTGTGATCCAGAGCCCCACAATCCCAACACGTGCCGGGAGTGCGGGGTACTGTACTGGAACCACCAGGAGCCTGCTTTGCAGCAGGTGGACCACTACTCTTATTCCCACCCACAGATGACTTATCCCCACTAGATTTTTGGGTCTTCGGAGAGGAGGGTTTAGGTTTACCCGACTGTGACTGCTAGAAGTGCAGATATTTTGTATGTGGCCCGGTTATACACTGATTCTTAAAACCGTTAGCACCCCACCGCTGCCACCAGTGTAAAGACTGGTAGGGGGTGTCTGTACTTCCGCTCTCTATATGGTAGAGGAGAGGCACAGAGGACCCCAGCCAAGATTCTCTATTTGGTAGCAATGGACGAGCTATCAAGGCCTAGCTTTTCAGGAGGTGATGCGGGCTGGTTCTTAAGTACAGTGTAGTCCCCGAACCCCCACAAAGGAATGTCCACATACTGTATTACTGAGAACACAGTCTTTATATAATTAATGTTCAAAGGTATGTACACGATCACAATAACGCACTTTGTACTCGGAAGTCAACAATGATAAATATATACAATTCTAAAGTGGTACCACCAATGTTATCGAATCTCATTAAAGTGCATCAACTGTGCAGTTTAAAACGTCACACAGATCAATAACGAGGAAACCAGCAATAGAGATAGGCAGGAACGTAAGATGGTTGAAACGGTAGTCTTATTTCCTCCTATTAAGGTTTTACCCCCCCAATGTACCTGGTGGAGTAGAGTTCTCCGAAGATGCGTCGACCGATCCTTCTTGAGTGACTCCCTTTAAAGCAGGAGCCACGGATCGTCGAGAGGCATCGGTGTCGGGGAATCGACGGCCCTTCATGAGTGCCCTCCCTTTAAGGCAGGAGTCACGGGTCGTCGAACGTCCGACGGCGAACAGGTTGAACTACGGCCGTGAAGTGGCAGCTTCGTTCCTAGCGGTGCTCGTCGACGACAGAGCGTTGGCGTCCTACAAGGAAGAGGCGTGCGGGGCACCTCGGTGACGATAGTTCTGGACCGCAAAGAGATGATGAAGAACTGTGGCCCAGCAAGGGCGTCGAGTCGTCGGCATCTCTGTGGTCCTCAGGTGGCAGGAAACCCACCGGCGGATGCTCCTCGGCGTGTCGACGGCCGGGCCTTCTCCAGCGGGATAAAGCGGGCGACGATGCAGACGAGAGCATCTGATGATCAAATGAAGTTCTTAGGCAAACGAAAGCATGGTGCTCCGGTCGGCGACGGCGGTCGTCGACAGTGGCGGACAACAGTCCGAGTGCTTCTCTTTGAGTTTCCGCGGCAGTTCCCGTCTCGGGTCGGCAGCCTGTCGAAGGTCTGTCTACGAGGGACCTTTGGCAAAGATCAGCTGTGCACGATGGTCCCTCGTAGCTCGGGAAGAGGGCGCCTTACCAGGTCCTCTCTGGGTCAGTCCTTGGAGACACAGCAGCTTTCAGATTGTGAAGGAGAGCAACAGCACTTCTTCTCGTCCAGCGGGGCTTCAAGGTCAAGCTTCAGTTACTCCAGTTACTCGTCGTAGTGGACTTCAGCTTCTGAACACGATTCCTAGCAGTGAGAGGTCCCCAGATATACTGTTGATCTCCCATTCATTCCGCTGGGTCACACTCAAGCATCCAATCACGACTAAGTGCATTCATGCAGGCAGGCAGCCAATCAAGCACACAAGGTATTCAGGCCATTCACTTCTCTCCAGACACTCACAACAAGTTATGTGTATTGGGACAAGTACCACGCCATTCAACACTCCAAACTGCATTCATGCCGCTTTCGGGCAGGGCTGTCTCAGTCATTGTGTCAACCACCAGATACTAGACACCCACAACACAGAATGCATATTCGTCATACAATCTATTCACCCGGGTCCCACCCACAGGAGGTACCCACAACCTACATCACTGGGAAGGCTCCAGCTAGTCTGGCCGGGCCTTCACAACAACACCATATATGGCATTTCCACCCAACAGCCAGTCAGGGGGAAGGGACAGAGTCAGGGCTTCCCAGGACTTTGGGAAAACAAGGTAATAGGTAATAGAAAGCAAGAGGCCACAGGGGCCATCTTGTTTTCCATCAGGAATCAACTGATCCCAATGGCAGGGCCTGGGTATCCCCAAAATGGAGGATACTCTGTGCACCTGTCAAATTCAGCATGGAGCTGCCACCAGCCCATACCCTGCTCTGCGGGCCACCCACAGGTGCCCAAAAACATACACTAGGGGCACAGGGTTGTACCCCCACCCATGGGTGCCATAAGGGTATCCCACGGGTCCGTTCACCAAACCAAAAGAGAGAGAGAGCTGCACCGCCAGGAGTCCCACATGAACTCCTGCGCGGAAAACACGACAGAACACACGATAAAAAGCAGTAAAGGACAAGGATACGGAGGCCCTGTCCCTCCGATGCATTTCCAGCCTCACAGGAACCCCATGCACTTTTTCAAGAGTGCATGTGTTCATGCCCGAGGAGCACGCAAAGCTACCTGAATCTGTCTCATTTTGCTTTGTGTGGGGGGCGTGTCGGGGGAGTTCCGGCCATGAATTGCGTATACCCTCACTTTGCATGAACAATTCCATGAATACGCAGAGCGTGCAGAAAAACCTCTGCACGCAGTCTGGCGTATAGGCGTTCTCGGTGCGTGGCCTTTGCAGGTTCTCTATGCAGTTTTGCATGAATCAGTCCCTTTATGTCACTCTGTGATGCCGTTTGCATCAAACAGCCCCTACCCCAAACCTCGCCTTCTGATCTCTTAAAAACATAGAACCCTGACTGAAACGTAAGTTCCATCTTCAAGCTAACCCACTTAGCAATAATTGTGATGCGCAGGTGGAAGTCAAAAAGAGTACCCAATCTGATCACACAAGCAACCCATATCAATGCAGCAGCTGACTTGATGCACACACAGACCTCACAAAACCAAGCCATCCACCAAACTCTATCTCTAAAGCAAGGGAACAAGCCTAGAACAATATATTCATCATCTAAACAGAAATTGAGCTATGTTTGCAGAAAACTGTTCTCTCTAAGCACTACCATCTGTCAAAGTCAGCCTAATATATACATTTTCAGCTGACACTTTCTTGACACCCATGACCTGATTGCAGTCTGTATGCTAGGTTCTGGGAATCACAAAAACATGTTTTATTGAGAGCTCATCCACAATCTTGGATGATTTTCTCTCACTGTGGTCTAGAATCATGTTAAAAAACAACAAAGGGAGGTGATGAGTGCCAAAGAATGGCTTCAAGATGGCCACCTACAATCAGAGCACTTGCAAATTTTCCGACAATCCTGCAAAGATATTTTCCTAATAAGCACAGTAAGAGTTGCGGGTGGATTGCACTGGCAGATAATCTTAATATAGATGTGAGGAGATGTGGAGGTCTAGAGATCGCAACTTTATCCTGGTGATATATACTTTCCTTTCTGGCCCTCTCCTCTCTCTTCTTTTTTCGTGTTATGCTGCTGGTGCTACCCATGGTGGTTGCAGGAACTGACTGAAGAGTTTGGAGCTGTGTAATAGGCTGCATTGCCTGAATTTCCTTTTATAGACTAGAAGATACTTGGCTTGAACAAGATTACTTTTTAAGATTTCTGCATCTCGTACTTGTCAAGACGTCTGGAGCTTCTCCGGCAGTCTCCAACCGCTACATCCATCATTTCATGCTCAATTTGGGCTCTTTTTGGTAAAATGACCACTCTTCATTCCCATAACCACTATTCATCCTCACTTTTCTCTAACAGGCGCGTTATCATTAATTCGTGCACTTTCCATATTAACCATTCTTTCCATCATCCTTGATTTGGATATTTACTCTTCCCACGGAATTTAAAACCATTTTTAGTATACCCGGCACTGAGCATAAGGATAGGACCTACTAGCCCACATATGGCACATATAGATAAAAATTGTGTAGAAACTTCACACCATTCATTCAAACGTTCATACAATGGAATACCGCTCCACGTCAGTATTCGCTCTTCTCATGATGAGTAACTACTGGGTCACTAATGAAGACAGATGACAGGATGTTTTATCACAAATAAGGCATAATGCCTTTTAAATGGATATCATGATTTCTTACTTTGATGTTAAATGGATTTACAAAAATTGCTTTAAACAAATACTAATGTATTGTTGTATGTATTCTTTTTTGTAGACTTTAATTTGTTGAATATGCTGCCCCTGATGAAGAGTGTACATAACTCGAAACGCGTTGCGCCTATCAAGATACAAATAAAAAGCAAAAATAGTTTTTTATAAAAAAAAAATTTATCATTGAATTCTTTATGGAAATCGCCTTCATAAGAGTCTCTAAGTGATTATAATTGCTTTAAAAATGTTATACTTAATCTCCATTAGGCCATTTTCTGGCCTCTTAGAAAGTGTGCACGGGACGTAGCTATCCTCATTGGATTCCTCTCTTGTTCTCTGTATGCATCCAGCCTAGATACCAAGGCTGTGTCTTTCTCCCCCGAACCTTGAACAATTTAACATAATGCTTATTTTTTTTGTTTACCTTTTACTAAACTATATTGACCTTGGTGTGCAAGTGTATTCACCCTGCAGTGCCTGAATTGCCATGACCATATAGGATGCACTGTGTCTGCATTACCTGCTTTCTCAGTCAGTGATGCATGAGGGGAGAGCTGCAAGATGCAATAATGTACTTTAATGAATGCCTCTGTCAGAGCTTCCATCCTTGACACTAAGCCAAGTTTTGCTTTGGGGAGGAATCCGGTCCATCCATATCTGGGAGCAGGAGCCTGGATCTGTAGTGGGTACCTCCTCACTTCCCAATATTCCTAGAAGGGGGACAATTCCAGGAGAGCCAAAGTATAGACTCCTAGCATCATTGGAGATCCTTGTATGATGCATAATGTAAAAAACAGGGCCCTTCTGGACTGTAACAGTGACTGCTTGGTGATTCTGACATTTATCTCGCCTCCAGTAATGAGCTCTTAGCTTTGTATAATTGAGATGCATGAGATGCGGTACGTCCCTGGGGCTGATCTCGAGCATTGCAGTAGCCTCTCTAGTGGCAACCAATTCTTTTGGGTATATGCACAGGATATCTGTCTGCTTTATAGACTGGATCTGGGATGGATACCTACTGTAGGCAAGAAGCAAGGCAAGCTGGACACCTTTGCCTGCAAACAGCCAGCTATATCGAATACTGCAGTGCAATCAGAAGGACAGATCATTAGTGAGAATGAGAATGTGGAAACCTTCATTAGAGACCCGTGGACCTAATGTTGGAAATGAGGAGTGGGCTGCAGAGTCTTGACCAAAAGAGGTATTTGGGCAAGGCAGAGAAGCACACCAGCTACCTGGAATATCCAGTAAATTAATTGGAAAATGAGGTGTTTTTTTTGCAAATGGATTCAGGACACTGATGGAAAATATTGAGGATCTACATTGAGATCTCAACCCAATAGCGCCTGGCTTCTCTGCTCCCAGAGCCGCCAGGTCAGGGCCCAGTGGTATCATTTTTGGAAAAAATACTGCTGGGGATGAAGGTTCAGCTATTCTTTCACATCATATAGTGGTCATTGGGTCCTTGACCTGTTCCTAGCCAACCCACAGTATTCAATAAAAGAGACCATGCTCTCATCCTAAAGCTGCATGTATTACAGACCACTCATGGACACAGTTTACAGTGAAGCAGGATTTTGATCCAACTGTATGTCAAGAATGCTTTGCGAGGAAGATATGTGAAATATCAAATGGTGCTCCATTCCAAGTTAAAAATGTACTGTAACAAAAAGTCTCACTTCTTCACTAAACCGGGAAACATTCAGTACTCTAAGTCAGTACCACAGTGCTCCTCTACGTCTCAATGATCACTATAACTGTTAGATTTGAATCCAAGCAGGCTAATATTGGATTTACGTTTACTGCAGCAGAATTCCACCATAAGTGTACTCTTAGATTCTGCAGTGTGCAGCCACAGCTGTGAACATCTTCAGATCGAGCATAGTGGGAGAGGTTCTGCTCTCTGAGTGTGTAATGGTTATGTGTGCCCTTATGGAGGGACCGCTGGAAACATAGGCAAGACCTTCCGGTGTGCTGCCCATGTTTTAACAACCACCCAAGCCAATTCTCCAGGTGCTGACATCTGGATTTCATAGATGGCCCTCTAGACCCGTCCTGTCGACTCTCCCTGAGCCAAACACCCCACATTCCCTGATGCTCCAAGTCATCCCGCACCCCTGTCCACACCCCCTCCTATCCACTTTCTGTTCTGTCACGATGCTTCATCTCCATCTTTGGTGCCCGCTGTAGAAATAGAAAAGGGACTATGTCCCTTTTGCATTTGCTATGGTGGTGGCCATCTCGTTTTTTTCACAGGAGATTGGGCTTGCGCAATATGCACAGAGTTAGTCTCACATGAAAAGAAAATATTCACACTCCGGACTGAGCCCTGAGGTGCGAATAGCTGCCACCTCCACTTCGAGGTAAGGGGGCTGTACTGGGCAGAGTGACAGAAATGATCCCTGGACGAGGCCCTCGCACGCTTGCCTAGGCTTGGGCTAGTTGGTCGTTAACCAGCCAGGTACGACCCCCAATGCGGGGGTGATACCTATATTGTTCAAATTGATTTGATCGGTTATGCTTTCATTTTTATTTTGTTGCTGTGATATGAGATTACTATATATATTTTTTTTAACTTTATTTTTGGATTTTTTTTTAAACATACATTAACAAACAGGCACCGGCCTCACTGAGGTTCCCAAACTGCCTGCCACCCATTCCCCCCCTCACACCCTTCTCCCTTTCCACCTCTGTCCGCTTCTATCTGGGGCCTTTAGGTAGTAGTCTGTGGTGTATGAGGTTCACTCGGTCCTTCTCCATGTGTTGGGGATCGCTGTTTGGTGATCGGGGATGAGGTCTGTGAAGAGATTGAGTCTGCTGTGGTAATCAAATAAGATATATATGGTCCCCATATATCTGGGGGCGAGCGTGCAATGGTAGGGTCTTTACAAAGCATGTTTCGACATCTTGGCAGTAGGTCACATCGTCTAACCACTGGTGAAGATTCAGTGGGGGTCCATGGCCCCAGTTAATTGCAATTCTTTTTCTCTCCAGCACCAACAGTAGGTTGGTTAGTTGCCTTCCGTAGGCTGGCAAGTGTCTGGTTAGTCCCAGGATCGCTAGAGTATGTTCGGGGTCGAGATGCTTGCCTAAAATCGCTGATATTTTTTCCAGTACTGCTCTCCAGAACGAGGCGATGTCTGGGCATGTCCATGCCACATGCATGAAGTCCGCCACCGGGGCGCTACAGTGACTGCATGCTGCTGAGATTGTTGGTCGTTGTGTGTGGAGTTTCGCTGGTGTGTAGTAAACCTGGTGTAGGAAGTTGAAGTGTATTTGCTTGTACCTCGTATTGAGAGAGACCTTTTGACTTAACCGCAGTATGAGTTCAAGTCTTCTTCTGCGATCGTGGTCCCCAGTGTTTTCTTCCATCTTCTCTTGGGGTTAGTGGATAACGCTGTCGTCTTGCTAAGGAGCGATCTGTATATCTCTTATACGAGTCGACCTTCAGCATGAGATTGTATCACTCCATGTAGGAGCCGCCGAGTGGGGGGTTGTCGTGGGAAGGTGGTAAGGTTGGTTCGGAGGGTATGCCACAGCTGAAAGTAGATCAATGTATCGAGAGATTTATCGCATCCTCTGTCTCGAGCTTGTTGGGGTGATAGGAAGATGTCATGGATAAAGTGGTCTCCTAAAGATTTTATCTGCAGCTTATAGGTCCATGGTATGAAGATTCGTTCTGCGGTTAGGGGTATCTGTTTTGTATTCCACTTTTTAGAGAGATTTTTTTCCAGACAACATAGGTGTTATGGGCAATGTTCATTGAATTGTGAGTTACTTGTAATTGCCCAAAAATGACAGCTCTGAGGAGATAGGGGGACGCCAGAGCCCTTTCGATTTGGACATGGGGTCTGATGAATTGCGTGGCTTACCAGTGGCTCAGGAATTGGACCTGTGCAGCCCAGTAGTAGCGTTCGAGGTCTGGGAGCGCGAGGCCACCTTTCGTCACAGGTTGAATTAGTGTAGTGTAGGCCACTCTTGCTGTCTTGCCCGCCCACAGTAGCTCAAGGATCAGACTTTTGATGCGCTGAAGGAAATGTTGTGGCAGGACCACTGGAATATATGTGAATAGATATAGAAATTTGGGAAGGATAACCATTTTGACTAAGGAGACTTTCCCCCATAGGGTGAGTGGGAGGAGCTTCCATCTGTTTACTTTGTTTTGGGTCTCCTCTTCTGTCTTTTTGTAGTTGTCTTGCATCACTTTGTGATTAATTCTGGAGAGCATTACGCCTAGGTACCTGACCTTTGAATGTTGCCATTGGAACCCGAAGTTATCAGTGAATTGACGGGTGATGCTTATTAGGGGGAAAATTATGGATTTCAGTCCGGAGAATTTGTCGAACTTGATCAATGCTCGCATCACCGGGTTCAGGTTCTCTGCAGGGTTATGAAGAAAGAGGGCCACATCGTCGGTGTATAACGATATGATTGGTTTATGTGGCCCAAGAGAGAGCCCCCTATGTAGGTGGCGGCCCCAGAGATCAGAAGCCAGAGGTTCCATAACCAGTGCAAACAGAATTGCTGACAAGAGGCATCCTTGCCAGGCTCCTCTCTGCAGGTGTGTGTCCGCTGAGCGAGTCCTTCACAGAATGATATTGGATGTCGGGTCTTAATACAGGAGGCTGATTAGTTGAATGAAGTATTTGCCTAGGCCCATGCATTTCAGGATGGCGAAGAGGAATTGCCACTCTATCGAGTCGAAAGCCTTTTCGGCATCGAGCAGGACCGTTGCTGCCTGGCTCTCCGGGGCTAGGGCTTCCGTTGCTCCAAACATTCTTCTAATGATGAATGATGTGTTCCGGCCTGGTACGAAGCCCGCTTGGTCTGCTAGTAGCATTGCTGGCATCAGAGGGAGCAGCCTCGCTGTGAGGATCTTCGCCAGTATCTTGTTGTCCAGATTTATTAAAGATATGGGTCTATATGAGGCACAGTCTTCTTTGGGTTTACCGGGTTTGTGGAGGAGGATTACATCGGCCCTGCGGAGGGATGGTGGTAGTGAGCCTGTGGTCAGTGCTTCTTCGTATACTTGCAGTAGGAGTGGGGCTAGCAATTGTGCAAATGTTTTTTAGAACCCGCCGATTAGGCCATCAGGGCCGGGAGCTTTGGTATTGAGTAGTCCCTTTATGGCTTTGTGGATTTCTTCTGTGGTGATGGGTGTGTTGAGTGGTTCTCGCAATTCAGCAGAAACCCAGTAAAGTTCGACACTGTTCAGGTATTCGGCTAACTCCAGTGGGTCGGTAGTGTAGTAGGTGTTGTACAGAGTTTGGTAGAACTTGCAAAAGATTTCGACAATGTCCACTTCAGTGTGCATCATGTTGCCGTTTTGGTCGCAGATGTGTTTGACTAGGGTTGGTTTCCTTTCAGCTGCCACGAGACGAGCAAGGAGGGCCCTGGGTCTCCAGCCCTCGCCATATTGGCGTATTTTAGGGTTCTTGGAAAGAAATGTTACCTCTCTCTCGGCTCCTGATCTGAAGTTTTCTAATTCTGTCTTGAGTGCAGCCAGGGGTTGTGAATTGGGTGATTTTGAGTGTTCTTGTTCTAGAACCTTCAGTCGGGTTTCACTTGCTGATAACTCTCTTCTGATCAGTTTTAATATCCCATTCTCTTTCGGCAAAATTTTCCTATGACCCAACATTTCAGGGCCTCCCAAAGTGTACCTGCAGATGCTACAGAGCCCTGTTTAGTTTCGATGAAGGACGTTATTTCGGTTTCGCATTTCGTTTGCAAAGACCTGATCTTGAAGGGCTCCTGTTTTAAACCTCCAGTGGGGTTTGTGCCATCTGTCTCCTGATATAGTGCATTCAAGGGTTACTGCCGAGTGGTCTGATAGGGTCCTGGGTAGGATTTGGCTCTGCCCCCATTGCCAGGGCCCGTGTGAGGATGTGAGAAGATAATCAAGTCTTGAGCTAGTCTTATGGACCCATGAGTGATACATATATTTGCATGCCTCCCAGTGTTCAAGCTGCCAGATATCTATAAGGTTGTGTGCTTTGTATATTTCAGCAATATGCAGGCTGGCCTTGGAGGGGGAAGACGTTGTGTTGTGAGATTTGTCTTTTGTGGGATCTAATTGCATGTTTAAGTCTCCTCCCCATAGGATTGTGGCTTCTCCAGCTGTTTCTAGGTGGGTCATCACTCAGTTAAAGTTGTTTGGCCCATCAGTGTTCGGCAATTAGGAGTTTACTGGGATGATCTCTTTGCCTTCCATGATCCCTCGCACTAGGATTGTTTTGCCTTCTTGGTCTTTCTCTGCCTTTATCAGTCTGAAGTTTATTTTCTTATCGATCAAGATGGCGACTCCCATGGCGTAGGAGGAGTATGAGGGAAAATATCTGTTACATCCCCATTCTCGGGCCCAGCTACTTTCGGTCTTGGGCAATAGGTGTGTTTCCTGGATCAGGGTGACATCAATCTTGTGTCTACATAGGTATTGAGTTATCTTTGCTGTTTTTGTTGGCTGGTTGCCCCCTCTAATATTCCATGTGGCTAAGTTGAACTTGTCAGTTGGTTGCTATCGCTTTGCAGGTGGTTCAGGGGGCACCATCCCGTCAGCGGTGGAAGGACGGAACCCCTCGGAGCATCCAGAGTGGGCAGAAGGTGGTGGGCCTCGACTGGGCCATAGAAAGGGCGGCTGGTCCTCAGTTGGTGCATGTTCGGAACTGTGTATTCTTTCAAAAGTGCTACCCCCAACTTGCCCTGATTCTCCCTCCCTTGAACACGGGCAAACCCCAACATGCCCGTAGGTTTTCCTCTCCCTCGTGATAACATGGTGAGTTTATTGCTGTGTTTAGGGTGCTAGTGGCTTGCCAAGAAGAAAGGCTCTTTTCAGGTGTTGCGATCGGTTTTCCAGTGTGCATTTTCCAGATTCCGGAGTGAAGGAAAGAACCGGATGTGCTATGCTTTCAATGTGGGTTTTTCCTCGTGCAATCTCTCCTGGGGACCCTTAAATTATTGTCTGCAACTTTACATCCGGCCCAGTCAAGGAAAGCATTTGCCCCTTCAGGTGTGTTGAAAAACTGGGGTTTGCCTTCAAATTGAATACAGAGTTTGGCAGGGAATAGCATGGAGTAGAGGAGTTGGTTGTCCTGTAGCCTGCGCTTCACTCCTGCGAAGGACCTGCCCTGGGCCTGCACCGCTGGGGAGAAGTCTGGGAATAGCTGAATGGAGTCCCCTTCATATTGGAGTTCACCTTTGTCTCTGGCTAGGTGTAGGTTAGTGTCACGGTCTTTGTAGTTGAGGATCCTGGCTATGATAGGCCTCGGGGCTGCGCAAGGTATGTGCGGGTCGTGGGGACCCTGTGGGCTCTCTCGACCACGAATAGGTGCGACAACCCTGATGCTCCGAATAGGTCTTTACAGATATTCTCTAGCAGGTCTTTCCTTTCTATTGGGGTATAGTTGTTCTCGTACTTTAATGTCGTATCCTGATGTTGTTGCTGCGAGCGCGTCCCTCTAGGTCTTCGTTTTTGGTGATGACGGCCTTCATCTGTCCCTCCAGTGTGGTAATTCTGGTCGAGAATGAAGACGAGTTTTCGTCTAGGACTGAGACTCGTTGTTCCACAGTGTCCATCCTGTCTCCATGCCTATCCAGTCTATGTTGGAGCTGGTCTACCTTGGAGGATAAAGCGTCCATTTTATTACCAAGGTTGCCGATGCCGGTTTTTAAATCTAGTAACATTTCTCTGATGTCCATGTTCAAGTTTGGTGCCTCCTCTTCTTCTGTGACTTCGGGGGACTCAGCTCTGTCACTGGGTTTGGGGGTCCTGGCTGTTGTTCCTGCTTCAAAATTTTGCTTCCGTTGGGATTTATCTGTTTTCCCCATTATGGGTAGGTTTGGCTCTTTGTTGGACTGGGTGCGGTGTTGATTGGGTCTCTCTGGTGGTTGTTTTTGAACACACAATCCAGGTGAGGTATGCTACTCCTCCTGTGTGGTTAAGTGTGTGGTAGGACCTGGAGTGTTTATGGTCTCTGGTGTACTATGCTCACCCTGTCCTGGAAAGTCTGTGGTGGCGCTATGCTGGTGCAAGTTCTTACAAGGTGTTGTCGGCGCGGTGGGCTTCTTTGGAGTGGCCACACGGCTGATGTCTGGCCCGAAGTGGCTTGAAATTCAGGGAGCTTGCCGGTCCGCCCGCAGGAATGTGATGTCCTGTGGGGAGGCGTAGCCCTCTGGGTCACCGGGGTGGACAGAGGCCGGGCAGGTTGGGTCAACATATCTGATCCCTGCCGCCTGGTGCAAGGGTGGCTCAGGGCAGGAGCTCTTGCTTAGTTTGATCTAGAACTCCTTATAGTTTAGCTGATAGGATCCCTGCTTTCTGTAGCTGCAGCGTTGTCGCACCCACTGGGAGTATTGTAGCACTAATGGCCGATAGAATGCGGCCTCCGTATCATGAGTTTGGTGCGTGATTCACCCGGCAACGGCCCGGTGTCTTGGGTCGCGCATGGCCAGTTGAGGTTAGTCCACCCGCCCCTGTTGGATTCCGTTTATGGAGACGGAGGAAGGCGTATGGTCAGTGGGCCCCTCTCCTCCTTACCTCTCTTCCTTGCCCTGGTTCGCCTCGGGATGTGTGGACGTCCGGTGCGGGCTGGAGCTCAGCGCCTCTTTCCTCAGAGTATGCTGGGCTGCTGCTGTAGGGCTGTGCTGATACGCCGCCTGTGGCGCGGCCCCGGCTCTGGATGTGGGGTGCGGGGCTGCATGGCGGGGTCCAATGGCTGCTTCTCCACGCAGCAGGGTTGATTCTGGGCCAGTCTTCCACTTGCGGGCTCCACTGGAGCTGTGGGTTTTGCAGGGGTGCCAGGTTGGGGGGCTAGTTGGTCCACCCTGCCCGTGGGCTTCGCTTGTATTCTACCCCCTGAGCTCGCCTGGCGTCCATTCCTGCGGCCGTGGTTTGCCACCTTATGCGCGGCCTGGGTTCGCTGGCGGTGGCCCTCGGTTTGCTGCACAGTGCCGTGTATGGGGGTTCCCTGGGGTGCAGTCATCACCTCCGCTTCGCCGTGCCTTCCCCAAGGTTTTCTGCACAATTTACTGCGGGGCTGGGAAGTGTTTAGTGCTGGAAACAGGGTGAATCAAGATTAATTTTGGGAGCCTTTCACAGAGCTCACAGAGGAGCCTCCATTTTAGCTGGCTCTCTAGCGCCCTCGATGAGATTGATATTTTAATCTGTTCGGCTTAAACGCATCAGGGTACCTACAGGTCCTGTTGAAAGGTTGTATTAGTGCATATATCACTGAAAGATATGAACTTCAATAGATCGGTTGCAACTAGCTGTATTTTGTCTAGGGTTATTATACATTAAATAGTGGGGTTTTGTAATCTGACCGATTATGTGTAGGCAACAGAGAGGGGGGACAAGTGTTTCACATTTCGTTCTTTGTGTCATGATATACAGTTGCCAGAATGTAATATTGATTTGCTACCCAGGTTATAGTGGACCAAATAGGTGGATGTGAGATTCCACCTCACAAAATCTAATAGATTCATGGAGTTTTTTTAATCATGACTGCTTGTTGATGCTACTATCAAGAAATTGCCAGTTACTATTGTCAATGTCTATGGCCACCACATACACTGCTTCAAATGTCTGACAAAGCTTAAAGCAAAAATGAATAGGATTTAAATTTGATCATATTATTGTTCATGGAGCTTGTCATCTAGTAGAAGATTTATTTTTTAGATTTAAATATCTACTGCTAGATTTGTTAATTCAAAAACGTGTAATGGTTTTTAAAAAATGAATCAACTAACACAATCTAATAGATTAATGGAGGTTTTGTAATACTGACCCAAAAATGCCTCTATTTTCTTCTCCTCATCTATCCTCTTCTCGTGTAGACTATATTTTTAGTAAAAAGTCTCTCTGTTTCTACACTTCACTCTTTCCAAATTGGACCTATGTTGATATCTGACCATGCTCCTGATTTTGCCATTTGGATTTGGCTCTATCATCAATGCATGATAAAAACCAACCTTTTAAACCTAGTTTATTAAAGAATAAACAATGGATTGAATCCGTAAAATATTTCATATCTGATTTTTTTGTGAAGAATCACCATGAAGATACTCCTGTTCATAACACATGTGATCCTTTGAAGGCTACTTTGATGGGTCATATTATGAATTTTGTGGTAGGTAATTATAAAGTCCTGCAAACAAATCCCCTGAATGTTTACAATCCATTAGGCTACTAGAAGCGTCCGTTTATATTAATCCTCCACGTGAGACTTTAACTAATCTCATTTCCAAAAGTATTGATTTTAATAAAAAATGACTAGGGATAAATCATGTGGTATTTTATTAAGAACTAAAGCTAAAAATGATGGTGGTTCTACCAAAGCAGTTGCACGTTTAGCCTCTTACCTCAAACATACAACATTAAAAACTAAGATTGTGTGAGTGCTTAATTCTGAAGGTAAACTCTCAGAAAATGATGAAACTAATAAATACATTTTCTATTTCTATTAGGATCTGTATTCTCCAGATCCGTCTTCCTTAGAAATGATTCTGTAATTTCGTAATGGAATACAAAACACTCCCATCAAATATTTGTGATTTATCCTATTTTAGAAGCTCCCATCACTTTTGAACAAATTAAATTGGCTAAGACACCTGGGCCTGATCAGCTTCTATTTATTTTTTGAGACATTCAAAGATGTATTATCTCCTTACCTTCTCCAAATTTACTCTCTTTTCATTAATATTGGCAATAGTAGTGGATCATTTTCTGAAGCTGTGCTAATCCTCTTAGCCAAAACAATTAAAGATCCCCAACTTTAGGTTAAAAATGATCTGCTCATCTCATTAATAAATTCAAAGATTTTGGCGAAGATCCTCTCTAACAGACTTGAAACATATTTACCATTTCTTATTCATGAAGGTCGATCTGGATTTATTAAAGATAGGTCTGCTTCTAATACGTTTAGGTAATGCTTAGTCTCTTGGTAAGAACTATCACAAACCTGTTATTTTACTTTTTCTAGCTGCAGAAAAATCATTTGACCCCTTGTCTTGGCCTTATATGTTTCACACTCTTAACTGGTTTAGCGTAGGACCTTACTTTTTATCGCTGATCAGAATTCTTTATTCTCCTCCATGAACACATTTTCATTAATGATACCCTTTCCTGCACTTTTCCCATTTTAAGAGGAATATGACAGGGCTTCCCCTTGTCACCATTATTGTTTATCCTTTCGATTGAGTCATTTATTCAGCGCATTTGATCAGATAGTGAGAATGCTGTGATCAATATTGGACTATTCTATTAAATTATCGGTGTATGGGGATAATGTACTATTATATCTCTCAAACCCCCCTGAATCTGTACAAAAATCATTATAAGTAATTGATTAATCCAGATTCAATGTATATTCAGAAATTGTCAAAAATGCATATGAAGTTCTTCCCCTTAGTGATGCGTGTTCTCAATTCCATATAAATATTTATGCAATGGTTTGGAACCCTAACTATATAAATAATCTCAGAATTCCTTTTTTTGCAAGACATATAGATAAAACAATGATACTTAAAACTTCTATCTTAAAAAAGTTAATGGATTCTACTTTTAAATAGTCTACATTTTTCCTTTCATGGTGGGGATGTTTAGACATCACTAATTAATTACCTTAAATCCCCTGTCAATGCTTCCTAATCAGCTTCCTAGCTCCTTTTTCATAACATTAGATACTCTTGTGAAATTCCTCTGGAGCTATAGGATTCCCAATATGTCATTAAAGAAAAGACAAAAAATTAGATTTGTTGTTACATATCCTGACTTTGCTGGTTATCGCAAAGCTTTTGCCTTAAAACAATGCATACAATGTTTACATTCTGAGAGAAATGGGTCTAAAATGCCTGCCTGGTATAAAATTGAACTTACCCTTATCTCTCCTCTATGTTTATATGACTTCGTATATGCAGCCTCCTGGTCAGATATTTGGCAATTTCCCAAATTGCACTTGTATAAAATTACTTGGGATACTTTTCTTAATTATTCCCTTAAAATTGTCTCATATGAAAATGTCTTTTTTTGGCGTAATAAATAAATGTGTGTTAACCATAGAACTGTATTGTATACCCACTGATATAGTAAGGGATTATGTGAGTTAATCAGCTGATTGAGGGAGGCCAACTCATACCCTTTTCTGCCTTAATTGTATCATATTACCTTGAGGATTTTGATATGATACATTATGATAATATTATTTGCTCAATTCTTAATGTTCCATTTGCTTATACTCAGAAACATTCTTCTGCATGAATCTGAACTGTTTTTACCAAGACACACATACAACCAGCTATTTTATACTCTTGTGCAAATAATTATAGTGCTTATTCTTATAATAATCTAACCTTTTTTTTAAATATCTTTAACAGAAATGGAGGAGATTTGGTTAAAGTGCTTTAAATCCTCAATGGCAGCTAACCTTACACAAACAATTTTGTTTTTTTTTACTATGCATCCAGCCTATCTTTCACCAGTAAGAATCTCTAGATTTTCTTTACATACACTGAATTTGTGTTGGTCTTGTCATTCACATAATGATAATGTTGTACATATGATCTTCAAATGAAAAATTGTCCATCCATTTTCAGCATCTTTTTCCCTATCATGTATATGTTCTGCTCCTTTATTGATACTAAAATTAGCTAATTTAAATCTCCAAATTGATATAATATATTTACTGCTAATACTACTTATGTTATTACACTCTGGAACCATGTATGTTCAATTCACTGAATCAAAAAGTGCTGTTCCAAGCCTTCCATAGAATATGACACATTTTGCTCAAAGTTGTCAATCTTTGTGGATTTTGTCAATAACTCAAATTCTTATTGATTTAAATATGAACACACCAGGTTTATGAATGTTTCAAAACTCTTTGAACCTGATAATAGTTGTATAATATTACTATTGTCTTTATGTCTCCCAATATTTCTTGTGTTAATGGGTTGTCTCTTATCTTCTTCCCAATTAAACTGTTGCTTGTTCATAGTATCAATTAATTTACTCATCCATGAGATTCATGGTCTCAAAAACGAATTCATGGTTATATGGATGTTTTATGGTTAGTCTGTATAGATACATCAATTGTTTTATTGAAGAAATGTTTGATAAAACCTATTTAACAAAAAAACCAAGAGCTACAACTCTTTAGAGAACTAGTGCTCTGAGAGGTTAAGTATACGTAAATAAAGATAATGGACTGGTGGTTGAGGATCCAGAACAATCAGGAAAGGTACTGATATGGCAACAACGTAAGGAGAAACAGCCAAGAATCCAAAGCCATGATTAGATATGCACACAGTGAGTAATATTTAGGCAACAAGGTGATTGGTGATAGACTTACTACTTATTACACAGACATGTATTTCTCACTGTCAGGTGTAGATACTCAACGATAACAGGAATATTTCAATGGAATATAACTGGCCTGGGGTGTGAAAGATCATAGAGAATGAATGGGAAGACCCCCTAAGGCTGATGCAATTGGAGTTGTCCTTGGGGAACTATCTTCTAGTAAAGTGCCTGGACGAAACAGCAACACAGCTGAAAAATGTGTAGGAATATGTGCAGGTGTTGGCCTCTGAACTGCTGTGGGGCATCACTTGGGAAGATTTGAGGTTAAAGAGATACATTAGAGAAGCAAATGTCACAATGATGTGAAGCCGGGGGCGGGGCAACATAATGGGCTCAGTTTACAGGCCCCTGTCTCTTCTCATTACTGATAACAAAACAAGGCCAAGGTCCTTTCAGGTAGGCTGGCTCCTATTATGGCAGATCTTGCCCTCTCACCAGCTGCAGTACTATTGGATGTCAAGAAATCATTTGATTCTCCGGAGTGACCATTTGTATTCTTGATGCTGCATAAACTTGTAGCAGGAGAACAACGTCTAGTTCTGGTGGGACTGATACCTGCGGGTCTGGTAGCCAGAATGTGTGTTAATATTGTGATCTCATTGGATTTACTGCCTGGTACATGCACACGTCCAGGGTGCCCATGAACACCATTGTTCAATGCATTAGCAATTAAATCATTAACAAGTATTCTAAAAGAAAGCTATCATGATAGAGGTCTCAAAATATATAACGAGAATGTTTGTATTTGTCTTTATGCTGATGACTTATTGGTATTTGTCAGTGAACGAGTGACTAAAGGCCCTTTACTTTCAGAGGACTGTATGATGTTGCAGACTTCTGAGTTCTCAAAATTGACCCATATAATTTTAGGATGTTATGTTAATAGATCAATTATATGATATGATGTGGCATTAATAACGCGCCTGTACACAAGTGATTCTAGGCGTGACAAAACAAGGAGGGGGAAACAAAGGGAGGACAAAATAACGATCTTTCTAGACCTTGTGTCTTTCAGTTTGCGCAAGTGCAGGGTATAGGGAAGGGGAGAAGTGCCAGGGGGAGAGAAAGGGGGAAGTGCAGTTAACTCACAAGTGCAGCCAGCAGGTGGCTCATATGTGCCGAGAGAAGGGACTATAAGGTTGTAGATACAGACCCTTATGTGCTGGGGAGCCGGGATGCAGTGCAAGGGCAACTGGCCATGCAGGAGCCTGGGCCCGAGTTCAGAGGGTGACCATGCGACCAGTGTGCGGAGCAGTCAGGTGCATCAGCAGGGGAGAGGAAGAAAGAAAGCAGAAGAGAAAAGGAAGGTCTTGGGTTGCTTTCAGAACCAGAGGTGGTTCTGCTCAAGTTTGAGAGAGGCAGGAAAGCTGTTCCAGAGGGAGGCCCCAGCCTAGGAGATATATCTGCCCCCAACTCTCTGCTTGGAGAAGCGTCTGACCCTCAGAGAGTTGGAGGTGGATGAGCTGAGAGCTCAAGAAGGAAGATGTTTTGGAAGAGAGAGTTGGAGGTAGAGAAGTCTCAAGCCCCAGAAAGCCTTGTGGATGATGCAGAGGGTCTTGACATTGATCCTTGCAGCCCTAGGGAGCCACTGAAGAGATTTCAGAGCTGGAGAGATATGATCCCTGGACTTGAGGCCAAGGACAAGTCTTGCAGTCCTGTTCCGGATAAGTTGTAAAGGTCGAAGATTAGAGGCAAGAAGATTAGAAAGATGCTGTTGCTCAACAGACCTTCGAATGAGCCCAGATATTACAAGGCTGCATGTGCTCACCTGCCACAGAGGATCGCATAGGTACTGATCTTTAATAATTTGGTAATTTTATCTTATCTAGCAAAGTGGGTTGTTAGATGTTTAACCTTGACTATTTAGATTATTGGCAAGGACTATGTTGTAGAAATTATTGTACTATCCAAGCTTTTATATTTCTCTATTAATGTGCCTATATGATTACCGCAATCCTTTTTGTGATGATCCGAGGTAACATTCCCAAGCCTGTGTGGGGTCCTAAAATCCTGTCAGCCATTTTGGATTCTATCCTGAAGCCCTATGAAAGTGTTGAGATTGGGCTCTTAGAGAGCTTTATTATGTAGTGGTCCAGTTTCACTATGTTTACTACTGGCTGATCAAGAGTAGTCAAGCACACAATGTGAAGCTGGAAAAAGCCATTGGATACCCCCACTTGTTAACCAGCATGATGATGGAGACCACAGGGTATTGTTGGTAGATACAGTTATTGTTGATGCTACAGTAGGAATCTCTCACCAACAGAAAGTAGCTAGGTTTCACTAGATTCTACACTTCAACGTCTTCCTTGGAGAAGATGGAGGATATGATGAGTTTATTTGAGCCTGCCTTTATTAAATGATTTGCCAAATTGAGGCTCAAGACATATTTCTGAACAGGGAGTTCATGATCAAGGGTTGATTAAGCTGGAGGATCCTCAGGCATATAAACACTGATATTACCGGTGGCCAGGTGTGCTTTGGGCGTTTATTCCTTACTTACTTACATCCCAAAGCACCTCCAGAAAGTATCTCCAGGCTTCTTGCTGCCTTAAACAAATTGGGACTCTTTGAAAACTACAGGATTAATGAGATGCTCCTGGTAGATGGATCTGAGCTACGTTTGGAACTTGTCTGTGACTGTCCTAGCTTGAGCTATGCCATATGTGAGCAATGTAACCCGTGTTTGGATAACTTCACATTTTATGTCTCAATTTCATTTAATGTTTCGTTAACCAGATCAGGAGTCCCTTTGTGAGCTTCAATGGGTGTACCACGGATATCCTTCTGTACATTAACTCATCAAGGCAGCTGAAACCACGCGGGCTGAAAGGGCATACAATATGTTATTTTACAGGACAATTTTAAGAAGGAGATGGCCAGGAATGCTGCGACTAATTTAGTTGGTATGCCATGTTGGGACTAATTCAGTTGGTGTGCTATGCTGGAAGGAGAGGTGAACTTGGATTGAGCCTAAAACCAATAGCCGTGCTTTGTTCTGACTGATGAACCAGTGCAATTTGGTTTGAGCACAGTACGTTTATCTAATGGGAAAACTTGCAGTATTAGCAGGCTGTTCTATGTTTGAACTGTGGGTAGATGGAAAATCTGGTGCCGTTCTATGTTTCATGTCCTGGAAAGGTTGGTGGGAAATGTGTACACCCATTGTGATTGAGGAAGGAAGTTTGTGGGAGGCTTTTTAACTCATTCCTCATTATTCCAAATAATCGAGAAAGGTTCACCTTTAACAAGATCTCTAATAACCTTGAAACGATCAACCTCCATGACCCTCTCTAGCCCAGAGCCTCTATTCTACTAAACCCCCCTCGCTCATGTACCCAATCTTCTGACCTCTCCTCTCCATTATAAACTCTCCTATATCCTAATCCTTTTAGACCTCTCTTCCATGTTTGATGCAGTGGACCAATGCTCGCTCCTTCAGACCCTTACTGACCATGAAATCCAGGCTGGATTGCCTCCTTTCTCTCCCATCATACCTTCTCCATCTCATGGAATATAGCCCCCTTTGATTTATCCTCCCTGTCTGGATAATCCAAGGCTCTGTCTACAGCACATTAATCTAGTCCCCATACATGTTCTCCCTCAGTCAACTCACCTCCTCTTTTGGGGTCTCTTATTACTGATTTGCGGATGAAACTTAGGTCTTCTTCCCCTTTCCTACTGTCACTCCTCATCTCTTTACATGTATTTCTGATTGTCTCTAAGCAATCCACCACTGGATGGCACATCATATTTTACGGTTAACTCCCGAAAACGTCAGTCATCCATTTCCCAAATTTCACTATCTCTCATCTGACTCATATAAAGTCAAACTGCTCTCTCCATACTATTATGCATGCAAACTTGGAGTTCATTCTGACAACAATCTCAATCCCCACAGTTTTATTACAGCTATCTCTACTACTTCTGGGATTGTTAGGAAAATCGACCCTCTCCTCGCTGACCACTCAGCTAAAATCCTCAAACTAACTTTGGTACTCATTTGCTTTGTCTTCTGCACTAAACCCTCTTTCACCTCTGCTACTTATGACGACTTTAAAAAAAATACCCAAGTTTAGCGCACACACTCTTTATAATGTTTGCCTGTCTCCACCCACTTTCCAACACTACACCTGTTCAGAAAAACCAGCCCCATTTAAAATGTCCAATGCTTGTGTTCAAATCCATTCATTTAATATCCGCACATTCAGATGGGCGTTTGTATCTCTTTGCACCTTGCACAAATGAGCGCATTTAACATTTAAAAGCACCACCTGAATTCACAAATAGGATGCGCTTTTAAATGTGCAGAAAACGTAGGCAACCCCACGTATCTGCTTAGAATATGTACAGAGGGTGCTCAATGAATGACAAAGTCTATCCTGACCCTGTCATGCAATTTCTTTTTAAGTGTGACTATACAGGTATGTATCTCCGCTCTTCACTTGCATTTCTGGTCATCAAATGGGAGAGAAATTGTTTTTTTTTTGGATCACGTTTTACAGTGACAGGCCCTTTAAGCCTGTACCACCTAAGTGTCGGGGGAGCACCCCCGACACTGATGCATTCATGGCGGCCTTCCAGTGCATCCTTTGAGCTACAACCAAGCTCCTGTGGAAATACACCCGTCACTCTGAGAATAAGGGGACCTAATCCTTTCCAAAAATGGGGCATCTAAAAACAGCAAATCCCCAGCACTGTTTTTAGAAGCTCTATTTTTTGAGGATCAGCCCAAAAATCTAAATTGTTAAAACATTTAAAAATAATCACAATAGCAGAGTTAAAGGAGACAGAGGCGGAGCGGTGGACAACAAAGCAGTGGGAGCGCAGTGGGCCAGAAGGGGAAGCAGTGGGCAAAAGAGCAGAGGGGAATCGGCAGGTCAGAAAGCAGAGAGCAGCAGAGTCCCAGAAAGCAGGCGGAGCGCTGGGCCAGGAAACAGAAAGGGAGCAGTTGTCCCGAAAAAGGCAGCAAGCTGCAGATTGGGAGAAAGGATGTGGGAAGAGTGCGATAGAATGCGAGAAGTATTGTATTTGTATTTATCGATTTTATAGAGCGCTTTAATCCAAAGCGCTTGACAATTTAACAATAAGAATACATAGAACATGGAACAGTTGAAGCAATAACAATATAAGTGATATAAAAGTATGCAAGATGCAGAAAGAGCAAGAAAGAACGAAGGACTGTAGACTGTTGGAGGGAATGTGAAGTGCACTGTGTGACTTGGGAGCATGGCTTGGAGTGTGGGAGGGACTGGGAAGTGCTTGTTGTGACTTGGGACTGTGACCGAACATGTGAGTATGTGCATGACTGTCAGAGTCAGAGGTTTGGGAATGTAAGTTGTCATGGGCAATTGGTGAGTGTGAGGGATGTTGGTAAGTGGTGTGGTGAGTTGTGAGCGTGACGAGGGGGCTGCAACCAGATATTCTGGATTCCACAACTTCTTCGAATCTGAAGAGTGGTTCCCCAAAGGTGTCTGTGTCCAGGGCCCCAAAGTTGCTTAAGAAGGCCCTGTTTCTGCCTTTTCCAACGAGTGACGCCACACAGTGGAAACTAAAGCCCTTCTGCCTAACAGCAGCGCACACACACTGCAACAGCAAGCCCCTTTCTGTCTTGTGGCACAGCACTCTCCACAAGCCTTACTTGCATGGTAATGTTCATATTTACACCACACTCATTTTCTAATGTTTGAGTGGCCATGCACTGCCTAGTAATTCAATGTCTGTCCATCTCGGGAACAGCAGGCTGCACACATAAAACATCACCTCATATTCATAGCTTTATTTGACATTCGAAAAACGTTCTCTTTTGTAGCTTAATCATTTTGTGACTATTCTCAGTCCCGAGAACTTTGCACCAGGATAATCTCCTGCAACTGCCAGGCTTATCGGGAAAACCTTTCACACCCTTTAGGAATAGCAGAAGTCCCTGAAACGAATGCAGGTTAAAGTATCACAAGACGGAGAAATATCTTTGACAGCAAGAAAGGTTAAAGGGCATATGTGTTGATCTCTGAGTTTCTCTGTTGCTAGGATACTACTAATTGTGGCGGAAAGCTGGTGTGCAAGTTAATTAAAGAATGTGTTTCCAAGCACTAAAACAAGACTGGGTGTACAGCATGATCATTAGGGAACCTTCAAGTCAACACGTTACCACGAAATGTATTAATTGGGCAGGCTGATAGGAGTGTTCTCCATTTCAGCTGAAATCTAGACTGCCATTGTGACGCATGTTTCTTATCCATGGCCACTTCCATCCATTGGGCGGATGGCAGCCCACGCACATTTGAAACCCGAACAGTTGTTTGTTGATGTAGACCACCATTTGTTGCAGATGCAAAACCTAGTGCTGCTCAAAGTGGCAGGCTTCACAAACGCAAAGTGCTAGTTTGCAATGAACAAAATATATACTGTTACTAGCAATTACCATTGTGAATCCCACATTGCAATCTCTTCACGCCAAGGTGGAAAGAAAGGTCTGAACCTTCCTTGCAGGATCAAATAGAAATGTATAAATGGTTTCTTCCTACTTGTACATGTAAGGTGTACGGAGACCATCTCCCTACTATTTTTAAAGAGCGGGCTTGCGCCAACAGTCCCAATGTGGGAGAGGAATCGCCAAGAGAGGCATATATGTTGAAGGATGGGTATTCACTCACAGCAAAACCTGTGTTTGAATCCTCACAAACACAACAAGCTCTACGAAGGTAAATGCCTGTTAAGCAGTGACCCAATTCCAACAAAAGTCAATTGATGTTTGTTTACCCCACTTCCTGGCCACGACACTAGAGGGTGCAAGGCTCTATGGATTTTTCTATGTCTCCTGCTTCTCAACACTACACCCCACAAAACAACAAAACAGCAGATGTCCACCAGAAGAAAGTTCTCATCTCTCAAAACATTTTTGTTTGGGAAAAGTCAGACAACACAGCTTATAGCAATTTTGCAATCGCTACAAAAACATTGAAATCAGACTATAGAAAAACAAAATCCAAAATTAGACTGTTTTAAAAATCAGCAAAAACAGCATTAAAAAAAACAAGTTCAGCATTTTCTTTAGATAACGTCAAGCTATAAGGGAGAGAGAATGAAGAAAGAGGGAGAGGGGCAAATGGGCCAGAGGACAGAGAGGGAGCAGTTGGCCAAAGAGCAGTGGGTGAGAGAGAAACCAGTGGGTGAGAGAGGGAGTGATGGGAGCTAGAGGAAGCATTGGTTGGTGAGATAGGGCGCACTGGTGGGACAGAGAAGATTAACTGGTGGGCCAGAAAGGGAGCAGGCAGCAGATTGAGAGCACGAAAAAACTCTGAGAAAGCACACGAGAATCAGAAGTAGTGAAACATTGGGGAAATATATACTAAGAAAAAGGACTGGAGACTCCAAGAGGAACGTGAGCATAAAAGGTGTGAGTTGGCACTCTAGTTGGTAGTGTGGTGGGGACTAGAGCTTGTGAGTTGCGAATTGGATGTGCAAGTAGTAGGACATATGTTCATGTTAATGGATATTTATACCATGCACTATCACCACCGGAGTGGTCCCCTAGTGTTCTGGTGGATCTGAAAGGGAAAAAGGGTGGGATGGGTTAGAAGGACTGAGCTGGAGAAGAGCAAGAGTGCTCTGATGTGCTGTAGGCAGCATCAGTTCATTTAACATTGTTGCCGTCATGTGCTGTTGTGTGAGACTATGTGTGGTTTGTTTTGTTGTTTCGGTGCAGTGAAGTGCATTTGGATTGTTGTGATTAGAGATATGGTTGTGTTTGGTTTGAGTATGAGAGTTGCATGTAGAGGGGTGAGATTTTTGGTAGGGTTGGATAATGGCATCACTATCTAGATGTGGCGCATGCTAATCTCCACAATTCTATTGAGATGTGGTGCATGCTAATCTCCACAATTCTATGTAGATGTGGCGCATGCTAATCTCCAAAATTCTATCTAGAAGTGACACAAGATTATCTTCACAATTCTATCAAGATGTGACGCGTGCTATTGTCCACAATTCTAACTAGATGTGATGCATGCTATTCTTCACGGTTCTATCTAGAAGTTATGCAGGATAATTTACACAGTTCTGTGTGGATGTGTCACATGTTACTCAATTCACAATACTATCCCATCCCTACATGCTCGAATGCCAACCGTTGGGTGGCCAACACCATTGGCACAATGCAAAATGTGGTTAACTTCCAAAATGAGGCTGGTTGCAGGATGGCTACCTTGTATAAGTGTGGTAAATGCTTACTATGGCTGGTAAACATAGGGAGGGAGAGTGCCAGGAGGAGTGGTTTAATTGGTGATGCTGCAGGTGGGTAGTTAGACGGTTATCCAGATGGCGAGATAACATAATGGCTTTAGTGCAGGATATGATCACCAGCCCATTGCAGGCCCCGTGCATCATACTAAAGCCGTGGTGGCAGCCCAAAGGGGGGCAGTAATGTTTGTTCTCCCTGCCTGGACCAGATAGGAGATATTGCTTACTGACACAGTTAGGACACAGTTCACCTAGATGAGAGAGATGGCTGGCTAAGCTACACAGTCTGCCTAGTTGTGCTGCACTAACACAGTATGTCTGTATGCAAGCTTAAGGGTGAAGTAGGAGTAATAAGAGAGGTGAGGCAGTTTTGTCTGTCCACACCACACTAACCTTGTCAGTCGCTGCTGGTTGCCGGCTGCTGGCTTCTTGCTTCCCCAGGTAACACCAGCGGACACAATCTGATGCTGCTTCTGTAGGAGCTGTCCTTTGCAGAGGGGACTGCAACGGGCAAGGGACTGCCCTGGGGAGTGGGATAATTAAGGACTATGGGCCAATCAGGGGTGTAGGGAGGGCTGGGGGGTGGGCGGGTGCAAGAAACGCAAATCAGGACAGGGTGCTGGACAGAAGGCACAGGAAGTGCCTGGGCTATTTTGCTATTTTAAAGCAAATTGCAGGCAAAACCTATTTTAAAGGCCCAATATAGGTGGATGCAATCAGGGAGGCTGCAGTAAGGACAACACTCACCACTGGGTCACAGGTTGAACAGGACACAGGATGTGAAAAAGCATCCTGGCCTTGGTCGGGAGTGGTGCTTTGGCTTTTCAATCATGTGCATCCAATCACGGGCAGGGGAGCGCAGTGGAGGGAGGGTGGAGGGGAGGAGTCGCAATCTGGGAAAAATAAAGCATAGGGAGGTAAAGAGTGAGAGAGAGCAAGAAAAGTGTGAAAGGAAAAATGCAAGAAAATGGCAAGAAAGCAGGCCTCAGTGGAGGAGGGGGCACAGAGGGTGAGAGAGGGGCAAAAGAGCACGGGAGAGCAAGAGAAATGTATTCAAAATGCAACGGAAAGGCAAGGAAAAAAGCAAGGAAATGGCAAGAAAGAAGGACAGAAAGAAACAAGCCTAAGTGGAGTCGGTGGAACCGAGAGTGAAAAGAGTGGGCAATTACCTTGCCAGGCCAGGACACTGGATGTGAAAGAGCCTCCTGGCCTTGGTCGGGAGAGGTGCTCTGGCTTCAAAGACAGGTGCAGCCAATCACAGCCAGAAGAGGGCGGTGGAGTGAGGGAGGAGGGCAGGGGAGGGGTCACAATCAGGGAAAAAGAAAGCAGAGGGGGTTAAAGGATAGTTCCGGGACTTTTTTTTTATTGTCCCTACGGGTCGGCCATGTGTTTGTAAGCATAAATCGGTAGATCGTAGGAAACTTTCCTATGGACCTTACCCGACTTTTCGCCCATTATCGCACTCGAAATCAGCCGCCATTTTGTGATAATCCTATCATTCCGCCGCATCGCCCTGGCTCACCTGCCTTTGCGGCACTAAATCAAATCCCCCGCCCCTGAGCCTGACATCAGCAGACGCGTACTGCCCATTTCAAGCACGTCTCGTGTCAACAATCGCTGCGCCTCAGCTATTGACGTGTTGCCATGGAAATGGCAGGACGCCTCTTTCCCCAATAAGTATAAACAGACCGTTTCACAACATACAGCAGCAGATTTTCGATTCCATTCCTCTCTCTGTGTTACTTTGAGTATTCTGTGACTCGTTTCAGTGCTCTGGTCAGCTACCTTCGCCGCTTGTAGCCTGTGTGAACACCTGTACCATCTCTGTAAATTATTTTACTATCTTTACCGCACAATGGCCACAATAATGCCGTATATGTACGAGCCCGAGTACACCGAGGAGGAACTACTGGAAAGGCAAGCACGCGAAAACGATGGGGATTCGGACGGCAGTTGGGAGGACCAGTCAACGGATGAAGAGCCTGGACCATGTCGCATGGACGGCGTCTCCACCTGGTGCACGTGCAATCGGTGCAAGCTAATGCCAACTGAGGAGGAGAACTGCTGCTGCCGTGAAAATTCCGGGTGCTTGGCCTACATTTCGGAAAGCGAGCAAAGTCTGCAGGAAGGCGAGCAAAGTCCGCAATGCATCACCGAGCTGCCAGAGTTCAGGGAAGCCTGCCTCTCACGGACAGTGTTGAGGATGATGATGGTGCTTATGCACGAACTTCGTGGCACTGTTCGTCCGCGTAATCCGAGTAACGAGTAAGTATACTCTGTTTGTGATGTCAGTGATGCCACCACTATTTCATGGTCGTCTCCCACATATAAAATTACATTTACATATCATTCGAACGTATGTAAATTGGTTCCATATAGTGCATTTTCTAGATATAATTTTTTTCTAAGAAAAATGACATGTGTTACCTGAATCGACATTGATAAGAAAGTTTGGTCAGTTTAATACAGTTTGCATCTTTTTTTTTCACAGGTGGTACAGGCTGGTGGCCTATCGTTGCTTCACTTGGTGGCTTCACGGGAGGCTCGGACACCGCGTTCGGAGAGTAATACCTGCCTGTGCGGTACTTGCCATTAGACAACATTTCCCCAGCGACAGTGGACAATACCGCGGGTTTTCCCTGAATGTGCTGCAACCAGAACTTTACAATGTGTAATGTTTATTATTTATGTTCAATTGAAATTAAGATCTAAAATAAAGCCCAACATATATTTTAACAATGGTTGTTTTGATTTTTTAAATGAATCTAGTGTATATTCTCCTGGGAGGGTGAGGTATTTATAAACTCACCCCCCTGCCTTCCATGTAGTAGATCCTGCAGCCATCCTCTTACATTCAGTTAGATGGCCTCTCCTTGGTGAGGCCCTGCGGCAAACGGGTCTTGTCTGCACGACCACCGCCCCGATCCATCCCCCCCCCCGCCCTATCAAAGGCAGTTCGCACCAGGGTACTTGCGCTGCTGGCAAGTGGAGCTGTCAGGGAGCGATAAAGGCCAAGAGGTGCCAAAGACCATGTACACTTCAAAGTGGTCTATAGAGCATGGGTTGTTGTTCCCATGTCTACCTCCAGACCCCGTGTCTCCTGCCAAGCATCCCCCCTCACGCTGGACGCCCCCCTGCAATCCACATAAGTGTGTCTCCATTCACGAGTCTTCCTGTGTCTTGTCTGCACGACCACCGCCCCGATCCACCCCCCCCCCGCCCTATCAAAGGCAGTTCGCACCAGGGTACTTGCGCTGCTGGCAAGTGGAGCTGTCAGGGAGCGATAAAGGCCAAGAGGTGCCAAAGACCATGTACACTTCAAAGTGGTCTATAGAGCATGGGTTGTTGTTCCCATGTCTACCTCCAGACCCCGTGTCTCCTGCCAAGCATCCCCCCTCACGCTGGACGCCCCCCTGCAATCCACATAAGTGTGTCTCCATTCACGAGTCTTCCTGTGTCTTGTCTGCACGACCACCGCCCCGATCCACCCCCCCCCGCCCTATCAAAGGCAGTTCGCACCAGGGTACTTGCGCTGCTGGCAAGTGGAGCTGTCAGGGAGCGATAAAGGCCAAGAGGTGCCAAAGACCATGTACACTTCAAAGTGGTCTATAGAGCATGGGTTGTTGTTCCCATGTCTACCTCCAGACCCCGTGTCTCCTGCCAAGCATCCCCCCTCACGCTGGACGCCCCCCTGCAATCCACATAAGTGTGTCTCCATTCACGAGTCTTCCTGTGTCTTGTCTGCACGACCACCGCCCCGATCCACCCCCCCCGCCCTATCAAAGGCAGTTCGCACCAGGGTACTTGCGCTGCTGGCAAGTGGAGCTGTCAGGGAGCGATAAAGGCCAAGAGGTGCCAAAGACCATGTACACTTCAAAGTGGTCTATAGAGCATGGGTTATTGTTCCCATGTCTACCTCCAGACCCCGTGTCTCCTGCCAAGCATCCCCCCTCACGCTGGACGCCCCCCTGCAATCCACATAAGTGTGTCTCCATTCACGAGTCTTCCTGTGCCTTGTCTGCACGACCACCGCCCCGATCCACCCCCCCCGCCCTATCAAAGGCAGTTCGCACCAGGGTACTTGCGCTGCTGGCAAGTGGAGCTGTCAGGGAGCGATAAAGGCCAAGAGGTGCCAAAGACCATGTACACTTCAAAGTGGTCTATAGAGCATGGGTTGTTGTTCCCATGTCTACCTCCAGACCCCGTGTCTCCTGCCAAGCATCCCCCCTCACGCTGGACGCCCCCCTGCAATCCGCATAATGCCACGACATATACACGTCATTCATTCACAAACACACCCCTGTTTCGAATTCTTTATAACCCACTTCATATTTCTAATGAGAACTTCTTTGCGCTTTGCTAGTCAACCCGTGAAGGTGCTGGTTATCTGCTCTTCGTCTCTGTGAACTTCCGTGACCACTTTGAGCAAACTCGTCAGTTTGCAACCTGTGAACTGCTCCCTGTTCTACGACAAGAAACTACTCTGATCCCTGCATCTAACTGTTTGTTCGTCAAGGTAAGTCCATGTACCATAATCATTTTGCGTCCAATTTTTTAATTTATATCTATTTGCTAGTAGTCATCAAATTGCATCCATGTTTTCTTTTCGTTCACGACAGTACATGCAAGGAACTAGTCACATGTTCTGAGTTTAGTCAAATTACTTTTTCTATTTTTTGAAAGTTATTGAAATACTTATCCGCATGTGAATAACGTGTATAGTTCCAAGAACCAAAACGGACCTTGCATTGAACCTTTTATGTGTCATTTAATGTTTTAACACATTGGTATTCATAGAGAATTGTTGATCTTTACTTTTCAGAACTTTCCATAATGCCTGCCTGTTCCATTGGCGGTTGCCCTTCGAAGACTCATAACAAATCTGAAGGTACTATAATGCATGTTTTCCCTAAGACAATAGATCAGATAAGAGAATGGGTCCGATATTGCGGATATCCAGCCTCTGAGCTAGAAAGTAGAGTCCTAGAAGTCTTTGCGGACAAGAGGGGTGATCGATACCGCATCTGCAGCAGGCACTTTAGCCCAGACATGTACTCCACATCATTGCTAATAAAGAAGAAAACACCGCGAGCGAGGCGAAAATTGCTCTCAACCGCTATTCCCACTCTATTCGTCCACATCCCTCCACTGGTGAGTCAAGTTTACGTATTTGTCTCTCGGCCTTGCGGTAGTGTGTAGCATTAGCTAACAATAATTTCCCCATTTATGTATCCACTCAATATGAAGGCGGAAGATTCTCCATCCGTGTCGTTATTGCAGTCATCAGCCACTTCAAGCGCCTATCGGGTAATCTTACTTAGCTATTCTGACACTGACTTGTTTTAGGCATGTAAATCAATAGTTTTAATTGATCGTGTAATTATTTTACCTAATGGTACACCACAGTACTCGTCCTCTAGTCTTTGTTTTCAGTTATAATTATTGTTATCCAAAATAATGCAAGTACTGTCTTTCAGGGAGATGCTGAGGAGTCCAACGCATTGACGACAACCGTAGATGTCACTCAGATGCTCGAGGTACGTTTCCGGACAGTCCAATCGATGGAGATCATCAGATCTTGCATTCTTGTAGCGTGATTGTTACACACAATGTTTCTTTCGTTTTTAGCCATTGGTATGTCCTTCTGTCGTCGCCCTCCTATGTGTCTTCTTTTTTCAATATTGTGTTCATTACTAATGAAAGTCCTATGTTTCAGGGAGTCGATGGAGCATTAGTCCAAGAAGAAGGGGGAGCATGCAGTTACGGGTCGGCGCAACAGCTTGCAGAAGTGTGCACCGCAGTTACAGCGTCCCTTGATGTTCTTATGCATTTCGAGGTATGGATACTGACAGATCAATCATGCGAGATCAAATGACGTGATTACATCCGCTATACTTCCTTCTTTATTAACGCAAGTACTATGTTTCAGGGAGCTGACGGAGCTTCTTCAACAAGAACATCACCCCTAGTAGTTGATGCAGATCTCTGGGTGGTGACACTTCCAACGATGGAGCAAATCGAATCATATTTAGATATCCATTATTTATTTTAGACAACTGATCATTTGTGCAGGTCTATTTAGATGAGCCGTTGACGCCTGCAGAAAGTTTATGTTCTTTTAAACAAAATAGAAAACCATACTAATGCAATTACTGTGTTTCAGGGAGTTGCTGAAGCGTCACCTTCAATAATATCATCAATGGAAGTCTATGCGGAGCCCGAGGTATGGATCTTGACAGTTCAATCTAACTAGATCAACAATGCGTGAACTATTGTCGTTTGAATGTTCTACACAATGCGTTCATTCGTGTTTTGCTATTGAGATGTACGTATGGGTATTGGTCCCCAAGTACATTTTGTGTTTTCAATATTATTATACATACTAATGAAAGTTCTATGTTTCAGGGAGTCGATGGAGCCTCAGTGAGTGATGGATGTGCTTATCATGAAAATATAGTCGTTGCAGCGCGAGAGGAAGTGGAGACATGCACACACGAGTCGGAGCAACAGCGTCCAGATGTTGAAGTTCGAGGCAAGAAAGTTTCAAAGAAAAGAAAGCAAAAGAAGGTTAGTGTCCTGTTCACTATATTATGTTGTCTTTCACTGTCAATAGTTCAATACTGTAAGTTGTGTTTAAACTGAACATCCCTTTTCTAATCTGTCCTCTAGTTGCGAGTGGGTGTAAGAACTAGATCTACACAGACAGTGAAGCGAACGAGAGATGTTGCTTGTCAAACCTTTTGGCAGGGACTTGAGACTGGAGATGCATCGTGCCAATGGGAAGAATATGAAGTGATTGACAACGGAACTATACCACCACCAGCCATTGATAATGAATGTCCTCCTGGTAGTTTGGATGCAGTCGGAGATCAATTCACAGAATCCACACCCGCAAAAAATAAGAGCGCGCGAAAGTTGAAGACATTGTTTTTTTCTCCCATCTCCGGACAAGGAACAGATGTTGCAATGGAAGAGAATGAAGTGGACGACAATGAAACACCATCAATATCACTCAGCATAGCGGAAGACGATATCAGAGATTGTACCTTTCATGCGAGTGACATGTCCTCAACGTTACAGGCCGAACCAGCTGGGATGCAGAGTGACAGTATAAGGAAAGAGGCCAAATTCATTGTATTCGATAGCTGTTTGATGGATATTATTATGATGATGAAATGTGGGCATTGGGTTGGTGGGGAAGTATGTGGGGAGCCATTGATTAATGTGACTCGTGCAATTCGAGGCACTAACCTTAAAATACATGCCACCTGTACACAATATCATCCGTTCGCATGGTCTGCACAACCCATGCTGGGGCAACTGCCAGCAGGCAATCTACTTTGTGCAGCGGCTGCACTTTTTAGTGGTTCAAGTTTTAAAAAGTTAGAGTCTTTCTTTCAGTTTGTGGGAATCCATTTCATTGCGAAAACTCAGTTCTACAAATACCAAACCGATTATCTATTTCCAGCCATTAGCGAAGCTTGGAGAATGGAAAAAATGTCTATTGATAGTACATTCGCGGGCAAACGGTTCAGGCTAGCCGGTGATGGACAGTGCGACAGCCCAAGATTTTCAGCCAAGTACTGCACCTACCACTTTCAGGACATGGAAAGTAAGAAAATTGTGAGTTCGGTGGTCGTGCAGGTGTCACAAAGTACATCCTCAGTGGCCATGGAGAAAGTTGGCTTTGTAGCATCATTGCAAGAACTACAATCGCGGGGAATGGTGATCGACCTGATAGCCATGGACAGACACGTTTCAATTGCCAAGACAATGAGAGAAGAGTACAAAAATATAAATCACCAATTTGACGTATGGCATCTTGCAAAAACAATCAATAAAAAATTGTCGGCTGCAGGAAAAAAAAAAGATATGCAAGGTATTTCACAGTGGTCCAAGTCAATCAGCAACCATCTTTGGTGGAGCTCAAAAACATGTGAAGGGTCGTTGGAAATTCTACTGGAAAAATGGCGGTCAGTAATGTTGCACTGTAGCAACGTACATCGATGGTCGACAAATGAGCATTTCCACAAATGTGAACATGGCCATTTGTCCACAGAGGAGGCACGGAAGAAGAAGTGGTTGATTCCTTCATCACCCACTCACAAGGCCATTGAAAAGATTGTATTTGATAAAACTATAACAAGAGATTTGAGGGGACTCACGGAATTCTGCCACACAGGAGATTTGGAGGTGTTCCACAATATGTGCCTAAAGTACAGGCCCAAAAGATTGCATTTTGGCATGGAAGGCATGATAAATCGGACTCTTCTAGTGGTCTTGGCACATAACCATAATGTTGGCCGTCAACAAAGTAGGACGACCGGAACTTTAGGGACGCTTCGCTACAATAAGGCCTTCACTAAAAGAAGTAAACAATGGGTGATCAAACCAGTGTTTGAGGATATGCAATATGAGTTTATTGAGAGACTTATCGTAGATGTCCTCGATAGGCACATACATGGAGTGGTGAACGAACCTATGCAGGGGACAACTGCATTGCCACCCAACATTGCCTCTGTTCCATGTCCACCTAAAGCAGAGCTCATTGAGAAATACACATCACGGTTTAAATGATTGTAATTTGATTGTCTGTTCTCTCGAGTCTCCTCATGTTGCAGGCCCATTGCAATTAAACCAAACAGTAATATAAATCATTTTTACAAAAATTATAGAATGTTTCCGTATTACAAACACATGGCCGACCCATAGGGACAATAAAAAAAAAGGCACGCAGACAAGATGCCCTTACACTAACTGCAGCTAACTAGAAATGTGTGCTCGCTCAAAGTGAAGGTCAGCTGCTTTGATGTTTTGCTCGGGTGGCGGAACGGCCCACGACCCAGTATAAGGTTCTATTGTGATTTGACCTTGACAGGCCGGGACCATCCTGAAAAAAAAAGATAATGAATAAAATTTCAGAAACGAAACGATGAGCCACGTTCATTAGAAGAAGTAACGTCGGCAAAGAAGGAGTGGTGTTTCGGGTCTGCCCTACACAGAGACACAATGGAAAATGCAAATATAATGTAAGTAACTTTTGATGAGTTTATACCGCAATTTCATTACTATACAGTGGCTTTAAAGACGGGTTCAGTTGTACTTGTTCGTTCTATGTGGCATATTGTTTTCTACCGCGCACTAACTTGAGGAGAAACATCTGCTTTTACTGAAGCACCTCAAAACCTTCCTCTTTGCTTCTGCTTTCTCTCTCCCTCTCCCCTGCTACAACTGGTCCACTGTCTGCGACCTCGGTCCTGGGCCCTTCCACTCTCCACCTGCACTGCCTCCCTGTCAACCCCTGCACTGGGGGACTGTCTCAGTATCCTACAGCCCCCCCTTCCCAGCACTTGTTCTGCACTTACCTTGCACTTGCCACCAGCTGGCCCTATTTATTTATTATTTTATGCTACTTACCTTGTACTCCACTCCCCCCCCCTCCCTGCCTCGCCACGCCTTTAAACACTTGTGTACACCCAGTAGCGCTGTCCTCGCTATGATTTTAATAAGGATCTGATGGTGAGACTAATTTCATTTTTTATGTTTTTAGGTACATCATTCACTACTGTCTGTGTCACGAGTACCGGACACCGGCGGACGGCTTCTACAGCCGCCAGTTGCTTCTCCGCGTGAACAACGTTACCACCCTGACCATTTTATGGGACGATCGCCAAGTACAAGTATGCCCTTACGCGGTACTAACGGTTAGATGCAACATACCTACCGTTGTGGTGGCCTAGTGCCTCGTTGTTGGAACAGCCATGCGATTATCAGTGCGACCGAAGAGCTTATTTTTATCGTAAAACAACACCCTGTGTACTGCACACGAACATCGCTTCCCTCAAGACGAACTAATTTGGATCGAGAGCAAAGAAAAATGCAAATCGCTGAATATTCTCTAAACATTTGATGTCCAATAAACGTACTTTGCCAAATGTACAATCTTGCCGTTTGCTTTTAAACCACGGTTTCACATTCCGAATTGTGGCGCTGTATTGTGAGATGCTCTAAGACCCTGTGTACAGCAAAGGACCATCGCGTTCCTCAATACGAACTTTTTGGAACATGAGCAAATAAAAATGCAAATCGCTGAATATTCTCTAAACATTTGATGTCAAATAAATGTACTTTACCACATTTACAATCTTGCGGTTTGATTTCAAAGTACAGTTTCATATTCCGAATTGTGGTGCGCTGTATTGTGAGCTGATCTGTGTTGATTTCCGGGGTCTGTGTGGAGTCGCGTAGAAGACGCCTGGGCGCGTTTGCCTACGCAGCACAGTAACGTCACGGAGAGAGGCGGGGAATATGAATGTTTTGATAATGTCTGTTTCAGGGGCGGGGGATTTGATTTAGTGCCGCAAAGGCAGGTGAGCCAGGGCGATGCGGCGGAATGATAGGATTATCACAAAATGGCGGCTGATTTCGAGTGCGATAATGGGCGAAAAGTCGGGTAAGGTCCATAGGAAAGTTTCCTACGATCTACCGATTTATGCTTACAAACACATGGCCGACCCGTAGGGACAATAAAAAAAAAGTCCCGGAACTATGATAAAGCCATGAAAAAGGCGAGGTGGAAAAAGCAAAAAAAAGTCAAGAAAGCGGGAAACAGGCCTCAGTCGAGAAGGGGGCACAGAGGGTGAAAGAGGGGGAAAGAGCATGCGAGAGCAAGAGAAATGCATTCAAAATGTATGGGAAAGGCAAGGAAAAGGCAAGCAAATGGCAAGAAAGTGGGTCTCGTTGGAGGAAGAGGCACAGAAGGTGAGAGAGGGGGAAAAGAGCATGAGAAAGCAAGAGAAATGCATCAAAAATTCATGGGACAGGTGAGGAAAAAGGCAGGAAAATTCCAGGAAAGCAGGAAACAGGCCTCTGGGAGGAGGGGGCACAGAGGGCGAGAGAGGGGGAAAAGAGCACAAGAGCAAGAGAAATGCATAAAAAATGCATGGGAAAGACGAGCAGAAAGGCGAGAGAAACGGCAAGAAAGAAGGAAAAAAATAAATAGGCCTAAGTGGAGGAGGGGGCACAGAGGGTGTAAAGAGTGGGCACTTACCTCACCAGGCCAGGACACAGGATGGGCAGGACTGTCAGAATCAGATGTTTGGGGGTGTAAGTTGACATCTGGAATAAGTGAGTTTGAGGGATGTTGGTGAGTATGGGTTGTGAGTGACCAAGGGACTGGAAAATGTAGAAGGGGAATATTTTCACCACTGAAAGTAGTAATTTAGCTATATATATAAAAGTGAACATTTGTTTGTGGCAGGATTTGTGGCAAAGCGCTGTTCCTAATACAATTCCACACCGTTTCACCAATCTGCACCAGATCTTGCATAGTCACCTGTTAAGACCCTCTGGACATTACTGGCCACATGTCATTTTGACACCTCATCCCATTCCCCAGATTTCAGCACCTTCACACATGAGACAGTTGCCTGAAATCGTCAAAACATCAATGTGGTCGTAGGAGAACCGTTCCCGATAGGAGGAACAAAACTTGAGGTCCAGGCCCCAGGATCAGATTCAGGATATGCTTCCGGTCACAGTTACTGAGTACAACTCAATCGATACAGTGGTGGATGGCTACAAAACCGGAAACTATCCAACAGAATTCCTCAACTCACTAGAATCCCTGGGAATGCCACATCACCTTCGACTGAAATTGGGTCACCTGTAATGATGCTGGCAATCTCAGACCACCTACGCTGTGTAATGGCACAAGGCTATGTGTTAAAAAATGGCTGCCCAATGTAATTGAAGCCACAGTGTTCACTGGGAAGGGAAACAAAATGTTTTGTTTATAAACAAGCCTTACAATGAACATGTACATTAGTAATATTGAACTTTAGGCCCGTAGTTCTTCATACCGTCGGCATCATGTCACCTATCATGTGGCTCAGCAATCTCCATGTTGTTCTCACGTACAGTTATACGTTTCAGAATGAGCGTTTAAGAAGAACAATATATTGTGGTGTGTAGTCTTTATGAGAAAACATTTTTAAATGTGAAATAATCAAAACATTTAGCAAAGTCTTCTTTTCACCTTTCTTTTGGAACCTTTCTGAAAAGCATAAGGCTACCTTAAGGTATTTCTAACAAATAGTACCTATAAGAAAATAAAATCCTGAGCAACGCTGTGCATATCAGATAGTCATCAATAAAGTTAATACTATGAACTAGGCACACACTTCAAACAAGCAAATTAGAGCAACCATAAACACTGTCAAGTCAGGGATGTGTGAGACACTTTCCATTAAATTGATAGAAGACATAAAACCTTGTTCTCCTGCAGCCTTGCACACACTCCCCCTTTCTTACAGCCTGGCTCTCTCATACTTCTTTCATGTCAATAAAAAAAAGGTTCTGCAAAAATGCAGCAAAAAGGTTTTGTGGGGAACAACTTCTTTTTTTATGATGCAAAATACATGCTACAATGTCGTAGGGGTGGGGATCTGCAGAGTGGTCTAAAATGTGAATTGAGGATTTTCTAATAAGCATGTTCTTCCAAGAGGCCGATACGGATTGGGAAATATCAGCTGCATCATGCATTCTTGTCCCCTGTCCTATTGACCTAGAAAGGGCAGCTAACCTGTTGCGATGTCTCCTAATATCCAGACCTTCTCCCATCCCATAAATAACTCCATCAGAGTATAGCTTTTTGACTCAAAACAAAAGACTAAGGAGTCCTATCGAGAATGAGCAAGGTAAGACGCATTTATTGCTGGTTTGAAAACCAATAAATGGACAGCACATCACTAACCCACCACTCAAGCTAATCCAACCCATCTCCAATTCGCCTTCCCCTTATAGCTCCCTTGGTCTGGCTCCTTACAATACATGTCACTTCCGTTTGATCCTTACTGCCCCCAAAACATAACAAAGCTACTGCTTGTATGTTTCCATAGTCCGTCTTCCGTTTCCATCCTGTCTCTCATCATCACATGATCCTCTACTTCTGGGTCCTCGCTTTGATCTGACGATGGCCGTCATCCACAGCCTCCACATACTCAGTTGAGGGGCATAGGGGCCACTGCCCCCTGATGCACTTCCAGCAAAGATTAGGGCTTCATTGTGTGAACTGGTATGAGCCGGTGAACCACAAAAAAAAGGCCTTCAAACATCCCCCCTGAGAGCTCCTGATAGTGCTGCATCAGCTGTCCTATAGCCCATGTCCCTTTAGAGAGCCCTCAGGGCAAGCATTACGTCAAGCTAATAAATTATGATTTCACTATCTAATGTCCACTAGAATAAAAAGAAAAATAATAACGAATCGGACACATAAAAAGAGTGACACTTGGGCAATTCAGATATCTTTCCAAGCTCCTCCCATATCATCATTTACTAACATTTAGGCTCACTCGTTATCGCATGCCATTATGGTGTCATCATAACATAAAACCTGTTCCCCCTGCCTGTGGGACACACAACGTTCACAGACCCCGCCTTTTGTGCTTGCAACTTATCTAACTACACTTCTTACACCCCTGCACTAATTCCCAAGTCACCTGTTTTCCTTTGCACAGGAAATTCTGTTCCATTCCTTACCTAACAATGGTCCAGTCGTGTTTTTCCTTCGTTCAAATAATCAATCATCCTCATGGGTTTGCAAGAATTTCCCCAATTCCTTCTGTAGCATCCCAATTTCCTGCTGTATTTCTAGCAGGCTGAAGGAGAGGCTAAGGTCAGGGGCCGACCGAAGAGGAGGCCAGCTGCACGGTCTATTTTGTATTACTACGGCTCCTAACTGGTGACAGCACCTTGTACAACACCAGATTACCCCTGCCAATATAAGAGAAAATACTGTGAGACATACTATGGTGGTATTGTAAGGCTGTTCAGACAGTTTCTGATTTGCTGCACACAAGATATCTCCTGCAGTACATATCGTGGCTGTACCATGAGCCACTTCAAATGCAGAACTATAATTGAAATGTCAGACCTGGTAAAGCTGCGCCACTCCAAAACCAATGTGTGAATCCAGAGATAATAAATAGCCGCTTAGCTGTGGGGATATTAGCACGCAAACTTGTGCTATTTCAAAATTAACAGAGAAAAAAGATCATCCCCAATGCAAGCGCTCTTTTTTAAAGAAATATAATTTGAGCAATTGTAAAGTTTGTCAAATAATTTGTTTACTGTTATGCCCAGTTTAAGGTAAAACAAATACAGAATAACAAATGTGCTGGTAAGAAAGGTGAAAGAAAAGTCACGCCTAAATGTTCTCAAAAGGATAAAATGTTGTACATTGTTGTCGACTACATGCCCATGAGTGTCGCCATGAAGGGCTTTGTCGAGGCAGAGGTAAGGCATTCAAACCAATCAATTTGAACATTTTTTAATACCTAAATAATGTTTGTCCTGATGGAGTGGTAAAGAGGAGAAGAAGAAAGAATACATTGTGTGGCAACAAAATATAAAAGAGAAAAAACAGTAATGTAACTTTTGTAATTGCCCCAAGAAATATGAGTGCATGCTGTGAGAAACCTGGGAGTGTTTACACATATCGACCCTGGGGATTCTTTGTTCAGGTGGCCAGGGCACGGCCATCACCTTTGGAACCAGACCCTGAGGATGGACCAGTGCAGTAGGATCACCAGGATAGGGGTGATTGGGGACTGTTGGAGGAATGCCCTCAGGTGAGACACAGTATTCCCCCGTTTTGTCTGACATGCCCCTACCCAATGTCCCCTCTGTCTTTGGGGGATATTGTCAGCAGAATCCTGTTTCACCCCAACTCTTTAACTTAGAAAAGGAAAAGAGATAGCACCATGGGAAATCAAACCATCTTTTGACCCTTAAATGTAACCTAGTCGCCCCTCTTCTAAACCCAGAAGACATTTAATACATCCCTCCTTTTCTGACGTGTCCGTACACAAGCTATATTCTATCCCAACAGGAAACTACAACTCCCATAATTCTCTTACCCCACTGAGTTACCCATGTACTACAACTAGAAAGAATACCTCTAGTAATATGCATTGGCCGTGCCTCTCTGCGACCAAGCAGGGCCAAGCGCTCAATCAAAATCACATCCATTCTGCCTTTAAATGACAATTTTTCCACCACAACACCCCCTCCCCAATTTGAAAAATCACTAAGAAGAAGAGGAGGCGACTAAGAATACAGATTACTCAAAACCACACTGAGAGACTGACGACAGACTGCCCCATGCTAATACTGGACTGCCCCTCTAATAGAGTCAGGCAAGGACAGGCAGACCCAGACCAGAACTCACACCTGCAGCCTGTTAAAGAAATCTAGGTGTATAAAAGATGGTGTTCCTGCAGAATAGAGAGCAGCAGTTGGGAGAACTGAAGGGATGCTGCATGGCTGAGTCCAGCAGGGGATCCCTTCCCAATCCCAGCCCCACTTGCTATTTGGGGTCAAAGAAAAACGAGATGTTGGAACACTGACCCGGTGAGGCTGGAGGCTTGCAGCCTAGAGAGAGAGCCAAAAAGCAAGGCGAGCTGCTTGCAGCAGGCCAGATACAGGCCAGTGCTGCTGTCCAAAATATAAAAACTTTTCTTGTAAGCATGAAATCCACTATTTAACCACAAGGAAAGGTGCATTATTAACCACAAAGACATCTGCACCTTGCCTATAACTTGTGAACTGCGGACAGATGCTACAGAGTAACAGAGTGGTCCAGCATAGTGAAAGTGCCCAGTCGAAAGTCTCTGTTTAGACAAACATTTAAGACTGTGAGAAACTGAATTAAAGGGATTGAAAGTTTAGGGAAAGGAAACCCCTACCAGTGTTGTGATTGCGTGGTCCGAGGCTGGCTGAGGGAGACCTATGTTGAATCAAGTGCTTCTTTCTGAAAGAGGTTAAAGCCCGACTGAGGGAGACCTACAGGAACTTTTACATCCCTTGGAAAATGGTCCGAGTCCGACTGAGGGAGACCTGTAAATGAACATTGGCCCTCATTACAACACCGGCGCTAAACCATGGCGCTATTAGCACCATGGTCGGTGCCGGTGTTGTAACGGGTCCGCCAAGGTTCAATGGGGAATTACCACCCCATCCCAAGGTTGGCGGGGGGCGGTAATTCCCCATTGAACCATGGCCCTTCCCCATTCCCATTTTCGCCCCATAGGGCTCTATGGGAATGGGGAAGGCGCTAAGTACGGTACCGCAAATTGCGCTACCATACTTAGCACCAAGGTCCCTTTGCGGGTCCCTACTTTAACGGCTGGTCTAGACCAGCCGTTAAGGTCAGGTCCCGCAAAGGTACCTTGTAGTAAGGCGCTAAGTGGTTAACGGCGCCGCAGCCTTTTACGGCGCCGTTAAACACTTAGCGCCAGGGTCGTAATGAGGCCCATTGTCTTTAAAAGGGGTCTGAGCCCGAATGAGGGATACTGAGTTTGAACTGTGAACCTGATTCTTGAGAACTTTGACATCCTAAAGAGAAGGAACTTTGTTTTGTGTGTGCCCAGGCATTCTGCGAATGTGAGACATTGTTTTGGAAAGAGACTTTGCTGCGGAAGGCCCTGGCTTGTGTCCTGAACTGCATCCTCGAGCCAAAGAAAACAGAGAGTGTTCCAAAGCCTGCGTCCTTAGTGTGCCACCTTGACCCGTGCTGAAAACTTGGGGAAGCTAACCCCACTGTTCAGTCATCCTAATGCACACTTTCTTGAACACTGTTTTCTTTTGCATACACTTTTTTCCCACACACATTTGTTATAGCGTAAGGTTTGACAATATTTTTTTTTTTTTAGTATAGGCCATTTTGATTTGACAAGACACTACTAGGACTGTGTTATTTATTATTTGATGGTCGAGCTTGCTCCCGTCCTTAGATATAGGGCTAGATAAGTGTTCTACCACCCATCTTTTCTAAATAAACACTCTTGAACTGTACATCATGTGTGCCTGTCTTCATTCATGATACCATGCCTTCCTTACAATGGCAGAATAAGGGTCCGAGTCTAACCATTTTGGTATTACATTTCTGGTATAGCCCAATGTAGCTATGCGCATGAGATCCACTCAAATCATTGTAAGTGCTTTATCTGTGTAACCATCGCAGTTGCTAATAACTAATATGTTCTTTGATATGATCTACAGTCACAGACGGGTCTGAGTCCAAACTTAGGGTGTTCAATTAAGCAAAAAATACAAGTAACAGTGATATCCTTATCCACTCATTAATATTTAACTTAGATTAGTAATTACTTTAATGTATGCCAATTCATTCTTATAAAGTAAGGAAACACAGGGCTCATTACAAGTTTGCCGGTCCGGTTATTAACGGTGCGGGTAGAACTGTACCGGCACCGTTTTCTGGACTGGTAAACTATGTGTTCTGTGGGCGGGTGCCGTCCCGCCCGCCAGGTCTGATCTGGTGGGCGGAATGGCACCCGCCCGCAGAGATGCACGGAAACATCAGCACCATTACGGCATGGGGATTTAAAGAATTGCCAGTGCTGGATTTACCAGACCACCGGGGCTGTAATGCCCCGGTATTTCCGGCAAGTCTAGCGCTGGTATTTCACTACGGCTCCGGCGGCAGCCTGCCGGTTTTACCGGCACAGCTACCGCCGGACTCGTAATGAGCCGCACAATGTATACAAATGTCCAATGTTGGTTGTCCTTAATCGATGTATGTCCCTGCTGACTGCTCCATTTGCTCCCGTCCACAACCTGGTCAGAATGTACCTCAAAATCCCCCCATTCTAAGAAGCCCACTGCTTTCCATCAAATTTGATTTCTTATCTATTGCATGTTCTTTTGTGATCAAAAGAGCATTGTTCCTCCGGTATATAAAAAATAAAGTATAGGACATTCTTCCGTAATATTGCAACAGAGCTCTTTAGTGAGAAAAGAACATTATCATACAAAGAAAATAGTGCACGAGTTGCCTTAAACGTTATTGAGAGGGAAGAGAGCAGCTACTCATATTTGCATTAGAGAAAAAACTCAAGTTCATTGTCCATGTTCAGTCCTAGTATGCTAGTACTAAATCTGCAAATATATATTTGCCTCCATTCTCTGTCCCCACCCCTTGTTGAGGATTTAACTTGCTTGATGGCTAGAAATCTCACATCCTTTTTGTTAGCCGTCTGGTGCATTCTGTTTTCAGGCAGTGTCCCCTTTGTCATGTGGACACCGTTGCGCTCACCACTGCGCCCCAGTGACCATTTTGTGTTCAGGCAGCATCCCCATGACAATAGGGAAGACACTGCATGCACTGCTATGCGCCCGCAGCTTTGTTGGGCTTCTGGCCTGCCCCCTCAGCATTGCACCGTGAGACACTGGGGACACAGGGGATGGGCCACTGGCCTTCTCCCGGGCTGCTCCACTGAGCGGCCTAGGCTTTTCCTTCACCCAGGCTGCTGAACAGAGTAGCCTGGGACTTCCTCCTCATCCTCTTGGGTGTGCTGGCAGAGTAAACATAGGACTTGATCTTCACCGCTCCACCCTAATGGGTGGAGCGTACATCTCTGCTCTTCACCTCCCACTCTGTGCCTGGCATAGAGAGCCCGGGAGTATTTTTTCTGGTGATGACGTGGGCCATCAGTGGCACGGATGTGTATCCTGGTCTGGGCTGCCCCCCCCAACACACATCTCGGACTGGGCTGTTCTTCTTTGGCTCAAGCAGCACCTGGCACTCTGCCTGGGCCCTGGATATACACTTAGTACCTGTATGAACAGTAAAATGCACATCAGACTCCAGCGGTGCTACTAATTCTACACAATGATCCATCCCTCAGAACAATCTTCTTCCTACCAAACTATATCCAGCTCCCTCAAATTCCCAGCACACTCTGTTTCCAACCAACACTCTCTGTCCCTCACTTAGATTACTCAAACATTGCAGCATTGGGGGCTGCAAAGACCATACGTAACTCCCAATCTGAACCAAGACTAAACCACAAATCAGTGGTCATCCCGGGGCAGTGATCAGGTATCGGGAGGCATTGTTGGGTGTTTTGGTTCCCATACTTCATGATGAGTCACCCACTCTCAGTTGCTTCTTGCCCATGGTCCGGGCAGTATTCTACTGGGCAGCAGCCATAGTCCATGCACTGTGAATGAACACTCTTTATCTTCACAATACTTCCTGTCATTCCTCCATTGTCATAGACGTTCAGCTATCCCAGAGTAGTTCTTCAACAGTCTTGGCCAACTATTATGTCACACATCTTCTCTGATTGATATCATTTGGGTGTTCAGATAATGTTGCACCTCTTCACACGCCCCAGGTTCCTTCCTCCTTCAAGTACTCCATTCATCAGTCTCTGAAGAGCACCTTTGGTAAAGTTGACTGAGGGTGCCTATTACATGGAGTTTGCCGATACGTGCCTCAATGCGTGTAAGCTCTGCCACAGATATGAGCCAGGTGGCCTTTTCAAGTCGGTCAACTCAACCTTCGAAATTTGTACCTTTGTATATACCACAGGTTGCAAGTGCAGCATTTGCCCCACTCCACATTTTATTCAGTACTTCCCTTTTCTGTCGTCCTTCAATCAACTCCTCTCGCTGTTGTGCCAACCAGATTCCAGTCCCCTTTCTGCAATTATGGTAATGGGTAGTGTGATGAATTCCTTATCCCCAAGGGGGAGCCACTCCATTTGAGGCTCGGGAGGTGAGTCCGCTCTGCAAGACCCTCCCCAGGGGTCTGAGCAAGTGGGACCTCACTGGGAGTGACTCCCCCTTAGTGGGCAAGGACTCCCGTTCCAGTGAGGAATTCCCTAGATAAGCCATATTATCAACGTATATGGGACTGCCTACTGGAAAGAAGAATGCAGATGTGGGCAATGCTGAAACAAAACCATCAGGGAAAGTAAAAGGAGATGTCACTTTTAGAGTCTTGCACTTAACTGAGACAAGTAGAGGAGAGGAGGAGAGAGCGTATTGGATGAAAGGGAAGCCCCCTGACATGATCGCACCAAGAAGGGGCAGAGTTGAGACTAGCTGCAGAGTCTGCCACTTTTGAACAGACGAGGATTGCCAAAGAGAGATGCCGGGAGACCAGCGAACAAGGCACCAGGGAAAAGGCTGCCCAAGATATATGATATGGCATTTATAACTCACCTATACACAAGTGTTTCAAGGCATGACGAGGCGAGGGAGGGGGAACAACGGGAAGACAGACAACAATCATACTAGGCCAGGTGTCATTCAGATCGCGCAAGTGCATGGGAAGGGGGAAAGGGAAAAGTGTGTGGGGGAAGGGAGAGGGGACAGTGCAGTACAAGGGATAGTAGACTAAATAAGATAGTATAACAGCCGGATGGAAGTGCAAGGTAAGTGCAGACATAAGTGCTGGTAGGGAGACTGAAGGGATACAGAAAACAGTCCCCAGGTTCAGAGGTTGTCAGGGTGGCAGTGCAGGTGTGCAACTCGCGGGGCCTGGGCCCGAGATCAGAAAGGGTGGCCAGGTAACCAGTGCAGTTTCAGCCAGGAATTCAGCAGTTAAGAGGAGGAGAGAAAGCAGAAGCAAAGAGGAAGAGAGAACAGGTGTCCAGGATCTGGTGGTGGCATGACCACAAGCAAAGTGTGGTGGGCAAAGCATCAGCTAAACTATGACAAGAACATTATTTATTTATTTATTTATTTATTTATTTATTTATTCGGATTTGTAGAGCGCACGTCAGCCCGGGGGCATCATGGCGCTTGTTACAGACATATCTTAGTTGCATATACAAGCGTAATACATAATTCACAGGAGCAAAGAAATATGACATTTGTACAAATTTACAGTGCAGTATATTTACATAGGTTAGTGAGTGTCACATATTATTGTGCAAGGAAAGAGGTTATCACTTTCCTAGAAAAAATCGGGAGTGAGTTCTCGGCTGTAATGTCTGCAGGTAGAGCATTCCAGGACTTGGCAGCAATGTAGGGGAAGCTTAGGCCACCGGCTTTGGCTTTTTTGATGCGTGGGATGTGGAGTAAGTTGGTGTATGCGTCCTGGTGGGACGTGAGGAAGAGGGTTTGGAGATGGTCTCTGATAGGTAGGGCGGGGCGGAAAGCGAGAGGCATTTGTGTGTGAGGGTGAGGATTTTGAGTGTGATCCGCTCTTTGACTGGGAGCCATTGGGCTGAGTGTCTGGCCTGGGAAATATGCTCTCTTCTTGGGATGCTAAAAGCGGCCCGGAGAGCATTGTTCTGTGTGACTTGTAGTCTGTTTAGGTTTTTTGCTGATGTGCCTGCTAGGAAGGCATTGCAGTAGTCCAGTTTGGCTCCAATGGTTGCTCTGGCTATTGAGAGGCAGTTAGTTTTTGAGAGGTATGGCTTGATGGCATTTATGAGTTTGGTGGTATGCGCAGATGAGGAAGTGATTGCGCTGACTTGTCTGGTCATTGATAGTCAGGAGTCTAGGTATACTCCCAGAGTCTTGACAGCTGTGGATACGGGGATGATAGAGTTGTCAATGAAGAAGTTGGCGTATAGTTTGTCCAGTTTGTCTAGGGTGCTCTGTTGACCTAGTATCATGATTTCAGTCTTGTCTCCATTAAGACAGAGGCCATTAACTGCCATCCATGCCTGGATGATGGAGTAGATTGTGTGGAGTGCCTTGGCGTCTTTGTGGTATGATCCTGAGAGAGGTAGAAGTACTTGTGTGTCTTCCGCGTAGTTCGTGTACGTGATACCATGTGAGTCGAGTTTCTCGGAGAGAGGCTTAGTGAACAAGTTGTAAAGTGTGGGTGCAGTGCAGGATCCTTGAGGGACCCGCAATGGATTGTACTGGGTGTGGCGTTGGCAGTATCCGAGAAGACTTTCATGGCTCTTCCCTCGAGGAATGAGGTGACCCAGAGAGCTGATTCTTTAGAGAAATTGGCTGAGTGTGTGAGGTGTGAGGTGAGGGTCTTGTGATCAACCAGATCGAATGTGGCTGAGAGATCTAGGAGGGGCAGTATAAGTGCTCTTCAGATCCACCAGGGCTGTTTCGGTGCTGTGTCCTTTCCGGAAGCCTGATTGCCTGGTCCCAAGGATGGAGTGGGTTTCCAGAAAGTGTTGGATTTGGCAGTGTGCGGATATGTCCAGTAATTTCAGGAGGAATGGCACTGTAGTTATCAATCTGTAATTGTTGGGTTGTAGGGGGTCAAGGGTAGTTTTTTTTTGGAGGAGTCGGACCCAGGCCTCTTTGAGGCTCGCTGGTATAATGCCTGATTTAAAGGATGCATTGATGAATGCCGTAAAGAGCGGCGCAAAGCAGTCTGCGCAGTCTTTGATGAGCTTTGGGGGGCATATATGAGATTTTTTTGTTGGTTGATGACTTCTGGTTCAGTGACGTCCCTGAAAGAGAAGTCGGGTATGGTGGGCTTAGACAAGGTGGGTGTGGAGTTGGTAGGCTTGGTTCCTGTCTGTTGAGGTAATGCTTTGCAATGGTCTTTGCTTTTCTTTTGAAGAAGATCAATTTTGTGTAGCATGGCAGCTTGGATACTAACACACCAGACTTCATCTTTGATTATTTCATCAGGTGTAGTGGGGGGGAGATGAGCTCATTAAAAATGGCGAAGATTTCTTTAGAGTGCGATTTGGCATTGGAGATACGCGTGTTGAAGGCGTTGGCTTTGGCAGCGGTGATGGCTGCTTTGTATTGGTGGGAGATTAAGTTGAATTTGTTTTTGGCATTGCTGCAGGGGTTGGTTTGCCAGTTTTTTAGTGCTGCTCTTTTGTGGGAGCGCATTGAGTGCAGTTCTTCAGTGAACCAGGAGTTGGTGTGTAGTGATTTCTTTTCTTTTTTCCATTCGAGTGGTGATATTTCATTAATGGCTTTAGTGATGGCATTTTTGTAGATGTCTGCTAGAATATTGGGGTCATTAGCGAATGGGGGTGCTAGTTCAGGGGTGTTGAGGTAGGGGCGCAGGTTATCCTCTTTAAGCTTTTTAGAGCTTCTGACTTGTGCAGCGATAGCAGGGGTCAGAGTTTTGTGGTTTTTGGTGATAGGAACAGAGAATTCGATACAGTTGTGTTCGGTCCAGGGCAGTGAGGTGTTGGAAGTGATAGTAGAGAGGCAATTATGGTCCGTGATCCAATCTAGAATGCGGCCTTTGGAGTGAGTTGGACTTTCTACTTTCTGGGTGAAGCCTAGGTCACTAAGTTCCTTGGTGAGGGAGACCGCAGGTTTGTCTTTAGTATCATTGAATCCCAGCTTGAGGTCTCCTAATAGAAGATCACTGCTGGGAACGAGCATAGCTCCCTAACGTCCACATCCGAAAGAGGGCATCAGCCCGAGGGTAAGCCAAGATTCGAATTTCGACGAAGGTCGAGTGGAAGGAAACGAACACCGAGAAGAATTCCCAAGCAAGTGCCAAGCCCTGCAAGGTTCCCATACTCACCTGAAGGTACCGGGGAAAACGAGAAAAGTGGGAGGCAGACGGGAAACAAAAACATGAAGAGTCCAACTCATCCTAGTCATAAAGACAAGTCAAGAGGAACGCAATTGTTGAATTACCAATGTGAAAGGTGTCTAGAGCCAATAACCATCAACCCTGTGACAGGGATAACGTGCATGAAGAGAGCAGCTCCTCCTAGTCCCCCAGAAGAAACCCAAGGACTAAAGTTTTTTAACTGGCAATGTAGAGAGTTCATAGAGCGAATACCAAATAAACCCAAGAGGGTAATAGAGAGATGCTGGAGAATATTATCCTGGGAGGAAGGGATTTGGTCTCATAAGCCAAGGGAGGAAGGCTGTAGAAAACATGATTCAAAGCTGTGTCTTAAGAAATATGGTATCATAGTACCAAGAGAGTACTAGAATAGAAGAGAAAGCACTAAAGAAAGATCAAATCTCATGCAATCTAAGCAAGGGTGAATTGAGAGACTATAAAACAAGAAACAAGACTTTGCAAAAGTATGTAAAGACTCATTGGCCACAGAATTTCTTTTAAGAAAGCACAACACCCAGGAGTGGTGCCCAAGAATGAAAAGAGCTCATGGAAGAGATATCCAGGCTTTATTGAAGAAGACTATACAAAGAGGAAACAGGTGAAACTGAGACATTTCATCCAGAGACTTGTGAAGAAATCACCAACTAAATAGAATAAGGATCTTCTTTTGGATGAGTCTAAGTTGTTTATCTTACTGGTACGGTCAGGTAGAGTTAGGTTGGGACTGAGGACATTTTTATTTTAGGACCTTGTGATGACTGACAAGCACCCTTCGTCTTTTCAATATGTAGGGTGAGCCCTTTAGTGATAGGGAAACCTAGGCCTTATGTATATAATTGCATTATATACCACAAAAATGTCATTATAGTGTCTGACTCCTTCTTCCAACCACCACAGTAGTCACCTTGAAAGCAGACAAAGAAACAGTAAACAAAACTGTGGCTACAGTTGCATTAGGCACTTTATATATATATCGCCAGACATATTCAGATTTGACACAGTGTTGTACCACAACCGTTGATTATACACTTGAGTATACTTCATAACTCTCCAATGTCAACTTCTGGTGACTGTAAATGCTGACTCAAAGTAGACGTTTGATTGCCTAAATTGTCTGAAAACTGGCACTGAGCATCAGTAGAATTCGAGTACACTTTCACTGACCTTGCACTATTCTTCCCACCCACTATCGTTAGTAAATAACACTCCAAACATATTGGGCGTTCCTTCCCTTTACCAACTACAGCACTGTACAGGAGCAACCGAATGCATCGGCTGGAAGTCTGTACCACCCCTCCTACCTATATGCTGGAAGCCAGAAATCGCCCCATACATGACACTAGTGGTTGTGCCTATTGCGCAGAGAATCTTTGAGAAAAGGTGTCCACTAAGAAACCCCTATCTGATGTATCCCTGTAGAGATGCCAATCTCTTGGAAGAAGTCCCTGAAGGAATATGAAGACGAAAGGAAGAGAAGTTGGTGATATCACAAGAGATGAATGTGACGCACAGGGAGGTCATTTAGGGGTTGCCAGAGGTCGCAACTGCGACCTCTGAGGTCTCCCTTGCGACCTCTGTAAAAAAAAAAAGGGTTTTTTTTTCGTTTTTTGTAATGCAAGTTCCTGGAGTGGCCAGCTTTCTTGAAAAATAAGAACTTTCAGCACTGACCCTAAATAAGAAAGAATAAGAATACCAAATAATGTGTCTTTCTGGAATTCTATACAATAATTGCTGCTAGACTCATTAAAGGTTTATTTCAGGCACACTTCAGGGGGTGAGTCACTGATTTAGTCTGTTCTTAAAGGCCTCAACTCAGCCTTTCATCCTTCTGAGGTCGATAAATGAGTACCGACACAGGTTGGATGATATTGGGTGTATATTTTTTCTATATAAAGCGCTTAAGCGTAAGTGCTATATAATAACACATCATTATCATTTGGTCATAGACGTCTGCTTGCATTCACAGTATTTTGATAATGTGGGCCTATACACACTGATCTTAACGCTACATATGGCGATCCATTCTTGCATGAAATGTACATCACATTATAGTGATATTGTAACCATATTTTTCGTAGTGTACAATGCTATGCGATGTCACTTCCTGTTTTGTCAACGGGTGAAAGGTCGTGTTCCATTGCTTCCCGCGATATCACTTAGGGGTGGGGGTCACATGACATCACTTCCTGTGATGTCATCAGGGGGTCCAGGGTCATGTGATGTCACTTCCACTACCACAGGCATTTTGGTGAAATGCCGTCCCTGGTGACCCACTGAGAAGAGTGGCTGAAGAAGTGATGACGAAGTAAAGAATCGAGTAAATGTTCACATGCAAAGTGAAGATTGCATGTGTGAAGAGCACTGCAGAAAATGCAAGCCGTTTAATAACTGTACACATGCAGCAACACAAGTAGACTAAGTAATCATAAAAGCTAGCTATATCTAGTGAATAGACTGCAGGTGGTGCCACCATTATATAGAATCTGGACTTCTGTGTCACAATTTTAGTAAGCTTAAGCCCCTGGAGAAGATGGCTGAAAGTTGTGTTGCAGCAAGAAAGCAGCTAGAATCGAAGAAGGACTGAGAAAGGCTGTCTGGCCTTGTGTCAAAGGCTGGAGCAGCCAAGAACTGGTTATATATTCTTGAAGAACAGTGAACGTGAAAGGCTGAGTCATCCCTTGATAGGGTGCAAAGAAAGAACACTATGAGTGCCAAGTTGTATTCATTTAATACAATTAACTGCTAGAAAATTAGCCGAATTGCGGTCTCTGGTCACGGGGTCTATGGATGGAAATAGAAGTTGGGCATGCAGCTCTAGACTTAAGATAGCATGTGTTCACACTCCCATATATTCCCAGGAGCAAGGATACTTTGCACGGCCAAGTTCAAAGACAATCTGCATGGCAAAAGGCATGGGTGATGAGAGATGTTGGGCTAATTGGGTGGGGAGACACGGTCAAAGTCCACCCACTGACACCTGGGGTACCAGCTTACATGCTGCTAGTGAGCCGAATGCTCCAGAAGGGCATATAACGAAGAGCCTTATAGTTTGAAAGCCAATGATGAGCGTGCCATATAACTGTTAAAGATGACTTGCACTAGGGGTGGGCATAGGTTGTCCAGCTGACTGTAGAGACTAAATCATAACCCGATCCCTTATAGGAAGTATACTTAGATGTTCCCTTTAAGCCTATCACAACCCCTCATAGGTTTTTCTTATTTGCTACGTAGAGTGACATTACGTATGATGAGTTTTTACTATATAAATGTAATCTTTTATGAAATGCTTCGAGTGAGATTATGCTGTGCGACGTCTCTTGATGTCGGTTGTAACTCCCTGTTTTAGACAATTGATATTAAAACAGTAAAACGACTTTGCCTTCTTCCTGAGTTGGTTTGATTATTTGGGTAAGACTTACTCTGCATCCCATCTACTGCACGAGATGCTACTTATTTAAGTGCCAAAAGCTCACTGGTAGCAGTGGTAGGATGGTTACACCCATCGATTAAGTAACTCCAGTATTTTGGACAATCATACATCCTCCGTCATCTAGCCGGAAGATCTCTGGGTTTCCTGTGAAGAGCAGCCGAATAGAAATCTTGCAACATTAATCGAGACAGAGGGCAGGGTGCCTCTTTGACAAAATCCCTACCTGGTTTCCACAGGTGCTTTGCGTACAGATGGTGAAAGTGGTCAGTTGGAGGAGGAGACGATACTGAGGGCCTCGAGTCAAACGAGTGAATGGTGAGTAAATTGCGGGGAATGGCAAACTAAGGGAACAGGGTTGTGGTCATTTTAAAAGTAACGGAAGTAATTGGAAATATTGTGTAAAGAGAGAGATAGCGCCTGAGAATCCTGACCCAAGGGTGTCCAGAAGAGGTCATGTTACACCCCAGCGGGGGTCCCTAGGCTACCTATGAACAGGAGCATATAAGGAGATGAGCTAAACTCTGTGATCAGAGTACTGATTAGGGGCAAAGCGAAAAAAGGGTGATCACCAAGATTTTTATGTGCAAAGTCGACTAGTCTGTCTATGTGTTTGTGTGAAGGAAAGGTGTCTAAAGGTGAAATATGTTGTGAAAGAATTGGGATAAAAGTCAAGGAGTTATATTATCTATCTAGGGAACTGGTTGGTACCAATCCAGAATTAGACAGAGAATATTGAATGAATAGAGGTTTGAGCGGCGATTGTTGGAGTTTGCTCATATTTGTTGTTTTTGGTAAAGGTATTTTTATAAAGTCTGGTAAGTATTGACAGTCAATTGAGACTCATCACAATGGGAGACACTCCTCTAATGCATTTATGTAAGACACTACCAAAGCACATGCCCAAGCTCAAACAGTATAGTGCAGAATGGGTGAAAGGCATAACAGATAAGATGTTCATGCCATGACTGCAAGGCTGATCATTGTCAAACGTAGTACTGCAACACATGACCACATATTTGCACACTGCGTACATGGGGAAGAAATTGGAGAAAAGGTTAGCTATTTTAAAGCTTTGGAAAATGTGCCAGGAAGACAGGGAAGATCCACCAACCAAAGAGTGGATGCTTAATCAGTATAAGGTGGAAGGTGTTGAGCCCTCAGCTCTCCTTACCTCGCCTGAAGTAAAAGATGCTTGTACGAAAGAAGTAGGGTTGTGTCCTTTGAAGGAACTGAAAGTGGCGACAGGGTATAGTAATCAGATATACAGACCACTCGCTTATAGCAGTGACAATAGTCCAGAGGAGAGTAAGAGAAAAGAGGAGATCTTTAAGATCATACAAAACAAGGAAGAGAAAAATTAGCGATCAAATGTATCAACAGAAATATAATGAGAGATTAAGAGATGGAAAGGAGAGAAAGATAAAGCTGACAAGATAACGCTCATGCAGAATTAATGGATGGGAGGACAGATATTACTGAAGCTAAATGGGGAAAGCATAGAGGAAGTAAGGCAAAGAGAAGATCAGGACGAACAGGATAGAAAAGACAGGGAACGAGATAAAAGATTGAAGGAAGACGAGCATAAGAGAAAGAGCAAGGAGTGACAAGAACAGATGTATCAGGAGGATCAAGAGAAAAAACAAGAATGGGCAGAGGAGCAAAGGAAGTATGACAGCAGGCAAAGAGCAATAGAAGATAGGGACAGACGAGAAAGGAAGTGAGAAGAAGAGGAAGCACAGAAATTAAGGGGCAAGAGAATACAGAGACGAAGAGGAGAGGAAGAAAGTAGAGCAGAAGCAAGGAGAGAAGAGCAAAGACAAGAGGAGGAGAGAATTAGAAGGGAGGCGAGAAAGCAAAGAGAATTAGATGAAGAATTCGAACATATTAACCCCATTCAAAAGGAGGTAATGGGGCCAAGTCCAGCAATACGATGGGACAGAATGGAAGAGGTCCTCCCGTTAAAGGGAGCAACGTCAGGGGCATCTAGAGTACCAAAAGCCAAAGAAAACTTTGATATAGTAACTATCGGAGAGAGGATCGATAAGGCCCATCAAGAATTAAAGGAAAGTAGCAAATCGGGAAGCAGAGGGAATGGAGATCAATCCCTAGTATTTCAATTACGAGACGAAGGAGAAAATATGTTCAGCCTCGAACACAGAGCCTTATACCTAAGCAGACTGAACTTAGATAAGGGTGAAGGGGACGAGGGTCACACTATTTGGGGACTAGACATGTCAGACGGGGAGAGAGAATCCTTCCATAGAGAAGATGGAGGAGATGCAAGTGCCCCGAGGGAAGCCTGCAGGCAGACAAGTAAGTAAAATGGTCCGATCTATAGCAGCCTAAGGAAAGGATGCCAGATCCCATAGCGTAACCAGAGCATGCCAGAGGATGATCGTATAGTGAGAAAAGAGAATCACCGCCATATGTGAGTAGGTTAAGGTCACTGCCAGCGAGGAGACGGTCAGGGACCATTGTCCCTGTCATGGATAGGCAGACGATGGGAGCATTTTACGGGTTAGGGTTCACACAGTTTCCCTTATTGGAAAAAGGGGGAGCAAGACAGCAGTATATTTCATGGCCACAGATGTATGAGGATAACTTAAGATGCAAATTCGCGAGTTTGACATTGGGTGCGGGAAAATGGATTTATGAATTGGAAAAAGTGACAGGTTGAAATACATTGGCCATTAAGGGTCTCTTGGCAGCCATTCTTGGGGAAAGAACTGATGACTTATGGACGAGAGCAGGCAATTCAAGTATGACAGCACAGAACACAGCGCATGATGGAGTGCTGTTTCATAATTGCAGAGCAGATGTTTGGAGGGCTCTCAGGGTACAGTATCCTGACACATCAGATATGGGTGCAATTATTACATGTAAGATGAAGGAAGATGAAGACCCTATTTCTTACATTCAGGACATTCAAAGACTTGGACTCTTGAAACAAGGGAGCCGTGGGAAAAAACGGTGGCATTATTCTACCACATTTTATGTCAGGGGTTGTCCGAGCAAGTACAGAGGCAAATGAAGAAGCAAGTGGGGATGGAAGCGAAGCCATGGGCTGAAATACAGCTGACAATAGTGCATCACTGTCGGCTATTGCAGGAGAAAAATAAGAGGAAAGATGAGGGGAGGAAAATTAAGGTAGCTAAATTAGTTCAGAGGAAATTGTCAAAGTATGCCATGGAAGGGGCGGAATTGACAAGCAGAGAAGGGTTGGAAATGCTGTAAGCAGTGGGTTCATCGCAGGCGACTAATCAGTGCCCGATGGACCAAGAAGGTAAGGGGTTCATGCCATGAGGCAGAGTCATGGGCTATAGAGGAAGGGGTGGATTCCAAAGCAATCAAGGTGGGTTTCAGAATACACACAATGAGAATCAGAATGCGCAAGAAGGATTCAACCAAGGGGAACTAGTCAGGCAGCCTCCCCCTGTTTGTTGGACTTGTGGGATGACAGGACACATTGCACGTGTATGTGGGAGCCAGGGGAATGTACAGAATGGCCAATTCTCAAAAGGGGGGATAGCTTATCCTCCACCATATAGCACTCAAACTAAGGAAGGCTTTGCCCAAGATCAGACAGTGTATGAGACACAAGCACCACAAATGCAACAAACACAACAGCCACAGCAAGCGCAAATGAATCCACCACAAGGGCAGTCACAACACACCCCCATGCAGACACAACGGTATGCAAACATGGGACAATTACTGATACCCAAAATATGAGGTGCCACTGTAGTGGGAGGGAATCCTTTTACAGGTACAGGGGTATGCATATACCCACAGTAGGACAGCTCACAGGGCGACTTGATGTGTTCAGTACTATCAGAGACACCAAACCCCCAAGAAGAACCAAGGGTTGATGTGACGATAGGAGGCAAATCCTTTTCTTTTTTAGTAGACACTAAGACTACTCATTCATGTATATGAGAGGGAAAATATCCAATTTTTGGAATTGCCATGAATTCTGAGGGTTCTCTGGAGCTACGAGTTGAGTTCTTTTACTGATGAATTACCAGTGTCCATAGGAGAGTGTGACATGTCTGTTCCATTATTGTATTCACGACAGCAACCAGTTAACATTTTGGGAAGAGATTTGATGACAAAACTTAACATGATGATTTATTTTACTGACAAAGGGATAGTGTGTTCCACTGCTGGAATACACTACATGAGTGTGGGCAAATGTATATTGGCATTCAAAGGGCAAGTGGCTCTGCAAGGTGTACCAGTAGAGCCAAAGGGTTTTTCTTCATGGGATGAGCTTTCTATTTACATGGCTACCTGGCTTAGTGGGAAAGACTATGAGGATACCTGACAAATTCTTGTTTAGACCACAGATACCTATGGACAAAGAGGGAGGACAAACTATCCCTCTAGAATTAGAAGCAGCCATAGTATGAAGGGAAATGGCAACGCTTGAAGGAACAGATGATGAGGGTAGACCATGGAGAACAGTAATAGCTCAAGAAGAAGGGTGCAGGTTGACTGACATTACTGATGATGATATGTTTAGAGATGAAAAGATATGGGCAATTATATCATGATATGATATAATTGCCCATATCTTTTTGTTTTGATAAAGGCCCTTGAGAGGCCGAAACATGTGTAAACAACCAATGGGCTCAGCTAGATAATAAAATTCATTTTGCTGAAACCACTTTTGCAAAGGGAAATCATTTTGAAGTTAACTGGATCTCGGTGGCGCAGTCAAGGTGTGGTTCATAGATTTTTTGCAAAAAAACAAGGGGAGGATTGGTCCCTCCTAAAACCACCACACTAACGCGACACTACACAAGAGGTGTTTTATTTTGGTCGCCGGCATAAGAAGTTGTACCCAGAACAAACCCCCAAAAAAACGACTTTATGTTTAGAGATGACCCAACAGACGATGAAGTAGTGTCACATACTGGATAAGAATAGAGAAGAGGGAAATCCCACAATGAATGGCAATAATTCGGCAGCATCCAGCATTTTTTGATGAAGACTTGGAGAAGGTGCCCTGCGTCTTATGGACCACAGGACCTTATGACGTAGGACCATTGAAGTGGATAGGGGAGGTCAAAATAAAGCTGAAGCCAGGAGCGATTTTACCTTGAGCAAAACAGTACCCCATGTCTCGAAAGGCCGATGAGGCTATATTCAAAACTATCTCAGCACTGATGAAATAAGGTATTCTGGCACCATCAGAATCATTGTGCAATACCACAGTGTATCTTGTGAAAAAATCAAAGGGAATGTCGTGGAGATTCATACAGGACATGAGACCGATTAATCAGATTGTAGAGGCAGAGTTTCCTTTAGTTCCTAACCCGGCGACAATCCTAGGCAGTATCCCAGTGGAAGCACGATATTTCACAGTGATTGATTTGAAAAATGTGTGTTTCTCAGTCCCGTTGCACAAGGACTCACAAGACTTGACTTCATTTACGTTTCATCAGACTCGTCTGGAACATACTCGTTTCCCCCAAGGGTACTGTGAGTCTCCATCGATCTATAACAGGGTCCTAAAGATGGACTTAAGCAATATTGATTTGAAAAGTGCCGTGATACAGTACATAGATGACATCCTAATTTGTAGCACTACAGAAGATGAGTGCAGAGAGGACTTGATTCAGTTGATGACTTTTCTAGCAGACAAGTTATACAAGGTAGACAAAGAGAAGCTACAGTATTGTCAAGAATAGGTGTTATGCATAGGGCAGTTGATTTCACATGAGGAAAAAAGGTGACACTTGAAAGGGCTGAGGGGATCATGATGACTGCAAAACCCCACACAGTGAAACAGATGCAACCATTTTTGGGGCTATGCAATTATGTTAGATCCTGGGTGTTCGATTACAGTTCATACACAAGACCCCTTTTGTAGGCTTAATGGAAAGCACAGGAGAATGGAGTTACAATAGAATGGACTGAGGAAATGGAGGAAGGATTTGAAGAGTAAAGAAAACAATTTGTACAGCTCCTGTTTTGGGAATCCCCAATTATGCTGAGGAGTTTTTCTTATTTTTGAATACGAATGGGACAGTCATGATAGAAGTGCTTACAGAGAGGACTACATTAGGTTACAAACAGCTAGAGTATAACAGTGGGATTTTAGATCTACTTATGAAAGGACACCTTCCGTGTGAACTGTCATTGGCAGCCGCCGCGTTCGCAATGGAGAAATCTATAAGTATTGTAATGGGATGTTCAATGACGCTTTTTGTGGTACATGCTTTTTTTGTCATTTTAGAGAAACCCAATGATACGTTGACATCCCAGAGAGCTTCTGCTTATTAAGTAATGATTTTGAATCCAACGATCAAAATTGTCAGATGTAAAATAGTGAATCCAGTCACATTTGTGACTGAGCCATTGGCACACAGTGATCATGTGCATGACTGTGCAAATGATGTTGAATTTTATGATTATATAACGTGCGTAAAAGAGAATGCATTGTCAGGAGGAGAAATTCTCTTTATGATGGTTCTTCGAAAATTGATCAGACAAGTGGAGAAAGACATTCTGGCGCAGCTGTAGTGAGGAATAAATTGAATGGGGAATTTGAGGTTTGATCGAGTGTAAGGCTACCATCTCACTTTTCAGCATAAGCAGCAGAATTAGTGGTGCTCATTGTCGCGCTCGTGAAACATTAAGGAGAGCAAGTGATGGTGTACAGTGACTCTGCCTGTGTGATGTCAACCGTGCACGCAGGGCTAGCATGTTGGAAAAGGAAAGGCTACTTCCGAGCGGACGGCACGCCAGTGCAGCACTCATCCTTAATGGAGAGGCTTATTAAAGCCCTACAGCTCCCAGCAGCCATATTGATAGTTAAATGCGCAACACATAATAAGTGAACAGATTTATCTCTTGTGGGAACAAAGCTGCAGCCGTAGAAGCCAAAAGGGTTGCATGTTCTTCAGATATATTGAGTTTTGATACTACAAGTATAAGAAAGAGAGTAACAATGACTATTGTAATGTTAGAAGTGTTTAATCATTTACCAAAAACAAACCCAATTAATTGAGATTCAGGGATGTGCACCGTAGGAAGAGCAGGAATTATAGAAATGAAGGGGGCGTTCTTTATCCCTCACAGAAGCATTATGGCAACAGGATAGCACTGGAAAGCCAGTGATGTCAGTAGCATTATTAAAGATTGCGCTAGAACAGCTGCATTACCCTGTGCATGTGACTAGGGAGAGTCTTGTTGCGACAATTGTGATAGACTGGTTTGTTCCGAATCTGTTAGAACACCTTGCATTCTATGTAGTGAATTGCATTGTGTATCAGAAATTTACAGCTGGGCATACAATGAGAACGATTAGAGGAGTAATTCCTCGACCCAATGGTCCTTTTCAGCATTTACATATCGATTATGTTGATATGCTGCAGATGTGTAATGGATACAAGTATCTGATAGTGGTGGTGTGTCCCTTCTCTAGGTGGATCGAGGTAGGTCCATGTACATATCCTAATGCCACTTGCGCAGCAAAGTTTTTAGTTTGTGAAGTCTTTCCAAGTTGGTGTGTGTGGGAAGTGCTGAGATCTGATAACGGGCCACATTTTATCACTGAAGTATTTGAACAGATAGGACTATTGTTAAGTATTAAACACAAGTTTTCTTCTGCTTATCACCTGCAAGCAAACAGAGCATTTGAGACACTCAATGGCCTCTTTAAAGAAAGGATTGCCAAACTCATGCTAACTTTGAAAAGGGGATGGCTATATTGCTTCCCCATAGCTTTATATGCACTAGGGAATCAGCCTGGGTCAGCCCACCACCTCACACCCCATTGTTGGGCAGAATCATATGCAGTACCCTTTGGGAACACCACACACAATTAAGACGACAAGTGTAAGTACAAATTCACCTTAGGTACAAGCCTGTACTACACAGTAAAGTGGTAGCGATGGCTGAGCAGCCAGACTTATCTCAAGAGTAAAGTGAGCAGTATCAGAAGTTACATAAAGGACAGCAATTACTATGGTTCAAAGAAACACTGATTCAAGGCACCTGAGTAAAAGAATATACATTTATTTACACCATCAGTTATAAAACAGTTCACTAATATAAAGCAGCAGAAAATCACAATCTTTATAGACAATAACCCCCAATCACTTCTGGACAAGTTAAGCTCAAAATGAAGTGTGAGCAAAATAGCACTCCAGCAATTTAAAAGGGAGGAAAAGACAAGGTTATCCAAAATCAACAACACCAGCAAGTGATAGACTGGGCAATCTAGAAAAGGCTTACTACAACTAGGATTCAAGTCAATAGGCCTGGGCCAATGTTAATGGTTCAGAGTCTTTGCAGAGGATCACACAGTTCAGAGCTGTTTGTGGTTAAGTCTTATCCAAGAGTTCAAGTTGGTCAGAAGAAACGTTATTCAAAGGAGAAGAGAAGGACAAGCCCTCTTGAGAGGCGAAAGTTTTCAAACACTTTCACCGCGGTCTGACGGAACGAACAACCAGATTTGCACAGTAACCTTAAATGAAGAAGAATGCTGCAACTGAGGCGGTTGTTCCTGGCAGTTCCTGCAGGCTCACGGTTCCTGAAGCGACTGTCGTGGTGAAAAGAAGGAGGAAGACTGGAGGGTCCTGCACTGCCCAGGGAAGAAGCCAGCAGCAGAGCAAGGTGTCGAATAAAAGGTGCGCTGCTTAAAACCCAAACAGGTTCCGGTCCTCCTGGCTATCTGGTTCACTGCAGCAAGGCACAGCAACTTTGATCAGTAGAGGAAGGCTGGCGTTTGGTGTTTGGCCAGCTGGTTGGTCCCACCAAGCTCAAAGGAAGAAGATTCCTTGCAGACCTTCTCTGTCGTCAGAGTTTTGGGCGATTCGGACCTGCAGCAGGGCTTCACCGGGATATCTAGTGGTTACAGCAGTCGTCTTCCTTCAGCTCCTCCTTGCTCTCTCGTTCCAGTGGCGACTCTGCCTTCCAAGTCCCAGAGACCTGCTTTTAAGCAGTTTTCCCCCATTCACACAACCTGTCCGTCAATCACACAGCAGGGTGGCTTGAGTGTGACTTGGGTTTCCAAGGAGACCTTGTGCACGGGCCTCAAACCCCTCCCTCACATCCTGTCCACCCAGACACTCAGGCGCCTAAGGAGGGCTTCTGCACAGAAGCCTGCCAAAGGATGGCGAACAAACGAACCAAACCTGGTTTGACGCACAGAGTAAAACACGAGAAAGAACTTTACAAAAAGAAATGGTGAATAAACCCAACCAGAACCAAATAAAATTAAACGGGGTCCAGTGGATTAGGGTTTGAGGCTACCACCATAGCCTCTAACAGTACCAAGGCTATTTTCATAGCTCGCGGTAGAATAAAAATGGCAGATACCACTGCCACCAGCCAAATCTTAGAGAAAGAGGAACAAAATTATGTTCCATGAGAATCAGACAAAAACAGATAACTATTAACCCTTCCAGTACTCTATTGAAAGATAGGTTGTACTGGGTCTGTAAATTTAAAAGGACTAGTAAAGTCAATGGCAACTTTACATGTTCTGAGAGACAGTAGTTAGTACCAGAAAATGGAGTTTAATAGTGGGAAGTCTAAAAAGACAACCCTGTGTCACTGCACTAAAGGTGCTGTGTGACACAAAGTAAAAAGATGATGCCTATGGTGTAGGTGAGACTCCATAGTCCATGAGCACAAAATGTACAATACACAGCAAAACACATGTAAGAGTGGGAAAAAAAGCCTCACACTCTTACCAAGTAATAAAATAAATCCCGCAAAGCTGCTGAGGGACTCAACAGGTAAGGGAAATTAGCCATACTGGAGAATTCTCCTTAACACCCATGGACTAATAACAGGGAGGCAAATGAGAACGCCTGTTACACCTCCATCGAGGAGTAGAAGTGATGCTCAGAGTACTGCAACCAAAATTAGTAGGTGATGAGCTGCACAATTATTTGACATGTATTACCTGTAGCATCTCTCTCATTTCAAATCAACTCAAGCGTCAAGGGGTCGGTCTCAGAACACAGATGAAGACCTTGAATCACTATCAGCACCTAGACCATTTGTTGGAGATATCGTGCTAATCAGAAACTTCACTAGGAAATGGCACGAGCAGAGATTTAATGGCCCCTTTAGCGTTGAAAATGTCACTCTGTCAGCAGTAAAAGTCCAAGGCAGACGATCTTGGATTCATTTAAACGACGTGAAGTTATACACCAGTGAGACCGCACCACCCCCAGCTGTCGATCCAGAATCAAGACAAGAAGAAGAATTTCAGCGTGTGCTGACTCAATCGATGATGAAGAAAAAGCACGATAAAGGCACCAGCTGATGAATGCAGATTTTGCATTTGGACTGTGACTCGTGTGTACACTCTTCATAGATATTATAGCAGGTGTGCAACCCATGCTGTGAGTCACAGGGATCTTTTGAAAAATTAACTTTAGAAAGTTATTAATGTGTCACAAATATGCAGGAGTTAGATTTTGGATTTGAAAACTGGAAACGAGAGCAGTGCCAGGACTCATTTCTAACTGAGTATCTATTTGGTTGAATCTATGGTCCAAACAAATGGATATGTCCACAGACTTATACTTGCTGTTTTTGTATTTATCCTTCAAGCTTATCCTTGCTCTTGTCAGAAGAAACATTGATATTCACACTTTTTACAGGATTGTAAGAATGGCCCTATAATCAGAAGGCTGCTTGTAGCAATAGTAGAGGAAATATTGCAGTTGCCAGATCTATTGCAGTTGCCGGAGTAAAAGTGTTTTTTCCTTAACAATTGAAGTAAAAATGAGGAATGTTGAAGCTGGTATGCTTTTGGGAAATGGACAAGCCCAACCAATTCCATAATGCCTCAAGTTGTGGGGGTCAATAAATTGGTTCGCGATATATGTAGGTGCGACAATACTTTGTGTCTTTCTGTTTCTCCTGTTTAGCATTCCTCGTTATATTGATGCTCCTGTTGAAATGGAAACTACTATGATTTGACCTACTACAGGAACTAATCTTGGTTTGCTTGCTTCCACTGTGGTAGATGTTCCTACAAAGAGAACTCTTTTTGATATGCTTCATGAGTACTACACAACAAAGCATACATTTGGGAGACATAAGAGAAATGTAGAAGAAGATAATGGTGGGATAAACACATATGTAGACAATTCAGTGCACTTGGGTAATAACATGTGGTACCAGAACATGTGAATGGTGGGACAGAGAACATCTAAGGAGAGTTGATACATGTGTCCTCTAGTACCTTATGCCATGGAAATCTCTAAAATATTCATAGCTACAGAAGTACAAGTGAAAAAACCCCACTGCCTGGCGCATCTCACACTTTGCCTGACAAGAGGAATGCTCCAGGGCCAAAGAGCATCCATAGTGTGGATGAATAAAGTGACAAATCAAAGTGAAGATAATTATGTGCAAAATTTAAAGACAAGAGAGAAGCCCGGAACAAGGCATCAAATCATAAAATATGAACAGCCTGGAATGAACAGAGCAGGAATCAGGATCGAAGAAAACAAGATGTTAAATTGCCACAGCAGGAATAAAGAAGAGATACGGCCATGTTGGGGAAGGGGACAATTACAAATTAAAGGAGCAGTGTTGACACACAAAGGATGGGTTGACAGATTGGTTGTGTGCAAAGCAGCAGCATTAATCGGACAGTGGGAAGACGTTGTGTTAAATGCAGAAATAGAATTCAAGGATCAGTGGCCAAAGATTGCAAAATTGTTGACATGGGTCGACTATAAAGGAAGACCATTGCAGATACTACCTCTGAAGAGTGCTGTTAGGCAGAATTATATGCAGTACCTTTTGGGAACACCACACAAAATTAAGACTAGAAGTGACAGTACAAATTCACCTTTGGTACAAGCCTGTACTACACAGTAAAAGTGGTAGTGATGGCTGAGCAGCCAGACCTATCTCAAGAGCAAGTGAGCAGCATCAATAGTTACACAAAGGACAGCAATTACTATGATTCAAACAAACACTGACTCAAGGTTTCTCAGTAAAAGAATATACATTTATTTACACATCAGTTGTATAACATTTCACTAAAGTAAAGCAGTTTAAAAATCACACTCTTAATACACACAACACTCCCAATAGGTTCCAGACAAGTTAAGCTCACAAATGAAGTGGGAGCAAAATGGCACTCCAGAAATTTAAAAGGGAGGGAAAGACAAAGTTAGGCAGAAATTGACCAGCACCAACAGGGCAATCTAGAAAGAGGAACTACAATGATGGAATCAAATCAAAAAGGCTTAGGGCCAAAGTCAATAGGACAAAAGTATTTTGCTCAAGATCACACAGTTCAGGGTAGTTCGCGGTTAAGTCTTTGCCAAGAGTTCCGGACGAAGTTGGTCGGCAGAAAAGTTAGTTTAAAGAGTAGAGAAGGACAAGCCCTCGGATTGGAGAAAGATTTCACACGCTTTCACCGCGGCTGAACGAAACGAACAACCGGATTTGAACAGTACCTTTAAATGGAGAAGAAGCTGTAGCTGAGGTGGATGTTCCTGGCAGTTCCTGCAGGCTCATGGTTCCTGAAGCGACTGTCAGACTGACATGAAGTAGGAAGACTGGAGGGTTCTGCACTGCCCAGGGAAGAAACCAGCAGCAAAGCAAAAGCAACGAATAAGAGGTGCGCTCCTTAAAACCCAAGCAGGGTCCGACCTTCCTGTCTATCCGGCCCACTGTAGTTCTGTACAGCAAATTGGACCAGAGGAGGGAGTCCTGGCTTGCAGTTTGGGTGAAGTGGTTGGTCCCACCAGCTCAGGGGAACAATATTCCTCGCGGATCTTCTCGTCATTGGAGTTCGATGATTCGCATCTGCAGCAGGGCTTCACCGGGCAGTTCAGTCGTGGTAGGGGTCCTCTTCCGCCAGTTCCTCATCGGTTCTTTCGTTCCAGTGGCGACTCTGCCTTTCCAGACCCAGAGACCTGCTTTTTATGCAGTTTTCCCCCATTCACACAGCCTGGCTGTCAATCACACAGCAGGGTGGCTGTCCCGCCGGGACAGTCACCACAGCCAATCAGTTCAGAGTGCGACATGGGTCTCCAAGGAGACCCTGTGCAGGGAGTCCTAAACCCCTCCCTCACATCCTGTCCCCCCCAGACATACGGGCGCCTAATGAGAGCTTCTGCGTAGAAGCCCACGAAAAGACAGTGAACAAAGGAACCAAACCTAAAACACAAGAAAGACTTTTACAAAAAGAAATGGCGATTAAACCCAGTCGGAACCATAATAAAACATATATGGTCTAGCGGGTTTAAGTTCGACACTACCAAGATAGCCTAAAATAATACCAAGGTTATTTAAGATAACCGCGGTAGGAAAAATAGGGTAGTTACCACTGCCACCAGCAAAGTCTTGATGAAAAGGGAGCGAAAAAATGCTCCAAGAGAAATAGACAAAAAGGGATAATTAATAACCATTTCCAGTACTCCATGTAAGATGGTTTGTACTGGGTCTGTGGTTTTACAGAGGCTAATAAAGTTAATGGTAACTTTATATGTTCTGGGAGACAGTAGTCAGTCCCAGAAAAATGGAGTCTGAGTTGGGAAGTCTAAAAGACAACCCTGTGTCATTGCACTGAAGGTGCTGTGTAACACACAGTAAAAAGATGATGCCTATGGAGTAGGTGAGGCTCCACAGTCTATGAACACAAAAATGTTAAACACACACAGCAAAACACATGTAAGAGTGGGCAAAGGGGCTCACACTCTTACCAGGTGAAAACAATAAATCCCAGAAATCCAGCAAAGTTGCTGAGGGACTCAGTAGGTAAGGGAAATTAGCCATTCTGGGGAATTCTCCCTAACAAGAGCGTCCTTATGTTTCAGAAAAAATGGCATGAGGAATGTCAGAGAGAACCAACAGTGTGAGCGAATTTTTGATGCACCAGGCATGAAGAAAGGAACTGCAGTCGTAATAAATCATTATTGTGCTTGTGGGTCAAGAGCCTACATGAAGCTCCCCAAGGACTGAGGTGGGACCTGTTCCCGGTGCTGATCCACATTCCAGCGTTAGTGATTCCACAGAGTGACCTGAACATTGGTGAATTTCTGAAAGCCGTTGCCCATTTAAGAAGGAGAAGAACACTTGAATTTCTCAAACGAACAAACGAATTTCTCAGCAAAATCAATAGAAGCTTTTGATGCTATTCCATGTGAGCACAGGTTGTTTAGCCAGACTGCTACAGTATTTACGACCATCTTTATGCCAGGTATCCAGACGATGACGAATGCTAAATGGTTACAAATAACCAGATGGGAGCTCCTGCAGACGATCAACACTACCATAAAGGGATTCAATCGGATCAAAAAAGAATTGAGTGCCATATGAGTGATGACCCTTGAATAGGTATGTCCTTGACATGATCACAGCGATGGATGGAGGAGTTTACGTAAAAATCTGGCCATCATGTTGCACGTTAATACTTTCACACGACGGCAAGAATGGGACCTTGACAGAGGCCATAACGTTGCTGATGAAAATGCACAATCAGATGGAAGATGAGACAGAGACCATTGCAGATGACGCTTGGTTTGCGTCTATCTTTTCATGGGTTGCACAATGGATGCTGAACATCTTCAAGTTACTTGGAGCAGTATTAGTGATGATAATGTTTGGATTGTGTGATCAAGATAATAATTACACAGTGCAAGAAGACAGCAAACAAGACAGTGGGAATGAAGATCATGATCAATGTCGAATCAGGGTTTGAACCCAATGAGTGGACAGATGAAGATATCAGAAAATATATAGAGGCGAGCTTCTTAGCACATAAGGGAACAAAGTTCCTGCATCCAAGGAATCACAAGAAATATTTGGGACGATGGGTCTATTGTAATCCGAATGGAAAGTGCAGCTACATGACCTGGAGTGTAGATGCACATGTAAAATCAGCAGGATCCCTGAAGGGAGTAATGAAGATTTGGATGCCGCGAAAAAGCACTTCTTCAAGAGAAGAAATCAAAATGTGGAGAATTATGAAGGTGTAGTCAATGAATCAACCAGAGGTGGGAGTGTAGAGGAGCAACCAAATGCCTATGCAGGAAGTCCCGCCCCCTCCTACCTATATGCTGGAAGCCAGAAATCATGCCATCAATGACACCAGTGGTTGTGCCAATTCCGCTGAGAGTCTTTGAGAAAAGGTCTCCACTAACAAAACCCTATCTGGTGTATCACCATAGAGATGACAATCTCTTGGAAGAAGTCGCCGAAAGAATATTGAGATGAAAGGAAGATAAGTTGGTGACATCACAAGAGATGAGCGTGATGCACTGAGAAGAGTGGCTGAAGAAGAGGATTTATGGACTTTATGGAATCTGACGACAAAGTAAGGAATCAAGTAAACTTTCATATGCAAAGTGAAGATTGCAGACAGGGCTTAATGCCCTGCTATTTGCAGGATCTCTTTCTGAAAAGGTACATAGGAGATCCCTTAGATCCAATAACCAGGAACAGCTGATGATTCCTAGATGCAGGATGGTGAAGGTTGAAAAAGGAGCTTTTTGATTGCAGCCCATAAAGCTTGGAACAACCTGCCCCTGGATCTTAGATGTCAGAGTGCTTTAGATCCATTCAAGAAGAATCTGAAAACACTGCTGTTTGCTTGATTTTGTGCTTGGGCTCTCCTGGTTGAGTAATACTGTTTGGTACAGAGTGTTATTTTGTTTTTTATGTTTTGTTCATGCCCTAATGCCTACGGGTCCATGGATGAGCATTACAAATTAATGAAAGTAAACTAAAGTAAAAGTGAAGACCACTGCAGAAAATGTAAGCCATTTAATAACAGTGCAGATGCAGCAACACAAGTAGACTAAGTAATCATGCAAGCTAGCTATATGTAGTGAATAGATTGCAGGTGATGCAACCATTATATAGAATCTGGACATCAGGGTCACAATTTTAGTAAGCTTAAACCCATGGAGAAGATGGCTGAAAGTTGTGTCACAACAAGAAAGCAGCTGGAATTGAGGAAGGAACGAGAAAGGTTGTCTGGCCTGGCGTCAAAGGCTGGAGCAGCCAAGAACTGATTATCTATCCTTGAAGAACAGTGAACAGAGAGGCTGAGTCATCCCTTGTTAAGGTGCAAAGAAAGAACACTATGAGTGCAAAGTTGTATTCATTTAATGCAATTAGATGCTAGAAAATTAGCCGAATTGCGGTCTCCTGTCACGGGGGCTATGGATGGAAATTGAAATTGGGCATACAGCTCTAGACTTAAGATAGCGTGTGATCACACTCCCATATATTCCCAGTACCAAGGATACTTCGCAAGGCCAAGTTCAAAGACATTCTGCATGGCAGAAGGCACGGGTGATGAGAGATGTTGGGCTACTTGGATGGGGAGATACGGTCAAAGTCCACCCACTGTGACCTAGGGTACCAGCTTATGTGCTGCTATTGAGCTGAATGTTCCAGAAGGGCACAAGCATGCCAACCAATTATACAATAGCCATATAATAAAGAGCCTTATAGTTTGATAACGAATGAAGAGTTGTGTGTCAAATAACTTTTGAAGATGATTTGCACTAGGGGTGGGCATAAGTTGTCCACCTGACTGTAGAGACCCAATCACAACCTGATCCCTTATAGAAAGTATACTTAGATGTTCTTTTAAACCTATCACAACCCCTCATAGGTTTTTCTTATTTGCCGCATAGTGTGACACGTATGATGAGTTTTTACTATACAAATGTAATGTTTTATGAAATGCTTCAGAACACGCAGAATGGGGAACAACACATGAAAATGTGGGCGTAACGGGGGAAGTACCGCTGGGAAATACATGCAACGCCCACACGCTCGCGAACAACACGTATTCATGGAATCGAATAGGAAAAACCTGCACATGCCAAAAGACACGCACATGCGTAAATACATCCGCCACACGAAAGCAGGCGGTAACGACCCCGCGCAGTATAAAAGTGCATGCAAACAACAAAAAAAGCATATACAGATACAATGAATGTCCCATTTCTCACAGCAGTGATCGTAGGACACCGCAGGAGGAGAATATCCAGGCCCTGCATTCTTTTGCCCAGGACCAGCCTTTTTGGGATGCCTGATGACCAGGGCTATGGCAGGTATAGGTTTCCACTTCATATCATCCTAGACCTGTTCACTGAGTCGGAGGATGACCTCACATCACCCACCTTGTGCTCCCAAGCACTGAGCCCCTTGGAAAAGGTGCTCAATGGCCTGTATTTTTTGGCCACTGTGTCTTTTTAGTGGACACCTGCCATTGTTAGGGGTGTCTCACAGCCCACGCAGTCACGCAGCCTACACCAGGTGTTGGCAATCATGACTTCCCGCCCCTCAGTCAGCAGGCACATATACATGCCCAGAACACCCACATAAAGGCAGGCCGAGGTCCATGATTTTCATGGGGTGGCACCCTTCCCCAGAGTGCTCGGTGCCATTGATTGCACCCATGTGGCCCTATGTCCACCTAGGGCCACTGAGCACATCTATCGCAACCGCAAGCACTGGCATTCCATCAACGTGCAGGTTGTATGCGATGCCAAGGAAATCATCACCTCTGTCTATGCAAACTATCCTGGGTCCACCCATGACAGTTTCATATACAGAAGGCCAGCCCTACACCGTGACCTGGAAGCTGGGAGGCATGGCAACACATGGCTCATTGGTGAGTACAAATGACTGTGCACATGCATGCATGTGACACACAGACAAATAAACAAACCCAACTAATGATTACCATTATCACCTCCCCAGGGGACAGTGCCTACCTTCTGAGCACCCACATGATGACGCCAATACAGAACCCCACCACACCACAACGCAGCCCATATTGCAAACTGGGGCATAGTGGAGCGCACATTCGGAGTGCTGAAGTCACGTTTCCGCTCCCTTGACCGCTCTGGTGGGCAGCTACTATATGCACCCCCAGTAGTGTGCAGGATCATTGTGGCAGCATGTGTCCTGCACAATGTTGCAACCTGGCAGGGCGTACCAGTGGACATGGTGGTGCCCCCACATCCCCAACCACACGCACGTCCGCTGCACATGGGAGGGGAAGGGCACGTGGCAAGGCAGCCCGTACCCAGCTTGTGGCTACATTTTTCACCCAAACTCCCCCACCCTGTGGAGTGCACACAGGCCTGGCACATTCCAGGTGACAATTGATGATGACAAAGGGACAGTCAACTGTCACAACCTAAACACCCTGAGAATGTGTCCTTCGAATTGCAGCATTGTGTGCATCCCTAGCCACTTAATCAAACACAATACTGTGTGACCAAAAGGCACACATGCAAGGCACAGATTGCAAACCCCCTATGAAAAAAAGCACATCCAAATGCTGTTATGTCACTTAAACCTCCCCAACCCCAGTTCACCCACCCCACACACCATGCTATGGTATGCAATATGAAAACCTCAATAAAAATATCAACACAGATGATACAGCTGTCACAAAGCGCACTGTTATAAATGGAAACAGGCCACAGACAATCCCCTCAGACATGTACACTAAAGAAAAGAGTGAGCAAACACATCCAACATAAACTAAAATCATGTAAATGCATGCCACCAAAGGCCTGAACACCAAAACCTCAAACCTTTGGTGGCATGCATTACAGGGAATCCCAAAAAATAAAAGAAAATGAGGGTGCTGAGGGGTTGTCCCCCGCAACACCCCGCTCACTACACCACACCACACAGTACAGTGAGTGGTTTCAGTGGCCTGGAAACCCCTGCAGCTGCATAAAAAAAGGAAAAGAATTAGCCATTGGCGCCAGTCCACGATTACGAAAGTCAATGTGAACATGAGCAGCAGGGACACAGCATGTCTCAGAAGGCAAGTAGTGATTGGGTGGGTGGATGTTGGGCTGGGGGTGGGTTTGGGGGTATGCAGTGTTTGTTGTGGGGGGTGTTTGCAGGGCGATGTAATTAATGTTAGCATGGGAAATGCATGAACACACAGTGTAGCATACATTTTCCATGTTAACCATTCTGTTGCGGACACACCTTTAATGGAAACATATTGCTGATCCTGTGACACATCATAAGCTAAGGCAACACAGGACGATCAATTTACCAGAATAACACATCATGAACACAGGACCCAACAGTCACAATGTCAGACAGTGTGGAAACACCATAGCACATTGCCACCGCACGTCCCCCTACCATCATGACAGTAGCCTCGACAGCTAAAGTGGGCATGGGACCGCATACAGCATGAAGTGCATCAACAAGGTATACAGACAAGGCAATACATGAATTAGCAGAATGAAATCATGCACAGTCAACAATATACTCACCAAAATGCAGTCCAACCACGCACTGGAGAAATCATCATGAATCCCCACTAGGGGTGTATACACAGGTTGGACTTCAGACTGGCCACAGATATGATGGAAGTCCAATGCCTCTGTGTAAGTTACTGTCACACAGTGCCATCCTTGTTAGCCCATGGAAAGGGGAAGCAGGAGTGGCATATGTGTCCGGACCCCAAGCCAGAAACACAAACACAAAACAAGCCTGTATGGGCCCAGCTGGAACACCCAGTGGATGCCATTGGATGCCACATAGCACCATACTGCAATATAAATGCACAATAAACAAAAAATAAAAATTGCCTTAGTGGACCCAGGGGGTGTGTGGGGGTCCACCCAGGAGGGGTGTGGTGCAGGGTGCACCTCAACACCCACATGTGTCGATGTTGAGACTAAAAATAAAATCCTCCATGGGCTCATGGTCTTCACAGCATGACCTGACTGAGAGATAGGTCATTGTCTTTGTCACCCCCTGGACCACGCATAGCCCCAGCAAGCCCCTCCACGGCAGCAAGCATGCAGGCCTGGTGAGCCTGGTTCTGAATGCATATGGCATGGAGGTCACCATGCACCACCTCACGTGTAACACAGAGTTCTGCCAGGGAGGCCTCACATGCCAGACGGACCTCCTTCCAGCTTGAACGGAGCTCAGCCGAGAGTGTGCGTTCAAGCTGCACCATCCTCTGCTCTGCCCGTTGATCCTGGGACATGATGAGAGCACCCAGAGTACTTCTGATAGAGGAGTAATCTTCCCTCAGTGCTTCCCTGTTGGCCTGTCCCTCAGCAGCAATAGCTGAGCGCAGAGCCACAAGTTCAGCCCGGCGGGCCCTGTTGGACGCCGCCATGCCCAGTCTGAGTGAGCGGCACGTGGACTGCATTGCCTGCTGCTGGAGGTCCACCTGCCTATCAGGGGGAGGATGGAATCAGCCACACGTTCCATGCCTTGAGCCAACACCTCAATTGCTCCCTCCTGTTGCTGTGCAATGGCATACATGGATTGCTAGTCACACTAGAAACTCACAGTTTTTATTCAAATGAATAGGGATGGATACATCTCTCTTGCTAAGCTCATAATTGCAAGTAGGTACTCTTCATCGTGTTTAAAAGACACAAAAAGCTGGTCCCGACTCTATGTGTGTCTGCCATTATTGGTAGAAATATCTCAAATTTTGAATATGCTTTCTCTGTTAGGTAGGTGCAGAACTGTATATTAAAAGGCTGGAGAAGTTGTATTAGATTCTCCAGTAGGTTCCTCTTCTGAATCTGAGCAGTGAAGAAATGTATAGGTTCCTTGACAATTATGAGGATCCTAGGGAGGGGAGAAGCCCGCCTGTACTAATTACTATAGCACTAGGTCAGGTCTCCCTATAGCCGACCGGTTTCTGTGGTAAATCAGTAGTTGCACCACATTCATTAGGGCTTGTGGAGGTGCTCAATTGGATTCCTCTTATTATGTTGGGCAGCTTGGTCTGCATAATTCATGGTCCTCTCCCTCTAAGGATGACAGGAGGGAGTGGGGAAGAGAGAAGAGGGGGGCAGGTTAAAAAGATATAAACCTAACCTCCTGGTAGATCTGTTGCATAAAAACATTCATGGGCATGACTGCACATCTACAATGTAAAAGGAAGGGTGCTTACCCTGTCCGCGTGGAAATGAATTCTGTACACGGGTGGGTTAGGCGACCTGGGACCTCGGAGCCAAAGTAATTATTAGTACTAGGTTAGAGTATATGCTAACAAATATGAGCAAACAGTGTGGGTTAACACTGTGTATGTTATTTTAAACATTTAAATAACCAATAATTGCCTCAATGGTGGGTACATGTGGCCGCACAGTGGCGTGCCACATCCCTTTCTCAATGTTTGCGTATTGCCCCCGCGGCCTGTGCCGTGTGCGTCCGCTTATGTCAAAGAGGGCGGCTCGCTTTCATCTCTGTAGAGGTCTGGTGGTCTGCGCGCGGAGTGTTCTCTACAACGCTGACCGCCAGGTCTCTTTTTGTTTACTGTTGTCGTGACGCCGCCGTGTGGTGCACGCGCGGGGTCCTGGGACAATGGCCGCCCGCGTGTGTCTACGGGCGGCCATTTTGGAGTCAGGCTATCTGGGCCGTGTATGACATGCCGGGTTGTGCTGGGGGTTTTAAGATTGTTGTGACACTGCTGCCTCAAAATACCTAAGATTCTTGGGAATACCAGTCAGTAAGTAGTAAGTAATACGTAATACAGCACTCATTGTATTCTGCATACGACTGAAGCTATTGCATAGTGTCTCGTGTTCTTAACGGGGCGAGTAGATGTTATTTTTCTAATTCCGTGCTGTGTCTGGTGGGTGGTGAAGTGTTACCCAAGCACAGCACAGTGTTACATGGATTGCTCCCACCCAGTGTTCTCTGGTGGCGGGGAGCCTCCTACGAGCCATCTGCTGCTGCCTGCCTGCCTGCTGCCAACATGCCCTGCTATTTGGTGCCTGCACATCAGCCATCGCCAGGGGTCCAGTTGCTGTGACCACCCCTGCTGGAACAGAAGACTCCCGACTGGTGTACCATCGCTCCACAGCCTAGCCCCAGGACCCAGTTGCCCACCCACACCTGCCTCAGGGGTTGCCATGTCGGGCGAAACACCATCTGGGACCAGTGGCGACCCCCCGGCAGGGAAGCAGAGGGCTGCCAGCTTCACTGCTAAAGAAGTTGGCATCCTGGTGGACGAAGTCCTGGGGCATTATGATGCCCTCTTTGGACAAGCACGCGCCGACAAGGATGGACGGGAGAGAATCTGGTTGGACATTGTGCGTGCCATCAACACAGAGGGGGTGGCAACCCGCGACTGTAAACACGTCCATAAGCGCTGGGAGGACTTCAAGTCCAGGAGGAGGCATATCAGACCCATGGATGGGGCCTGGAGGGGGTGGTTCCACTGGTGAAAGTGGTGCAGTCCAGGGGCAGGAGGCAGCACAGGTCACCGTGGAGGTGCCTGTGTGTAATCCTGTCCCTCATCCTGTGACTGCATCATCATGCACCAGCAGGGATGCCTATGCCCAGGCCGGTTCGCAGGTAGGGGATGTGTCTATGTTAACTGACCTTCTGTCATGACCCTTGCCCCTGGCCCTCACTGGCAAGTCAGCCTTCCAGTTAGGGCCAGGTCAAAGGCCTTAAAACCTCATCCAAGACTCTCTTGGAGCCAGTCCTGGCGCCTTTGGCGCAAGGCTCATAACCATCATGAAGACCAACATTAGAATGGGACTATTTACTTGGGACTATTTAACTTGGGGGGGTTCAGCCAACATGGAGGCACACACATAGCTCAGTTACAAGGAACTGAGCTATGCGGTCTAGTCTTTTGGGTGTGGCAGGCCTTATCTTGATCAGTACCTGGAAAATGGATTTATCCGCCCATCTAAATCACCTGCAGCCAGTCCCTTAGTCTTCGTACCATCTTGTTCGAGTGAAGAAAGGAGACAAATGGAAAACCACCTTTTGTACCAAATACGGCTTGTATGAATACCAGGTAATGCCTTTTGGACTTTGCAATGCTCCTGCTGCATTCCAGTACTTTATGAATGATTTTTTGCGGGAGTTAATCGACGTTTGCACCCTGGTTTACATTGATGACATCTTAGTGTATTCTGCTACAAAAAAAGACCATGTCAGGCATGTCCGCTCCGTCCTTACTAAACTCTGCCAGCATAAACTGTATGCTAAACTCGAAAAATGCTCTTTTCATGTCACTGAAGTGGAGTTCCTCGGTTTTATCCTCACACCAAAACGTATCAGAATGGATAGGCACAAGGTAGATGCCATTCTTAACTGGCCGTCACCAACTTCATTTAAAGGAATCCAGAGTATGTTGGGCTTTGCAAACTTTTACCGCCGATTCATCCCAGATTTTTCCCAAATAGTGCATCCAATTACATCACTATTGAGAAAAAACAATAAAAAGTTCCATTGGACCGAAGAAGCAGAGAAGGCTTTTCAAGAACTTAATAAAAAATTCACTTCTGCTCCAGTTCTACAGCATCCTCGCCCAGACCTCCCTTATATAGTTGAAACAGATGCCTCTGGCATGGCTATGGGAGCTGTTCTCTCACAAAGGGACCCAGGAACTGGCCAGTTACACCTTGTGGCCTTCTGGTCACGAAAATGCTTGCCTCCCGAACTCAACTATGCTATCACAGACAAAGAACTCTTGGCTATAAAATCAGCTTTCAAGGCATGGCAACACTATCTCCTTGGTGCTAGACATACTGTCACGGTCATAACTGATCATCGAAACCTGCAATACCTAAAAACAGCAAAGGCTCAATCATCCTGTCAACTGCGGTGGGCTCTTTTCTTTGCTGAATATGACTATGTGATCACCTACCGGCCAGGAGTCCGAAACGGAAAGGCTGACGCCTTGTCCCGCATGGGTGTTGATGAAAAGGTATACATAACTCCAGATCCAGTAGCCATCATTAAAGAAGACAAACTCCTGGGTCTTATGACAACATTGACACAGGGTGAATTCCAAAGCAAGATCCAACTATTAATGGATCCCACTTTCTCACAAGAGTGGTCTACTCAAGGAGAACATTACACCATTAAAGACCAGTTACCATATTGCCAAGTAAAGATTTACAAGAGCAGGTTATTTCGGGTTATCATGACTCCCTGATTGAAGGTCATCCTGGAATTGCCAAAACTCTAGCTAAAGTAAAACGAAACTATTAGTCGCCCACATGGCGTAAAGACATCATACAATGTATCCAATCTTGCGGTGTGTGTGCACAAAACAAGTCCCAAAAGCAGAAACCAGCTGGTCTTCTCGAACCATTGGAAATCCCTCCCGCACCATGGCACACACTGTCCCTTGATTTCATTACAGATCTACCTCTCAGTCAAGGATTCAACACCATCTTAGTAGTTGTAGACTTGTTCTCTAAAATGGTACACTTTATTCCTTTTAAGGGTCTTCCAAATGCATCCAATTTAGCAAAAGTATTCCTGGAGGAAATCGTACGGCTACATGGCTTTCCATCGGTCTTGATCTCAGATCGAGGTAGTCAGTTTGTATCCAACTTCTGGAGGAAATGCTGTTCAATGGGCCAAATTGACATTCGACTGTCCACAAGTCACCATCCTCAAACAGATGGTCAAACAGAAAGAACAAACCAAACCCTCGAGCAATACTTACGTTGCATGTTACATCAAGTGGAAAGAAATTGGAAGGACATGTTATGGATAGCTGTATATGCCTATAATAATTCATTACACACCAGCACTGGACAAACCCCTTTCTACACTATATATGGTAGACATCCACGTACTTCAGAATTGGATCTCCCAACCCCTTTGGAAATGCCAGCGGTTAAAACCCTACCTACGACTATTTCCCAGTCCTTCAAAGAAGCAGCAGAACATTTACTCCAAGCCAAGAACAGATAAAAGAAATTCACTGACCAACATCGTAGTAAAGCCCCCGACTATCAAATTGGAGACAAGGTCTGGTTAGCATCAGAATATGTGCCCATAAAAGGGACTCAGACCTTTCGGCCCCGATAACTGGGACCTTATTCTATTGAATCCATAATAAATCCAGTGGCAGTTAAATTAGCCCTACTACCCACTATGCAGATTCATCCTGTGTTTCACGTATCCCTCCTGAAACCGGTACAACCCGGTACATTGGGTTACAACACCACCAATACCAGTATTAGTTGACAGAGAACCAGAGTTTGAAGTAAAGGATATATTAGACTCAAAATACACCAGATCCAAACTATACTACTTAGTTGATTGGAAGGGATACGGCCCTCAAGACAGATCATGGGAACCTAGTGAATACATCCATGCACCTCGCTTAATTAAAAAGTTCCATCAGAATTACCCAGCCAAACCAGGACCAGACAGAAGTGCCAACGTGAAAGGGGCCTTGGGTGGAGTGCTGTCATGACCTTTGCCCCTGGCCCTCACTGGCAAGTCAGCCTTCCAGTTAGGGACAGGTCAAAGGCCTTTAAACCTCATCCAAGACTCTCTTGGAGTCAGTCCTGGCGCCATGCTCATAACCATCATGAAGACCAACATTAGAATGGGACATGCTTTGCGTTATTCTGCTGTGGGCAGCGTAACGCTCACCATGTCCAGTTCTTTGATGCCAGTTTACCTGAAACCAAGGACCTGCAGAGAGAGAAAGAACACTATGAAACTTACCTGGAACAGTATCCTGTCTTCAATCTATCGCTGACTTCAGTTCCACTCACCTGAAGGTACGAACTCCATCATCCGGCACCGCATGCATCCTGGAATACCATAACCTGGATAGAGGAGAAAGAAAGACAGCATTAGTAAGCGTTTACTCACGTTTCCTCCCGTATGAAGAAAGCCACACAATTCTTACCTGGGTAGTCATCTCCTGGTCAGTATCATTGCTGGAATATTACGGCGCTCGGCGAGGACCATCGCAACCTGCAAGGAGAGATAAGACACAGGTTAGCAATATAAAAGGCGCAACAGCGCTGCGCATCGTGCATTACTCACCGGACAGCATCGCGCACACCACGCTTTCGCCTACCGGCCCATGCTCATCTTCAAACTGCATGACAACACCAAAATACCTTTCCATACCTAAAAGGAAATAAGCAAGACATTATTATTCGAACTAAGAGGAACATAAGAACTGCATATAAAGACTATAAAGCAGCAAACCTTCGGAGTCGCAGCAGGCCTGGATTCCCACAGGGGGGCTTGCACCAGTGAAATAACTTGGTCACTGCTCGCCCCCCACATCTACACGTCCCTGCCACGAGGAGCAGGACGGAGAATCCACCTTTTACAATATTAAGGTGAGGAGAAGGCCCAAGGGGGAGGAAGGGGTTAAGGCCAAGGGTGATGTGAAAACATAAAGACAATCTGGTATTGAATCCAGCTCTCCTATATTGCAGACCCATCTATAACCAGAGGCCTTACCAAGGGACCGGGAGAGGGTTCGAGAGTGCAAATCATCCAACCAGGGCTGGGTGGCATCCCTGTGGATACCAGGTGAGCGTAACACCTTCCTCTACCTGCGGACGAGGCAATCCGTGACAGGGTTTAGTCTGTCCTAGTCGGTGTCGTGCTGCGCACACGGATGATTTGGGATGATGTGCGTGGTTCCAGGCAGGACAACGCACATCATTTCGGACACCTGTGTGGCCGCGTCGACTTGCTAAAACAGGTCGTTGGCACAGGGTTCCTCTGTGTGCTGGACACTCTTGTGACCCCCTCCTCATCTGCACACTCTATGCGCCAGTCGTGCTCTGTGCCGTCTTCCCACCCATGTCTCACCTGGGCACCATGTGGACCTGCCCCATCCACCGCAGCCAGGCTGGTGGAGAACACATCCCTGCCACAGTCGGGAGTCGGAGGACCAGCAGAGGTGGTCACCCCAGCAACTGGACCCCAGCCAGTGGAGGATGTGCAGGCACCATAAAATAGGGCACGTGCACCACGTCCCCGGGTGTTTCTATCTTCCCGGGGGCAGTCGTGGTTGCAGAGGCAGTTGGCATTGAGGTGGCGGCAGGCTCGACATGGGAGGCATCAGGCCTCGGGGCCATCTACATCATGGGGGCAGGCGTCGGCCGATGGGTAGAAGGACCCTGGACTACTTGTGTCTTCTGTGTGGAGCTGGTTGGGCCAGCAGATAGATGCAGAGCGGCGCAGGCAGAGAGGGCATGGCTCACGATGGTCAGTGCACAGAACTCCATGCACCGGGCATTGAGGCGGGCAGCATTCCTTGAGGAGACTCGCAGGGAGTTGGTGGAGACCATGGCGTCGTCCCTGCGAGCCCTCTAGGACACATCCCAGGCCTGCCTCCGAGACATCAATGTGGAGTTTGATGATTCCCTGGCCAGAGACATTAACATCAAAAAGTGAGCCGTAGGACTAGCCTGCCGCCATTGTATATAGTTTATTTGGCTTAGGTTTCCTTTCGTTTAATTTTTATTTTGGAGTTGATGGACTTTGCTCCACTTTTTGTACATAGTTGTTTGTCTGTAGATATTTTGGTAGGTTTCATTTGGTTTTTGGATCATGGACCCTGAGAACTCTCATTGTATATAATTGTGGAACTGTGGACATTTTTATTTTCTGGATTTTCACACCCATGTTGGAATGGTTTTGTTTCATTTGCCCTTCGGATTATGATTTTCATTTTTGAGGACATGGACCACTGGGATTTTTTTCTTATTTTTTGATGACATTTTTTTTAATTGCCATTTCAGTTCTGTTTACTTTCATTTATCCTTATCATGTTTGGTTTTTGTTTGTGAGATTTCTGTTGATTTAATACATTTTCATCTGTTCATGTATTTCTGTTGTTTGCTCTCATTGGTTTGGTGCATGTGTCAGTTCTCATTGCCTCAGTCATGTGTCGGTGGTGTGTGACCATGTTTGTCATGTCTTTGTGTGCATGCATGTATGTTTCTGTGCATGACATGCCATGGGGCCTGTACTGGGAAGTGGGGACAATGGATGGGTGTGGAGTTGCACTGTGGGGGACAGTGTGGAGTGGCATTTGGGTAGACATTTGGTACATGCATGTATGCTGTGTCAATGTGTTGGTTGGGTGGACATGAGTCGGGGCCTGCTGACAGGTGCCCGTCACTGGTGGGGGGGACATGACTCGGGCCTGATGGCAGGTGCTCGTCACTTGTGCGGGTGGGGGGACATGAGTCGGGTCCTGCTGGCAGGTTGCCATCACTGGTGGGGAGTGGGTGGACATGAGTCAGGGCCTGCTGGCAGGTGCCCGTCACTGGTGAGGGGGACATGAGTCAGGGCCTGTTGGCAGGTTGCCGTCACTGGTGAGGGGTGGGTGGACATGAGTCGGGGCCTGCTGGCAGGTGCCTGTCACTGATGGGGGGTGGGTGGACATGAGTCGGGGGCCTGCTGGCAGGTGCCCGTCACTGGTGGGTGGACATGATGTCACGACCCTCGCCCAAAACCCCCTCTGGCAAACCCATTGGCCAGGTGGAGTGAGGACTCGGGCCTCTAAAGCCTGGCATCCTCTTCAAAAGCCCTCATGGGGCCAGTCCTGGCGCCTATGGCGCCAGGCTCATACACCATGAACAACAATGTGCTTGGGAACTACTTTATTGTACTGTCAGCCAAAATGGAGGCATCCACATAGCTTGGTTCCTAAGAACCAAGCTATGCGGTCTAGTGTTTTGGGTGTGGCAGGCCTGGAACTACTTTCCCTGGTACTACTTTACCTGGGCTATATAAACCACACCCTGACTGCAGAACATGCTTCGTGTTACTTTGCAGCTTGCAACGTGACGCTCACCGTGTCCAGCTATTCCCTCGAACCTCGGAGAAGCAGAACCTGCAAGGAGACAAAAGGAACATCATTAGCAGCAGCATCTTACCTGCAGTCTTCATCTTTAAACACTCGCAGCTACTGAGAACAGCTTCCTCGAATCTGCACGCCCCCCGGACAGAACGACCTGAAAGAGGAAGATAGAGGCAACATTAAAGAAAGCAGCAGAGACATTTACAAATTACGAACTGCTCAAAAGGCTTACCTGGCTGGTCGCCTCTCGGCTGGCACCACTCTGGACATTCCACTCGCACTGAAGAACACTGCGACCTACAAGGAAGGAAAACACAGGTTAGCAAAGGCAAGACTTCGCAGCGCTGCGCATAGCGCTTACTTAACGCATTATAGCGCTCTTAATGCACCATCATTTACCAGCGGGGCTCAACCAAGCCAGTTGGCTGCGCTGAAGCTCCGCATACCAAAGGGAGAAAAAAAGAGACATTTTAAACAAAGAAAGGCATGCAGGATAGCAACAAAACTAAAGAACAGTAATAAGACCTACCTGAACAATAACAAACGGGCCGGCGTCAGTGAAGTAACTGGACCACACTTGCCCATGAAAGACAACACACCCCTGCAAAGAAAGCAGGACGGAGAGTATGCCTAATTCTACCACAAGGTGAGGAGAGGGCGCCAGAGGAACTGAAAGCATACAGGGGTGGAGGTAGGATACTTACCCAGTCGGTCAGTCTTGAACACAGTCCTCCTGTATTTTCAGGCAGAACCTTCCCCGCAGACCACATCAGGGCAAAGCTGAGGAGCATACCAGCGAGTAACCCAGGTGGGTGGCATCCCTGTGGATACCAGGTGAGCGTAACACATGAGTCGGGCATGCTGGTAGGTTGCCGTCACTGGTGGGGGATGGGTGTGTGGGATATTTTGACCCATTCCAATGTGCCCCACTACATCACTTTACAAATGGTGAAAGAAACAGCCCAAAATGCATGCGCTGACTCCAGTGCACACCAAAATCTTGAAACTACATTTGGGTCACAACCAGAAAAAGGCTGCACACCCTGCCACACACAGTCAGGGGGGGGTCAAAACAGAGTTCTCACTGCAGGAGCATGCCAGTGGGCTCTGCCACATTCAACATGGAGCAAAGTGAATTAATTGTGCTGAAAACCGAAAATGCCTTTTAAAATGTTAGCTTTCCAACCTTAAAAATTGCTGTTTTTGGCACTAGACCCATTCATTTCCATTGAAGTATTGAGATTAAAAGGGTACTGCAATGCCCAGGATCATCCAGTGTGGCTCAGAGGAACCGGGCCTCATTGACTGACAGCTCTATAAAATGTATCTAATGAAAAAGCAAACCAGGAACCCTTGTTTTCATTTTCCATGGGAAAAATGTGGCTAAACTTTGCTAAAAGTAACAGAATCAGCTGTGCAGAGAGAAACTTTAAACAAAGGCATGATGCATGTATTTAGACTGCAAACAATCCCAGCACTCAAGGGAAGAACTAATGCTGACTAAAATGTGTATGTGCTTCAGAGGAAAATCGGATTTAAAGAACTCAGCTTAATGTGCTTTTTCATGAATGAAGTGCAAAATCGCCTGTTGTGAAAGCATGTTTTTGTTTAAAGGCTTAATTCTTTAAGAACGTCAAAGGATTGCTAATGTAAAAATCCCCCTATAAATTGTGTTCATTTTATATGTTTAAATGAAAGATTTAGGTGAAACCTAAAGTTAAACCCAGTCTTGAGTTAATTAACTATTTAAAAAAAACAATTCTGCTCTGACAGTCCTTAGCCTGGGAACGGTTGACACTTCACTGCTGGCAGAAAAGGCTAATTGCTGTTGGGAGGCCTCGCCTACTCACGACAATGAGCTTCATTCGACATTCGTCTGGGCCCCAGGCAAAGACAATAGCAGGCTTGGACACTCATCCTTCCAGGGGAGGAGCAGGAAGCCCCATTCTCCAGGAAGAGGCTTCTCATTGAACTTCAAAGGACTTGCCATTTGCTCACACTTGGGAAGAAATAAAAAAAACCTGACATGTGATTTTTGGATTTAAAATACTTATTTTGCCACTGAACTTCAATACATTTAACTGGGCAACAAGAATAGGTAAAGAAGTGAAAGGAACATACATATAAATCTGAATTTATGCTAGCCATTTGAAAACTTGGTAGGATTTCTTACTGCATAAGGAACAGAAGTTATGAGGAATGACCAATGGCGCAGAAACTATTAATGCTGCAAATCTAATATTGTGTACCCATGTACTAGGGGTGATTGCACATACATGTACCAAATTAGGAAATATTAGGCCAAACCTTTTATGGTTAAAATTGCCACAATTCCACAGAAAGACTGAATCAGGTCCCACCGACTTGGGAGTTGGATTAGAATGTGACCCACAAAATATGTAATTTATTTATCTGATTTTCTTAGAGGGCATAGTTATATAAATATGTATTTGTGGAAAAGTTAGATTTCGGTCCCAATAACTATGGGGGGTTTCCAGATCATATCATAAAACATGACAACCCTTTCTGTCATCCAACCAGCCAAGAGCAAGGTGGGAACTGTGCTCATGCCCAATCATAGCATTGTGGGTGTGGGTTGAAAGTCTGTCCCTACCATAAACTGAGTGATGTCGTTTGCCATGATAAATAAGAGAACCTCACAACATAAAACAGACTGATTCCTGACTCCATCCTGATTTCTGCGTGGTACCCTGTCCTGAATTTTCCATCTTGTTCCTGATTCCAGATTTCTTTACAAAGCCAAGGCCTCAGCATTGCTGAATTCCTTTTTCAGCTACGCCCAAATCCTGAAGCAATCCCAAAACTTAAGGGAAGCAATTTGATCCAGTTTGGATTGCTACCACTAAATGCTTGCCTGCTCCAAACTCGCCATCCCACCGATCTACAGTATCCAGCAACCAGAAGGGGCAATCCAATGCAGTCCAGTCCAGTCCGAGGTGCCAGTCCAGGTGACCAGGACCACCCCGCTGATCCAATTCCACCAGATGTGCCCTGCTGTTCGTTGTTAGAACCGACCCGTGATGACCAGAGCCCTTGAGGGTCCAAAATCTTAAATTAAAGTGCACTGTAAGTATCAATAGGAATCGTAGTAAACCATAGCATGTATTGCCTTACATTGTCCTATCCCAATCTATAACCTATCCCATCTTTAACTTAAGAACCTATAATATTGTCAGGAGCATTCTTGCAACTCTGTCTGTGAGTCCGAGTGTTAGCGATATTATCTTCATTTTGTTTTACTAGACCATAAGCCATTAGTGATTTGGATTAAATAAAGTAATTCCCATAAAGAAAACTGGGTATCTGCCACATGAAGGGTTACAAGCGGCCGTGTAACTGTGGAGATTCACAGGTGGCATTCTCTTTTTCTTAGCCATTAATCTAGTTTAAGTAAAATCAACCTGTCATTCTAAAACGATTTTCTGCTTTTCTCTGTTCTATTTTTCTAAAAACACCTCTCATTCAACATTGCATAACTTCCTCAATTTAATAACCAGAGACTTAATTTTAACTCTGACTTAAACCTAAGACCTTTAGCTACATCCCAACCCAAAAACAGTGTATTTTACCTATTTTTCTTCAAAACTGTTTAGTGAATTTTAGGCTGGAATTCGCATTTCTGCAAAAGTTTTACAGGTGTGATTTTCAATTCCAAATACTTCCAAACTTCCATAAAGATTCAAAGTGTGTACTGTTGTTCATACTAAAGCTTATGATTGTTAGTGTCTTTGAAGTGTTGCTCCCATAGAGATTTATATCAATTTAAGGACTATTTGCACACTTTTCATTGTTTCGCTCAGCCATTTTCGAATGTCATTTTAAAAGTGTAAAAGTTCCAAAATGTTTTTCTCTCTTGTTTGGGGAGGGAAAATTGTATTCAAACCCTGTACACTGTTCTATATTCCTGAATGCCTGCTGCCTACTTACATCTGTGTAGAATTGCTTCTTTGTGAGTTGATAAATTTGCAGGGGGAAATCTTAACTTAAGCGCTATCTTTCAAACAAGCCAAAACTATTTTTTTCTCTGTGTTTTATATTCTGTGTTGCTATAAGTGAATTCAGCTGCCTTACCTACTTTCATATTTGTATTGTCAATGCATTGATGATTGTTACCCCATATATTGTGTTTGATTTGAATTTTAAATAAATAAATAAATATTACCTTTACCAACCAGCCTGATTCCTGGTCCATTGTGACCTGGAGGTATTTTGAGAAGGGGTGTGATATTAGTGGTATATCATTCAGAATATTGAACCTATAGACACAATAAAACAAGTATTTCATTTGCGCATTGCATACTAGGCTGAGACCAGGGTGTATTGCCTGGTTAAAATCCTTAACAGGTGGACATGAGTCGGGGCTTGCTGGCAGGTGCCCTTCACGGGTGGGGTGGGGGGGCGTCATGAATCGGGGCTTGCTGGCAGGTTGCCGTCACTGGGGGGTATGGGTGTACATGAGTCAGGGGCTGCTGGCAGGTGCCCATCACTGGTGGGTGGTGGGTGGACATGAGTCGGGGCCTGCTGGCAGGTGCCCCTCACTGGTGGGGGGGACATGAGTTGGGGACTGCTGGCAGGTGCCCATCACTGGTGGGGGGTGGGTGGACATGAGTCGGGGCCTGCTGGCAGGTGCCCGTCACTGGTGTGGGTGGGTGGACATGAGTCAGGGCTTGCTGGCAGGTTGCTGTCACTGGTGGGGGGTGGGTGGACATGAGTCGGGGCCTGCTGGCAGGTGCCCGTCACAGGTGGGGGGACATGGGTCGGGGCCTGCTGGCAGGTGCCCATCACTGGCGGAGGTGAGGGGACATAAGTCGGGGCCTGCTGGCAGGTTGCTGTCATTGGGGGGCTCCATTGCGGTGTGGGTTGCCTGCTGGCATGTGCATGGGTGATCGGGGGTCTGTTGTGGTGTGGGCTGCCTGCTGGCATGTGCACGGGTGATGGGGGGTCCGTTGTGGCGTGGGCTGCCTGCTGGCATGTACACGGGTGTTGGGGGGTCCGTTGTGGTGTGGGCTGCCTGCTGCCATGTGCACAGGTGTTGGGGGTTTGGTTGTGGTGTGGGTTGCCTGCTGGCATGTGCACGGGTGATGGGGGGTTCCGTTGTGGCGTGGGCTGCCTGCTGGCATGTGCATGGCCTTTGTGCCATATTGTGGATTTGTGCGGCTGCTTTTGCCACAAGGGGCGGTGTTACGGGAGTAACTGGTGCTGCAGGATAGTCGGCTGGATATGGATGGGGAAATCCATAAATAAGCGGTGCGTGGAAATGGGATTTAGCGCACGCGGCTGGCGCACGCTCCCTCTCTGCGCCAGCCGCGTGCGCTACTTCTGCACTGAAATATATGAATTAACCCCCATGGTTTTTCCTCCTAGTAAAAATAATAGAGTGACAGTGATACTTTAGATCAGAAACATGTGAAGGCTCTTGATACAATACAGTCAGCCTTTCGTTAACAGTTGTAAGTATATTCATAGTTACACTAGTTTCTCTAACTGTAAGGTCAGGCTGTGGCTTCACTGTGGGGTCTCCCAATTCAGAGTTCAAGATTTTCAAATAATCTTCAACACTCATCCAATTCGATTGAGCTTCACAGTGAGATGGTACTACCCACACAGGATATTCGGCTAGCCATGGTATAAATCCCAACCACAGGTCTACACACACTGCCAGGCTCTATGGCTCTATGCACTATACACCATTTCTATACACCAAGGCCAGGGCCTGACATCAACTAATGTCACAACATTAGTCAGGTTTTTCATAGCTAAAAAGGTTTGCTAAATATAGTCATGTTCTCTTCTAACTGCATTAGTGTACGTCAGCACAGATAAACAGATCAGCAAAGAAACAGGAACTACACTATGTGGGCTACCGCTCATTTGCAATAACTCACATGCACCCGTGTTGTGTGCCCCTAAGCCTTTACAGCTGAGTTTTAAGTGACTAGTATGAGGTATGGCCCCTTCCACCAGTGGGCTATTGCCGTCTTTCTTTGGTGAACCTTTATCAGGACACTGACACCGACCTGCATCCAATGACCCAGGGAGTCTGGTTCCTGTGGCAGAGCAGCTTGAACCTGATTGTGAATGAGACTGACAGAGAATATTAATGTCTTGACATATTTCAACAATCAATCATGTGACAATTGCAACTTATCTGGTACAGTTTTCACTGGTGGTGCTACAGGGTATCTCATAGGTCTTCCATAGTGAATTTCATAAATAATCAAACTAGTTTTCTTATTAGGTGTACTTCTCATACTAAATACAACCAGTTGGAGGACTTCTGGCCACCTCAACCCCATTTCCTGACACAGTTTGGCCAATTAATTTTTCAAAACCTAATTTCATCTCTTTATTACGCATGCTGACTGGGGGTGGTGAAGGAAATGCAAATTATGTTGAACTTTCAATGTAGATAGCCATGTTTTAGTGATGTAGTTGACAAAATGGTTTCGGTTTCTATGTCTGTTACGCTCACCTGGCTCCCACAGGGGTGTCGAGCTGAACTGGACAGCTGCGGTCTCCACCAATGTGACGCATAGTGCTGAGATGACGGACTGGACTGGCCTACCTAGCTTCGTTTGCTTGGCCCATAGGAATATTCTTCTGCAAATGGAGAAAGGGAATTAACCACCCTTGGAGTTGAGCGTTAACCCCCCCCCCCACTCCCGCTGATCTCCCCACTGATCACCTTTGATGTCCCCTCTTAGAGTCTCACCTGATGGTTTGGAAAGATGAGCTCTCCATCCTGCATTGAGCGCAGGGGCGCGTAGATAACCAGTTGCTTCACTGGCTCAAAGGAATTGGTGAGTTACAGAACAATATTGACTCTGAGAGGCCCGGCAAGACGCCGTAAGTATGTAGTTCGCGAGAGTTCAAATGTCTGACTTTCACTCTGTCCGATTCCTTGCAGGTTGCAACTTGACCTTACCGAAGAGTTCCTCGTGGCAACTGGTAATATTCGGGTAAGGATTTGTTTTATCCAACACAGTTCGATAAAATAATGTCCATATGTAACCTGTTGCTTTCTCCCTTATTCAGGCGCTGAGAGAAAGTATGAAGTCTCGAGGAATAATGCCTCTGGTGGTAAAATCAGGTAAGTCTATTGTGGTGAGAAGGTTTCCCCTTGTTTGTCCCTTTGTTTCACCTAGCTGTCCTTTTGTTTCCCCTTAGGGGCCGGGGTTTGGCGAGGATGCAGTGGAAGCTGCGCCGACCCGTGAAGAGGAATAGTACCCCCGGTGGTAAAATCAGGTAAGTATATGGGGGTAACTAATATTGCCTCTGTGTATTCCCTTGGCTCACCTTGCTGTTCTTGTCTTCCCCTTAGGTGCCGGAGTGCGGCGGGAACATGCAGAAGGATGCGGTGTAATGTGAAGATGCTGCGAAGGCTGGTGAGTTCAGCGCGGTGCTGCAGCAGGCGAGGCGACGCGCATAAAAGAACTTCTTTCTTCCAGCTCGAAGGCGCGATGGATCGGGAATTCAGGTAAGGATCAAAGGTATTGCTCTTGTTCTAACCTTTTCTCCTTCTTTCTCCCTTTTTCTAGGAGCTCCAGACTCGAGGCGGGTGTGGCAGAAGACTGGATGCAGACTTGCAGGCACAGTGAGCGTTACGCTGCTGGATGCAGAATAATGCGAAGCGTGTGCTGCTCTTCGGGCGTGGTTTAAATAGCCTCCAAAGTAGTCCTAGGTAAGTATTCCTCCCCAGCCCCACCCGAGTAAAAAAAATAGTCCCTAGGTAAAGTAGTCCCTTCCAAGCCTCTTTTGGCTTGGAGCTCTTGCAGCATGGTCTGCATCAGGTAAGTTTTAATCTATGAACCTGGTGCCTATGGCGCCAGGACTGACTCTCCATATGAGCCTGGCGCCATAGGCGCCAGGACTGCACCCAAATAGTCCCTAGGAGGGGTTGTTGGGCTTGCTTAGAATAACTTGATGCCTGCTTCCGGGGTCTGGGTCCCCGGGGTAGGCATCATGACAGCACTCCCCCCCAAGTCCCCTCCTAAAGTCGTTCTTCCCTGTGGTTTTGGTTTGTCTGGGACATTTTGGTGGAATTTTTTCACCAATCGGGGTGCATGAACGTGGTCACTAGGTTCCCATGACCTTTCCTGTGGTCCGTAACCTTTCCAGTTGATTAAATAAAAAAGTCTTGACTTTATCAGTTTGGAGTCCAGGATGTTCTTCACTTCAAATTCGGGTTCCCCGTCTACAAGGATGGGGTCTGGTGGCTTGGTTAGTCTTGTCCCTGGTTGCACTGGCTTCAAAAGTGATACATGAAAGACGGGGTGAATTCGCATATTAGCAGGTAAGTCCAACTTGACAGCCACCGGGTTGATAATGGACTTAATAGAGTAAGGTCCCAAATATCTGAGGTTAAAGGTCTGTGTTCCCTTTAGAGGTATATTTTTTGTGGCTAACCTTACTTGGTCCCCTATCTGGTATTGTGGAGCATCACTTCTATGTTGATCAGCATCTTTCTTGTATTTTTCTTTCGCCTGTTTTAAATGTGCAGTTGCTTCCTTAAAGGCTTGTGTAATCGTAGCGTGCAGATGGTCCACTGCGGGCATTTCTAAGTCTTGGGGTGAGTCAAGGTCTGAGGTTCGAGGATGGTGCCCATATAAGGTATAAAAGGGGCTTTGTCCAGTTCCAGAATGTACTGAATTATTGTATGCATATTCGGCGATCCAAAGAATGTCTTTCCAATTACTCTCAGTCTGATGTAACAAACAATGCAGGTATTGTTCGAGAGTCTGGTTGGTCCTCTCCGTTTGACCGTCGGTTTGGGGGTGGTGACTGGTCGATAACCTCACATCGATTTGCACCAATTGACAACATTTTTTCCAAAAATGTGAAATGAATTGACTGCCCCGGTCAGAGACCAATACGGACGGAAATCCGTGTATGCGAACAATGTTTTGGAGGAACTCCTTGGCCAGGATTGAAGCTGAAGGTAATCCCTTTAAAGGAATAAAGTGGGCCATCTTGGAAAAAAGATCCACAATAACTAGAATGGTGTTAAATCCATTGCATGGGGGTAGATAAATAATAAAGTCTAACAATAAGGTCTGCCATGGTGTCGGCGGAATGTCTAAAGGTTGTAAGAGTCCAGCTAGTTTTTTCTTTTGACTTTTGTTTTGGGCGCAAATGCCACAAGACATCACAAATGATTTAATATCCTTTTGCCAGGTGGGCCACCAGAATTGTCTCTTAATTTTAGCTTCAGTTTTTGCAATACATGGGTGCCCCTCCATTAGGGTATAATGATAACGGGAAATGACTAGCTCTTGTAGTTCCTTGTGTGGCAGAAACAGCCGCCCTTGGTAATAAGGCAGGTCATTGGTGACAGAGTAGTCCAGGCCTTTCTTTACCCAGTCCTCCAGGGCTGTAGGATCAAAGAGTTGCTGGACCTTTACTTGAATGTCCTCTAGAGTCTGTAGAGTAGGCATGCCAAGAATCCTTTGTTCGGAAATTATAGGTACTGGTTCTGGGTTCACTTCTGCCTCTCCCATCCCTATTCGGGATAAGGCGTCTGCTTTACCATTCTTACAACCTCGTCGATAGGTTATCACGAAATCAAACTCGGCAAAGAACAATTCCCCTCGGAGTTGGCGTGACGATTGGGCCTTGGCGGTCTTTAAATACTGTAAGTTCCGGTGATCGGTGATCACAGTAATGGTATGCCTGGCACCGAGAAGATAGTGCCGCCAAGCCTTGAAGGCGGATTTAATGGCTAATAACTCCTTGTCGGTAACCGCATAGTTTAACTCGGGTGCCGAGAACTTTCTAGCCCAAAATGCTACTGGGTGAAGCTGGCCAGTTTCAGGGTCCTTTTGAGACAGGACAGCTCCCATGGCTAGACTGGATGCATCAGTTTCCACTAAGTATTGAAGTTCAGGGCGCGGGTGCTTTAATACAGGTGCAGACGTGAATTTTACTTTCAGCTTTTGGAAGGCATTTTCAGCTTCTTCAGTCCACATAAAGCGTTTATTTTTTCGCAAGAGTGCTGTGATGGGATGTACAACATGTGTAAAATCTGGGATGAATCTGCGGTAGAAATTGGCAAAGCCGAGCATGCTTTGTACTCCTTTAATTGAACTTGGTGATGCAACTTAAGAATTGCGTCTACCTTTCGTGAGTCCATTCGGACTCCTCTTGGGGTCAATATAAACCCAAGGAATTCAACTTCTGTGGCATGAAAAACGCATTTTTCCAGTTTTGCATATAGTTTGTGCTGGCGCAATTTCTCAAGGACTGCTCGGACGTGCTTCACATGGTCGAATTCTGAAGAGGAGTATACAAGAATATCATCGATATATACAACAACACAAACGTCAATGAGTTCACGAAGGACGTCGTTCATGAAATATTGGAAGGCTGCTGGTGCATTGCACACCCAGATAGGCATCACCTGGTATTCGAATAACCCATATTTAGTGCGAAAAGCAGTCTTCCATTCGTCACCCCCTTTTACACGTACCAGATGGTATGCCCCCCGGAGATCCAACTTAGTGTATATGCAAGCGTCCGTCACTTGGTCTAGCAATTCAGGGATCAGAGGTAATGGGGATCGGTTCTTAACAGTTATCTGGTTCAATGCGCGGTAGTATATGCATGTTCTGAGGTCACGTTCCTTTTTAGGGCACGAAGAACAAAGCTGAAGATGCAGGGGACTTGGATGGGCGAATGAAGCCATTAGCAAGGTACTGATCTAAGTATTGTCGTAGGTGAAGGTTCTCAGGTTCCGTAAGGGCGTAGATCCTGCTACAAGGGGGTTGTGCACCGGGTATGAGATCGATTTGACAATCGTACGATCTGTGAGGTGGTAAGGTGTTTTCCGGTTCTTTTTGTAAGACATCCTGGAATTCTTGGTATTCTGGAGGTAGTTGCACGACTGCTGTGGTTACTGTGGCTAGGCCTACATTCAGATTTTTCTTTGGGTAACAGGTTTATGCACAATCCGGGAAGGTTATTCTCTTCTCTCGCCAATCACTACAAGGATTATGGGTTTCCAACCAAGGTATCCCCAGTATTATTTGGAACTGTGGGGCTTTGATTAGATCAAACACAATAGTCTCTCGATGCCCATCCTGACCCAATAGTGTCATTTCTGCGGTGGAATGAGTTACAGGCCCAGATGCAATTTCAGTTCCATCGACTGTGGTGATGACATCTGAGGTGGGTTTTCAGCAGAGAGGTAGATTCATCCTGGAAGCCAATTCGTAGTCCACATAGTTTCCTATGGCCCCGCTATCAATGTATGCCCTTACTGCATGCATACGCAATGGCTGCCTTGGATCTATGAGGACCATTGGTATGATGAAATGCAAGGTCTGAGTATCCTTCTTCAAGCTCGGCAAGCGGACCTCTACGCTTGTCGGGCGTGGTCGTTTCCCGAGTCTGACTCCATATGGATTTTATCAGCAGCTCCTACCACCATCTTGGGTGGTTTTACAGGGCATTCCTGTAGAAAATGCCCAGAAGTTCCACAATATAGACACAATTGCATTTGCCGTCTCCTTTCCCTTTCCTTCTGGGTTAAGGGTCTTTTAACCCCTCCGATTTGCATGGGTTCTGAAGCATCTGCTCCTTTGGGGATAGCGTGGGTTTTGACCAACAACCGATTCTCAAACTTGGCTCAATCAGCCTTTCTGTTCTGAAGTCTGTGATCTAACTGGACCACTAAGTCTATATATTCAGCGCAGTCTTGAGGTGGGTTCACTACTTGAGCCAAGACATCCTTGAGTTCTCCTCGAAGCCCTCGATGAAATAACGTGATTCGTTTTACCTCAGGCCAGCCAGTTTCCACTATCAACCTATTAAAGGTCGCGATGTCGGATAGAAGGTCCTGGTTACCCTGTTGTAGGGACAAAAGTTTGTTATCCAGGTCCTGTCCTTGGGAGTGCCGGGCAAATAGTCTTTCCATGCTCATTTGAAAGCCCTGATAATCCCGAAGAATTGGGTCAGCCTGAGTAACTAGTGGAATTGACCAATCAGCTGCACTGCCGCTGAGATATGACAATACGAAGGCTACCTTGACTTGATCGTTTGGGAAGGCTCCAGGTCTGCATAAAAAGTGCAAGCGGCATTGGTTCATAAACACGGCGAACCTTTTGGAATCTCCGGCAAAGCGTTTGGGCGGAGCTAATGTAATATTTCCTGGTAGGTTTATTTGCACAGGGTTACTCGATGACACAGGAGCTGGATTTCCCTTGGGACCTGGTAGGGGTGCTTGTCCAGCCTGGCTTTGCAGTAGTTGCCTAGCAAGGTCATCAGTTCGCTCCTTTGACAAAATCAGTTCTCTCCTAAGAGCATTGGTTTCTTGACGGGCGGAATGCACTTCGGCCCTCAGTTCCCCTAGTAATTGGGCCAATTGGTCAGTTTCTGAGGTATCCATAACGCCCGGGTGGGAATTTGTGAGTAGGCTTTGCGTTCTGTTATGCTCACCTGGCTCCCACAGGGGCGTCGATCTGAACTGGTCAGCTGCGGTCTCCACCAATGTGACGCGTAGTGCCGAGATGACGGACTGGACTGGCCCACCTAGCTTCGTTTGCTTGGCCCGTAGTAATATTCTTCTGCAAATGGAGAAAGGGAATTAACCACCCGTGGAGTTGAGCGTTAACCCCCACCCCCACTCCCGCTGATCTCCCCACTGATCACCTTTGATGTCCCCTCTTAGAGTCTCACCTGATGGTTTGGAAAGATGAGCTCTCCATCCTGCATTGAGCGCAGAGGCGCGTAGATAACCGGTTGCTTCACTGGCTCGAAGGAATTGGTGAGTTCCAGAACCATATTGACTCTGAGAGTCCCGGCAAGACGCCGTAAGTATGTAGTTCGTAAGAGTTCAAATGTCTGACTTTCACTCTGTCCGATTCCTTGCAGGTTGCAGCTTGACCTTAGTGAAGAGGTCCTCGTGGCAACCGGTAATATTCAGGTAAGGATTTTTATCATCCAACACAGTTCAATAAAATAATGTCCATATGTAACCTGTTGCTTTCTCCCTTATTCAGGTGCTGAGAGAAAGTATGAAGTCTCAGGGAATAATGCCTCCGGCGGTAAAATCAGGTAAGTCTATTGTGGTGAGGCAGTTTCCCCTTGTTTGTCCCTTTGTTTCACCTTGCTGTCCTTTTGTTTCCCCTTAGGGGCCGGGGTTCGGCGAGGATGCAGTGGAAGCTGTGCCGACCCTTGAAGAGGAATAGTACCCCCGGTGGTAAAATCAGGTAAGTCTATTGGGGGTAACTAATATTGCCTCTGTGTATTCCCTTGGCTCACCTTGCTGTTCTTGTCTTCCCCTTAGGTGCTGGAGTGCGGCGGGAACATGCAGAAGGATGCGGTGGAATGTGAAGATGCTGCGAAGGCTGGTGAGTTCAGCGCGGCGCTGCAGCAGGCGAGGCGACGCGCATAAAATAACTTCTTTCTTCCAGCTCAAAGGCGCAATGGATCGGGAATTCAGGTAAGGATCAAAGGTATTGCTCTTGTTCTAACCTTTTCTCCTTCTTTCTCCCTTTTTCTAGGAGCTCCAGACTCGAGGCGGGTGTGGCAGAAGACTGGATGCAGACTTGTAGGCAAGGTGAGCGTTACGCTGCTGGATGCAGAATAACGCGAAACGTGTGCTGCTCTTCGGGCGTGGTGTAAATAGCCTCCAAAGTAGTCCCAGGTAAGTATTCCTCCCCAGCCCCACCCGAGTAAAAAAAATAGTCCCTAGGTAAAGTAGTCCCTTCCAAGCCTCTTTTGGTTTGGAGCTCTTACAGCATGGTCTGCATCAGGTAAGTTTTAATCTATGAGCCTGGCGCCTAAGGCGCCAGGACTGACTCTCCATATGAGCCTGGCACCATAGGCGCCAGGACTGCACCCAAATAGCCCCTAGCAGGGGTTGTTGGGCTTGCTTAGAATAACTTGATGCCTGCTTCCAGGGTTGCTGGACTTGGTCTGGGTCCCCGGGGGTAGGCATCATGACAATGATATGAGATTTATAATGCAACAGCCTTATATACATACATTAATCACAGTTAATACATAGGTAGTCCAAACCTGAGTACAAATTCCCAAACCAATACTTTTGCAACAATCAATTAATCTGCCTTCCTAAAGGGGTATGCTTCCACTCACCTAGAAAACACATCCACTATCACCAGCAGGTATTGCCACTGATTGTATTTTGGCAGTTGATGAAAATCAATCTGTAACCCTACAAATGGGCCATAAGGGGCAAGTTGTGCCCTGGTCTGATCGGCACACTTTTCCCTATGTTATTATGCAGACAGATTAAACATCTTTGACAGTATTCTTGGGCCATAGTGGTAAACTCTGGTGCATACCATGAACATCCCGTTAGCATTGTCATTTCAACCATACCAACATGTGCCTGCCCGTGGTACATCCTGAGGAAGTGTGACACTAGTATTTTTGGAGCCACTAATCGACCCTGCTCATTACGCTACAGAGTGATCATGTAACCTGCAACACTTTCTGATGCAATCATCCAATCATCCTTCTCATTAGACGCCACATTCTCTTGCATATGTGCAATGTCGTCTAATATTTTGTACGGAGTCACCTCCTGCACAGTTTGAACTGGTAACACATACACATCTAATGTGGCAGCCAATTTGGCTGTTGGATCTGAAAAATCATTCCCACAGCTAATAGGATCATGCAGCGCCTGGTGGGTGGCACAATTAATGAGAGAATTGCACTCAGGCAACATTATGGCATCTAAAAGGGCCAATACATCCAGACTATTTTTTATGGGTGTACCGGTTGAAGCCATGAAGCCCCTACACATCCAAAGCTGACCAAAAGCATGAGGCTACACCAAATCTGTATCGTGAATCTGTGTAAACATTAACCGACTGCTGATCTGCCCATCAGTGGGACTTTGTGAGGGCCACCAATTCTGCCACTTGTGCTGGTGTCACCTGGGGCAGCTTGGCACTCTCCTCCAACTCCCCGGGGGCAAATACTGCATATCCTGTGAACATATGGCCACTCTGACATCTAACACATGAGCTATCCATGAAATACTACAGATATGGGTCAGGCAGTGGTACATCAGAGAGGTCTTTATGAGGCATCACCAACCAGTCAGTTACTGATACAGTCATGCAGGGTAGTCGTATGGCTCTCCCTCCTGTGGGGTAGGCAACAAGGATGCTGAATTCACAACTGAGCATCTAGTCATGGTAATGCTGGAAGAGTTCAGTAAAAGCATCTCATATTTGCTAGCTCTAGAAACTGACATGTGCTGAGTCTTTGGGGCTGATTCATGGAATTATTGTTTTCATGGAATTTGTTAAACAGGGATTTGCAGGCGACTGGTGCACAAATCCCTGTTTTTCGCCGCAAATAATTCCATGAATCAGCCCCTTTGTCTTCAATAATAATGATACTACAGCATGTGGGGCAGCCACCTCTAAAGGTGAACTCAATATGGTATTCTTACTTTGTTGCACTACCAGAGCATCAGACCGATCTCAGACAGGGCTGCATTCCTGCTGCAACCGGGTCCAACATTTTACTGTAATAGGCTACGGGTGTATGATGGATCCCATGCTTATGAGTAAGGACAGCCAGAGCAAACCCATTACTCTTGTGACAGTACAACGTAAATCTTTTCTTATAAACTGGTAGCCCCGATGCAAGAGCTTCAGCTAATAGTCGTTTAATCTTAATAAAGGCCTTCTCTGCTCCTGGTGTCCACTGTATTGGCTCTACAGTGCTAATCAGGTATACTCCTGTAGTGGTTTAACTATTTCAGCAAATATTGTGCTCCATTGCCGGCAGTAACCAACTGCCCCTAATAAAGCTTGCAGTTGAGTTAATGTCTGAGGCTTTGGTATGTTATAAACAGTCTCTTTCTGAGAAGCGGAAATCACCCTACATCCCTTCATAATGTCATATCCCAGATAATGTACAATGAAAGCACATAAATGTAACTTCTTCTTTCAAGCCCTATGCCCTTTCTCTACCAATGCTGTCGCTGTGCCTTGGTGTCTTCTTTACAAGTCTCATATGAGGGTGAGGCAATTAGCAAATCATCAACGTATTGTATCAACACTGACTTCCCTGGCAATTTTATATCATCCAAATCTTTCTTTAGCTGTTGTGAAAAGAGGGTTGGGGATTCCGTATAACCCTGTGGCAAACAGGTCTACATGTATTGGACTCCCTAGCTCAAAAATGCAAACAGGTCCTGACTATCCTAATGTAAAGGAACAGAGAAAAAAACTCAGCAGAAATCGACCACCGTAAAATGCGTGGCCTCTGGTGGGATGCAGGAAAATATGGTAGCTGGGTTTGGCATCACAGCATTGACACCTCATGAGTCTTGGACAAAACGATAAACCTTCTTCCCTTGCTTAGTCACAGGAAACATAGGAGTATTGCATGGGCTACTGGATGGAAGAATAATTCCCTGACTCAACAATGATTCAATGACTGGGGTGATACCTGCATCTCCTTCAGGCTTCAACAGGGATTGGGGATTGGGGTGATTGATTGATTGATATTTTATTTCTATCGCGCTCGTACACAAGTGTTTCAGAGCACGACAAGGCAAGGGAGGGGAACAGGGCAGAACAAAACAGTGATCTTACTAGGCCCAGTGACATTGAGAACGCGCAAGTGCATGGGAGAGGGGGAGGGGAAAAGTGCATGGAAGGGGGGAGAGGTGAAAAGTGCGAAGCAGAGGAGAAACAGATAAATAACAATAAATAAATAATAAAGGCAACAAACAGTGGTAATGCAGCCAACAATTTGCAAGTGCTAGGTTTAAGGCAGCAGACAGGGTAGGTCTGATAAGTGCAGGAAGAAAAAAGGGGGGCTCTATGGGTGCAGATAAAGACCCCAGTGCAAGGGGTGGCCCGGAGGCAGTGCAGGAGGGTGGCAGGATGAGCAGGTACCTGGGCCCAAAAGACAGAGGGTGGCCAGGTGCACGGTGCCAAGAGAGAACAGATCAGCAGGGGGAGGGGGAGCGAAGGCAGAAGAAAAGAGGAAGGTCTTGAGGTGCTTCCGGACCGGAGATGGCTCTCCTCAAGTTTTAGAGTGGCAGGGAGGCTGTTCCAGAGGGAGGCCCCAGCCGAAGACAGAGATCTACCCCCAGCTCGTTTCTAAGAAAAACGACTGACCCTGAGTGAGTTGGAGGTAGAGGAGCGAAGAGCTCGAGAGGGGAGGTATTTGCGGAGGGATAGCTGAAGGTATTTTGGACCCAGGCCCCAAAAAGCCTTGTGGACAATGCAGAGCGTTTGGAATTTAATCCTTGCATCCACTGGGAGCCAGTGGAGAGATTTCAGAGCTGGAGAGATACGATCCCAGGGCTTGAGGCCAAGGACAAGTCTTGCAGTCCTGTTCTGGATTAGTTGCAGAGGGCGGAGAGTAGAGGCAGGTAGTTTTAGAAAGAGGCTGTTACAATAGTCCAAGCTAGAGAGAACCAGAGCTTGAGATACCATGAGCTTCTGGGGGAAGGAGAGGAAAAGCAGAGTACCTCTGAGGAGGTGCAGTCAGAAATTTGACTTTTTAGAGACATCAGAGATGTGGGCGGAAAAGGAAAGGGTGGAGTCAAAGATGACCCTGAGGTTCTTAGCCTCGAAGGTGGGGGTAGGAGGAGGGCCAAAGGAGGCCGGCCAGTGAGTGAGGGGAAAGGATGGTGAAGGTGTGCCGATGAGGATGTTCTCCATCTTGCTGGCATTCAGACAAAGATCATTGGCGGCACACCAATCTTGAATGGCAGTTAGGCAATCAGAGATGAGAGAGGGAGAGGAGGTGGCAGAGGGCAGCCTGAAAATGAGTTCAGCGTCATCAGCGTAGCACTGAAAATTTGAGCAGAAAATGGCAATGCAGTGGGCGAGAGTTGCCAGGTATTGGTTAAAAAGCTAGGGCGAGAGGTTAGACCCCTGGGGAACACCACAGGTAGAGAGGAAGATATATGTGTGGGACAACCTCTTAAAATGTTCTACCTTTATCTTCACCAGTTCAGCAGTGTGTATATATTCCACCTCATTATCATGGGTGGCCCACAAACACTCTGGTATATACTCAATCAACTCATGTATGTCTTCCAACCATTACTCATCTTCCTCCACTGATCTTCCTCCTGTTTCTTCCCTTAATGTAGCCATCACTGCTACTGCATTATCTGAGAGCACACTCAAAAACACTGCATCCGTCGTGCAATAGATAGTGCACCTCATTCTGCACAACAAACACCTCCCCAGCAAATGCACAGGTGATGAGGGTCGTAAACGAAAAGTGTGCTGATCTGTAATGGGCGCTAAAGTGACAGTAAGGGGCTCAGTCACCTGGTGCACTACAGTAGTATTCGATATGTCTACTGCTCCCACTGTCTCCTGATATAGGAACATGTGGAAAGAAATTAATTCGTAATGCAGATCTATTTTACCCTGTATCCACCAAACTCTGCCCAGGTGTCCCTTGCACTTGACATTGTACATAAGGACCTTCCTGGTTGACCGTGATCATTAGTGCTTCCAGAGTCCCTTCCCCTCCTGGTTGTCAGAACCCATTTGAACCCCCTTCAGACCCTCGTGGGTCCCCTGGGACTAAAGGGTTATTGTTTGGATTTGGAATTGAGGCATAGGCATAATTGGAATGTCAGGAATTTGGACTTGCCCTCCTTGCTGTGGCATCTGGGCATTATTGGGAACAGTGTTACCTTGTGGCTGTGGTCTAAATGGGCACTCATTTTTGCAATGGTCCTCCTGCTTACAATATATATATTTTTTTATTGTATACATATGGCCTTATAAAAGACCTTATATACATACCAACAGATCATAAGTAGATCCAAATCAAGATATGTCACATAAATCATACAAGATATCAAAAATCATGTCACAAAATTTTACAATGTGATAAATTAAGTTGAGGTCATTTCCATTTAACAACTCCACACAAAGTGATTGAATATGAAAAATAGTTACATCATTACTATACCTCTTTAAAAACATAGCATTAGACAATTCCAACTAATAAAGTGTGTTAAGAGGTGGCTTGTAATTTCTAATAGCTGATCAACGCATATGCAACAGTATCCACTTTCCTGCGGAATACCGAGGTGCCCGCCTGACCCTTCCATTGAAGGCAAGCAGTTAAATGTGATGACCCGATATTTTCAAACAGTATTACCATATGGATTTGCCGTTAACTATGCAGCTGGAGGGCAGCAACTGTCCATGTAACTCGAAAATTCACCAATGCTTGATTTAGTTGCTAATGACACAATTTGTTGCTCGCTATTTTGAGTATACTTCTTAAGGCGTCCTTAAATTTACCAATCAGGTACTGTAGCATCTCCTCATCCAATCCTTCTGCTTGAGTCTCACTTTGTCCTTAAGGCAACCATTGGGGCATCCGCAGCTCGATAAGCCAACCATAAGCCTTGTATCAAAGTATCCTCCTCAGCTGTTACCAGCTTCTTGTATAATAACAAAACGTTTTGCTAAAGAACCGTTCAACAACTTGACACTTTGAATTCCAATGTGACATATTGCACTGAGACCTTTGGTTGTAACCTAAATAGTTTCTGTAGAAATTTACCTTCCAGTTGATTTAGGCGTGTGAGGAACCCCCTGTCCAGACTTCAGCCCCATAGGTCATTATTGATCTGTTTCTAATTTTGTGCAATGTAGCTATTGACTGTGCACCATTATCTGCAAAAACATGAATCAATCTCTTATTACCTTTTAGATTCACAACTCCCCACTGTTTTTCCCATTTCATCTGATCATCAACAACTACTCCTAGATATTTGTGATCCTTAACTAATTAAATTTCCTGATTCTAGAGATGCCACTTATGATGTTTTGCAATTTTACTCCCATGATTAAAAACCATTATCTTAGTTTGGTTTATGTTAATCCTTTGCTCCTGGAATACAGTTCTAGGTTGTTCAGTTGTATTTGTACACCTTGTTGAGTGCAGTCCATGATTATCAGATCATTGGCATAGCATAGCCTAACCAAGACAATGCCATTTTTTCAAATTTTACTGGACAAGTACCAGTTACTTCTACGAAGTCCTATAGATCAGTCAGATATAGGTTGAATAAGTAGGGTGCCAATAAGCAACTCAGCTTAACACTTCTGCCAGTTTTTATCCAGTTGGAAACCATACCAGGCAGACCTAGATGCAACAGCACCCTAGTTTCGGAGTAAAGTTATGTTATGTTATGTTATTTTATTTGTATTGCGCCAAAGCCCGTAGGCATCCAGGCGCAGAGAGACAGAAGTGTGAGGCAACTACTACAAAATGAGGCATATTGGTTAAAAAGTACTGTTTTTAACTGCTTTCTAAATTTGAGGTGGTTTTCAATTTTTCGTACTGTTGATGCAAGGCGTTCCAGGCTATTGCCCCCCGGACATGAAAGGCCCGACCAAGGCCACTAGCACGTTTAACCGGGTTCTGTTTCAAAGAACAGCTCTCAGCAGATCTCAAATTTCTTTGAGGATGGTATATGCTTACTTGCGCTTTCAAATACACAGGAGCATTCCCATAAATACATTTGTGGCAAGTCATTAATAGTTTAAATTGGATGCGAGCTGCCACTGGTAACCAGTGTAAATCTTTCCGTGCTGCAGTGGTTGGTTCCGAACGTTTTATCTGAAAGATGATACGTGTGGCTGAGTTTTGAATTTTTGTAGTTCTTGAACATCTAACCTGGTTGTGGCTCCCAGTAGGGCGTTACAATAATCAACTCGGGGGAGGATAACGGCCCTCACCAGTTTAGTTCTATTTTCTATTGAAATAAGAGGAGCAATTTGTCGAAGCACCTTGAGATGATAGTTCGTGTTTTTTGTGATAGCAGCTACATGGGCGTTGCAGTCCAGGCTTTCCTCCATGTAGGTGCCGAGAGTCTTAACTTTGGGCACAACCTTTATTTGGCTGCCATCAATGATAAAGTTAGAATACTTTTGGCTAAGGCCAGCTCTTGTAAGTCTTGGGCCAAACAACATAAGCTCTGTCTTGGGTGCATTCAAACACAGCCAGTTAGTTGACATGCATCCTCTAATGGTCAGATAGATTGTATCCAGAAGTAGCTGATCCTTCTGGTGGTCCCCGGTGATTATCATCTGCATAATTGCAGAAAAAGACATCTATTAGTGTCAACTCGTTACACAATGGTAGAATGTAAATGTTGAACAGCAAGGGGGAAAGACAAGCCACCTGTGGCACCCCACATATGATGGTTTCCACATCAGAGGCATTGTCACCCCAATAAACTTGTGAGAGACGGCCCTCCAAAAAGGATCTAAGCCATATAATTGGCTCTGGTGAGAGTCCTCCAACCGTGGCCATACGCTCTAACAGGATTTTATGATCTAGCAAGTCCAAGGCTGCTGATAGATCTAATAAAATCAGCAGCCCCGACTTGCCATGTTCCATTTTTGAGAGCATATGTGTCTGGAGGTCGAGAAGAGTGCTTTCCGTACCATTGAAGCTCCTAAACCCAGACTGTTTTTCATGAAGAATGCCAGCAGTCCAGACATAGGCTTGGAGCTGCACCGTGGCTACTTTGTCAATGAGTTTAAGAAAAAACAGAGTGTTAGTAATGGGTCTGAGATTTGTGGCATCTAAAGGGTCCAGTCCTGCTTTTTTTAGTAGTGGTGTCCCTGCTACATTCTTGATAGATTTGGGGATAAAACCTGCTTGAAAGGAAGAGTTCACATACCTACACAGGAAAGGAGCAAATAGTTCTTTGTGTTCCAGTATAATTTTGGATGGGAGTAATTCTCCAGGACAGTTAGTAGGATGCATAGTTTTAAGTATATTCTGCATCTCTGCCATATTCAGATCTTTAAACCTAAAACCCAGACCTTGATCTTGCTGGGGATGGGTTTCAGGTGCTGGGTTAGGCAAACCCGAACTGGAGTTTGTACTAACTCCACTTATAGTGCTCTGGTTGTGAATAGTGGTCTTTTTAGGGGAAGTTAATAGTTCCTCAATTATTTTGTGTTGTGCTTTCCGCAGTTTGTTAGTAAAGGCTTTCTGCACTTTATTGCAGTCATCACTGGTAGGTTTGATGGAAGGAATGGCAGCGGTGGGTTTCTCCCATGTTCTGAAAAGGCGAAAAAGTTCTTTCATTTGGTCCCTGGCTGAATTGATCTGATCATTATAAAAGGTCTTTTTTACCTCAATGTTCCTATTTTTGTACGTCCTCCCTAACAGTTTCCATGCCAGTAAGTTCTTTTCAGATTTATGTTTACACCACTTTCGTTCCGCTTGCCTTTTATTAGTTCGAAGTTCCGCTAACTCAGTAGTGAACTGTTTATGTTGGTTAGGTAGATCTCTAACTGATTTGATTTTAAGTGGGGTGTGTTGATCTAGCATGTGTGTAATTTTCCCATTATAGCTGTTAATAAGGGTCTCTTGTCCGTCAGAATCATCAGTAGTCATCATCAGTTTCAATATGTGAGTGGTCAGTACCGGGGCAGTTATGTCCTTATAATTTCATGTATTGGCTAAGCCCGCAGGTTCATGTAACCTGCCTACTTTACCTGGAAACTTCAGTAGACAAGAAACAAACGAGTGTTCTGACCAGATACAAGGGTAGTGGAAATAGTCTTGATAAGGAGGTTGCTACTCCCAATCCAGTCAAGAACATGACCTTTATTGTGTATGGGTTTAGTATTGTGGATCGTGATGTGGTGAGTCTTTAACTTCTTTTCAAGATCAATAGCTTTTTTGTCAAGTTTATCATTTTTCCAATGGTTAAAATCTCCCAAAATGACAAAGGCTGAATTAGCTGTCAGCATAGGAGCAAACCTGCTGGTTAAATCATCGTTAAAGCTATCTGATTCACCAGGTGGGCAATATAGGAGTACCAAATTAGTGGAGTGTTTAACATTAGAAATAAGTTTGACATGTAAGATGTCACTTTCTGCACATTCAATTTTAACTTCATAAAAACCAAGATTTTTTTGCATATGATGGCAACCCCACCACCCATGGTTCCCTCGCGGTGCTTACCAAAGAAGGCATAACCTGGTGGTGTCACATGCTCTATAGTAGGGCCGTGGGCTTCCGTGAGCCAGGTCTGAGTAAGACACATGCCTCATCACGACTTGGGCGGTAACGGTAACGCTATTAGCCCTACCACCGAACTCCCCGGCGCTAATAGCGCCGGATCACGAGTTCGGCGGTAATGTAAGTCCCCATTCCCCACTGAGCCCATTCGGGAATGCCCCATTCCCCATTGGACTCAATGGGGAATTTTCACGCTAATACCGACGGCGGATTTCCCGCCGGCGGTAATAGCGCAAATTCTCAGCGGATTTCCCCCCAGCTCAGAGCTGGGGCGAAATCCGCCGAAGCCCTGATTCAGTGGACCCTTAAATACGGCGGTAATAGCGCTACCGCCGGATTTAAGGGTTACCGCCGAAGTCGTGATGAGGCCAATATCTACCTTGTGTTCCATGATATAGTCATGGACATCAAGCATATGTTTCACTAGTGAACGCGTGTTCAAGAGTGCCAGTGAGAGATCTATTGGCAGGGTCTCTTTCCCCCCTATGATTTCCCTTCCACAACTGCTATGGTGTTTTGTAGACCTTGGATATTTATTACTTAACTTCACACCAGCATCTTTATGGGGGTTAAAACTTATGTGGGTAACTTCCTGGGGGATACAACCCTTATGGGATTTGCCAATTCCATGTGTGAGTATCTCAGATGTGTCCAAGTGCATGTTTTCCTTACCCATATCTTGAGGAGGGCTGCTAAGGTGCATAACTGAGCGCGAAGACGAGAACACATCTACACGTCTGCTCATGGACCCGCACAGACCCGCTTGTTCCGCTCGAGCCCGCGTATTCGCGCCTGGGGAGGGAATAAATGAATGCATAAACTACAATACTGCTGGGTAATGTAGTTTCTATATCACGCTCACACGTGTGTGCCGAGGAACTCGGTTTTAAATCACACGGTCAGCGTTGCTAGGCAGCAATTACCAATGTCTTGCTCTAAGCAGTATAGGTCTGAATACAATTCAATTCAATGCGGCTTCAGTTTATAAAATTTCAATTTTGAATTAATTTTTCAAACTATTAAAAATACACAATATGATTATACGCATCAACCAAATTATGACATTTAAAATATAATAAAACGAACAGAAGCCCACCTACAGTCTATCTCTAGTGAGGGGAACATGAAGTCTGGCTCTTATAGCCCCACAGACCGCTTGTTCCCCTCGCGCTGGCGCGTTCGCGCCTGGGGAGGGAATAAATTAATGCAGAAACTACAATGCTGCTGGCTAATGTAGTTTCTATATCACGCTCACACGTGTGTGCCGCGGAACTCGGTTTTAAATCACATGGTCAGTGTTGCTAGGCAGCAATTACCAATGTCTTGCTCTAAGCAGTATAGGTCTGAATGCAATTCAATTCAATGCGGCTTCAGTTTATAAAATTTCTATTTTGAATTCAGTTTTAAATCTATTAAAAATACACAATATGATTATACACATCAACCAAGTTATGACATTTCAAATAGAAAGCACACCTACAGTCTATCTCTAGTGTGACAATCATACGTAGGAGGCCATTAGGACTATTCCAACCTTGCCGTTTTTTCCATGATTTTCCTCTGCAAACTGTGTCAAATGCTGCAGAGTAATCTATGTAGGCAACATACAAGGGTAGACCTCTCCTGGACATGTGTAGTCAACAATACTCCCTAGAGTTAACAGGTTACCAATGGTGCCCACCCCCTTGCGAAAGCCAGTTCGACTAACAGGCAGCATCTTAGCTTGACCACTCCAGTCTACAAGCTCATCTAAATCAATCTTCACAAAGATTTTGGAGGGAATACTTAACATAGGTAGCATTGTGTAATTTATATGGTCATTGCGCTTCAACTTTTTGAATATCGGTAACATGGTACTATCCTGCCATACTTAAGGAATTTTGTCAGTTTTGTTAATTGCCAGAAACACTCTGGAGAGCGCCCTGGCTCACAATGAAGGACCGAGTTTTAACAAGGCATTACAGGTCCCATAAGGGTTCTTAGTCGATGGGTTATAAATCCAGACAGAATCTGATCAGTGTTTATTAGCAGGAGTCAACTAATCTACCGTGCTCTGGGTTCAAGTGACAAATTCTTACCAAAGGCAACTCGATGCCCCATTAAATAAAACCCTCGGGTTACTGTTCTTATTTATATATTGACAGTCTGTCATTCTTATGTCTCAAACCTGTCACTATTCCCAGCCACTCTTCACTTTTATATTTCTAAAGTGGGTTCAAAGCCATCTCTTAAATTGAGATTTTCTAATCTACAGATCTTTACGTAAAGACGTGCCACTCACTTTATTTCCGCACTTTTCTTTTAGCAATTTCTCTTAATTACTTTGTAAGGAGTTTCTTTTCTCGCTGCACCTGAGCAACATCATTTTGTCTTTTGATGCTATTTTAAGCTTGTATTGCATGGTAATAGAGCCCTTACTACCAACCTTAAACACCTTCTCTTGTATTCTATTCAGTGATGCTTGAAACTCATCAATTACGGACCCTCCATGTTTACTTCACTTCACGACAAGTTATCTGTTCTCCCTATGTAATTACTAATCTCTTCTTGAGCTATTCCTCTAGCCATTTCTAGTTTGTCATTACTCCATGTAATCCTGTCGAGTTCATTATTAACACTTAGCACACCAACCTCCTTTGCTTCATATATTTAACGTGTTCCCTGAAAGATAGCGTATAGTGGCAAATGATCACTTTCACCTCTTGTTAAAATGGCCATATCGATTATCATCTCTACATGAGACAGTATTCTCATCTATAGTAGAGAACATTTTTAAATTGACCCTGTAAAACCTATAGGTTGATCACCAGCCCAATTGCCATTTAGCATTGGAAATCCCGCCAGCAGCGACAAATCAGCGAGAGTATCCCATTTTATTATATTTCAGCTTGCTAGAGGAATCATTTCGGCTAATGGTACCAGTGTCAGCTGCCACTCACGGAATGCATGCATTAAGATCTCCCCCAGTATGGTCACTGTATTTATTTCGACAGATGATATTATGGATTGTATACACTGCCAAATTGCCTTATGTCCTTTGAACACGTGAGGATCATATACATTAATCAGAAAGAGTTTTTCCTTCTTCACTCACGTCACTCTCTCAATAAGACCTCCCAGGACCAATTCCATACTAAGTGGGTGTCTTTGAATGCTCCAAGTGTTATCAGCTATGCAGACATCCCTTGGGCCTGCCTTTTTTACCCTTAGTAGCTGGAATATTAACTGATTGCCTCTCTCAAAACTGAAGCTCATCTAACATCCATGTTTCCTGCAACAGAATTATAGGGAAAAGATTGTAATCTTCGTGCAGCCGCTCACAGTCCCAAAGATGAGAATGACCTCTAGTACTCCACGAGCATAACATAACCCTACCATCAGGATTGCTTAGAGAAATGGGACAGGAATGCGTTCAGGATCCATTGCAGAAAACTCTCAAGATCTACATTGTCATCAGACCCTTTACCCAAAGGTACCAGATCAGATTGTTTTATCACAGAAGAGCTACATCCTCTTTCTAAAGTACCTTCATTTAGCATTGGCATAATTGTTTTTTCTCTTTTTTTACCTTTGGGATAAGTACCATCTTACATTCTTAACACCGTCCAAGCAAATCCTGTTCATGCATCTTAACGAAATTCAAGGTGCCATTAGATCTGAACATAATATTTAAAACCGGAAACTTAGTATCTGCCGCTTGATCAACCAATAAAATATTGTCACAACAACAACCAATAAAATATCATCACAAGATATTATTCTTAAAGGGATGATACTATGTAGTTTCTAAATCATCACATATCGGTTAATCAATGGGTGATGCGCATCGCTCACGATCCTGTTAACTTTCAATGCAGGGTATCCTTCTTCATATTCACTTTCTGTGTGTTCCCTTGCACTTTCCATGTTACCTGTCATTATAGTGCCCACCATCACTTTTTGGGGATTACTATCTGTCACACTTCCTATCTGTTCCACACCTAGGTTCCCTCTTCACTCTGTATTAGACACATTGGGCCTCATTATAAGATTAGCGGTAGCCTTTCCGGTAAAACCAGCAGGCTGCCGCCAAACGGCCAAAAATTTCCAGAGGCCGCGAATGGGCAATTACCGGGTCATTACGGCCCTGCCGGACCCGGTAATTGCCCATTCGCGGGTGCTGGAATGGAATGCTCCCCATTCCCGATTGAGCCCCTTAGGGCTCTATCGGGAATGGGGAGGTTGGATGCACCGGCACCATTCAGAATGATGCAGGTGCATCCGACATGCTCTGCTCCTGGGTGACGGTACGGCTGCCAGGTCAGACCTGGCAGCCGTAATGGCACCCGCGAACAGAACTCGTAGCAGTACTCATAGGCAAGCTCCCCGGTACCGTATTTCCCAGACCGGCAAACTTATAATGAGGCACATTGTACCACTAAACTCCACTTTCCCCTGCTTGATATTATCCATCACAATTAAAGGTAATTTTAACACATCCCTTTTGGCCATGTTAGCACGGATATCCACATTTTTTCTCTCCTTACTGTTAGCAGCAATGCATCTAACTACATTGTCTGACTCTTTCTTCGTCCTTCTCAATGTCAGGAAGAATTTGTGCATTAATGACAAAATTACTTGTAAGTTCTCTATTTATTACAGTGGGAGCAACTACATTTTCACACGCTAATAGGGTTGCTTTGGTGGCATTGTCGCTCCTTCTTTTTTTAAAATTATTATTACTATGGTACAGTCAATTATATGACTTTTCACTAATTAATAGAATTGAAATACGTTAATATACATTACAATACATTTCATTATACATTTTCCTAAGAAATAAATTGGAGTAAGAAAATACACGTAATAGGAACAAATTAACACATTTTGCATTTTGACCCACCAATCCCCGGGGCTGATCTTCATATAGTTTGAAAATGTTCAGAAATCTAAATAGTTCAAGGGACAGAAAGGTTCCATGCCCCGAGGATAATCGATGTCAGAAATCACCAGTGTCTAGCCAACTAGGATGGTTCACAAATCGGGAAAATAATTGAATTCTCAATTCTCTTGTTCCTGCACAGTCTATCATTAAATGATACAAAGATTCACATACTCACAAGTTACACAGTTGACCGTAATTTCGCACAGGTCTAATTGTTTATGTTTATGTTTTTGAATTTATATAGCGCACCAGTTACCCAAGGGCTTAAGGGCACTGAACATAAAAACAAACTGACTGACAAGAAAAAGATAAAGGTAGCAGGGAAATCATAGCAGTGAGGTCAAGAGATGGCCATGTCATTTAAAGGAGAGATCAGAGTCTAGTAGAAGAGAACAGTTTTCAACCCTTTCTTAAAAACCTCAGTAGATATGGTAACCCTCAACAAAGGAGAAAGAGAATTCCATGCATGGGGAGCTGCAGAAACAATAGTGGCACCCCTGGACTTCTTGGTTTTAAAACGGGGAACATTGAGAATAAGGTTCTGATGTTTTTTTTGGGGATGATATTTTCTCTCAGATAAGCGGGCATAGTTCTGTGTACACATTTATGTGTAAGGAGTAGTAGCCTAAAGGAGACCCTGGCCTGAACAGGCAGCCAGTGCAGACTTCTAAGAGCCTCTGACACATGGGGCCTCATTACAAGTTTTGAGGTAGCCATGCCGTTCTTAGCGGCATGGCTGCCTCCAAACTCGTGTCCGGGTCCCGGAAAAATTGAATTACCTGGCCATTCCGACTTTTGCGGGCCCGGTAATTCCCATTCTCGGGACCCGGACCCGGTACATCCCCATTCCCATTCGAACCCCCATAGGGCTCAATGGGAATGGGAAGGATGCTAACAACAGACCCGTTAATGATGGGTCTGTTGTTAACATCCTGGTCTGCTCGTGGGTGGCGGTATGCACGTCTGGTCTGGCCCAGACATTCATTCCACCACCAGCTAGCAAACTCGTAATGTGGCGGCCCGTAATGAGTCCCATGGTATCTTCTTGCAAGACAGTTAACAACTCTAACAGCTCCATTCTGTAAGACCTGGAGATGATGAAAGTCTGATGGGGGCAAGCCTACCAAAAGGCTACAACAATAATCTATTTTGGAGCCAATGATGGCCCTTTCCAGAGTTTCTGAATTTTTTTCAGATACAAAAGGTCTAAGACAGTGAAACAAATTAATAAAGTAGGATGCCGAAGAGATTAAGCTGTTAATCTGGGCTTTCTTGTTCAGGTTTTTATCTAAATAGATGCCTAGGGTTTTAACTTTAATCATGACGTCAATTTTACAGTTATCTATGGTAAAATTCTTATAGATTGGTCCCAATTTCTCAATTTTAGTCTGTGACCCGATTAATAGGAACTCGGCTTTAGAGCTGTTGATGGCTAAACCATTTGCCACCATCCAATGCTGGATTGTTTTTATAGATTTCATTGATGAGTATTTCGTCCTCCATATGAGATCCTTAGATAGGGATAACACACTGAGTGTCGTCTGCATAATTTTCAAATATGATCCCTTCCTTTTCCAACACTTGGAAGAAGGGGATCATAAAGATGTTGTAAAAGCAAGGCGACACACAGGTTCCTTGGGGAACACCGTACATAAGTGTGGTAGGTTTTGCTTCAGCACTGTCGCTAGCCACTCTGACTTGCCTCCCCTCCAAAAAGGATGTGATCCAGTCTACGGCTGCTTGGGAGAAATTAGAATTTTCTTTAACCTGGTGGACAAGATGGAATGATCCACCAGGTTAAATGCTGCTGACAGGTCAAGAATCATGATGAGCGATATATGACCCCCATCCATCCTATGAAGTAGGTGGGACTTAAGAGCCAGCAAAGCAGTCTCGGTTCCATGGTTCATACGGAAACCCGACTGATAGTCATGATAGATATGATTCTGCTCCCGAAAGATGGAAATCTGGTTATATGCCACTCTATCTAAGATCTTCAATAGGAAGGTTGTATTTGTGATGTCTGTAGTTTGATGCATTCTGAGGGCCTACAAGTCAGGATTTCACCTGTCGGGAGCAAATTCAATCGGAATCTTAAAATTGCATCTCTGCCTTGACTATCATCAGGAAATTACAGCAAGTAACGTGGAAGTGTACCCAGCCGCTTGTCCAAAACGGATGGATTACAATGCAGCTTTAGGCTTCTCATGGCGTTCCTTCTGAAAATCCAGTCCATTTCAAAGAGAGCTAGTTTGCAGCCCTTCAACCTTGAATTAAGGTCTCCACTAGGTTTTTGTAATGTTTCAATATTGAAGCTACTTCATCGACAATTGTTTAATCAGGTTACTAGTTCCCCTCAGTTCTTCTTGGGCCAGGTCCATGTAGGGAGTATCACCTTAAGGCTATTTGATCATTTTATAAAGCTGCAATCATTTCCATTCTAGAATCAGTCTCAGAGATTTCAGCCCCAGTTTGTGATGCAGCACCACTATAGGCAAGGACTGAGGGAGACTCAAAGCCTTCTTCCATAATATTCCCTCAAAGTAGTTCCAAACTAGATCCCAAGCTTGAGATTAAATATCCATCACATACAGGAGGGCTGTTGTTCCTTCCCCCATCACTATTTAGTACTGACTCACTACATCCTAGTACTCTTCTGTATTTTTAACTGATATCTCCTTGTCTGTGTTAGAAACAAACACTTGTTTTTTTTCCTCACAACTTTCATATTAGAGTACATACATGCCTGTTGGGTTGGTAATTGTTTCTTCTTTTTCTTCTTCCTACCCTTTGAGCCCTCCTCCCCCAAAGTCTCATGACTAACATACTCTGGCTGGGGAACAGAGAGAGTTCATCCTCATTCATATTTTCAACTTGCAATTTTCCATCGTTATGCCCATGGTCCACACATGCAATCAACCTGGAGGTACCACTTTGTATGCTCACACTCAATTGTGTTAGTTCTTCTAGTAATACTGTGTGCAAAGGGCTGTGGTTTCTACTGTTTGCTGTGGTGCGGAGGAAGGAGGATAAGGAAGCTGTTGCTACCATTGAAGAAGAGAGGTGCCTGTGCCTTTAACCACCTGGCTGGCTGAGTCACCTGACCCAGTCCACTTGGCACTTAAGGCCGCCTCTCCCGCCCTTGTGGCGCTAAGCCCTGTGTGCAAAGGGCTGTGGTTTCTACTGTTTGCTGTTTGGCGTGCGGCGACAGGTGAACAGGGAGTCAACGTTATAAGTTATGGATCTGTTAAACCTAACAGCGAGACTCACAATCTCGAGAACAAGAGCCCAATTAAAAAGGGCCGCATCCACGGATGAATCACAAGAGTTAATTGCAAAACGGTCGAGGAAAAAACAACAGAGTCAGTATTTTTCATGTAGATCTGTAACCGATCTAGTAGAGTCTACTGAACAAGATGCGCCAGCTTATGTGGACCTAACAACAGAAGCCTTTGATGGCGTGTTTAATCATATATGCCAGGAGGCAGAGGCAGAGTCCCAGCCCCCGAACAATGGAGAGCTGAACTATGCAGTTCCTACTATAAGCTCAGAAGTATCTCGCGCTACCACTGGCTGTCTTAAGGTCTCCGAGTTCGCCCTCTTAATGGAGACGGAGTCCAACGCATTGGTAGTGCGTGACAAAATACTAAATGAGGAAGAACTACCCGAACACATATATACAGATGCGATGGAGTCTCACTTACCGAGTGTGGTAAGACATGGCCGTTTGGGAGAGTTTGCGGCGTTGGAGCCCGCGCGGGGAGATGCCGCGGCGACGCTGGCAGAGGGGGAGGCACGCCCGACACTCGCTGATGACGCAGCTGACTGGAGGCGGTGCGGAGAGACGGACACTTCGCACAATCCGTGCTGTGTCGATATCGACACCCTGGACAGGCTGGAAGAGGGCAGGAGTGCTAAAGCGGGTGCTCTCCCAAAAGACGATCACGCTGCTGATACCATGCCTGCAGAGTCGCCCTGGGAGCGTTCGATTCAGATGAAAGAAGTAAGTGACTCTATGATGATGCTTGACTTACCTAATGCCAATTCAATAGAAAACATCAACGACTCATTTGCTTGCTCGGCTCTACCTACCACTTCTGATCACAATAAGGTCAGTGTAGATGGTCTATACAAAGACGAAACATCGATAGGTTTGAAAACGTGTGGTAGCGCTCAGAAGGAGCTTAATGAGAGTAGCACGACTGGGTTAAACGATAATCCCCCATTTGATAAAAGAAACTCGTTAGAATTGGTCTCTACCGTGCTGCAAAATTTAACAAACTTAAATAAAACTAGGAATTGTGATAACCAGCCATCTTTGACACCAAGAAATGTTTCCACAACTGATGTGTCAACCAAAAAGGTACGTATGTATGACACAGCTCTTAATCAAGGCATTTGGGGAGCAGATAGACCGAATAACTATAAAGCACAAGAGGCAGTATCCCCTATGAGGTGTCTACAGACGCAGGAGAGACATGTGCCCATCTCACAGAATAGGGCCTCTAAACAGGATCATGTAGAACAACGAAAACGGGAAATAACACATGTGATTAGAAGGACTAGCTCTCCTTCAGATGTTTCATCAGAAGAGGCGGAAACTTCAGATTCTTCGATTGGTGAACGCCCCTTTCCTAAAATAAGAAGAGAGGGGAGACGCTATAGTACCAACATAGCAAAACTACTTGAGAGAAACAAAATCAGGAATCGAGAGACATGTGGCCATGTCCCTTTAAACAATTTATTAACGTCATTAACCGCTGCCATGGCAATTTCTCTTACACCGTTCACAAAACTGTATGAAACACTAAATGACAATGTAAAGGACATGTCAACCCTGTTAGCATTGATGAACTCAAAACTGGTTCAATTAGAGGCAATGCAGGGCTTGGGTAGCCTTAAACAAAATGAGATGAACCAGCAGTTGCTGTCAGGCATACAAGACATGAACGTATCTAAACAAAATGACAGGCTTGACAAGAAGTTATTCGCTGAGGTAGCGAGGGAAGCTTTGTCTCTATTCCGTAAATCTCACGTTGTCTACAAAGGGGAGACGTTGGGGGCTGCCTGTCAAGAGAAAGACGCAGGTTGGATCCCTAAAGTAGTGAGCCCCTGTGACGAAGCAAATATTCCAAACCCGGTATCGAATGCCTCCCTCCACCCGCAACTGGAGTTTCTACACAAATCCTCTCTCCACCTCAAGACGACAACGGAAACGTCACAGATCGTGACGAATGTCGCAATGAACGAAGGTGACAGGACGGAGGTTGATCAGACGATGTTGGAAGAGGATTTGCGAACTACTACTAACAAGATGAACAGGAACGTGGAGAGCTATACAAATCCACTCGACCTCTCGTTCAATTCTTCGTTTAGACAGACACAAAATGCGATGAACCCAGCATTGGGGGATGTCCAAATTGCCTCCTGTTCCGCTTTGAGCCAGAATGCAATAGATTTGGTTGTCGACCCGCAAAGTGATCAGTCTGTGATACTAAAGCAATCGGGCTTGTTTCCTATCTTTGGAAACTCAGAGACAGACGCGATCCCAGGTCATGTAGGGGGTAAAACGAAAAATGCGCCAAATACAAAAAAACAAAAGAACATGCCGGCTCGGAAAAAAACACAACAAAAAGGTGCACGAAAGTTCTTGCGAAACATAAATATGCTCCACTTAGTTGATAAAGCGATTACCTCAAGCCTAAAACTAGCTGATTCAATTAAAGAAGGCAAGTCGGTGTATCCTGACCAAGAGGCGACAAAGGCAAAGGACCAAGAGAGTGAGTATCATGTTGAAGATGATGCAAAGGCAAAGAAGATAGTGAGCGTACAAAACGATGAGGATGAGACACTGCTGGCCGAATTACTGGAACTATCGGTCTATGAGGAAAAGGCTACGAATTAAGCAAGCTCTGGTATAATCCCTGAGGAACCATTAGCTAGCCCAAGAGTAGTGGCTAGCACAGGGAAGCCTACTCCAGATAATGATATACAGAAAGTGAGTGTAGAACCAAAACCCCAGGTTCTCCTAAATAAGCCACTTAGCGAATCTAAGGGCCGAATGTGCGTGATATTACCTCCCATCGTTGAGATTAAAAATGACAAGAAAGAACCAAGGAGTCCGGAGTTTGTCACACTTCAAGAAAAAAGAGCCAGACAAAGGAGGAGGAACCACGCAAAATCAATGAGCCCCAATGAGCTAAGTCTGAGCTTTGCACATATGACTCCACTGGAGGAAAGAAACGAAGCGACAATGGCTATGATTCCTACTCTCAAACCGTCGAAGCACCGGAAGGTGGACCCCCAGCCGATAGAATCATTGGGACAAAATTCGATAATGAGACAGCAGAGGTCTAGTACACGAACAACTGATTCTAGGGCCCTGACTAAATTAATGTTGGAGCGTCTACATGGAAATGAAAATCTAATTTTGAATCGTTCAAATGTGCTAAGGTTATTACATCATGTCCCACAACTTCGGTCGCTTGAATCAAAAGACATAAAAATAATCGAATTTCCAGATGACCTTCGAACAGACAGAGTAATTTTACATTTAAACTCAATCTTAATCGCAAATGTAATTCTAGATGTAAATGAAGAACTGCATTCTTTAGGCTTCGACGCCTACAAAATGGCGGACTGCGAGAGAAGAGGAAACAAGGATGAAATTAAAGACCACAAAGGGGAATTCGCTCAGCGTGACATTAACGGCTACAGGCCAGAGTGGGACAAGAGAAAGAGGGTACATTCAACCACAAAACAACATTTACAACTGGCAAAGATCGAAATGGATTATAAAAACATCCAATCCAACTCCCAGTCGCAAGATTTCAGAGTTGGAACACAGGATTCAACCTTCGAATCCATTCCAATGGAGAGAATTAAAATTACCATAAATAATGAGAATCTAATTGAGACCCCAGGTTTGGCACTTTCAAACAATCCACTACGACCTATCTTAAATGAAGATTGGACCTGGATGGCGAGCGCACTGAATAGGAAGGCAAACAGCTAATGTTCAAAGTGCGAATCGCAACAAGATCTCACGTTTATTTCTTGGAACACACGCGGCTTTGGACATTTGATAGTCAATAACTGGGCTAGTAAACTGCATTTGATTTGTCTTCAAGAGACCTGGATGTGCGAATCACCTACAATAGCAAACTTTGAATGCGCGTTGAATCCTGCCATTAAGCCTGAAAAAGGTCGCCCGATAGCCGGCCTTTTGACAATGATAAACCGTTCGTCTGGTTACCAGCTGTTAAGAACTGATAATCATACGCCGTACATCCAGGCCTCTGAGATAAGCAAGTCTGCGGCCGCCGATAAGAAGAACGACGTGATACATATCATTAATCTCTATTGGAACCATCAGCGCACTGGATCCCATGAGTTTATTGACCAAGTCACGAAAATTCTTGACAATTTATTAGAATCCGGCTTCGGCTCTGACATAATAGTTTGCGGGGACCTGAATATTGATTTCTTCAAACCTCAGAACTCTCTAAAATCTAATCTAGCAAAAACATGGATTGATGAAATGGAAGTAAGAGGCCTCGCAATGTTAAACGGCTGTACGCCAGGCGATATTCCTCCGAAACCAACGTGGCAGCGTGATGGCCAAAGTTCTACTATTGACTATATTTTCGTGTCTAACAATATGCATGAGAAAATAAAGTCAATGAAAATATGTCCAATGACCCACAGCGACCATGAAATGCTCGAAATTATATTTCAAGATTGGAGAGATAAACCGAGGGAAAAATGGAGATCAAAGGTCTTAGTAGAACCAAATAGACTTCGGTTAAAATTAGTCGAAAAAGAGGTCCTCGATATCTATAAGCAATTTACATCAACAGAGAAGGTCATTGACTACGTTCCAATTCTGTGGCAATTTAAAACAAAACATATTGGTATGAGAAATGGGTCATTCCAGAATAAGCATAGTTTTGACTTACTGATAAAACAACGAAAACGTGCAATGCGAGCCGAAATTCGAAAAAATAATCAAGGCCCAGTTGGAGAAATTTCGGCGAAAAACAAATCTGCAAGGCAATCCTACAAAAACTGGATTAAAAGTCATCGAGCCATATTAATCCAAAACGATGCTGAAACAATGATGAAGACTTTTGTAAACAAAAATAGTAGAGACTTCTGGCGCATACTCAATGGTCTTGAAGCCCCGCAAGCTGCTCTGCAGACATGCCCAGTGCCTGAAAAAGAATGGGTAAACTATTTTACAGCTCTGTATCATAAAGATATGCCACCCTCTAAGTCAATGTCAAATATAACATCATGGGACCTACAATTTTCAGATGAGGAAATCCGCGAGATAATTATGAGAGCAAAAAATTCTCGAGCCCCTGGACCAGATGGTCTGTCAAACTCGATGATTAAACAGTTTCCTGACTTATGGACAGCGATATGCGTTGAGTTATTTGGACGAATCAACGACCAAAAACAAATCCCTGCATCGTGGAAATCAGGGATAATAATACCCATCTTCAAGAAAGGCAACAGATTAGCACCTACAAATTACCGTCCGGTGGCCTTACTTGATGTACTGGGAAAAATCTTTGCATCGCTGCTCCAAAAGAAATTGATTACATGGGCAAAGACTGCCAATAGAGTTGATGCAAGACAGGCTGGTTTTGTAAAATCCGTTGGCTGTTCCTTGAACTTATTGATTTTAAATCTTTTGAAAATGGAGGCCCTTAGAACGAATACGAGAGTGTTCCTAGCTTTTGTTGACTTCTCCATGGCTTTCGACAGGATCGACCGTGACCTATTGTGGCAGAAGCTAGAATTGTGGGGATGTCCTGAGGGATTACTGGCGGCAATAAAAGAACTACACAATGACACGTCAATCTTTGTCCGATTAGATCAATCTGGGTCGCTCTCAACACAAATAAAGACATATAAGGGTGTGAAGCAGGGGTGTCCTCTGGCAGCAGCAATCTTTAGTCTCTTTATTTCTGACATTGGGGACACCATTCAGTCTGTCAGATCCTTTCCTCCGAAACTCAACGCATCAAAGATAAGTTGGTTATTATACGCTGATGACTTGGTTATTTTAGATCTAACGCCAATTGGACTCCAGCGTAAACTAGAAGCTGTCCAAAAATATGTGCATCAGAACAACCTAAGAATTAATACCACAAAGACGGAAATACTTATCTTTGAGAATCTAAAAACAAACCGGCTACAAAAAAGCACAAGACAGGTGTGGTCGCTGAACCAAGAAAAATTGAAAATCTCAAAAAGCGTTAAATACCTCGGAATGCTTCTAAGTTCAAGCATATGTGATGAACCCTGGGTGGTAGATTCAAAACGGAAATGTGCCCAGTTGGCATGTCAAGGCCTGATGCTACATAGGAAATATGGGAATTTCTCAATACAACCTTTACGGAACTTCTACGAACAAAAGGCGGTTCCGATTTTGTCCTACGGTGCAGAAAACGCCTTTGGCTGCTCGTCAACCCACTGGGCCTCGCTTGAACACATGTTTTGGACAAAGTCCTTAAGCCTGCCTCCAGGCATCTCAATGGCATGTCTAAGATACGAACTAGCCCTAATTTCATTACATGCAAGGATAAGTTGGAACCAACTTAGCTTGTATCGGAAATCAAGAGCAGAGGACGGAATACTCCAATTTGAGATTTTACATAACGCTTCGTCTAAAGGTTCAGACTTGCTCGCGCAATGGGTAAGACGATGCGAAGACTTGTTAAAGGTCTATAATATCAACTTGGAAACCCTCCTCACAAATCCAACAGCAGCCAAGGTATCAATATGGCGCTTTGACTGGATAAATACATGCTATGAGCGCAACGAAGCCCATGCGATGAAAAACTCTCCGGGGGAAGCAAGAGGCTACGGAATCCTTCAACCATACTTGAGTCGCTTTCCGTCCCCGAAAGCAAGAAGAATATTCATGCTATTCTGCCTTAATGCAATGAAAACAAAGGATAGAACTAGTCATTGGGCGGGAAACGTGGATTTATCTACGATGTGTCGGTTATGTGGAAAGGAGCCAGAATCTATAAAACACCTAGTGCTTTTCTGCACAGCATTGAAGGACATACGATCAATCCACTTGGGAGGCTGGTATATTGCACACCAGTCGGTATGTGCTGATGAATGGTGGAGGTATATGTGGAATGGCTCAGACATGAAACTAATCCTACCTTTGACCTCCTTCCTTGCCGTCATTGAGGAGAGATTAAATGATAAAAATGAACTAGCCTGAGACGGCTGGCCTAAGGATGTACATGCGTTTAAAGACATAAAAAAGGATAATGGTCACGTACTTGTGTGGCAATGAGGGAGGGAGATGTTGAAGGGGGTAGTTGAATATGTCACTGTGTAATGTATTGTTTTGTGTCACCTTAAGCAAACATTTTAAAGGTTTAATTTAAACCAATAAAATTTAAAAAGAAAAATACTGTGTGCCTATCCAGTTTACTTTGGAGGAGAACACATTTTTCCCTAAGCTCAGTACACATGCTTATGTATTTATTGCCCCGAGTACTGTAAGAAAAGCATGGTATCAAACAGTGAAGACAGACACAAGTGATCACTGTTCAAGGGTGTTTATTGGACATGACTGGGGTGGTTAAATGCCTATCTAGCCCTATAACTAAGATGGGAGTAGTCTCAACTATCAAATAATAAATAATACAGTTCTAGTGGAGTCTGTCAAAAAGAAAATGGCCTATACTAAGAATAAATATTGCCAATCCTTACTCTATAACAAATGGGTGTAGGAAAATAGTGCATGCAAAAGAAATAGTGTTCATTAAATAATATGTCAGAATGACTGAGTACTGAAGCTCCCTTCCCACGTTTTCAGCATGGGACAAGGTGGCACACTCTGGTTCAGCTTCTTACACAATGAGCAGTTAGACACATGGATCGAGGCCCACCTGGCCTTCCACGTTAAGTCTTTTTTCTTGGACTTCAAAACAATGTTCCATCAAACCAGTTCACAGATCTTGTACTGCACAGTTCTCGTAGGTCCCCCTCTGCTGGGCTCAGACCTCTGAAAAAAAAAAGTTCAAATACAAATAAGCAAGGGGCTCCCTTCCTCAAGCTTATCACACTTTGGGTCTCCCTCTGTCGGGCTCGGACCCCTTTTGGTTTCAATTCAACAAAAATAAGTCAGGGGATTATCTTCCCCAAGCTTATCACTCTTCGGATCTCCCTCTGCCAAGCTCAGACCCCTTTTTGGATGTCAAAGACTTTCGAATGTGCGTTGGATTTTTACAAAGACCTTCACTGGACCACTTTGACTTTCTGACACAGTTCAACTTTTGCTTCCCCCTACTCTGGGAGTTTAGGCTCTTTTCTTCACTTCACAGTTCAATTATTTATCTTTCATTCGTGCTCATCTGATATATGTGTCAACTTCACTCTCTCTCTTACCCAGATGCTTTCTGGTACTTTGAGTCCTTTTCAAAAATGTGCATAGGCTTCCCTCTCACAGGCGCACGCCTCATTCATTTAACACTTTGTTTCATTTTCTCCATATCAGCTGGATTCTCGTAAATTCCCCGGCTGCATTTATCTTTGGTTGTCCGTCCTCCCCAACTCCATCGTTCACCCGGGAGTAAAACGCAGGCATCTGTGTGTCACTTCCAAGGAGGGTCTTCCTCCACTCTGTGGGTCTCGCCTCTTGAAAACCTTGTGGCCTTTGGAAATGTAATTCCATTTGCTTGACTCTCTCTGGCTCTCATTAGCTTTTGCTCAGTCTCTGGGTAAATTAATTTCCTCAACCTGGTTTGCATCAGCCCAGGAAGAGCTGTCATCTCTTGTGCCCAGTCCTGCTGGCTGAGTGCTTGGAGTTTGGTACGGATCCTCTGCCGGACTCAGCCTTGCAGCCTCCATCCTGTCTGTCTAAGAGAAACTGACTTCTCTTCCCTGGCAAGCTCCTTTTAAACACCTGTGAAAGGTTAATGTGTTGCAGGTGTATGGTTAGGGTTGGACCTGCCTGACCTTGCTTGTCCCCGTTAACAGGATGGTCTGTTGTCTAGATGGAAGAGTCTGTCTTCTGTGTCTTAGTGTGTGCTTGGTTAGTACTCTTCATCCTCTCAGTCCCTCTCTTCCTCGTCTCAGTACTTGTGTAGAAAAGGGGGGGTAGGGAAGTCATCGTATCCTACAAAACAGGATGGGATAGAAGTGTTGGCAAGTGGGAAATACTGCGTCTCACCATTGGTTGTCCCCACTCCACTTCCGAGGACGACTCACTCTCAACTTGGCCGCTCCGACACTCACAGGAGCTGCCAATCTTAAAGGAGAACTAGAGTTTAAGCCAGTTTCAAATCTGAACATATGACCGCTGTAGCCAAGTCATCTGCGTCCATAGCAGGATCATATGCTCTATGCACAACAATGAGAACCGAAATAGGTTGTACAGTGTTAGCAATGTTCCGCTCTGGCAAAATGACACAATCATTCTGCGAGCCTACTCTCTCACTTATCAAGCCTTCCATTTGGCCCATTATGTCCGAGATAGTATGATCGTCCACCATCGTAACTGGAACAGGAAGTGAGATCAAAGAGGCTTCTCTTGATGGGAGCAAAAGTACTTTTTCAAGACACTCAGTCATTTTACTACCTAATGACACCAGCGATGTTGATGGATCTAAGGTTGTTAATTCACTAAACTTTGGCTTATCCATCCCAATAGCTGAGAACATTCGCTTGATTTTATTCAGAGGTGTGCCGCTTTCACTCACAATACATTTCTTTTGTGGAGCTTTAATTATTTTCAGGGGACACGTTCATGATTGACAAAATGCATAGGTACTATTCATGCTCAGTGAAGGCTTACAATAATTACAAATCAAAGGGTTAGGTTCTATAGTTTTAGGAGCCTTATGATTATTCCAATTTCCCTGCACTTGCTGACCCTGTGCTCGCCACGCCTGATGTGGATCAAGCTTTCCCCATAGTCGCGGTTACTGCAGCTGTTCCATATATCCCCTGGCTGGGTTTAATATACCTGCGGACCTGTCGGAACTCTGCCCCTGCCTCTACCCCTTTGACAGCACCCCATTTGAGCCTGATTCCCCGGATAGTGTGTCATTTCTTGGAGCTGTCCCTGCACCTGTCCTTGAAGACTCTGCATCTGCAACTTCATGCGTGTGTAGAGAATGAGTCAAGTACCCCCCCTCAAGCATCTCGCCCATATTGCCTATATGTTGGGAGCCAGCGTGTAAAACACGTTCAGTACCAGTGAATATACCGATACCAAGAAGAATCCTGGAGGCAAGGTTCCCGTTGAGAAAACCATACCAGCATACAAGACAGTATGATGGCCATTTGAATGAAATCCCAGAGGAAGCATGAAAAAGGAGCAAACGAGCAGATTGGTGACGTCACATGAAGTAATACTGACGCACCTAGAAAAGATGCAGAGACAAGAGAATGTAGATATTCTATAAGGCAATAGGGCATCAAGAAAGTATCAAAGATAAGCAACATCTCAGCTCAAGGTGAAGAGGCTTATGCTACAGAAACAATGAAGATATCAAGTTATTGTACACATGTACAGATGCAAAGAAACGCAAGCAGACTAAGTATTCTTGGGGCTAGATAAGTAGTGAATAAAATACAGCAAGTGCCTATATATGTATTCATTCTGATACAAGGAACAATACCTTGATGCTGCTAACAGCGCGATGCACTGAACCAACTATGAGCCAGATTTTTTGGCTGATAATTGCACTTAGCACTTTATCAACATATAGTTGAATATTGCTTGTTTGCACAGTTAGTAGGAATAAGCATTTGCACTTTAGAAGGTAATCCCTATACATATGAATCCCAGAACACAAATACTATGTGCACTATGAATTGAATCTTGAATACTACATTATATTGTTAACATTGATACCGTTGTTTACACACACATTAATGGCTTAATTAGCAAGAATGCGCCCCACAGGGCTACGCGTGATGCTCTCTGAAGGAGCACAAGTTAAAAGGTTAACCTAGCTAATCAACATGAAGCAAGGTTCACTTGGAAACACTCGCATATGAGCGAAGATCCTAAATGCCTACCATTTTCATAATAACGATGTACTAATGACAAAATCCGTCTGATAAATATGTCTGAATGAGATTGATTGCACTCGGTTCAAATACAGCAAACAGACACAATGTTAAACTGTTTAAATGCCTGATTTACAAGCTTGTTTTGTTTTGCCACTGTGACGAACTTAGCTGCTAATACTAATCAAACATGGCGGATTTCGTGTGACTCTCTGTATTACAACCATAGAGATTATGTTAGCATAAATAGTCCTTCCTTAGTGTTCCTCACCCTCAACGTGAACAAGCGGTTTGTTACCATGAAACGCATCGTTGTTTTGTGTGATTTTCTGTCCTGGACATTTTCATTTATGAAAGCGGATTTTTTGCCTGACAAGCTATGGTTTCCTGCCTCTGTGTTCTGCGAAGATTACGGACCGCAAACTGCTTGTCGGAGTGCCCTCCACCTTTCCTGCACCTTGGTACAGGGACTTTCAGATATATGTATATATATATATATATATATATATATATATATATATATATATATATATATATATATATATATATAACATGGCCACGGTAGTGGCCATGTAGTTATGGTTAAGTTGGTGTTTCCATAGGAAGAGCACTTTTTGGGCGGCTTATAACTTCGCTCCCCCTGGACGAATCCTCACCAAACTTTGCAAAATATGTATATGGCCCACTCTGAATTCTTTTGCACAGTTTGGTGAGGATTCGTCCAGGGGGGCAAAGTTATAGGGGGGGTCCCAAAACTTTTTTTTTTCCCATAGACTGAATACAGCCCAAACCGCTGGACGGATGTTCACCAAATTTGGACCAGGGGCAGCGGATTGGTCCCGAAAGCATGCTTTTGCAAATTTGGTGAAAATCCGTCCGTCCAGTAGTTTTTTTTTAAATGACCAAAAAGTAGGTCAGAAAAAATGTGTGATATCTGTGTTCGCTTCGCGGAAACACTTCCCTGTTCGCTCCGTAGACAGGACGGTGATTGGGCAAGCAGCTTGCGTGATGTCCGCGGACATCTGACATGCTTTTCTATTGGTTGCCGTGAAGCGTGCAGTGCGTCTATTTTCAGAGACGCCCGCCATCTTTGTTTATCGGAGCGGGATCTGCTGCCTGCACAGTGTAGATGTGGGCTGCGGCCATGAAAAGGTGGTGAAGCACAGGCCCTCGTGTCTCTCTCTTGTTCCCCCCACCCCCCGCTCATGGCCCGTGTCTCCCATGTTCCCCGCCCTCGCTGTTTCTCTGTGTGTTCCTCCCACCCCCCGCTCATGTTCCGTTTTCCTTTCCCGTTCCCCCCGCTCATGTCCCGTGTCTCCCTCCTTCCCCCCACCCCCCACTCATGCCCCGTGTCTCCCTACTGTTCCCCCACCCCCTGCTCATGCCCCGTGTGTCTCCCTCCTTTCCCCCCACCCCCCGCTCATGCCCCGTGTGTCTCTCCCTTCCCCCTCACCCCCCGCTCATGCCCCGTGTCTCTCTCCCCTTCCCCCCAGCCCCCGCTCATGCCCCGTGTGCCTCCCTCCTTTCCCCCCACCCCCCGCTCATGCCCCGTGTGTCTCTCCCCTTCCCCCCCACCCCCCGCTCATGCCTTGTGTGTCTCTCCCCTTCCCCCGACCCCCTGCTCATGCCCCGTGTGTCTCTCTCCTTCCCCACACCCCCCGCTCATACCCCGTGTCACCCTACTGTTCCCCCCATCCACCGCTCATGCCCTGTGTCTCTCTCCCCTTCCCCCCACCCCCCGTTCATGCCCCGTGTGTCTCTCCCCTTTTCCCCAACCCCCCGCTCATGCCCCGTGTGTTTCTCTCCTTCCCCCCATCCCCCGCTCATGCCCCGTGTGTCTCACCCCTTCCCCCCCACTCCCCGCTCATGCCCCATGTGTCTCTCCCCTTCCCCCCACCCCTGCTCATACCCCGTGTCTCCCTACTGTTCCCCCACCCCCCGCTCATGCCCCATGTGTCTCTCCCCTTCCCCCCCACCCCCCGCTCATGCCCCATGTGTCTCTCCCCTTCCCCCCACTCCCCGCTCATGCCCTGTGTGTCTCACCCCTTCCCCCCACCCCCATTCATGCCCCGTGTGTCTCTCCCCTTCCCCCACCCCCCGCTCATGCCCCGTGTCTCCCTCCTTTCCCCCACCCCCCGCTCATGCCCCGTGTGTCTCTCATCTCCCCCCACCCCCTGCTCATGCCCCGTGTCTCTCCCCTTCCCCCCACCCCCCGATCATGCCCCGTGTGTCTATCCCCTTGCCCCCACCCACCGCGCTCATGCCCCATATCTCTCTCCCCTTCCCCTGACCCCCCGCTCATGCCCCGTGTGTCTCCCTCCTTTCCCCCCAACCCCCGCTCATGCCCCGTGTGTCTCCCTCCTTTCCCCCCACCCCCGGCTCATGCCCCGTGTGTCTCCCCTTCCCCCCCACCCCCCGCTCATGCCCGTGTGTCTCTAAACCTTCCCCCCCACCCGCCGCTCATGCCCGTGTCTCTCACCCCTTCCCCCCACCCCCCACTCATGCCCCGTGTCTCCCTCCTTTCCCCCCACCCCCCGCTCATGCCCCGTGTGTCTCTCCCCTCCCCCCACCCCGCTCATGCCCCGTGTCTCTCCCCTTCCCCCACCCCAATCATGCCCCGTGTGTCTCTCCCCTTCCCCCACCCCCCGCTCATGCTCGTGTCTCTCTCCCCTTCCCCCCCACCCCCCGCTCATGCCCCGTGTCTCTCTCCCCTTCCGCCCACCCGCCGCTCATGCCCGTGTCTCTCCCCCCTTCCCCCCAACCCCCGCTCATGCCCTGTGTCTCTCTCCCCTTCCCCCACCCCGCTCATGCCCTGTGTCTCTCTCCCCTTCCCCCCTACCACCTGCTCATGCCCCGTGTCTCTCTCCCCTCCCCCCCCTGCTCATGCCCCGTGTCTCTCTCCCCTTCCCCCACCCCCCGCTCATGCCCCGTGTGTCTCTCCCCTTCCCCCCACCCCCGCTCATGCCCCGTGTGTCTCCCCCCTTCCCCCCACCCCCGCTCATGCCCCGTGTGTCTCTCACCTTCCCCCCACCCCTGCTCATGCCCCGTGTGTCTCTCCCCTTCCCCCCACCCCCCACTCATGCCCCGTGTCTCACTCCTTTCCCTCCACCCCGCTCATGCCCCGTGTCTGTCTCCCCTTCCCCCCCACCCCCCGCTCTTGCCCCGTGTTTCTCTTCTCTCCCCTTACCCCACCCCCCGCTCATGCCCCGTTTCTCCCTCCTTTCCCCCACCCCCCGCTCATGCCCCTTCTGTCTCTCCCCTTCCCCCCAGCCCCCGCACATGCCCCATGTGTCTCTCCCCTTCCCGCCCCACCCCCCGCTCATGCCCTGTGTCTCTCCCCCCTTCCCCCCACCCCCTGCTCATGCCCCGTGTGTCTCTCCCCTTCCCCCCACCCCCCGCTCATGCCCCGTGTCTCTCTCCCCTTCCCCCAACCCCCGCTCATAGCCCGTATCTCTCTCCCCTCCCCCCCACCCCCTGCTCATGCCCCAGGTCTCTCTCCCCTTCCCCCACCCCCCGCTCATGCCCCGTGTCTCTCTGCCCTTCCCCCCACCCCCCGCTTATGCCCCGTGTCTCTCTCCTCTTCCCCCCACCCCCGCTCATGCCCCGTGTCTCTCTCCCCTTCCCCCCACCCCCTGCTCATGCCCCGTGTCTCTCTCCCCTTCCCCTCTACCCCCCGCTCATGCCCCTTGTCTCTCTCCCCTTCCCCCCACCCCCGTTCATGCCCCGTGTCTCTCTCCCCTTCCCCCCCACTCCCCGTTCATGCCCCGTGTGTCTCTCACCTTCCCCCCACCCCCGCTCATGCCCCGTGTGTCTCTCCCCTTCCCCCCACCCCCCACTCATGCCCCGTGTCTCCCTCCTTTCCCTCCACCCCCGCTCATGCCCCGTGTCTCTCTCCCCTTCCCCCCACCCCCCGCTCATGCCCCGTGTTTCTCTTCTCTCCCCTTACCCCACCCCCCGCTCATGCCCCGTGTCTCCCTCCTTTCCCCCACCCCCCGCTCATGCCCCTTGTGTCTCTCCCCTTCCCCCCAGCCCCCGCACATGCCCCGTGTGTCTCTCCCCTTCCTGCCCCACCCCCCGCTCATGCCCCGTGTCTCTCTCCCCTTCCCCCACCCCCTGCTCATGCCCCGTGTGTCTCTCCCCTCCCCCCCAACCCCCGCTCATGCCCCGTGTCTCTCTCCCCTTCCCCCAACCCCCGCTCATAGCCCGTATCTCTCTCCCCCCCCCACCCCCCGCTCATGCCCCAGGTCTCTCTCCCCTTCCCCCCACCCCCCGCTCATGCCCCGTGTCTCTCTGCCCTTCCCCCCACCCCCCGCTCATGCCCCGTGTCTCTCTCCCCTTCCCCCCACCCCCGCTCATGCCCCGTGTCTCTCTCCCTTCCCCCCACCCCCCGCTCATGCCCCGTGTCTCTCTCCCCTTCCCCTCTACCCCCCGCTCATGCCCCGTGTCTCTCTCCCCTTCCCCCCCACCCCCCGTTCATGCCCCGTGTCTCTCTCCCCTTCCCCCCCACTCCCCGCTCATGCCCCGTGTGTCTCTCCCCTTCCCCCCCACCCCCTGCTCATGCCCCGTGTGTCTCTCCCCCCCCACCACCCCCCGCTCATGCCCTGTGTCTCAAAAATATCCTGGGTAGTCGCAGTTCTGCTGCTGGGGGTAGTGGGTTGAAACTGTTGGCTGATCCCCTCACCACAGCACTGGAGGAACCAGGACATCCTCTGCAGACCACTACGGAAGAGAGCTCGTTGTCTGTTATGTTGTGCCCTGGTACAGATAGGTTCATGAGAAGGAGGGCCAAGACTCTGGGTTCAGGTAAGGCCAGCCTATTCAGGTAAGTTCACAGATACAGAGAGAGGTGATGAGTGACCCATTGTTCATGACAATGCAGGCGATCTCCAACTGTCACTGAGGAAACACAGAGGGCCCAACATTCCACATACATCACACCCACACACACACATACACCCACACACACAGGACATCAAAGTCCAGACACTCAGCAGCATGCTCATCTCGGGCAAGCACCATTCATAAATAGACATACCGATGCAGGTGCTTATAGTTGCCCTGACTTGCTCACATAACTTCTACCAACCAATGCAGTGGTGAAACAGGGCAATTCTGTTCCTCACTCGGCGTCAACAGCGAGTGAACCCTTCATAGTGGCTGTCCTGCGCTCCACAGATTCAAGAGCTGATTCCCCTCCCCCTGGGCATACCCCTGGGCATAAGGGCCCAGTTGGTGTGCTTTAGGCAGTCCCAAGTACCTACAACTTTGATGTTCTCTGAGGAGTAGGGTGCTTTTTGTCGAGGACAGTGATCATCAAGGTGAGGCAGGGACAGCGGGTGCCATCTTTCCTGTTCTGTGTTCTATGCTCTTGCTATTTGATTTCACGTTTTCGTACGACGCTTATAGTTGAGGTGTGAGGCCTATATTTATGTGTGTGCCTTACATGCTAGGACTGTACATTTGACTGGCCTCCTGTTTAAGTGTATTCCAGCATCACATGCCCATTAGGGCCTACTGAACATTTAATTTCTTCCAGATGCCCGATTTTCCAGGTGGGGGTTTTGTGTTATGATGTTTTGTGGCATAAATGCATTTAGCCTGTTCACCTGGGCTATTGGGTTCCTCGGCGTGGGCTTCCTGCTGGAGTGGGGTGGTGCACATGCAATCATTATTTATATTATTATTGTTGTTGCCATGTGTTCGCCAGTTGGTCTATCCACTCACCATTGCCTTCGCTAGGCTGTTTTCCTTACTACTGGTTCTGTGTTTAGTATGGTTGCAGTGTGCTCTGAGTCCTGGCTGGTAACTCCATTTCTGAAGAGTATGTCGTGTTTCCCTCCCACCCTGTTTCATGCTAATAGTCTGTGCTGCATTTTCCCCTTCTTGTTGGCTGCTTGTCGCCGTGCTGTTTCATGCTGAGCGTACTTCCATAAATGTATTGCATGTTGTCTTCCGTTTCAGGTCCAGTGTATTTCTGTAAAAGGGGTTTCAAACTTTCATTCCTTTTGGGTGCTTGTCACCTCCCTCCTTTACATACTCCTCACTTTTTCTAGAGCTGTGCCATACTTTTTGCGCTGTGGGCACACTCGTTCCTTTGGTTTTTGTGTTTGTTTGTTGTGCCACCCACTCATGGTTGTGTCATGTGGACCATGTGTCACGCAGCAGTGATTGCTGCGTGTTGCAGTCCTATTTTACTTCCGTGTGCTAATGTGTTTCTCTTGTGCTATTGTGTGCAATCCTTGTTTGGTGTTCCTCCTTCTCTGGCTTCTCACAGCTTCTTTACCTGTGCTTTGATCTGTTCATGACCAGGTTCTCACTCTCTCTGTCACCATGTATAGTCCTCTTTGCCAACCAGGTTGATGGTTCTCAACATACCACTATCAGCAGGAGGTTATTACTCCTCCATCCATAAACCTTGTTGGGATTATACTCCAAATGGAGTGGATGGAAATGACAGAGTGGTTGGAGTGGATGGAGTGGATATATCTCTGTATATCTCTGTATCTCCTATTATGCTATGTATATGCTATGTACCTGTATCCCCATGTTATCTGTATCACATGTTTACCCTATTCATCCTGTCGCTTTATATACGTATGTGTCATGATTCCTGCCCCTCATGTCCCCAGCCCTCCAAGATGTCAGGCTGGAGCCAGGCCACGATCACCTACATGGCCCTCAAGGGCCTCTCCATCCCTCCAAAGACCCACTTGGAGTCAGACTTGGCACTTGTGGCACCAGACTCACTCACTCCCATAGGATAACATTGGGGATTGGACTTGTAGTGCATTGATGGGGACAAGATGGATGCCCCCACATATTTTGGTTCCCAGAACTGCATGTGTGGTCTAGTCTTTTGGGTGTGGTTCAGCCCAGAGGCACCTGGGATACCCAGAGACTATTTAAGCCACACCCAGGCTGAGAAACATGCTTTGCGTTTTCTGCTTTTCTGCACCTGCAGCGTGACACTCACCATGTTCTGATCGGTCTCCAGTAGGCCTGCATCTTTCTTCTGTGCTCAGCTCCTGCAAGAACAAGAACACCGTTAGGAACAGCCTTAACTTGCGGCGCTTCTGCCCATCAGTCATTGCTCCTTCTGTTCTGCGGGCATCTTCGGTGGTGTTATTCCCATCCCGGCATGCCGCTTCCTAAGGAAAGGGGAAAAGAACAGAAAAAAGGCATAGAGTAAGCATTCTGCAAATCTTCGCTTATTTTTAAATACTGTACGAGCTTCAAACGCTTACCTGAATCCCAGCCACTCTGGGGGAACTCTGTCTCCGGAACTTCTCATCCATCTGCAAGAGGGAAAAGACACTCCAGGTTAGCGTGGAAACATCTAGAGGCGCTGCATACCGCGCTTAACCACCGCATTTGTTCTTCATAACTGGCATCCACGCTGAAACGTTGCAGCACCTAAAAGACACAGAAAAAGAACTCAGTTCAATGCAAATACGAAAGGGGTGCATCACGCATCGCGCTCTCACTCACCTTCAGCGCTACTCATCTCAGCAGCACGCCGCCATCCCCGGACGCCGGCCATCATCTAAGGAAGGAAAGGAACGAAGTTAGAGAACTGTTCAAAAGACTCATTACACTTACCTGTCGGACTCTTGCCAGTGAAGTAACTAGGCAGCAACGAGCCTGCATCAATCAACGCGCCCCTGCGCTGAAGGCAGGATGGAGAACGCACTATCCAAGAAAACAAGGCCCAGTCTCCAGTCGAATAGTCTCCAGGGAAGGGTTCGAGGTTGTAAGAGGTCAGAACAGGCTGAGTGACGTCCCCGTGGATACCAGGTGAGCATTACATTATGCCTCTATGTACGCCCCCTGTCCTGCTCTCGTGCTTGGTCGCAGGCGCTTTACTGATAACCACCATATCACACTACTACGCTTACTCTCTCCTATACACCATCATTCAAATAGAACACAGCTATACTATGACATATTCATCCTAGCTGTTCTCATAGTAACATGACCCCACAAACACCTCATCATCCTAATAAAACACTGCTAGCTGAGCACATACCGGCTAGCTTAAGCGTCTCCTTAGGCTTAACACAGCCAGAACTCAGTCTGGGTGTCCACCTCCCAAACTGAACACATCCAACTGATTTCCTCAGCACCACACCTATCGCTAAGAAGCAGCTATCATGCAACAACCACACCAGCTGCACACATATCTGGTGCGCCCATGCACCATACGACTCTCTCTCTCTCTACTGGCCTGAACTGTGGTTCCAGAGGGCGTTCAACCTACTAGCGCTTTGGAGTCATACCAATGATACATAAGGCGCTATATAAATGCCAACTAACATAACATTATATTGACTGTTCAGACTTTCTCCCCACCTTTTCCCTTTTGGTCTGGCATACACTTTGTTTACAGCCGGACATGCCCTGCCTCCACGATCTGTTGAACCACATCTAAAGCACTTGCAACCTCTATGCCCCTATCACAGTGCAAATCGTGTTTTCTACGACCCGGTCAATTATCGAGCAAGAAGAGAAATTTGTTACTCTGTCAAGCTTATCAGCTCTGATTTTATTCTCCTCTGTGGTCCTGACAAAGGAGATGGCCTGTTCAAGGGTGGGATGCCCATTATGCAACATCTAATTATTTTTCCATAATTTTTTTCTTTTTGAGTCAGACCTTGAACTGGTCCCTCATCACCCCATTCAGAAAGGCGATGAACTCAAACTCACAAGGCATGGCAATTGCCTGAAGAGCTGCAACAAAGTGATATGGCCTCATCAAACACATTATAATCATCATCAGGTTCTGGAAGAATGGGTTGTAGGGAAACATGGCTCCCTCAAATGGAACAGCCTCCCCCTTCCTCTTTGTCTTGAGCCGTATCTCCTCAAATTCCGAATGCTCCTCAATACTTTCCTTTTCACCTCCTTCTTTCTCCCCTTCCTCCTTTACTAAACTCCACAGCCGCTGAGATTGGTGACCAGGGCCTTTATGTTCCCACATGGGCCCTGGCCTACCACCCCGAATCGCCTTCAGCCTCTGCCAACTCCCAGCATTTGCCTTAGGTGCCCACTGGCCCGTGCTATCACAGGTCTGTACTTTCATTGGCAGTTGAGTACTCTCACCAAGTGATCTCTGCCAGTCACTTAACAGTTTGTAATGTACTCCCTAGCACTTCCCTGCCTGTTACTCCTAGCACTTACCCTCCCCTGACTCATCCCTCTCTCTCTCTCTGCACTTGCATGCTCTTATTACTCACAAGACCTAGTAGGACCGCTTCTCTCTTTCATTGTTATATTTGCCTTTCATTCCTATGTTCCCTCCTTGTTGCCCCGTGGATGCTTTGAAGCACAATTTACTTGATGTATAAGCACCTTACAAATGCACAACAAATAAATAAATAACATACATTTTTCTTGAGCCATCATAGTCCCCTGACTTCCACAGTGTCCAGGTAATCGGGGATTTCTTGTTTTCACTGTTTCCAGGGTAATCACGGCTCTCTGAGATAGATGCGAGTTTAGGGAAATGTAAGATATAAGAACACCTGACATGTATAGCATAAAATGTGTTAATGATTCTTTTTGTAACAAGAAAGATGCAGGAACGAAGATGGGGTAGAAGATCACTTGTGTGGAAGTACAAGACTACCTGAACAATCAGCTAAATCCATTTACGATGATGTCATCCATCAGTCATGGCCTGACGCACTAAAGGACGCTGAGCTCTGGTTGTGGAGACAAGCATGAAAGTACATCAGAACGCATTGCAGCATCGGCGAAAGCGCGTGTTCATTCAGCGCATATGGCTTGGCACAAGTTAAATGGGTCCCAATGTGATGCTGGAAATGCATCGGAGGGACAGGGTCTCCGTATCCTTGTCCTTTACTGCCATTTATCGTGTGTTCTGACGTGTTTTCCACGCAGGAGTTCATGTGGGACTCCTGGAGGTGCAGCTCTCTCTTTTGGTTTTGGTGAACAGACCCATGGGATACCCTTATGGCACCCATGGGTGGGGTTACAAACCTGTGCCCCTAGTGTATGTTTTTGGGCACCTGTATGTGACTCACAGAGCAGGGTATGGGCTGGTGGCAGCTCCGTGCTGAATTGACTGGTGCCCTGAGCATCCTCCAATTTGGGGATGCCCAGGGCCTGTCATTGGAATCGGTAGATTTCTGATGGAGATAAAACCCCCGTGGCCTCTTGTCTTCCATCGCCTGTTACCTTGATCTTCCCGAAGTCCCGGGAAGCCCTGACTTTGTCCCTTCCCCCTGACTGTCTGTTGGGTGGAAGTTCCATACATGGTAGTGTGGGGAAGTGCTGACCAGACTGGCTGGAGCCTTCCCAATGACCGTATGTTGTGGGTACGCCTGTGGGTGGGACCTGGGTGAATGGAGTGTGTGACGAATACGCATTCTGTGTTGTGGGTGTCTAATATCTGGTGTTTGACACAATGACTGAGACAGCCCTGCCGAAACTAGTATTAATGCAGTGTGGAGTGTTGAATGGCTGGGTACTTGTCCCAATACACATAACTTTTTGTGAGTGTCTGGAGAGAAGTGAATGGCCTGAATGCACTGTGCACCTGATTGGCTGCCTGCCTGCATGAATGCCCTTTGCCGTGATTGGATGCTTGAGTATGACCCAGCGGAATGAATGGGAGATCAACAGTATATCTGGGGACCTCTCACTGCTAGGAATCGTGTTCAGAAGCTGAAGTCCTCTATGACGAGTAACTGGAATAGCTGAAGCTTGACCTTGAAGCCCTGCTGGAAGAGAAGAATTGCTGTTGCTCTCCTTCACAATCTGAAAGCTGCGGTGTCTCCAAGGACTGACCCAGAGAGGACATGGTAAGGCACCCTCTTCCCAAGCTACGAGGGACCATTGTGCACCAGCTGACCCGCTTTAGAAGGTCAGGCCTTCTAAAGCGGGATAAGACGGTGGCGATGCGGACGAGAGCGTCCTTGGATTTGAAAGTCCTTAAGCAAACGGGAGCACGGCGGCTCCGGTCTGCGACGGCGGTCGTCGACAGTGGCGGACAACAGTCCGGGTGCTTCTCTTTGGGATTCTGCGGCAGTCCCCGTCTCGGGTCGGCAGCCTGTCAAAGGTCTGTCTACCAGGGAGTGCGTTATCGTGATATTGTATATAACCTTGAATATTAATTATATAAAGACTGTGTTTTAACCAATACAGTGTGCAGACATTCCTTTGTGGGGGTTTGGGGACTACACTGTACTTAAGAACTAGCCCGCATCACCTTCCTGAGAAGCTAGGCCTTGATTGCTCGACCACGTACCAATATTGAGAATCTTGGCAGGCGTCCTCTGTGCCTCTCCTCTAACAAATAGAGAGCGGAAGTACAAACCCCCCCCTCCGGTCCCTCACACCCAACCTACAAGCTGACTTAACAGAATCTGGGCAAACTTTGAATGGGATTGTGTTGTTCACTGCGATGCCTGGGAAGTGCGAGTCCCAAGGGAGGCAAATCGCTGAATACTAAAGCCTGAACTGAATCCAGACATGTGGGTTCCCTGTGCCTTGATTGGACTCTATATAGCCTACAGAATCGCCAAAAGTCCAGTATATGGCTCTATAATGACTATTGCAGGAAGAGTATGCATAGAAGGGCCTGGAAGGCGTTTTATGCCAAACGGCACCCGGATACGGCACCCGCATGCGCCATCATGTGTGCAACTTAAAGACAAACGCAAGTATGATCTAAGATTCTCCTTTGCAACACTACCTGAGAGACATGAAATTAATTGGCCCTCAGGGGTCTGATACAACATTCATTTAATATATAAAATGAATGGTGATTGATCAATATGGTGCAATACCGTATTGAGAATCTGAGACAACTATTGTCATAAATTCTACTAATTAACTGATATTAAGAAACAACTGGATGTTATAGTAACAAAACATAATCAAGAAAAGGAAATGTTGCAACGGGGTAGGCTGGCAATCACAATATGCAGAACAGGAGATGCCATCTGACTTATCACAAAGTGGGCAGGGTCGGCTGGCCCTAGTAATCGGATCATTTTGCCCATCGCTGTTACTGTTGTGATGATCATGTTCTCATTCTGTTCCGAGTGCTGCCTTTGGAATTTTTAAGAAACAGCAATGCTTATTCATAATGAATGATGCATAATGCAGCAGCATTAAGTTGAAATATGTAAACTCTATCGAAGAAGGTTAAAAAAAATCAGCTAAGAAATATGAATATATTTTACAAATTATGCAGAATGAGGATTCGTAAAACATTTATTTGCTTGTATTTGAAATGTAACTGTGATGGTTTAAACACAATGATACGCACCAGTAAAGCTGTATAGTTAGTTATAGTGTAGCGTGACCCGATGTCACGGTTTTGCTGGGACGGTCCCAGTATTTTGCTCTTGATCCCGGAGTCCCAACAGTTTTTGGGGTTTTAAAACCCCGTCATGGGATTGGAGGGACGGGTGGTTACGGTCCCAATTTTTGCCGAGAACCGATTAAGAAATCCCAAAATCGGGCCTGGCGCGGCTCTTCCTGTTTGCATGAATGCTTTTCACACACCCATTTCCTCCCCCTTCTCTTCCCTGGCCGCTCTCCTCCAATGAGAGGAGTGTGCCTGTGAACACATCCGCCGTAACAGGCCAGCGACATAGAAGCATGACTACCATTTTTTTATCGGAGTCCTGTTTGTGTTTACTGTAGGACTACTTCTATGTCTATTGTATGTCCCATTTTTTCCTTTTGTATCTGGTCACCCTATTATAGGGTTACAATGAAACCCGGGAGAAATTATGAATGGATATAGAAAAGGTGGAATAAAGGTGAATCACAGAAATGTGTAAATATGGGGATGAAACATGTAGTGGACATGAGATAGAAGGTCAAATGGACAAGATGTTCTTCAAAACACGAAAGTGGAGAACGTGGCTGCTAGTGGCATTTTACTTCATGTCTGTGGACGTCCATAAGCCAGTGCAGAGGAGCAGTCATCACTGTGGCAATCATGCAGAAACTGCCACCAAGCTGAGGAGTGGTGGTGCTGATTAAACAATGGTTATCAAGCGCATGCGTGCCCTGAAGGATGTGCGAGGATGAAGTAGCCCCAATCCAAGGCGCAGGTTCACCTTGCTACAGGTCCTGCATTAGATCATGAAAGGCAGGTTTGGCCACCTGACAACCGGAAATATGACTAAGTAACTGTGAAGTGAGTATGGATGAGGGAAGTAGGGTCCATGCACCCCTCCTTCTCCTAGTGGTGGACTGGCCACCAGGGAACTCTGGAGATTTCCCTGGAGGCCTATATGCCATGGGCCTGTTTTGTGTGAGTACCTCTGACCCCTGTCACCCCACCCACTTCTTTAAATCCCTGCTCTTTCCCCAAATACCTTTGAAGCAAAGAACGTGTTAGAAAGTTTCCAGTATGTTATTCCTCGCTCTTCACAAATGTTGCAGTTTAGGTTTTGTTTTAATAATGTTTATCTACTTTCTACTTTTTTAATTCCTATGTAGGGAAAAATATGCTTTCAAATTGACTGATCCGATTTGCACACATTTTTTGGGCAGAGAACCTATTTTCTTTTCTTTTCTTTTCATTTATTTTTTTTAATGTATAAAGTGTACAAAAAGTCTGACGGCATCAAGGCGCTGTTACAAGAAGACGGTTTAGTTACAAGGAGCATAAATATAGTTTACATGTAAAAAAACTACTTAAGTAAGGTATTGACATATGGTGCTTTAAATGGCATATAAGTACGAAAGCTAAACAGTTGGCAGGTTCAGGCAAATAGCAGAGTTTTGATAGCTTTGCGGAAAACTAAGTGGGATGTTTCTGCTCTAAGGTGGGGTGGGAGGGATTTCCATTGCATGGCAGCGATGAATGGGACGCTGGAGCCGATGGCTCTGGCTCGTTTGACTTTGGGCATGGAGAGTGGATTAGCGTATTGTGTTCTGGTTGGTGTAGAGGATGATGATCTGTTTATTCTTGTGTTAGGTATTGAGGGGCTGTGTGGTTAAAGCATTTCTGGGCTAAGGCAAGTGTTTTGAAGAGCACTCATTCTTTAATGGGTAGCCAGTGGGCCTGTTTCCTGGCATCTGAGTTGTGGTCCATTCTGGGAATGCCACTGGCAGCAGGGAGCGCACTATTTTGGATGCATTGGAGTTTCTCCAGATTTTTTGCTGACATGCCGGAAAAGAGAACATTGCAGTAGTCAAGTCGAGACCCAATTATAGCTCTAGCTATGGTGAGGCAGTTTTCCGTGGTCAGGAACGGTCTGGCTGCATTTAGGAGCTTAGAGTGGTAGGCTGCTGCGGAGGCGATGGCGTTGACTTGCCTGGACATGGAGAGGTTGGAGTCTAGGTAGACTCCGAGGGTTTTTATAGCATGAGATACTAGGATTTGAATGTTGTCAACAGTGAAGACTAGGTATTGGTTGTCCAATTCCTTTAGAGTTTCAGTGAATCCAATCAGGAGATGTTCTGTCTTGTCCTCGTTCAGGCACAGCCAGTTCTCTTCCATCCAGGCTTGGATGGTGCAATAGGCGGCATTGAGGGACTTGGTGTCAGACTCATGGTCCCCAGATAAGGGGAGGAGGACTTGTGTGTCGTCAGCGTAGTTAGTATATGTAATGCCTAGTGAGTCCAGAATGTTGAAGAGTGGTCTGGTGAAGATGTTACATAGTGTAGGGGAAATGCATGAACCCTGTGGCACTCCACATTGGATGGTGATGGGTTTAGCGCAGGCTTGGTTGTAGAAGACTCTCATGGATCTGCCTTGCAGGAACGAGGTGATCCATGCAGCAGCATTGGGGGAGAAATGTGCTGAGGATGAGAGGTGATGGCAAAGGATTTTATGGTCTACAAGGTCAAAGGCCGCTGACAGGTCAAGGAGGAGGAGTAGGGCAGGTTTACCAGAGTTCCTTACGTCGTCCATTTGTTTTTTTAAGTCAAGTAAGGCGGTTTCGGTTCCGGGGCCCGGTCGAAAGCCAGGCTGTCGGAAGCCGAGAAGGCTATTGGCTTCGAGGAACTGTTGGACTTGTAGGTAAGCTTCTTTGTCCGGGATTTTTAACAGGAATGGAATAGTGGTTATGGACCTATAGTTGCCGGGAGATGTGGGGTCAAGTGAGTTTTTTTTTTGAGGGGGCGTACCCAGGCTTCATTGAGGCAGTAAGGAAGCGTTTATGAAGGCACTAAGGAAGGGTGCGAGTGTGCCAGTGCAATCTTTGTTGAGAGTTGCCGGGTAAATGTCCCCTTTACAGTTGGAGGGTTTGATGGTATTCATGATGGCGATGCAAAACTCTAGCTTGGCTTAACCTATTAAACCCTACCTAGAGGTGTGTTCGCTAATTTCACCCACACTCTGCTGTATGGTGTCACTTGGAAAATAGTTTCCATTGCCGCTTTGGTTCCCTACCTGCTCCTTTCCATCAACAAAGGGGATGGGCAGTGAGTCACTACTCTCCTTTTTGCACCTCTGACCCCCAACTCGCAACTCCTGGCTAACTAGAGACCAGGAAGGAGGAATTTGTAGGGGAGAAGAGCAGCACTTCGCTCGTGTCCCTTTCGTCCCTGCGGACAGCAGGACGGGGGAGTCTTGTATCCCTCACTTCACCACTGTACCACTTGCCTCCCCTTGTCATAAAGCTCCGTGCCCAAATGACAAAGGTAGAGGGACTGAGGAGAAGGGTGTGGCATGGGTGCCAACTTTCGGTTTTTGCTACAAGGGGGAAAAATGTCCCCACAAGGGAGTCATAACCCTTCCCAGATCTAAACAACCCATTTTAGAGCACATTTTGCAGCAAGAATTGGAGAAAAAAAGTCATAGGATTTACAGGCAGGTCTAAACATATAACATTTCTACAAGAGTCGCTTAACCTCCTGAGGTGTCTTTTCTCAACATTATGCTTTTGGTTCTCCACCTTGCAACTACTTCTTCTGCACCTACCAAACAACGTTGGCTTGACCTCCTTTCTCATTCCTGCCCAACCTCGCAATTAAGGCTCAAGTGGTCCATTGATGAGGTGGGCCTTCATACTTTGAAGTGAGCAGCACGTGCTAATTCTGTAAGATGCGTGCTAACACTTCACTGAGCCTCATCCCAGCAGGCGATGATCCATAAAGCCCCGTCTGGCCGAGCAATTTAAAACCATACAGCGCTCAATCCTTTTTTTTGTTTTCTTTTTTTGGTCGCCCCACACAAATACAGGCAGAATATCCAACTGGGGGCAAAATGACACTCCTGAGCCTCCGTGGTTCAAGGGGACCGGGTCAACTGCCCCCAGGCACTCGCGCCTATAACAGTGGGAACACAGGTAGACTGAACTCTTTATAGAGAAAGGCGCACTCCCACAGCGCGAACCAAGGTGACAAAAGTACGGACATTGATTGTTTTTAATGTCATATAACCGTCACCACACATACTGTAAAAGAAAACATGAGGGAAAGGTGAACGTTGAGGTGCTCCGAGAGCTTTGCACAGGTTCCTAGTAATTAATGTGTTCGTGCGCGAGCTTCCTGGTGATGCATGCGTTAGCCACATCAATAAATCACCCGTGGCAACGTGAGCGGCAAGCCGAGTAACATGTGAGACGTGGGGAGCACAGCATGGGTGTCGAAGTGTGCTTTTATCATTTTCCGACTCTTCCGCTACGGCGCATGGTGTAGATCCACGGTGCTCTGCGACATGTATTTTGTGTAGTCCCCTCGCCCCCGCCCCGTGGAATGTATGCATCATACCATGAATTACATTTTTTATGACTGTATGCGTTTTCCTGTCAGATTCAAAAGCAAACCTTGCGGCTGGCTGCGATCATGGTGGCAGGCAAGCCGGAGAATATCCAAAGCCGTGGAAGAATCAGTGAACGTTAGGTGGCGCTGTTCTCCCAGTCATAGGTTCGGTTTGCTACCTTTCCAAGTTTATACCCGATTTCGTTTCTTATGCTTCTGGTTGCTATCATGTCGCCCCGAATTTCATGTCAGTACTTCAAAATAAGTCATCATATTTTACACTTGTGCAAGGTTCGCTTAAGATTAACCCCATACTGTGAAAAGGGTAGGGGTCTTCTCTTTCTCCTCTTCACCCTGGAAAGTAAAGTCCGACAAAATGAACGGAGGGGGATTCTGACAGTTGTCTCTTATGTATGCCCCTATGGGTGGTCCTATAAAAGCGGGGCACGCAAAGGTGGACTCTACGATTTGCAAACTTCTTGGTCCAAACCCTTTCATATGCTGTTTATGTGTAACCGAACATTCAGACTGGATTGATCATTTTGGTGGCGGCTCCAAGATTTCCATACAATCATATGGCAGGCTTGCTTCCCAGAGCGATTATAGCGGTGATGATTAATTCAAGCTTTGCATCCATCACTTTTTGATTTCACTCTGCTAAACAGGTAAACCACAGAATACATAGTTTGGAAGCTACCTCGAATGTAGTGCCTGCAAGCTGCAGGTCACACATTTGCATCAAGGATGATCATTTCAGCTTTCTGAGCCTGTCGAAATGAGTGACATTAAGTAGGTTAATGCCCTCCTCTCTGGGGAGAAAGGGAGAAACAATAAAAGCAGTTGCTCGCTGGCATAAGCCCTGAGGGTTCTTTCAAAAATTCCCCTGTAGGCACCAGTGGGAGTAGTTGGCAGAAACCATATGCCCCAGTGGTGGGAAAGAGGGGAAGACAAACAAAAGCAGTGTTTGGCAGAGGGTAAGCCTCAGGTCTAGGCCAGCATCCTCTATGTCCAAGATCAGTGTGCCCCCCTCCCACAAACTGCCCCAAAGTGAATCTAGCCATTTTTTACTGTGGCATGGCATGTTTTACCAGGCATCTGTGGTAAAGCATGGATGATTTCCAACCATCTTCAGTCTAGGAAGACTTTGAAGACCTACCTTTTCTAGAACGGACTGACCAGTGCGAAGTGAGCTCCAAAGATACAAACTGTGAATCTATAGTTTTGCAGAGTGACGCGGTGATGACTTCACAGAGGGGTTCCGCCTCAGGGTGATAGGAAGTGGAAAATGATATCAAACCATTTTGATATAATTTTAGTATAAACATGTATATAACAAATTATATTTCTGATATAAAATGTATATACAAATGTTTTACATGGCCTACGGTAGCGGCCATGTAGTTATGGTTAAGTTGTTAAACCCATAGGAAGAGCACTTTTTGGGTGGCTTATAACTTCGCTCTCCCTATACGAATCCTCGCCAAACTTTGCAAAAAAAGTATATGGCCCACTCTGTATTTGCAAAGTTTGGTGAGGTTTGGTCAAGGGGGGCAACGTTATAGGGGGGTCCCAAAATTTCTTTTTTTCCAACAGACTGAATGGAGAAAACATTTTGCGCACGCCTATAGCCCAAACTGCTGGACTGAGTTTCACCAATATTGCGGCAGGAGCGGCGGCTTGGTCCCGAAAGCGTGCTTTTGTAAATTTGGTGGAAATCGCCCAGTATTTATTTTTTTAAATTACCAAAAAGTAGCTACCAAAAAATTTGTGATATCTATGTATGCTCTGCGGACACACTTCCCTGTTCGCTTCGCGGACAGGACTCCGATTGGCTGAGAGGGTAACGTGGTGTCCGCGGACATCAGACGCGCTCGCTAATTGGATGTGAAAAGCGCAAAGTGCGTCAGATTTTTTGAAACACCCGCCATCATGGTTTCGTGGACAGCGTCCAGTGTCGGCGGACATTTCAGTAAAAACATACTAATAAACACAACATTGCACTTGTCAAACTTTTCAAATAATCTCTGAGGAGGTGAGGGGTCATGAGGATGGGATGGGATATGGCTGCAAGAAGCAAAAAAAGTGGACCAGCCATGACAAATAGGTAGTCTGACATATGAGCTGCAGGAAAAAGGTGGGGGGCAGTCACTGTTCGTTGCGCGCAGCATTTGCAAACGTGGGGGTTGTTGGTGCTCGCTGTGTGCACCGATAACTCTGCCGCCCTGTAAAACATTATATCAAACACATTCCATTTCCAAATGATTGCAGTGGTGGGAAGTACAGAGGTACTGCTTCAGAGATCTTATGAGTGGAAGCAAAACCAATACACTGTTTGAATTACAACACCTCGCGGTGGACCAGCCATGACAAATAGGTAGTCTGATATAGGCGCTGTAGGAAAAAGATGGGGAGCAGTCACTGTTCATTGTGCGCAGCATTTGCAAATGTGGGGGCTGTTGGTGGTCGCTGTGTGCGGCGCTCGCTAGCAGGAAACTGGAGACGTGCTCAGCTGACAGGTGGATTATGAATGCCGAGTTTTTAAATAAAATTAGTAAATCTCTGGAAATTTCCTGCGGCATTGCTGAATGCAAGCAAACAATTTGTTTGTTTTTAATAAATATTCCTAATGTTACAGTGGTACACACGGGAATCGCAGCCGTGGCCCTGAAGGTCAATGCCTTGAGCTGTCTACTCTCTCACGTCCTGCCAAGGGAATTTGTTGCTTCAATTTACGAAAAGCAAGCTTGGCATAAGTCTGTATTGTTTTCTGTCCTTGCAAATAAAGGGAGTATTCGTGAGGAAAAAAAAAGAATGGAATGAGGTATGTAAAAACGTCAAACATGATAAGGGTCAGCATTCTAAAACTGGACAAAGTAACGTGTCATTTCATTTGATGAAAAATCGTTGATCTGAAAAGACACTCTGCGTTACGCCAAGAGAATGGAAATGCAGATTATTATGTACGTTTTACAGTAGACAAATTTGTAATTGGTGAGCAGACTTAAAAACAACCGGTGTGTACTTGTATTTGTCCCCTGGCACATGGGCTGTCCTGCACCGAAATGCATGGAGTCCACGTCAGTGTTAGCACAGGTTCCACTAATACCCAATTGTAGGCTAATATTACGTTAAAATGCTGTTTATGTGTTATTCAAATTCTTCAGTCACTTTCCGCATCAGCCTCCCATTGCGAGCTTAACACACTGCATAGCACTAACCTCTCCATCATATAGTTGACAGCAACATTGCACGTTGTTTTTTCGGTGTTTGCATTGTTTCTCGTTTGTGTTCATTCTTAGTTGTCACACGGTGCATAAGTGATGGCTCGATTACAATACAATTAAGAATGGCTACTGAGACATATTTCTGTTATGTTTTCTACACAGCTACATCCTGCCCTACTGCGAATGTCATAATTTCCAGATGCCAATTGATGGCTTCTTCAGCCACCAGTTGATGATACACCTCAATGGTTGGATGAGCATAACACTCTTTTGGGATGATCGCCCAGGGCCCATATGCCCTTTCACAGTACTGGCAATAAGGAGTACCTTGACATTGTTTACGGTGGTGTAGCAACAAGCTGATGCCGAAGCCTTTCGAATCTCAGTGCCTCCATTCAATCAGCTTATACCCAAAGGAACACCGTGTGACATACGATACACATTTCTGTATGGAGAACAAAGAAAGCATCAAAAATCTTAGTTGAATATGGAAATCGGCGGTGGTGCACCAACAAGCTTATGTCAAGGCCTTGCGAATCACAGTGCCACCATCAAATGAGCTTACACCCAAAGTAACACTGTGTGTCTCACGATAAACATTTCTGTATTGAGAACAAAGAAGGCAACTAAAAATGTAGTTGAATATGGTAATCGGCGGATGTTCTTGGAGCGTTTATTGTGAAGTAAAAGCACATTTTAAATTGCAGAGTATTGCGGTTTCCTTTAAAGATAGTGTTTTGTATTTAGAATTGGGACACGCGGTGCTGTGAAAGGATGTTTGTTGCTATTCCGGGTTTTGCGTCAACTGACGTCTAAATGCGTTTGGCTATGTTGCACAGTAGCGTCACAGATATAGGAGGAGACTATTGCTAGGAATGGTGATGTCAGCTTCAGGGGCTGGGACTACGATTTAGTTCCGAAAGGACACTTGAGCGTAGGGCGATGTGTCAACGGATAAGATTAGCACAAAATGGCCACTCCTGATTTTGCATATGTATAAGTGAGGAAAACCACAGTAAGGTGCATAGGAAAAGTTTTTACAGTCAATCAACGTATGCTTAAATAGACATGCCCGAACGCTTGGGACAATAATATTTTTGAGTGCACTACTCCTTTAAAAAAACTGCATGAAATTTTGCAATCTTATTGCCAACCTAATTCCGAATGACTTTGCAAAGTTTGGTGGGATTCTGTGAAGAGGCAAATTTAGAGGAGGGGTCCCAAAATAATGTAAAAGCTTATAAATGAGGTGCCATTTGATGAATCTATGTTTCATTTGGGAAACTGATGGCATATCTATATCTAAATGTTTTTGTGAAGTTTGGTGGGATTTTGTCAAAAGGGGGCAAAATTAAAGGGGGTCACAAAATAATGTAAAGGCTTATGAATGAGGTGCCATTTGACAATTCCATATTTACTCTGGGGAACTGATAATAGATGTACATATAAATGTTTTTGTGAAGTTTGGTGGGATTTTGTCAAAAGGGGGCAAAATTAAAGGGGGTCACAAAATAATGTAAAGGCTTATGAATGAGGTGCCATTTGACAATTCCATATTTACTCTGGGGAACTGATAATAGATGTACATATAAATGTTTTTGTAAAGTTTGGTGGGATTTTGTCAAGAGGGGGCAAAATCAGGGGGGTTTCCAAAATATTGTAAAGGCTTATAAATGTGGTGCGCTTTGAGAAATCTACACAAAGATTTGTAAAAAGATTATAGATCTAGATATAAAGGTTTTTGTAAAGTCAGAATGGATTTTGTCAAGTGGGGTCTAGGTTATATGACTATTGTATGTGCATACATTTGACACTTTTGAAAAAATTGAACATGGGTGGATTTCCAGCAAACTTGTGTAAGGAACATTGGCAAGGACCTGAAAGCATGGTTTTGCAAATGTGTCCGTGTTTTATTTTTTGACAAGTGTCAAAATGTAGGTACAAAAAATAGTGATCTACCTTTGGTTACTGAGGTGTAGCCTATGGCCACGAGCAGTGGCCAGATTGTCCGGGTCATGGAATAAGGGCATAACCGAGACAATCTGGTTACTGGCCATGACCACGAGGGACAACACATGGGGTTAAAGTGGCCATGTCCACCTGGGATTGACTTTGTGGTTAAGTTAATCAAGATTGGGATAGGTTTCAAAAAGGAAGACAAATCTGCTCATGGTAATATGGTCAAAGGGTTCTCTATTGGCCTAAAGCAGGCTGCCATGGAAAGTGAAGATGGGCCCTGTACGGAACCTCGCCTTCCTTTTGCATGGTGGCCATCCTGGAAAAGGATTTTCCTTCGGCGTCCCGGTGTAGGAAGAAAAAATCTTTTTTAGCACCCCGGGTTTCTGCATTGGGAACCTAGGGTGCTAATGGCCTTCATCCCCTATTGCAGGGGCTAGAATGGGGGGATAATGGTCCAGAGAATTTGTTATCCACCTTTGCTTTGCTTGGGTGATAACTTGGGCTGCTAGGCCGGTATCCTTTGTTCCAGTCCCTGAAATGGGGGATAAACGCCACAATATTTCCTATAGCATAACACAAAATGCAAATGAAAATGTTAGAAAATCTTATTGTGTCTATGTACTTTACTGAGAAATATAAAGTAGATTCAATGAAAAAAGTTTGTTAACGGGAGGTTATGGTTAAGTTGCACTAATAAAAACCTATGAAATTCAATGAAAAAACTTTGTTAAGGGAATATTATGGTTAAGTTGTACTAATAAAGACCTTTGAAATTCACTGAAAAAACGTTGTTAAAGGGACGTTATGGTTAAGTGGACTAATATAATTCTATGAAATTCAATGAAAAACCTTTGTTAAAGGGATGTTATGGTTACAAGTAAAACCGAAAATGCCCAGAAATTCGCCAGTATGGTAAAATAAGCAACCATAACTCGCGCCACCGCTGTGCACTGCTAAGACTAACACCCAGGGCATCATAGATGACATCACAAATAACCATAACGTCCCTTTAACAAAAAAATGTCAGTGATATAAATTATATTTTGATATAGACATTTTGTATAAACAATGAATATTAAAAATCACATTTTGTATATAGAAATGTATATAAACATGTATATTTTTGTATATAAAATGATTATACCATTTTTATATATAGTTCCCCCAAAATGTTGATATCAAAACTGTTCGATATCAATTTTGATTTTAAAATCTATATCAATGTTATATTAATTGATTTGGATACAGAGTGTAAATCATGAAAAATGGTTCACTTTATAAGTAAACTGTGTTTCTCAGACCCCATACAAAAGTCAAACTATTGTTTTTGTTGAATCTACAGCATTTATGACCCAACAAACATCGTGTGACAGGGCAACTGCTGTGGGAGGGGGTTTCTACTGCTCAACCACAGATGATTTATACACAACGGAATGCCAGAAATCCCATCAATTCTGATGACTCACACCAAGGCTCATGCAGGAAATAAAGACAGGCTTTATATTTAGCTTGCAAGAATACAGGATGTTCGAAGCCAGCTGTGTAAGCACACCCCGGGAAATACACAAGGACATTTGTTTATCAAGTAAACCCAACTGTGGGCACCAAGTCTATTTTAAACTTATGAGGAAGGATGTCATGGGACACATCTGCAGGCTGAGCTTAATTTGCTGAGTATGCAGGAAATAGAATGCTGTGTTTTGTTTATAAGAAAAGTGTCTCTAGGGCCAGGAAACAGCTAAAAGCAGATTGTTCCAACATCCCCCACACTTGGGTTCAGGAAGTCCTGGTGTGTTGGTAAGAAAAGTGGCACTGGAACCATGAAACAGCTACAATCAGATTGGTACAAACCCCATTTCTGGAAAGGAAGCAGAAATACATAAATCTGTATGTGTTGATAAGAAACTTGCTCAGGGAGGGGTTGTGTTTTTACCCATTGAAAGGGGGGTCTGAATCCAACACATTTCTTAAAATACCCCTGTGCACACCTTTTTGATGTTGTTGAAACTGACTCTGAATAAACAGCAGGCCCAGTTTCCAATCAACAGCTTTGCAGGGGCCTCCCATACCACAATAAAATCCAGCTGAAAAGCAAGGTGCCCCACAGAGTTACAATCAGTTGTTCCAAGTCAAATATTGTCAAAGCAGGGGATCATCAGGCCAGCACGCTGACAATGGGGTTGACAGTACCCTACCACTTTTAAGGGGTGAAAACACAACTCTCCCTGGGCAGTTTGCTTATGAACACATACAGATTTATGTATTTTTGCTTACTTTCCAGAAATGGGGTTTGTAACAATCTAATTTTAGCTGTTTCATGGGTCCAGTAACACTTTTCTTATCAACACACCAGGGCTTCCTGAACCCTTGTATGGGGTTTTTGTAACAATCTAAATTTAGCTATTTCCTCCGTCCAGAGGCACTTTTCTCATCAACAAAACACAGCATTCTATTGCCTGCATACTTACTCGGCAAATTAAACTTAGCCTGCAGATGTTTCCTGTGACATCCTTCCGCCATAAATTAAAATTGCGTTGGCGCCCACAGTTGGGTTTAGGTGATAAGCAATTATCCTTGTGTATTTCCCCAGGTGTGTTTACACAGCTGGCATACAACCTCCTGTATTCCGGCAAGCTAAATATAAAGCCAGTATGTGTTTCCTGCTGCCTGTACAAGCCTTGGTGTGAGTCATCAGCGTTGATGGGATTCCTGGCATTCCCTTCAGTGTTAAACAACTGTGATTGAGTAGTACAAAACCCCCTCCCACAGCAGTTACCCTGTCACTCGAAGTGTGTTGGGTCACAGAGCTGCAGAGGAACACATGTGACGAGATTTGATAAAACAAGTAGTTTGACTTTCATATGAGGTCTGAGAAGCACCGTTTACTAAATTGAACTGTTTTTCATTATTTACACTCTGTATCAAAATCAATTCATATAACATTGAGGCACATTGTCACGAGCCTCGCCCAAAACTCCCTCTGGCAAACCCATTGGCCAGGTGGAGTCAGGACTTGGGCCTCTAGAGCCTGGCATCCTCTTCAAAAGCCCTCATGGGGCCAGTCCTGGCGCCTATGGCGCCAGGCTCATACACCATGAAAAACAATGTGCTTTGGAACCACTTTATTGTATTGTCAGCCAACATGGAGGCATCCACATAGCTTGGTCCCTAAGAACCAAGCTATGCGGACTAGTGTTTTGGGTGTGGTAGCCTAGGATCTACTTTACCTTGACTATTTTGTTGGGGCTATTTAAACCACACCCGAGCAAGACAACACGCTTCGCGTTACTTTGCAGCTTGCAATGTGACGCTCACCGTGTCCAGCTATTCCCTCCAACCTCGGAGAAGCAGAACCTGCAAGGAGACAAAAGGAACATCATTAGCAGCAGCATCTTACCTGCAGTCTTCATCTTTAAACACTCGCAGCTACTGAGAACAGCTTCCTCGAATCTGCACACCTCCCGGACAGAACGACCTGAAAGAGGAAGATAGAGGCAACATTAAAGAAAGCAGTAGAGACATTTACAAATTACGAACTGTGAAAAGGCTTACCTGGCTGGTCACCTCTCGGCTGGCACCACTCCGGACATTCCACTTGCGCTGAAGAACACCGCGACCTACACGGAAGGAAAACACAGGGTAGCAAAGGCAAGACTTCACAGTGCTGCGCATAGCGCTTACTTACCGCATCATAGCGCTCTTATTCTGCCATCATTTACCAGCGGGGCTCAACCAAGCCAGTTCGCCACACTGAAGCTCTGCATACCTAAGGGAGAAAAAAAGTGACATTTTAATCAAAGAAAGGCATGCAGGATAGCAACAAAACTAAAGAACAGCAATAAGACCTACCTGAACAATATCAAACGGGCCGGCGTCAGTGAAGTAACTGGACCGCACTGGCCCATGAAAGACAACGCGCCCCTGCAAAGAAGGCAGGATGGAGACCATGCCTAATTCTACCACGAGGTGAGGAGCGGGCGCCAGAGGGACTGAAATCATACGGGGGTGGAGGGAGGATACTTAACCAGTCGGTCAGTCGTGAACACAGTCCTCCTGTATTTTCAGGCAGAACCTTCCCCGCAGACCACATCAGGGCAAAGCTGAGAAGCATACCAGCGTGTAACCCGGCTGGGTGGCGTCCCTGTGGATACCAGGTGAACGTAACAGAACGCAAAGCCTACCATAACAAATTCACCTGGGCGCCATGGAGACATCAGAAATGGACCAATTGGCCCAATTACTAGGAGAGCTTTGTGCTGAGCTTCATTCTGCCCGACAAGAGACTAATGCCCTCCGGAGAGACCTAATAGTGACCAAAGAATGCACTGAAGAGATTAGCAGGCAATACTTGCAATCACAGGCAGGACAGACGCCTCTACCTGGAAGCAATCCAACGATGCAAAACACCGCCATACCACCCACTCCGGTACAGATCACGTTACCTGGAACAGTGCCCCTGGCACCATCAGAAAGGTTCTCAGGCGACCCACAGAAGTATGCAGCATTCATCAATCAGTGCCGCTTTCATTTTCTTTGTAGGCCTGGAGCATTTCCAAACGACCAAGCTCGGGTAGCTTTTGTCTTATCATACCTGAGTGGTAGTGCAGCAGATTGGTCGGTGCCATTGGTAACCCATGACGATCCTCTATTACATGACTTTGGGGGGTTCCAGAGAGAAATGGAAAAACATTTTGCTCGCCATACCAAGGAACAAGCAGTAGACAATGAACTCTTGTCTCTCCGACAGGGGAATCAGGACTTGTTAAAGTACATTTCTACCTTCAACAGACTGGTTGCCGAAGCTAAGTGGCCAGAAAACAAAAGAACCACGTTATTCCATCGAGGTTTACGAGGCGAATTAAAGGACGTCTTAGCCCAGGTGGTTGATCCACCCAGAGACTGTGTAGAATTCATAAATCTGGTCGTGCAGCTAGACCACCGGTTGCAGGACCGAAAGGCAGACCGGTCTAAGATGGACCCCGTGTACCTGAAAATGCTGTAGAACCCATGCAGATTGGAGGGATACGGCCTCCATTATCAAAACAAGAGCGGGACAAAAGAAGACAACAACAGCTTTGTTTGTATTGTGGGAAACCAGGACATTTCCTGAAGGACTGTCCAGTGAAACCCCCAAGAAGAACAGTCGGGGCCACAGAGAAGGATGAAGCTAAGGAATCGGAAAACTACCAAGCTCGACAAACGTAGAGGTCAGTTTGTCGAGTGAGAAGAAAGAGTTGCTGACCTCGCACTTTGCAATACCAGTGATCTTAATTAACCACCAACAATCATCAAGAATGCATGCCGTTGAAGCATACATCGATAGCGGAGCAGTTGGAAATTATATTTATCAAGAACTGGCAGCAGAGATGGGGCTTCCTTTGTGTTCTAAGCCAACTATGAACAAGGTAACCACCATGGATGGGACAGAAATCGCTTCCAGACCAGTAACCCAGTGCACAGCCAGGGTAACCTTGCTGTGCCAGGACGGCCATCGGAAGTCTATTTCATTCGATCTCATCAAGGCGCCTCAGTTCAGGCTAATACTAGGGATGCCATGCTTGCTTGCTCACAACCCTTTGATAGACTGGCGGGCATGAAAATTAACCTTCCCCGGTGACTGCTCCCCTGCCTGCTATTACCAAGAGGAGAAACCCGACGTCTGTATCCCCATGACTCCCAGAGCGACAGTATCAACCTTGGGAGCAACTAATACCTTGCCAAGTGAATACCATGATTTCCAGGATGTTTTCCGAAAGGACCAAGCCAATACTTTGCCGCCGCACAGGCCCTATGACTGTCAGATCGACCTTGTTCCTGGTGCACAAATCCCTTGCGACAGAATCTACGCTCTCACAGAACCAGAAAACCTTCATTTGAAATCCTATTTAGACCAGTACCTTGCAAACAGATTTATCCGTCCTTCGAAGTCCCCCACAGCAAGTCCTTTGTTCTTTGTACCAAAAAAGGAAGGAGACTTGAGAACCTGTGTTGACTACCACGCATTGAACCAGATCACTGTGAAGAACCGCTGCCCCTTCCCACTTATCCCTGAGATGCTAGACCAAGTTAAAGATGCCCAGATTTATACCAAATTGGACCTTCGAGGAGCGTACCACCTGGTCCGAGTCAGAAAAGGAGATGAATGGAAAACCGCCTTCCGTACCAAGTACGGCTTGTTTGAATATCAAGTCATGCCCTTCGGGTTATGCAACGCTCCTGCTGTATTCCAATATTTCATGAATGACGTTTTAAGGGAGTTAATTGATGTGTGCGCCTTAGTGTACATAGACGACATCTTAGTATACTCAGCCTCGGAACAAGATCATGTCAGGCACGTTCGTTCAGTCCTCACCAAGCTCCGTCAACATCGCTTGTTTGCAAAGCTTGAAAAATGCTTTTTTCACGTCACCGAAGTAGAATTTCTTGGTTTTATCCTTACTCCAGGAGGCATCGGAATGGACGTGCACAAGGTAGATGCCATTCTGAAATGGCCTTCACCGACATCTCTGAAAGGGGTACAAAGCATGCTGGGCTTTGCAAACTTCTACCGCCGGTTCATCCCAGACTTCTCTCAGGTTGTTCACCCAATCACAATACTATTACGAAAAAACAATAAAAAAGTTTGCTTGGACCGAAGAAGCAGAAGAAGCCTTTCAGGAACTTAAATAAAGGTTTACCTCTGCTCCAATACTGCAACATCCTCGTCCAGACCTCCCTTATGTCGTTGAAACTGATGCGTCCAGTCTCGCAATGGGGGCTGTCCTTTCACAGAGAGACCCGGAAACCGGCCAGCTACATCCTGTGGCCTTCTGGTCGAAAAAGTTCTCACCTCCAGAGATTAATTATGCCATCACGGACAAGAAACTCCTGGCTATGAAATCCCCTTTAAAGCCTGCAGGCACTACCGTCTGGGGGCCAGGCACACCATTACAGTCAACACAGACCACTGTACTGTGAAACCTGCAATATCTCAAAACAGCCAAGGCCCAGTCCTCGTGCCAACTACGGTGGGCCCTTTTCTTCGCCGAATATGATTATGTAATCACATTTCGACCAGGAGTCAGAAACGGAAAGGCGGATGCCTTATCTTGCAAGGTCATAGATGAAATAGTATATACAACTCCAGACCCAGTACCTATTATACCTGTAGACAAACTCTTGGGTATCATGACAGCCTTAACACAAGCAGAACTACGAAAAGAAATCCAACGGACAATGAATCCTGATGCCTACCTCGCATGGCAAACTCAAGGAAAACAATATACCATCAAGGACCATCTACCCTATTTTAGGGATCGCCTACATGTACCCAAGAAGGAATTACAACAGCATATTATTTCAAACTATCATGATTCACTGATCTCAGGGCATCCTGGGATTGCCAAAACCCTAGCTAAGGTGAAAGAGAACATTTGGTGGCCTGCCTGGCGTAAGGACATCATTCAGTATATTCAGTCCTGCGGTGTCTGTGCACAAAATAGATCACAGAAACAAAAAACATCTGGTCTCCTACAACCATTGGCCATTCCTCCAGTTCCATGGCACACTCTTTCCCTTGACTTCATCACTGATCTACCTCCAAGCCAAGGGTTCAACACCATCCTTGTAGTTGTAGACTTATTCTCGAAGATGGCCCATTTTGTTCCTCTCAAAGGCCTCCCAGACGCAGCCACTTTAGCAAAAGTGTTCCTGGAGGGCGTGGTTAAGCTACACGGCTTCCCTTCGGTTCTGGTCTCTGATCGAGGCAGCCAGTTTGTTTCAAACTTCTGGAAAAAATGTTGTGCAGTGGCGCAGATCGACAATCGGCTATCTACCAGTCACCATCCCCAAACGGACGGCCAAACTGAGAGAACCAGTCAGACACTCGAGCAATATTTACGGTGCATGCTGCACCACAAACAAAGGAATTGGAAAGACCTACTATGGATAGCCGAATATGCATATAACAATTCTTTGCATTCAAGCACGGGACAAACGCCCTTCTATACCCTTCATGGCAGACATCCATGTACCTCTGAACTAGACCTTCCAGCCAGCTTAGAAATGCCAGCGGTAAAGACTCTACACACAATCGTTACTCAGGCTTTCAAAAGGGCAAAGGAACACCTTATTCATGCCAATGAAAAACAAAAGAGATTCGCCGACCAACACCGGAAAAAGGCCCCTGATTATCAAGTAGGAGACAAAGTTTGGTTAGCCCCTAAATTCATACCCATCAAGGGAATCCGGACCTTTCATCCCAGATTCTTAGGACCCTACACCATTAAGGCAATTATCAACCCAGCAGCCGTGAAACTGGATTTACCACCTAATCTACACATCCACCTGGTATTCCATGTGTCCCTCCTGAAACAAATGCAACCCGGCACACGGATTGGGGCACCACCTAAGCCCATACTTGTAGGCGAAGAACCAGAATTCGAAGTCAAAGATATCTTGGACTCTAAATACTATAGGACCAAGCTATATTATCTTGTCGATTGGAAAGGATTTGGACCACAAGATAGATCCTGGGAGCCCAGTGAGAATATCCACACACCACATCTAATCAGGAAATTCCATAGGAACTTCCCAACCAAACCTGGGCCAGACAGAAGGAACACCATGGGAGGGGCCTTAGGGGGGAGTGCTGTCACAACCCTCGCCCAAAACCCCTCTGGCAAACCCATTGGCCAGGTGGAGTCAGGACTCGGGCCTCTAGAGCCTGGCATCCTCTTCAGAGCCCTCATGGGGCCAGTCCTGGCGTCTATGGCGCCAGGCTCATACACCATGAAAAACAATGTGCTTGGGAACTACTTTATTGTATTGTCAGCCAACATGGAGGCATCCACATAGCTTGGTTCCTAAGAACCAAGCTATGCGGTCTAGTGTTTTGGGTGTTGTAGCCTAGGGACTACTTTACCTGGACTATTTTGTTGGGGCTATTTAAACCACACCCGAGCAAGGCAACACGCTTCGCGTTACTTTGCAGCTTGCAACGTGACGCTCACCGTGTCCAGCTATTCCCCTGAACCTCGGAGAAGCAGAACCTGCATGGAGACAAAAGGAACATCATTAGCAGCAGCATCTTACCTGCAGTCTTCATCTTTAAACACTCGCAGCTACGGAGAACAGCTTCCTCGAATCTGCACGCCTCCCGGACAGAACAACCTGAAAGAGGAAGATAGAGGCAACATTAAAGAAAGCAGTAGAGACATTTACAAATTATGAACTGCTCAAAAGGCTTACCTGGCTGGTCGCCTCTCGGCTGGCAACACTCCGGACATTCCACTCGCGCTGAAGAACACCGCGACCTACAAGGAAGGAAAACACAGTTTAGCAAAGGCAAGACTTTGCAGCGCTGCGCATAGCGCTTACTTACCGCATCATAGCGCTCCTAATGCGCCATCATTTACCAGCGTGGCTCAAACAAGCCAGTTCGCTGTGCTGAAGCTCTGCATGCCTAACCGAGAAAAAAGAGACATTTTAAACAAAGAAAGGCATGCAGGATAGCAACAAAACTACAGAACAGCAATAAGACCTACCTGAACAATATAAAACGGGCCGGCGTCAGTGAAGTAACTGGACCACACTCGCCCATGAAAGACAACGCGCCCCTGCAACGAAAGAAGGACGGAGAGCACGCCTAATTCTTCCACAAGGTGAGGAGAGGGCGCCAGAAGGACTGAAATCATACGGGGGTGGAGGGAGGATACTTACACAGTCGGTCAGTCGTGAACACAGTCCTCCTGTATTTTCAGGCAGAACCTTCCCCGCAGACCACATCAGGGCAAAGCTAGGAAGCATACCAGAGAGTAACCCGGCTGGGTGGGGTCCCTGTGGATACCAGGTGAGTGTAACATACATTTTTATATCTACATTTCTTTATACACATGTTTTATATTAATTTTATATAGAGAATGTATCACTTTTTCTATATGTAAATATATGATTTTTAATATCAACTTGTATATTCATTTCTAAATACATTTTTTTACTTTGTATGTTAATTGTTATATATATTTTTATATTAAAAAGACATCAACATTGTTTGATAGCATTTTCTGCATCCTGTCACCCTAGGACGGAACCCCTGTGGGACGTCATCACCATGTCACAATGCAAAACCATAGATTCACAGTCCCTGTCTTCAGAACTTACTTCGCTATCAGCGCTCGACCAAGCAACATCGTCGGCCACTGCTCCCATCTTTATATAGATTTTGTATAAAATGTATATTCACTGATATCAAAACTGTTATAAATTATACACACTTTATATAAAATATAAATTTGATATAAAATTGGTATCAAAACATTTTTATATAATTGTTATATCAAATCTATGTTAAGTTTATATCAAAGCATATAAAAAGGGGGCAGGACTAAAACTAGAAAAATGGGGTGTGACCACCTAACATTGTGCAAAAGGAGGGCCCCCTCTACTACTGGGAAGCACCAATTGCTCGCTTGGTTCATGACTTGATATTCCCTGGGAATTGAACAAGTGTCCTTGCATTGGGATACACTGGGATGATCTTACTATTTCCCTTTGCTTTTGAACATTGCTGGGCTGCAGGGGGAAAATCAAATTAAAACCCATTGACAATCTTCTGGGGGCTTTTACCAAAACAGGAGGCCGTAAAGATGTGCTTGTACTCCGATCAGTTGGATTTTGGGTTAGATTTGAAAGATTTTGTAAAATGTATTTCCATACTAATAAAAAGGAGTGATTTATTTATTGAATTGACAAGAAAAGGGGAGAAAGAAAAACAAGTTAATAGTTCATCTATATTTAGTATTTATTCATTTAGTGTGTTACAGTTATATATAACACTTTCCACACAATAAGATATAAAACATTAAAACCAGTTCACTCATACCACATTATAAAGCATTCATCACTATAATCAAACTTAGCTTCTATAAATACATCTATTGTGTTTTCCCTTCACACTTATATAATTATTACTAAAATATTAAAATTACACAATATAATCTCCACAAGTGCGTTATAGAACAACAAATAAATGTTACAACACATAGTACAGACTTAATGCAAAATTGTGCAAAGTACAAAGTGCAAAATGCATGCTACATTGCAAGTTACAAAAAAGGTAGCAGGCACGCCTCTCAAGAAAGAACATGGCATAATAACATGTTCTGTGGTTGTTTTCCACTTTGAGAGTCTGCAGCCATTGCTTTTTGCTCACTGTACATTTCACAAAGGAGGAATACCCATTTGCATATCAGTCTTTGTCTCGCCCACAGGGCAGTCCAGCGTCGAAATGCCAGGCAAACCTCTTGAACAAGAGTACCAACAGCAACTCCAGAAACATGTCTCAGCCTTATTGGGCCTCATCAGTGAGTGTGGCGCTGCCCCATGACGGGACGCGCACGCGGCGCGTGACATTGCACACTGCCGCGTGCAACATAAATAAACGGGGCGTTCCCAGCCACGGCAGAGCGACCGGAAAGCCCAAACTATAAGGATGTGTGTTGTGTGGTCCTTTGCGTTGGGGGGTTTACAAGCATCGCGTGGGGGTCAGGACAAACCCCCAACAGTGGCGATGAGTGGGGGATGATGCCTGGGCCCAACGGTGATGAAATCCTTCCATTTTTTTCCACGAAACGGAATCTTGACAGTGTTTCGTTTCGTGCCGTAGGCCGTGCATCACACACGAGGCTGGCGGCCATTTTGTATTTCAGGCCGTGGACTTCACCGAGCTCCGGTTTGGGTGGTGAGTGGCATCCAGGCCTCATTTTTGGACACATTAACAGCAGTACTCCTGCGCCTACAAGGTGCTGCAGCAGCTGAGTAGTAATCTCTTCATCATCCTCTTTATCATCAAAGTGGGGACTTTATTCTTCTTCATCCTTTTCATCATCAGGAGGGACTGCTGCAGCTAAGGCTATTTCTTCTTCTTCATTCTGTTCATCATCACATCTAGCTGCTGTGGCTGTGCATGAAGTTGCTCGTGGAGGGGGATACTCTGTTATCGTCTTCCTCGCTCCCAGGTTGGACTTTTCATTTGCCTGGGGGTGTGCGTTTGGACTGTGATGTGGTGGTGGGTGTTGAGTTGCGGCCCCCAAACTTCACGCTGGGGGTGCCTGTGCGCTCATGCCCATGAGTGCGACTAGTGATGAGGACGGTGATTTGCCATCAGTGCGCCAGCAGCCACCTCAGGACGGTGAGCTAGCAGCTGCCCAACAGCAACCTCTCCAGGCCAGATGGCAACCGGCAGCTCCGCAGCAGCCGCCTCAGGATGGCGGACGACCAGCAGCCATACAACAACCTCCTCAGGTCCAAGTAGGAGGTCAGGCTCCAGTGCCTCAGGCGCCACAAGTGGTACAGCCCATTGCTCAGCCAGGACATCTCATCATGGCACAGGCGCATGCTCATGCGGCCCTGCAGCCCATCCCTGAATTTGACGTCTTGAGCCCACTGTCCAGCTTGGGGCCCAGGTGGAGGAGGTGGGTTGACCACCTCGACATGTACTTTAGGGCCGCACAGGTGACTGATGATGACAGCATGCTAGCAACCATGTTGTACTCGGTGGGACCTTTGGTTCAGGAGACATTTGAGTCGCTTCCACCAGGGGATGGATCCTATGCAGCGGCAAAGGCAGCACTCCAGGCTCACTTTCTGCCACTTGCTAACTCAGACTACGAATATTTCATCATGCTGTCCGCAAAACAAAAAGAGGATGAAACTTTGGACACCTTCTATGGACGCCTAAAGCGCCTGTCGCTCGCCTGTGCATGGGGTGATGCAGATGACATGATAAGAACTATGCTCATCTAGGCGTGCTCCTCGAGCAAGCTCAGAAGACAGGTCCTAAGAGAACCCGGCCTCACATTACCACGCATCCTGGAGCTGGGCGGTGCCATGAGGTGTCTGAGGCTCGGGCAGCGAGGATGGAGGCTGGATCACGCTCCATCAAGACGGAAGAGGTGTGTGCCACGTGGCGGGGTGGCAGAGGAGTCCGGAGACCTGGGGCGGGACCCTCTGAGAGAGCTGGAAGAGCGGGTGAGTCCTGCCAAAAGTGTGGTACGACCTTCCTCACCCAACGGAATGCCCAGCGGCCGGAAGGACATGTGGAAGGTGTGGGCTGCCTGATCACTTCTCCCGGTGTGCAAGGCAGCCCTACCCATGATGGTGCCGAGAGGCCCAGCCCGGTCCGGGTTTCGCCAGAGTCGCCCTCCGAATGTTGCCCAGGTAGACCAGAGTGAAGAGGATGCCCAGGTGGAGGAGGCAGACGAAGAGGAGGAAGAAAACATCTTCTTTGTCTCCAGTGTAGGAGTCTTGAAAGGGAAGAACATAAGACAGCCAAGGTGTGTGGTGGAGGTCAACAGGTCGCCAGTCCCGGTCCTTGTCGACAAGGGAGCCTCAGTCAACGTGATGGCCCGTGGGCATTACGACGCCATGGACCCGCCTCCCAAGGTGGTCACACCGAAAGCTCGTATT